>NC_143067.1:29060000-29685000 GCF_052426305.1 Pelodiscus sinensis | reverse complement strand
AAGTAATGCACATTGGGAAAAATAACCCCAACTATACGTACAGTATAATGGGGGCTAATTTGGCTACGACAAATCAGGAAAGGGATCTTGGAGTTATTCTGGACAGTTCTCTGAAAACTTCCACGCAGAGTGCAGCGGCGGTCAAAAAGGCAAATAGGATGCTAGGAATTATTAGGAAAGGGATAGAAAATAAGACACAGAATATCTTATTGCCCCTGTATAAAACTATGGTATGCCCACATCTGGAATACTGTGTACAGATGTGGTCTCCTCACCTCAAAAAAGATATTTTGGCCTTGGAAAGGGTTCAGAAAAGGGCAACTAAAATGATTAGGGGTTTGGAACGGGTCCCATATGAGGAGAGGTTAAAGCGACTGGGACTTTTCAGTTTAGAAAAAAGGAGACTGAGTGGGGATATGATAGAGGTCTATAAAATCATGAGTGGTGTGGAGAGGACCGATAAAGAAAAGTTATTTATTAGTTCCCTAAATAGAAGAACTAGAGGTCACCAAATGAAATTAATGGGTAGCAGGTTTAAAATGAATAAAAGAAAGTTCTTCTTCACACAGTATGTAGTCAACCTGTGGAACTCCTTGCCAGAGGAGGCTGTGAAGGCTAGGACTATAATAGAGTTTAAAGAGAAGCTAGATAATTTCATGGAAGTTAGGTCCATAAAAGGCTATTAGCCAGGGGATAAAATGGCATCCTTGGCCTCTGTTTGTCAGAGGCTGGAGAGAGATGGCAGGAGACAAATCGCTTGATCATTGTCTTCGGTCCACCCTCTCTGGGGTACCTGGTGTTGGCCACTGTCGGTAGACAGGATACTGGGCTAGAAGGACCTTTGGTCTGACCCAGTACGGCCGTTCTTATGTTCTTATGACTCCCATCTCTTGGTAAGGGTAATCCAGACTTCTACATCTGGACCCATGAATTTGCAGCCTGTATTCCTCTTTCAAAATTTTATTCTTTGGGGTTCCTGAATTGTTGTTGTGTGTTATACAGGGTGGAACTCATTATTTGTTTCTGGTCACTTTGCTTTGCATCCTAATAATATATATAGTTGCAGGATAATATTCTTGGGATAGGGAATTAATTTTTTTTTCTTTATGGAAAAGAAGCAAAGGGAAAGAGGAATAAGTCCTGCCTATGATGGACAGTGTAATATATCAGCTGCTACAAAGATGTTAAGTCTATATATTTTAGAAATGTGCATCTGTCTGTCTGTCCATGAGTCTGTTTGTTCAAGAACTTCTTATAAAAAATAAGAGGTAGGACCACCACATTTTGAATGCAGCTTATTCTTATCCTCACTTAGAACAAGGTGGCTACGTCTAGATTGGCATGATTTTCCGGAAATGCTTTTAATGGAAAAGTTTTCCATTAAAAGCATTTCGGAACAGAGCATCTAGATTGGCACGGACACTTTTCCGCAAAAGCACTTTTTGCAGAAAAGCGTCCGTGCCAAGCTAGATGCGCTTTTTCACAAAAAAGCCCCGATTGCCATTTTTGCGATTGGGGCTTTTTTGCGGAAAACAAATCTGGGCTGTCTACACTGGCCCTTTTGCGCAAAAGTTTTGTGCAAAAGGACTGTTGCCCAACAGGAGCAGCATAGTATTTCCGCAAGAACACTGACAATCTTACATGAGATCGTCAGTGCTTTAGCAGAAATTCAAGCGGCCAGTGTAGACAGCTGGCAAGTTTTTCCATAAAAGCAGCTGATTTTGCGGAAAAACTGGCCAGTCTAGACACAGCCGAAGTGATGGGAATAAGACTGTTTTCCATAACATTGAATGGAAGGGGTCACAAGCTATGTCTACACTGTCAAAATAAGATATTTCAAAATAATAACTCCTGAAATAACTATTTTTAAATAAGCTAATTTCTCTTTACAAGCAGGAGTTATTATATTGAAATAACAAGCCCATTATTTCAAAATAACAGGCTTGATAATAGTGTGGACACTAGCCTTGTTATTTCGAAATAAAGGGGAGTTCTTTTGAAATAACTTCCAGCATAGCCATGCCCACAGAGAGGAGGGATGTGATACTGAGAGTGGCCACAGGGGGCACTGAGTGCACAAGCGAGCTATATACAGAGTGACCACTGCCACACCACCAAGAGAGTAGCTAGCTGGAGCTGAGCTGGATCTCTAACTGCCTCCAGACTAGGTAAGTAGCCTCCATGCCCCAAACCCTCCTAGCCATTGGCTGCTGCACTGGGGAGAGAAGGCCCCCACCAGCTGGGGGGTGGCTGGAAGTTAACAGAAGTCCCATATCAACCAGGAGGGCTGGGGGAGAGAAGACCCCTGCTGCCCAGGGGAGCTAGGGAGAGAGAGAAGGCCCCACCAGCAGGGGAGGGAGAGGATGCCCTACTGTCTGGGGGGGAAGGAGAAAGCCCCACCAGATGGGACCCCTGCCCACAGCCCCCTTCACCTTGCAATCCTCACTCTTGCACCACCCTACACATCCCTAGCCCCCCTGCCCTGAACCTCTCTTCAACCCTCATCCTGACTTTTGCATCTCTCGTACCACCAGCTTCCTACCCTGCTCTCCCCCCCCCCCCTCGCACATATCCGGAGACCCTGCCCTGACTCTCACATCCCCACACTGCCAGCCCCCTGCCCTGAAGGACCCAAGCAACACTGGGTAAGTCTTCTTGCTGAAATATAAAAACACAGGGATCTGAACAAAATTTGAACCAGGAGCCAGAGCAATAATAACTCTCACCAACAAACCTCAGGGTATGTCTACACTACAAAGTTAGTTCGAACTAACGGACGTTAGTTCGAACTAACTTTAATAGGTGCTACACTAGCGCTCCGCTAGTTCGAATTTGAATCGAACTAGCGGAGCGCTTAGTTCGAACTAGGTAAACCTCATTTTACGAGGACTAACGCCTAGTTCGAACTAGCTAGTTCGAACTAAGGGCAGTGTAGCCCTTTAGTTCGAACTAGTGGGAGGCTAGCCCTCCCCAGGTTTCCCTGGTGGCCACTCTGGCCAACACCAGGGAAACTCTATGCCCCCCTCCCGGCCCCGGACCCCTTAAAGGGGCACGGGCTGGCTACGGTGCCCGTGCCAGGTGCAAGCCTGCCAGCACCCAGCTAGCAGACCCTGCACCTGGCACGGCACAGAGCCACCCACCCGATGCCCCCCAGCCCACCCCCTCTTGCCGGGACCAGGCTGGCGGCTCCCGGGAGCTTGCCCTGGACCGCAAGAGGCGGGCACCTTCCTGGGCTAGTGCGGACATCGTGGACCTTGTCCACGATCTCCGCACTAGGCACAGGAAAGTGGCCGTCTAGGGCAGGAGAGCTGCCAGCCTGGCCACCCAGGACCAGGTGTGCATGAAAATCAAGGGGGTCCACTGAGACCCCCGACACTGAGCCCTGAGCTTACAATGGCCGTACTGGGTCAGACCAAAGGTCCATCTAGCCCAGTAGCCTGTCTGCCGACAGAGGCCAACCCTAGGGACCCTGGAGGGGATGGACCGAAGACAATGACCAAGCCATTTGTCTCGTGCCATCCCTCTCCAGCCTTCCACAAACTTTGGGCAGGGACACCACTCCTACCCTCTGGCTAATAGGACTGCATGAACCCAACCTCCATCACTTTATCTCACTTCCCTTTATACTCTGTTCTAGTTCTAGCCTTCACAGCCTCCTGCTGCAAGGAGTTCCACAGGTTAACTATTTGCTTTGTCAACAACAACAACAACTTTCTCTTACTAGTTTCAAGCCTGCTACCCAGTCCTTTCCTTTGGTGTCCTCTAGTCCTTCTTTATGGGAACTCAGGAAGAACTTTTCTGAATGCACCCTCTCCACCCAACCCCTGCTTTTAGAGACCTCTATCCTGTCCCCCCTCCGTCTCCTCTTTTCTAAGCTGAACAGTCCCAGTCTCTGTAGCCTTTCTTCATCTGGGACCTGTTCCCAACCCCTGATCATGTTAGTTGCCCTCCCCTCTCCCAGCCTTTCTCTTCCCCTCTCCCACCTCCTTTTCCCAGTCTCCCCCAGTTTTTTTTTCAATAAAGACAGAGTCAATGTTGGAAGAAACGTTATCTTTATTTTGTACATCAATAAGAAGGGGGGCTAAGGAAGGGTAAGTGGAAGGAGGTGAGGGAGGAATGGGGTACGAGCCCCCGATGGGGAGGACTGGGCTGGCTCTGCGGGCTTCTGGGGGTGGAAGCTCTCCTGCAGCCCCCCAATTACTCCCTCTCCCCAGATGGCAGCCTGCGGCAAGTGCAGCCGGGCTGATGGCCGAGTGGTGTGATGTGCCCAGTGTGGGCACTCAGGGCACTCCAAGCCAGAACTTCTTTGCAAGCGGGGCACCCCTTAGAACTGTGTGTCCGGGGTGGGGGTCGGGACCCTTTAAGCGCAGCCCTTGGCTAGCCTGAGACAGCATCTCCATGCTCTAAGTCCTCCTTTTATGCCCTGCCGGCACTGCTTCCGGCCATCCTTAAGCCCTGTTCAGAGTCCACTCAATGTGGACTTGCTAGTTCGAACTAGCAAAACGCTAGTTCGAACTAGTTTTTAGTTCTAGATGCGTTAGTTCGAACTAGCTTAGTTCGAATTAACTAATTTGAACTAAGTTAGTTCGAACTAGCGCTGTAGTGTAGACGTACCCTCAGTTTTGCTAGGAAGAACTTTACAATCCCATAAACATCTTATAATGTAATTTCTCTTTTAGAATATTTAAAGAAAAACAGAAGGAAAGTTGTATGTATCCCAATGTTTGGTTGGCCTAGTGCATTCCATTATTAAGGATTCTTGGTGGGGTGGGGGGGCGTTATTTTGTTTTGTTTTTGCAAAGAAGCCTTCTCACTCTGATTGTGTGCAGCAGACATTTGGTGTCTGACAATGAGGAAACCTTGAGGCTAGAAATGTATCTCTGTTAATCTCATGAAAAAATTATTTCAGTTTTTACTAGATATAAACTGTTTTTAAAAAATCACCTTTTCCTCTCCTCTCTTTTGTTGCATAGGGACCTTTTAGCAAAAGAACAGCAGAAGTGAACATTCCAAAGTTCTGGACTCATGAGGGTCCCCCAGCAACAGTGGAGGACACTGTATTTGGAAGGCACAGAATCTTCCAGAACATTCCAGAGCAGAGGAAAAGAGCTGACTGAATTCTTCCTGCTCCACTGGCCTATGTTCACTTCCAGGGGCCCTACGTGGGACAGGAAATGGTCAATTCCCTACCTCCTCTAAACAGTCTTCTGTTCCCAGCACCTTTGTCATCTCTTCCTTCCTCTCCTCATGTATTTGGGTGAACAGTGATTACTTACAGGCTTTATCTACACTGCAGGGATTTTGCACAAGAAGCCTTTTGCGCAAAAGTTTTTCTGCAAAAACTTCTTCCGCAAAAATGCGTCCACACCTCAGAGTGAATCGCTTTTGTGATACGCTTTTGCACAAAACAGTGTCTACACTATTGGACGCTCTGCCCCATATAAAAGCCACCTGGAACCAGTTCTGGCCAGGCTAGAGGTCACCAGTTCCCTGAGTGCTGTTGCCAGAGCCCCCCAGAGACGTGCGCTTAAGGGGACCCTCCCTGGCCAGCCGCTTCTCTGACTCTGCTGCCTGCTTGCTAGCCTCTTTGGCAAAGCAAAGCTTCAGCAGCGCCTGCTGCGTCTGCACTGTGTTTTTTGGGGACAACACAGCTTTTGCCTACTATGCCTACAGAAGCGGGTCACCATCACGCTCTCGAA
Organism: Pelodiscus sinensis; assembly: GCF_052426305.1. Classification (NCBI taxonomy): domain Eukaryota; kingdom Metazoa; phylum Chordata; order Testudines; family Trionychidae; genus Pelodiscus; species Pelodiscus sinensis. Next base: position 29,679,301 of record NC_143067.1, on the reverse strand, counting down.
CAGTTACCGCTCAGTGGCACATCAGTTGGGGGTGTGGAGGTCCACCATCAGGGCCATCCTCATGCAGGTAAGTACATCACGGGGTACAGCCCCTGCATGGGGGATGGTGGCGTTGCATAAGGGGGACCCTCAGGACAGGGGGGTGGGCACTGTACACAGTGGACTGGGGGTGGGGGAAAAGCTCACATTCAGGATGTGACCGAGAGCCTTTCAAAATGGATCAAACCTTTGGATCGCTACCCCTTCCTGCTTCTCCATGTAGGAACTAACGATATCTTGAGCAGGTCACTGCAGATTATGTAGCGCTGGGAAGATGGATCAAGGAATTTGAAGTGCAAGTGATGTTCTCATCCATTCTCCTGGTTGAAGGAAAAGGTCCAAGTAGGGATCGTTGACTTGAGGAAGTAAAAGCATGGTTGCGCAGGTGGTGCTGGAGAGAGGGCTTTGGTTTCTTTGACCTTGGGACTCTGTTCTGGGCTTAAGGGTTGTTAGGAAGAGATGGAATCCACCTAACCAAGAGAGGACAGACTGTCTTCATGGGCAGGCTTGCAAACCTAGGGTATGTCTACCTGAGGGGAAGGACCGAAGACAATGACCAAGCCATTTGTCTCGTGCCATCCATCTCCAGCCTTCCACAAACAGAGACCAGGGACACCGTTCCTACCCCCTGGCTAATAGCACTCGATGGACCCAACGTCCATGACTTTATCTAACTTCTCTTTAAACTCTGTTATAGTTCTAGCCTTCACAGCCTCCTCCAGCAAGGAGTTCCACAGGTTGACTATTTGCTTTGTGAAGAAGAACTTTCTGTTATTAGTTTGAAGTCTGCTACCCATTCCTTTCCTTTGGTGTCCTCTAGTCCTTCTATTATGTGAACTAATGAAGAACTTTTCTTTATCGGTCCTCTCCACACCACTCATGCTTTTATAGACCTCTATCATATCCCCCCTCAGTCTCCTCTTTTCTAAGCTGAAAAGTCCCAGTCTCTTTAGCCTTTCTTCATATGGGACCTGTTCCAAACCCCTGATCATTTTAGTTGCCCTTTTCTGAATCTTTTCCAAGGCCCTTTTCTGAATATCTTTTCTGGGGTGAGGAGATCACATCTGTACACAGTACTGAAGATATGGCATACTATACTTTGATACTTCCCCTCCTCCTTCCTCCCCTGGCTTCTCCCTTCCAGCTCCCTCCTCCCAGGTTTCCCCCTCCCCTTTCCCACCCTCTTTCTTCCCCTCTCCCACCTCCTTTTCCCAGTCTCCCCAGAGGTTAATCCCCCACCCCAGTTTTGTTAAATAAAGAGAGTTTCTATTTTTGAACACACGTATCCTTTAGTTTTTACATCAGGAAGGGGGGCTAGGGAGGGGTAAGTGGAAGGAGGTGAGGGAGAAATGGGGTACGAGCCCCCAATGGGGAGGACTGGGCTGGTTCTGCGGGCTTCACGCGGTGGAAGCTCTCCTGCAGCCCCTCGATTGCCCCCTCCTCCGGATGGCAGTCTGCGGCAAGTGCAGCCGGGCTGATGGCCGAGTCCTGTGATGTGCTGAGTGTGGGCATTCAGGGCACTCCAAGTCAGGACTGCTTTGTTGTCCCTCATCAAGTTAGACAAGCGAGCGGGGAACCCCTGAGAACTGTCTGTCCGGGGTTGGGTTTGGGTCCCTTTAAGCACAACCCTCGGCTAGCCTGAGACAGTAGCTCCATGCTCTAAGTCCTAATCTGATGCCCTGCTGGCACTGCTTCCGGCCATCCTTAACCTTGATTCAGGGTCCACTCAATGTGGACATGCTAGTCCGAATTAGCAAAACACTAATTCGAACTAGTTTTTAGGTCTAGATGCACTAGTTCGAATTAATTAATTCGAATTAAGTTAGTTCGAATTAGTGCTGTAGTGTAGACATACCCTCTGACTCTAGGCTGAGCCTCTTTTTCCTGCACATAAGGACTCCAAAATGGTACCAGCTGCAGTTCCTGAGCTGATAATAAAGACTTCCAACATCCTAACTCAGGGTCATGGCTGCTTCTAATCTGGATTCCCCCAGAGACTTCCTTCCAATGGTTCTTTTACAGTCAGCTTTTCTCTTTTCTTTTAAATCAGCCCTTTATTCTCAAATTAAGTCCATCTGCACAGGACTAAATTAGGCCTTTCTATCTCTATGTTCAATTCCTAGAGCTTCCTTTTCTCTCCTCATGTCCAGAGAGATGCAGCTCTCTCTCTCCTCCAATATTTACAGGTTGGTTCTCCTCTAGTTCGACCACAAGAGTCGTCTGGTTTAGAGAGGACAGTATGGAGTCAATATGACTTGAAAAGACCCTCTGATTATTGCTAATGCTGCAGTAGCTCAAATATCAGTAGGAAAAGCAATGAGTGCTTTTTCAAGCAGTTCTCAGGTTTCCCTGCTTGCTTGTCTACCTTGATGAGGGACAGCAAAGCATTTTGTCTCTGCGTGCTCTGGTTGCCCTCACTTGGGACATCATAGCACTCTGCAACATGGAGCCGGAGCTGCACCTGGGCACTCTGGTGTTTCTCTTGGATGCGTTGCTGTGAGCATGGCTGTTCTTTCTGCAGGCTGCCATCCAGGAGGTCCATCGGGGGGCTGTCAGTATCCAGGAGGCCCTGTGAGAGAGCTTCCACCCTGAGGAGCACTAAGAGCCTCCCTGGTCTGCCCCACTGGTGGCTTTTGCCTCATTCCTCCCTCACGTCCTTCCACTTACCTCTCCCTAACCTCCCTTTCTGATGTCAAATAAAATACACGTATTTTCATTAACACAAACTTTCTTTATTTAACAGAAGTGTGTGTGGGGGTGAAACTTTGGTGAGACTGGGGAAAGGAGGCGGGAGAAGGGAGACGAGGGGATGGAAGAGGGGAGGGGGAAACATGGGAGGAGGAAGCTGGAAGGGGGAAGCAAGGGGAAGAAGGGGGGGGGGGTCTTGCTGGACCAACTTGATTGTCATGCAAACCTGCTCCTGGGTTTGCATGTGGCCTTTGGTTGCCAGGCTGCCAGCTATCCTGCCATAGATGGCCACGTTCCCCCATCTAGTGCCAAGATCATGGACGTTGGGGGCATCCCCCCAAACCTGAATAAGGTCCATGATCTCCACCCTGGACCAGGAAGGCAACCACCTTCTCTGGGCCCTGGCAGGCTCCTGGGAGCTGGCAGACTGCTCCTGGGGAGCAGTGGAGGGCTGGCTGCCTCATGTTTGGGGCCACTGGGTCAGGGGCAGTGACTACTGGGTCTGGGCTGGCAGGCTTGGAGCTGGCACAGACACTGTGGCCAGAGTCTACCCCTTTAAGGGCTCTGCAGGGTGTGGGAGGGAGAGGAGTGTTCTTGGTTGAGGCTGGAGTGGCCACCAGGGCACCCTGGGAAGGCTGTAGGCCCCCTATTTTGATATAAGTGTCTACACAGCACTTATTTCGAATAGCTATTTCGAATTTGGTATTATTCCTCATAGAATGAGGTTTACCAAATTCGAAATATGCTCTCTGCTATTTTGAATTTATTTTGAATTTATTTTGAATTTATATTGAAATAGCAGTTTGGCTGTGTAGATGCTAGGAAAGTTATTTCGAAATAAAAGCTCATAACTTTGCTGTGTAGACATACCCTATAGAACCCATCAGTGATTCTGCATATGTCACTGCAGCACACGGTATGCATACAGAGGAAAAGAAATAGTCCTCATACTGCAGTGTTCTGAGGCTTGAGTGCAGCCTATGGAAGAGGTGGAATAGATGGAAAGTCAATTACACATGTCAGAGGATTAACACATCAGTTGCTTCTGTTAGGCTACATCTAGACTTCAATGCCTTTCCGGGTTACCAGAGGTATCCCAGAAAAGCAATGCCACATCCAAGGAATGCGTCCACTTTTCCAAACAAAATTTTGGAAAAGCAGACACTCTCTTTCACCATACCTGTAAACCTCATTCTAAAACGCATAAGGGATGTGTCAAAAGAGCAGGTTTCTCCAAAATTTAGCACCATGTAGACACGCTAAAATTCGGAAAAGCCTCTTTCGAAAGAACATCAGAAAAGACACACAATTTGCTTACTGCAAATTAAATCTTTTTCTGATTTAATTCTGTAGTCTAGACGAAGCCTTAGTGAGCACATTCTTGTGGCATGCTGTGCCTCAACACAGCACATTGGAACCCCCATATTCGCCACTGTCATATAACTATATGTTTTGTACAAAATCCATTGAACAATAACATCCTGTTAGATTGTCTGTGCTATCATTGTATGGAAAGTTATGAAGTTTTGCTATGTGTGTTACTGTATGATGTTGTGAGGTTGGGAACGCACAAGACCAGCCTGTCAGGTAAAACAATATAGTAACACTGATGGTCCCTTAAAGAGAATCCATGTTCCCAATGATTATGCCAGAAACTGCATACAATGGAGACAGCTTGATCCATGTAAGTTCAATAATACTACTATTGCTAATAATAAATAATACATTTGGTAATGATTGATAAATAGGTACGGACAAAAGAAAAACTGACATTAACTAAACCAAATTTTTCTGATTTTCTATTTTGTAGATTTCCTATTAGTATGGAATCAAAAAAGTCTGTGTCCTGTTTTCAATTAAAATCACACAAATAAATCATATAATAAATATCCAGTCATGTATCATATTTGCCTGGTACATACATTTGGGCATTTTTCCGTAAAAGGGATGCTAATGAGACACTTCGGAATTGCAAATGCCGCGGGGGACTTAAATATCCCCCGTGGCATTTGCATGAACATGGCTGCCACTTTTTTCCGGCTCGGGGTTTTGCCGGAGAAAAGTGCCAGTCTAGACGGGATCTTGCGGAAAATAAACCCTTTTCCGCAAGATCCCTTATTCCTACTTTCATTAATTTTCAAGTAGGAATAAGGGATCTTGCAGAAAAGGCTTTATTTTCCGCAAGATCCCGTCTAGACTGGCGCTTTTCTCGGGCAAAACCCCGAGCCAGAAAAAAGCGGCAGCATTGTTCTTTGTATTCATTTTTCTGACCATTTCACTTCAATCAATTTCCCCTCAATCTGAGGCCCGATAGCACATATAAAATGTTCATATCTTCACATGCTTCTGCATTTGTACATGCAAAGCTTGTCTCTGCATCCTAACAGTATTTGCACAAGTAGTTGTATGAACTGGGTATGTAAGTAGGTGAATTCAAATGTCAGCAGGCTACACAGGCACTTTTTGTCTGTAAGAAAGCCTGGATTGTTATGTATTGCTCTTGTCTCTATTATATAATCTGTCTCTTTGGGAGTCTGTAAACCTACTGACAGATGAACCTTTAGCTCTATTATTGTCACAGTTGTGAATTCTGCTTTTTGCATTAACACACAAACAATATCCTTTAAGGCATTTGCACCCAACAAGATAAACCCATTTGTAACACTAGCTATTACATGTGTTTTTACAGTAAGGAACAGATAAGACAGATTCAGATGGATGTGGGAAAAGGGTGGGAAAATGATCCCATTAAAATGTAACAGCACAGAAATAGAAAGCATAAAACTGAAACAAAAATCAGTAAATATCTAGCAAGTTATTTTCCTTCTTCAAGTGATGGACCTACATTAAGAAAATATTTTCTTTCTCTGGCTGCTGGAGTGTAGTGTGATCCAGCCAGGTTAGAGCAAAAAATAATAAACTTATTTACAGAGAGGGCAGTATAATCCATAAAACAAAAGCTGTCTAATGAGAACCATTAAAAAGCTTCTAATAGGACCTCTGTCCAGGAGATAATTTTGCCTTTAATTTGGGAGGACACCACTATGGACCAGTATGAACTTCCATTCCCTTCTGTGACAGTCTGTACCCTCATGTTCATCTTTTTTTACAATACTCTGATACATTTTGAGCAAAGTATGCCTTATGAGATGATATTTGAAAACTCATAATCTGCTGAACATTTTTGTTGCCACACGTATTTTACCAGAACATTGTGGCTGTGTCTAGACTGGCATGATTTTCTGGAAATACTTTTAACGGAAAAGGTTTTCCGTTAAAAGTATTTCCACAAAAGAGCATCTAGACTGGTCCCGGAGTTATTGTTAGAATGATGCGCTTTTGCGCAAAAACGCGTCTACATTGGCGGCGCGCTTTTGCGCAAAAGCAGAAGCCCAGAACCATTTTGAAGAGGGCAAAAGGGCACCAGCCCTTTCCGGGGGCGGGGCTGGAGCTCTGTTCAGACACTTGCTTAAAGGGGTCTCGCTGGACAGCCGTTTGTCTCCTGCTCCATGCGTTAGGACCTCTTGCAGGGCCTGACAGACATAGCAGGTTTGGTGGTTGCCCTCTTCCTTTTGGACACCACCCTTTTGCCCCCTAGTGCTTTTTCCTGGTTTTGGTTTCTTGTCCCTTGCTTTGTCTGCCATGGAGCCACGGGTGGCCATGTGCCTGCTCTGGCCCCTGTCGGCCATTTTCAAGTGCCTGCAGCTGGTGCTCCAGGCTGGTGCACTCGTGTTCCAGGACCAGGAGGCAGAGATCGCCTTCGACTCCCTCACCAGGGAGGCCATGGATTCCCCGTGGCATCCCCACCCCACTGTGGAGAGCCCAGTCTGGAGATTGGACACCAGTATGGACTGGTGGGACCGGCTGGTCCTTGGGCAATGGGACGACCAGCAATGGCTCCAGAATTTCCGCATGTGAAAGCAGACGTTCCTGGAGCTGTGTGCCTGGCTCACCCCTGCACTCCAGAGAGCCACCACCCGGCTGCGTGCACCCATCCCTGTCAACAAGAGAGTTGCCATCGCGCTATGGAAGCTGGCTACCCCGGACAGATACTGATCAGTGGCACAGCAATTCTGGGTGGGAAGATCTACCATCGGTGTGATCGTCATGGAGGTAAGTCCCAGGGGGAGTGGGGAGTGGGGTGGGAGGAGAGTGCTGCACTCCATGCCCAGGGGCAGCCAAGACTCCAGGCTGAGTCACCCAGGGGTTTGGGCCGTCCCTCCCTTGCACAGGCCTACTGGTGGGGGAGAGGGCCATGGGGCGAGGGGGCACTGGTGTGTGTGTGCGTGTGCGTGTGCGCGTGCATGAGGACAGAGGGAATCACGGGGCGGGGGGGCCCAAGGGAGCTCACACTCACCCCTACCTTATGTGATGTGTTCCCTTGTGTTTCCCTGCACCCTTCTGCAGGTCGTCCATGCCATCAATGATGTCCTGTTCCCGAGAGTGATCCGCCTGCACGACGTGGACACTACGCTGGCCAGTTTCGCTGCCCTCGGGTTCCCCAACTGTGGGGGAGCCCTGGATGCAACTCACATCCCCATCTGGGCTCTGGAGCATCGAGCAGCCCATTTCACGAACAGGAAGGGTACTGCTCTATTGTTCACCAGGCCCTCGTGGACCACTGGGGCTGCTTCCTGGACGTCTACACGGGTGGGTCCGGCAGGGCACATGATGCCCGCATCCTCTGCAACTCCCGACTGTTTCTCAGGCTGGAGGCGGGCACCTACTTCCCCCGGTGGGTGTTGACTGTCATGGATGTGCCTATGCCCATCTGCGTCATTGGGGACGCGGCCTACCCCTGCTGCCCTGGCTAATGCGGCCCTACACGGGGCAAGTGGACCAGAACCGGGCCCAGTTTAACGACCGCCTCAACCGGGCCCAAAATCAGGTGGATTGCACCTTCGGCCACTTAAAAGCCCACTTCCGTTGTTTGCTCACCCATCTCGAGATGGGTGAGCGGAATGCAACGGAGGTAGTGGCCGCGTGCTGCGTGCTCCACAACATTGTGGCGCAGAGTGGGGAGGCCTTCCTCCCTGCATGGATGGCAGCCGAGACACAGACGCTTGAACAGCCCCACACAGCTGCCATCCACCAGGCACACCAGAATGGGGTGCGCATCCGAGAGGCCCTGACGGACATGTTCGCACAAGCCCCATAATAGGGTCGCCTCGGTCTCACCATACAACTCCCTCCAATCCCCTACCCTTCCCCCTACCCTCCCCTTACCTCCCCCCAATTGTAAAGCGTCGGTTCCAAGCATATCGACCATCATCGTGAATATTCGTCGGGTGCGTCGGACATAGCTAGGGTTTTCCTTTTAGTTTAGGCTAGGGTTTTGGCCACCATCGCCTGTCCGACCTGTCCTGAAGAACAGGAAGAGGATTCGTGGTTCGTGCGGAAGGCTCGAGTCAGCGTACCCAATTCCAGTCGTCTTAGAGGGATCTCCTGGCTGTTCCTCTCCCGAGGCCCGGAAGGACCAAAGGATTGAGGTTGCCAGCAACACTACAATCGTCCCTGCATCTAGACTATGTTACATATTCTTTTGCGTGCGTCTTTTAACCTTTCTTGCTTGTTTGTAATCTATGTTAATATAGTTGTGGTTTAAATTTTACTTAAAAGTGTCAGTATTTATTTATGCGCCACATAAATGACCACTTAAAGGAATGACCGGTGATAGATACAGAATTTGGTGTCCGCATTTTTTAATCCTCTTAAATTTAGTTGGCTAATTGGCATCTCAAATAATTTATTACAGTTACCTCGAGTAACACAATAACCAGCACAGTTGGTCCCTTTAAGCATGAGCCTCAGACAGCATCAGACAGCAGCCACACAAAGCAACTACTGACCTGGTGCCCTGCTGGAACTGGCTTCAGCTGCCCTTAAATGCGACCCAGCATCCAATCAGTGTGGATGCGCTATTTCGAATTAGCAAAACGCGAATTCGAATTAGTTTTTTCGGTGTAGATGCATTAATTCGAATTAGCTTATTTCGAATTAAGTAATTCAAATTAAATTAGTTCGAATTAGTGCTGTAGTGTAGACATACCCTCAGTGTGAAGAAGAAAGACTATGCTGGGAATTAATAAGGAATGTCAAGTCAGGTGTCATTTCTGATGTTGCAATGCGGAGCACTACTGCAAGGTGGTCATGATACCATCTACATGTTTTGTTAGTCTGTAAAGTGCTACCAGACCATTTACTTGCTGTTTTTTCTGTAAGGGTACGTCTACACTACAGCGCTAATTCAAACTAACTTAGTTCGAATTAGTTAATTCGAACTAAGCTAATTCGAACTAGCGCATCTAGAACTAAAAACTAGTTCGAATTAGCGTTTTGCTAATTCGAATTAGCGCGTCCACACTGATTGGACGCGGGGGGGCACTTAAGGGCAGCTGAAACCGGTTCTGGCAGGGCATCAGGTCAGTAGTTGCTTTATGTGGCTGCTGTCTGAGACTATCTGAGGCTCGAGCTTAAAGGGACCCCCCTGGACAGCCGGTTCTCAGCTTTTCCTGCTTCCTTGCCAACCTCGCCGAGCGTCGGTCTCTGTGCCCGTCTGTGTCGGTGCTTCCCTTCGGGGGGGCCGCCGCAGGTGGCAACATGGAGCCACAGCTCGCCCTGCACCTTCTGGTGAACTTTCTGGACTTGCTGCTGCAAGCCTGCCACCAATGGCTCGAGGCTGCCTGGCACCACCTGGGGAACGTCAGCCCCCTGCCTCTCCACCTGGCCGCCCTGGGGGCCGTGGAGGAGCCGCGGCGGCGCCCCGGCACCGGCGTGCCCCGCCGCATCTGGCATCTGTACACCAGCACCGACTGGTGGGACCGCATTGTCCTGGAGCGCTGGGAAGACCGACAGTGGACCCAGAACTTCAGGATGAGGAGGGACACCTTCCTGGAGCTCTGCGAGTGGCTCGCCCCTGCCCTGCGTAGAAGGGAAACTCGCATGAGACCCGCCATCCCCCTCCAGAAGCGGGTGGCCATCGCCCTCTGGAAGTTCTCCACGCCGGACAGCTACCGATCCGTCGGGAACCAATTCGGCGTGGGGAGATCCACCGTCGGAGCGGTGCTCATGCAGGTATGGCGCTCGTCAGCCACCGAGCCAAGGGGGAGGGGGGCTGCGAGGAGGGGATGGGCCGCCCCAGGGACAAAGCGGGGGCAGGAGGAGGCGAAAGCGCTTTGCACCGGAGGGGTCGGGCTGTCCCGGCCGTACTACACGCTGCCAGGGGGGTTGCTTACGGGAGTGGTGCGCGGGGCACTGCCAGGGCACGAACGCTCCTAGCCACCCGGGTGCCCCACTGATTGGCTCTTTGCTGTGTCTCTCTCCGCAGGTGGTCAAGGCCGTCAACAGGGTGCTGCTCCGCAGGGTGGTCCGCCTCGCTGACCCGGACGCCGTCATCCGGGGATTCGGCGCCCTCGGCTTCCCCAACTGCGGGGGGGCCATCGACGGGACGCACATCCCCATCCGTGCCCCGGAACACCAGGCGTCCCGGTACGTCAACAGAGAAGGGTACTTCTCCGTGATCCTGCAGGCCGTGTGTGACCACCGGGGACAGTTCACGGACATTAATGTGGGCTGGTCCGGCAAAGCACACGACGCCCGGTGTACCGCAACTCCTCCGTGTGCCAGCGGCTGCAGGCTGGGACCTTCTTCCCTGACCGCCACATCAGGGTCGGGGACGTTGGGGACGTGGACATGCCCGTGTGCCTGGTGGGGGATGCCGCCTACCCACTGCAGCCATGGCTGATGAAGCCCTACACGGGGCACCTCAATCCCTCCCGCCAGGCCTTCAATGCCAGGCTGACCAGGGCCCGCATCGTGGTGGAGGGGGCCTTCGGGCGACTGAAAGCCCGCTTTCAATGCCTCCTCACCCGTCTGGACCTGGCCGAGCACAACATCCCTCCCGTGGTGGGGCATGTTGTTTGCTCCACAATTTGTGTGAGCGAAAGGGGGAGGCTTTCCTGCCAGCCTGGATGGCTGAGACTGACCGCATGGCTGGACACTACGGTCAGCCCCGCACCGCCGCCATCCGGGAAGCCCAGCGGGGGGCCGTCCGGATCCGGGAAGCCCTGCGGGAGAGCTTCCTGGTGGAGGAGGAGGAGGACTGACCTCTCCCTGCATGCCCCACTGGGGCCTTCTTCCACCCTACCCCCCTTCCCCTTTCCCCTCCCTATCTACTGTAAAATAAAGACACCTGTTTTTCAAACAAAAACGTATGTTTATTTAACATAACTGGGTGCGGGAAGGAAGGAATGAGGGTTGGAGAAGGGAGGGGGAAACCTGGGACGAGGGAGCTGGAAGGAGAGGAAAGGGAGGAAGGGAAAGGAAAGCTCAGGGGTGGGAGTCTGGCTGCCTCTCCCGTCTCGCCACACTGCGGGTCCGGGGGCGTCTGTGGGAAATGGTTGTGGGGGGGGGGGGCAGGAGGGACAGGGGGTGTGGAGGAAGCAGGAGCGGAAGCAGGAGCGGGAGCAGGAGGGGGAGCAGGGGGAGAAGGAAATGGGAAGCGGTCGAGCAGGCTCTGGAGGTGGCCTTGCAGGGCACGGCCCTGCTCCTCTAGGGCCTCCAGACTCCTCCGGCGCAGCCTCAGGTCCTCCTGGACCCAGTGGTCCTGGAGACAGAGCTGTTGATCCAGGAACCGGAGGTGCCGCCTCTGGTACTCCTCCTGGTTCCTGGCTGTCCTGCTTGCCCGCGCGCGGGCGGCTGCTGCAGGTGGGGTGGTGTGCCCTGCAGTCCCAGGTGCTGCGTCTATGGTGCAAGAAGACCAGCGGTCAATTTCCCCAGGGGCCCATGTGTGTGAAACACAGCTCCCCTCTGCAAGGCCAGGGCCCCTGCAGGATCCCCAGCTGCTGCTCCTTGGTGGGCAAGGCCCAGGCGCACGGTCCTGGGGCTCCCTCTCGCCCTAGCCCCCCGTACACATAAGGGGAACATGAGGGTACTCACAGGTGGACGCCTCCCCTGCCTCTGACGACACAGGCGAGCGGCTCTGTGGCGTGCCTCGGGGGTCCCGGGTCCCGGGCAGGCTGGCGGCAGGCTCCTGGCTCTCAGACCCCTCTTCCTCCTCCTCCGTCTCCAGGAGCGGTCCCTCTGCCCTGGGGTCAATCACGTCCTGGGGGGCAGGGATGGCATGAGCCCCCAGGAGGCAGTTCAGGGCGTGGAAGTGGGGGCAGGCCTCCAGGTCGGCCCCTGGCTGGCAGACCCGGGAGTAGGACTGCCGCAAGTCCTTAATTTTGCAGCGCACCTGCTCCCGGCTGCGCTGGTGGCCCCTGGCGGCCAGGCTGGCAGCCATGCGACCGTAGATGGCCGCGTTCCTGTGGCTAGTGCAGAGATCGTGGACATTGGAGGCTTCCCCCCAAACCTCGATGAGGTCCACGATCTCCGCACTTGACCAGGCGGGCGCCCGCCTTTTGCGCCCCCGGGCAGGCTCCTGGGAGCCGCCAGGCTGGTCCTGGGGAGCAGTGGAGGGCTGGGAGCCCTCGGGTGGCTGGCTCATCCTGTGGCAGGTGCAGGGTCTGCTGGCACGGGTGTTTGCAGCCTTGCAACTGGCACACACTGTGTAGCCAGCCCGTGCCCCTTTAAGGGCTCCGGGGCCGGGAGGGGGGCAATAGAGTTTCCCTGGTGTTGGCCAGAGTGGCCACCAGGGAAACCTGGGAAGCCTTAGCCTCCCACTAGTTCGAATTAAGGGTCTACACAGCCCTTAATTCGAACTAGCTAGTTCGAACTAGGCTTAATCCTCGTAAAGTGAGGTTTACCTAGTTCAAACTAAGCGCTCCGTTAGTTCCAATTAAGTTCGAACTAACGGAGCGCTAGTGTAGCGCCTAGGAAAGTTAGTTCGAACTAACGTCCGTTAGTTCGAACTAACTTTGTAGTGTAGACATACCCTAACAGACTATCTCGACTATCCCCTGAAGCTCCCCAGCATCAGTAATAGAAGATCTGTTCTTTGATTTATTGAATTTCATCACGGAAAATGTCTGCTCACCGATGTAAGCCGATTGGAACAATACAAGTATCTTTTGGGCATGAGACCTGACCTTTGGAAAGCTTTGTTCATTGAGAGATGCATAAAATTCCAGAAGTGGCGTTGATTTGAATTGCTCTGCAAGCAAGGCATCGCTCTGTAAGTCAATAAGCTCAATTTGGAGGTCACTTGGAGCATTGTCTACCACATATGTGAAAGGAGAAGCAGCCCCTTGTACAAGCTTGAGCATGCCCTGGGACACAGAGGGGGGCTGTTTCTGGCTACAAAGGATTATATTCTTAACAGTTCTAAGTTACATGACCTAATACATTATATTCTAAAGGGGCAATAATAATAATAAATCTAAACAGTTAACAATCTTAACAAATAATAATAATAAGAAGAATTAATAATAAATCTAAACACTTTAAGTTGTGGGGAACAAATTATCGGGAGTCACTTCCATTTGGGGGAATCATTTTCAGTACATTAATATGTTATCCCTACAATCATGAGGGCATGCCTCCAGGTCAGCCCCTGGCTGGGAGACCCTGGAGTAGGACTGCCGCATGTCTTTAATTTTGCAGCGGACCTGCTCCTGGGTCCGCATGTGGCCTCTGGCGGCCAGGCTGTCAGCCATGCAACTGTAGACAGCCGTGTTCCTGTGGCTAGTGCAGAGATCGTGGATGTTGGAGGCCTCCCCTCAAACCTCGATGAGGTCCACAATCTCTGCACTAGACCAGGCGGGTGCCTGCCTCTTGCGGCTCTGGGCAGGCTCCTGTGAGCTGCCAGCCGGGTCCTGAGAAGAGGCAGTGGGCTGGGTGGCAGCGGGTGGTTGGCTCATGCTGTGCCAGGTGCAGGGTCTGCTGACTGGGTGCTCGCAGACTTGCAACTGGCTCATGCACTGTAGCCAGACCATGGCCCTTTAAGGGGCCAGAAGGGGGGCAGAAGAGTTTCCCTGGTTTGGCCCAGAGTGGCCACCAGGGCAACCTGGGAAGGGCTAGCCTCCAACTAGTTTGAATTAAGTAGCCCTTAATTCGAACTACTTAATTCAAACTAACTTTAACTAACTTTGAATTTAAATTGAACTAGCGGTTTGTATGTGTAGCCCCTATTAAAGTTAATTCAACTAACGGCTGTTAGTTCGAATTAACTTTGTAGTGTAGACATACCCTGAGTTGCATCTTTCTTTTATACTTATTTAATGCACATAAATTGCATTAAACTCAGGTGAGCAATAAGTCGGATATGGCTTCTGCCAGTGCTTATTAACCTGTGCCTCTGCAGATATAGCCATTTAAAGCTCCTGTTGGCTATGGATTACCATTCCTAGCCCATGTGAGCTGTAGGAGGTGGTGTCCCAATTCAAGCAGTGTCCATTGGTGCTACATGGTGAATTCCAAGCTGCTGTACCAGTGGAGATGCATGGAAATAAAGCATTGGTGGCCTGAAGGCCTAACCCTGGTGAACCGTGTCCATTCCGTGGATCAGATACTACCCACCACTGATGTAACTATGGGTATGCCTAGACTACATGCCTCTGTCGCCAGAGGCATGTAAATTAGACTACCCAACATTGTCAATGAAGCCGGGATTTAAATATCCCCGGCTTCATTAAAATAAAAATGGCAGCCACGCTGTGCCAGCTCAGCTGATCATCAGCACAGCGTGGCAGTCAAGACGCGGATCGGTCGACAGGGAACGCCTTTGTAATGGGTAAGATAACTAGATCCTTTGTTCAGACTCAGGTGTAAAGTGTTGAATTTTAGCATGAATAACAGTTCAGAGGATTCTCTTTCAAGTGCAGTCTTAAAAGGCTTTTGAAGCAGGATGCAGGTAATTAAGTCGTTGAGACAATGTCCTTTCTGGTTGAAATGGCAAGAAACTGTTTTTTCTTTGTGATCCTGGCTAATATCTGTTTTATGGGCATTGATCCTTTGGCAAAGTGTCTGAGATGTTTCTCCAATGTACATGGGGGGCATGGACGGCGTGAGCCCCCAGGATGCGGTCCAGGGCCTGAAAGTGGGGGCAGGCCTCCGGGTCGGCCCCTGGCTGGCAGGCCCGGGAGTAGGACTGCTGCAGGTCCTTGATTTTACAGCGGACCTGCTCCCGGCTCCGCTGGTGGCCTCTGGCAGCCATGCAGCTGTACATGGCTGCGTTCCTGTGGCTAGTGCAGAGATCATGGACACTGGAGGCTTCCCCCCAAACCTCGATGAGGTCCATGATCTCCGCACCTGACCAAGCGGGCGCCCGCCTCTTACGGCCCCGGGCAGGGTCCTGTGAGCCCTGTGAAACTGGTCCTGGGAAGAGGGGGAAGACTGGGTAGCTGGCTCATTTTATGGCAGGTGCAGGGTCTGCTGGCTGGGTGCTGGCAGGCTTGCAACTGGCACAAACAGTGTAGCCAGCCCGTGGCCCTTTAAGGGCTTCGGGGCTGGGAGGGGGGCATAAGAGTTTCCCTGGTGTTGGCCAGAGTGGCCACCAGGGCAAGCTGGGAAGGGCTAGCCTCCCACTAGTTCGAATTAAGTGGCTACACAGCCCTTAATTCAAACTAGTTAATTCGAACTAGGCGTTAGTCCTCGTAGAATGAGGTTTACCTAGTTTGAATTAAGCGCTCCGCTAGTTCGAATTAAGTTCGAACTAGCGGTTTGCATGTGTAGCGCCTATCAAAGTTAATTCGAACTAACATCTGTTAGTCCGAATTAACTTTGTAGTGTAGACATACCCTAAGATATAACAAAACACTCCACCTAAGCCTAAAACAAAATAATTTTATACAAATCATAATTCCTCACTCTGCTTCTTATGTTAGATAAAATCCTTCTCAAGTCAGAAAAGGTGTGTCTACGCAGCAAAGTTATTTCAGAATAACAGTCATTCTCCCAAAATAACTATGTGAGCATCTACACAGCAATAGAGTTATTTCAAAATAATATCAAAATAATGGACGGCTTACTCTGAAATCTGTAAATTTCATTCTATGAGGAATAAAACATCTTCCAAAATAGTTATTTCAAAATAGGAGCTGTGTAGACAGGGCATCTGAAGTTATTTTAAAAGAAGGGGTCTCCAGCCCTTCCCAAGGGCGCTGGTCACTCTGTCCACACTCAGCCAAACTCTATATTCCAGCTCTTCCCCCTGGAGCCCTTAAAGCTGCAGCTGCAGGAGAAAGGCCTTAGCCACCCTACAGCTGTCACTGCCTCAGAATTTGCCCAAGATGAGCCTGTGCACTAATCACAACCAGCCCTCCACTGCTCACAGGGAGCAGTCAGACAGCTCCCAGGAGCCTGCCCGGGGCCAAAAGAGGCATGCACCTTCCTGGTCTGGTATGGAGATCCTGGACCTCATTGGCTCTGGGGATAGGAGGCAAACCTCCAGGATCTCCTCACCATATGCAGGAACGTGGACGTCTATGGCTGGATGGCCGAGACCCTGACCAACAAAGGACATGTCCGCACCCAGGGAGTAGGTGTGGATGAAAGTTAAAGAACTCCACCAGGTATATGACAGGGTCAGAGAGGGCAGCTCCCACTCCAGGCCAGGACCCCACACCTGCCCTTACTTTAAGGACCTGGACCACATCCTGGGGGGTGGGGCAGTCTCTTCACACACACACACACACACACACACACACACACACACACACACACACACCAGTTGTGGACTCAGAATTCAGGATCCCCATCGTCATCCCCGCAGGGGACAGAGACAAGGCAGAAGAGTTGGAGGAGGAGAAGAAGCCAGAACCATCAGTCTCCTCACCCTGGAGCTGGTGCCCCAGTCTGTGGATATGTCCCAGGCATTGTCCAAGGCCAGGGAAAGAACATCATGTGAGAGTGCCATCACGTTCCCTTCACACAGGGAGGTGGTGGCAGCGAGGGGTAGCTGGGCGCTCCTGACAACTCTTTTGGCCGAGCCCCCTTGTGCTATTGGCCACAGGGTATCTAGAGAGGCCTGCCATACTCTCTGGGGGGAGGGACACCCTCCCTCCACAATCCACCTCTAGGAGGCTGGGGACATTGAGACACACACACTCAGCAGTCCCACACACAGGCATGCCCATATTCTCAGGGCAGCATCCACTCCTGGGGACAGCGTGGTGATGTGCAGGAGTGTCTGCTGCACACACACACACACACACACACACACACACACACACCAACCTGTCCCCCTCTCCTCAAGCAGGTAGGGGTACAAGTCCTCTCCTTGTGGGATGCCACCACTGTCAGGCGTGTTGTGTGCATGGCACAGAGGGAAGCCAAGACACCCAAAGGAGCCCCCTTCTGCCCACAGGATCTCGGTCTGGCAGGCACCTTCCCATGCCTGCTTGTGTCTGGGACATGGGGATGATGAGGCTCCCTCCCCCACTCAGGGACATCTGGGCCCCTAGCCAGAGCGCACATGGCCTTACTCCAAGCACATCGCCTTCAACTGAGCCAAAATCTGTTACTCTCAGCTCACAGATGAGGGCAAGACTTCAGGCACAGTGTCACCTGGGATGACTGACCAGCTCACTTTATTCTCCACAGCTGCAAGAGAGTGGGGGGGGGGGGGGTGATCAACATCACCCAGGATAGCCTTCCAAACCAGAGGGTCCCCACAGACCCATTGGATGACTTCCAGATGGGGCACCTCATGGCACTCCAATCTGTGGAGCAGACCATAGACTGCAGGCTCCAGGAAGACATCCAACTGTGGTGGGACACCTAGTGGGAGCTGCTGGAGCAGGACAGTACCATGTGTCCTGTGCAGTCCCTCATTTCCAGCATGATGCCTGCTCCTGTTCCCACTCCTGCTCTTGCTATAGCACCTCTTCCCACTCCTGCTCCCATTCCTACTCCCATTCCCATTCCCACTCTTGCTCCTCCCACTTCTCCCCCAATGCCTCCTTCCCCACGGATGAAGAGAGATTCCTGGTGGTTTGGGGCCCAGATGAGGATGTGGGTGCTGTCAATAGCTCCCCCGCAACTGGGGGAGCTGGTGATGATGGGGTCCACATTGCTGAGGTGGATGACCCTACACAGCAGGATGGTGTTGATGGCCCACACCACCTTCAGAAGAAGACAAAGAAACATTGATTCACAGGGGTGCCAGGGCTCCTGGGAGGTCCCCCAGCCCATCCCACTATTCCTCCTGCTCCCACACCAGGTGCAACCCCACACACACACCTCCCCCAATCCCTTCGTAGGACTTTGTGAGGGCAGGACTGAAAAAAATCTCCCAGATAGGGGGCTTGCACCACCACCCACCCACCACTGTGCTTTCCCAAGGGAATCCCATTCCAGCAGTCCTCACACATCCCTTGAAACAATAGCCTGAGAATGCGATACCTGCAGGAGAAAGGCTCTGACAGCCGATCTCCCCACACCAAACTTGTACCTGATGCTATCCATCATGGCTATCCAGCTATCCAGCATGGCGAGCTATCCAGCATGGCAAACTTTCAGAGGGTAAGGGTGATGAAGGTCATCACTTCTGGAGGGGGGGTGGCAGGTCTCATGTGAGTGTCCCATTGCCTGTTGGCAGGAGTGAGCCACTCACAGAGCTCCAGAAACGTGTCCTTCCTCATTCTGAAATTCTGGAGCCACTGCTGGTCTCCCCACCGCTCCATGACGATCCGGTCTCACCAGTCTGCACTGGTGTCCAGACTCCAGAAGTGGTGGTGCATAGTGTCCAGGGGAGGGAGGGCGGGATCCAGTTGCATGGGCTGTACCTGTATTGATTCAAAGAGAGTCTTCCAGAGGAGCTGCAGGTTGGGTTTCTGCAGGGCCTGGGAGGCAGCCTGCAGAAACTGCTGCATGAGGTGCAGCACAAGCTGCAATAGCCATAGGCTGCTCAGAGGCAGCTCCAGCTCCATAGCTGGCAAGCTAAGTTGTCTGCAAGGGCAACTGCAGCAGGCAAGAGAAAAGGCTTTGCTGTCCCTCAATGAGGTAGGCAAAGGAAAAAAGTCTGAGATACTGCTGTACAGGGGGGCCCCTTTAAGCAAGCCTCAGACAGCTTCAAGAAGCAGCCACATGAAGTAACTGCTGACCTGATGCCCTGCCTAACGTTGTTTCAGGTGGCCTTAAATGCAGGTTAGCATCCAATCAGTGTGGATGTTCTATTTCAAAATAACTAAGTGCTATTTTGGTGCACTTTTGGGCTGTGTCTAGACTACATGCCTCTGTCGGCAGAGGCATGTAGATTAGACAGATCAGCAAAGGCAAATGAAGCTGCGATTTAAATGATCGCGGCTTCATTTACATTTACATGGCTGCCGCACTGAGCCGACAAACAGCTGATCAGCTGTTTGTCGGCTCGCGCGCTAGTCTGGACGTTCCCCGTGTCGACATCAAAGCCCTTTGTCGGCAGCCCCGTTATTCCTCGAGGGATGAGGGTTACCGGGGCTGCCGACAAAGGGCTTTGATGTCGACAGGGGGAACGTCCAGACTAGCGTGCGAGCCAACAAACAGCTAATCAGCTGTTTGTCGGCTCAGCGCGGCAGCCATGTAAATGGAAATGAAGCCGCGATCATTTAAATCGCGGCTTCATTTGCCTTTGCTGAACAAACAAATCTACATGCCTCTGCCGACAGAGGCATGTAGTTTAGACGTACCCTTGGTGTGCAGAAGATATCTTCCAAAATTGCTTATTTCAAAATGAATGTGTAGGGTAGATGTAGCCATATATCCTTTCTCACCCCTCTGTTTACAGATCTTTTGTTTCTTCTTCAAGTGATTGCTCATGTCTGTTCCATGCAGGTGTGTGCACGCAGCGTCCATGCGTCGTCGGCAGTTTTTCCCCCAGCAATACCCGTCATGCCAGCAGAGGAGCCCCCTGGAGTGGTGCCCATTATACTGAATTGTTCCCCTCTCCTACTTTGGCACCGGCCTCAGTCAAGGATCGCAACCACGATCACCATTGATCGGAGGCTAGGGCTCCCAGTGCCCTGGTACCAGAACCAAGGAAACATCAGTCCGGTGTTGCCCCACCAATGGCACCACCTGCAGGCCCGGCACCAATGGCAACCTCATCCCTGGCCCGTGGCTTGGCACGAGACCCAGCACTGTGCCAAAGGCCTCAAGCAGCACCAAGTGCTCGGGTCCAGCCATGCCTCCTCCTCCTCCCCCTTGTTGGCAATGAGGAAAGCTGGAATCCATAGCCTGACACACACCGACAGCAGGTTCACCAGCTATGTCTGCTTCTGCTGCACCTTGGTCAGTCTCGGAGTACTCCACTGTCCACATGGTCATCCAGGGAATCCAGATCCCAGTCTTGGCATCCCATCACCAATCATGGCACCTCTACCCATCAGCAACAGGACCAATGGACACAGCTGGTCCTGGTACCGGGGATGCAGCAATCATGGCCCCCACTGGCACCAACTCCTTCCCAGTGGCCATTTTGGACCCCATGGTCCTACCAGTAGTCCCAGGGTGTTGGCCCTACCAGGCCAGAGTCGTTCTTCTCTGGGTCCAGGGCATCTCCTTCAGTGACCCCATGACTGGGTCCCCTATGTCAGGGCAGTCGCTCCCGCCAGGCCAGATCTCCCCACATCCTTTGGAGACTGAGGGGACCATGGTCCAGCCACCCTTGGTGACCTCTCAAGCCCCTTTGCAGGCTATGGCCCCTGTGGAGACAGGCCCAAAGGGGTCCTCATCTTCCTCTCTGGATGAAGCCCTGGGTGACACTCTTCCCTCCATGCCCTCCATGGACTTGAGGGCACACCAGGACCTCCTCCACTGACTGGCTCAAAGCCTGGGGCTCCAGGCTGAGAGGTTGTCAGTGGACTCCAACACCACCATCCTGACACACTTACCAGACTGGCCTTCCTCATCAACAAACCGGAGGCTAAAATCTGTAAGTCCCTTTGGCAAACACTTGCCTTGATTCCACCAATGGACAAGAAGGTCCAGTGGTGGTATTTCCCAGTTGGGGAGCGACTACCTTTTCTCTCATCCACCTCTGGTTCACACTGGTTGTCCAAGCAGTGAACCAGAGGGAGCTAGGGTCAGCCGGGTGCCTCTCCTAAGAACAGGGATGCCAAAAAGATGGACCTGTTAGGAAGGAAGGCCTATGTGTCTGGAGGCCTCCAATTTCGCATAACTATGCCTGCAACACCTGGGCCTCCATGGACAAGTTTGCTGAACTGATCCCCAGAGATTTTTGACCCAAAGTTTAGGGCTGTCTTGGAAGAAGGCAGGGCAATTTCTGGGGCCGTGCTCCAGGCTGCCCTTGATGCAGCTGACGCAGCTGCACATGCTATGGCCACGGGGTTGGTGTTATGATCCAGGACCTCCCGTTCGAGTGCCCGTCTCTGTTCTCCGAGTAGACAGACCAACATCTGCATGGTCGCAAGGACACCCGGGCCACATTAAAGGCATCGGGCATTCACACGATGGCTACCCAATGGTGATCCTTCTCGGGCCTTCCCATCAGTGCGCACACCCCGACTGCTCCCGTTGCCACAGTGGGCACAGTAATGGGAGGAACAGCAGGCACCATCCCCAACTGGCCCAGTACTAGGACCAAGGCCTGCCTAGCAAGTCCTCAGTGCCCAGTCAGGGGTTTTTGAGCATAGCTTACCAGACTCCTCCCTCTATTTTCAGGATCGCCTATTCCCTTTCCTCTGGACCTGGAAGTTTATCACCTCAGACTGCTGGGTCCTAGAAACAGTGGAAGGGTGCTATGTCACCCCTTCCATTCTGCTCCTCCTCCCCATTCCCCTACCCTGTCCCTATTCAGGGACCCCTCTCACGAGTTTCTTCTTCAGGAAGAGTCCCTTCTGCTCCTCACCCTGGGGGGCTGCAGAGCTGGTTCCCCCTGTGGTCTTGGGCAAGAGCTTCTATTTCCAGTATTTCCTGGTCCTCAAAGCCAAGGATGGGTTCCTCTTCATCCTGGACCTCTGGGATGTCATCAAAACCAAATTCAAGCTGCTGACGCTGGCATCCATCATTCCCTCCCTAGCGCCAGAGACTGCCCATGCTCTGAAAGATGCCTATTTTCACATTTCCATCGCACCCCACCACTGTCGGTTCCTCCACTTACGGTGGGCGGGGATCACTATCAGTTTATGGCCCTCGCCTTTGGGATTTCTACAGCCCCTTGGATCATGACAAAGTGTATGGCCATCAGAGCTGCTGCACTGAGGAAAAAAGAAGTCCAGGTGTTTCCCTATCTGGATGACTGGTTCTTGTGAGGGTGCTCCACAAACCAAGTGCGGAACCACATCACCTTGGTCTGATACCTCTTTCAGGAGTTGGGCCTGCTCCTAAATGTGTCCAAGTCAACCTTGGTGTCCACGCCAGTGATAGAGTTTGGACTCCACATGGGCAAGGGCCTCCCTCCCCAGATCCCACTTCCTGGTGATCAGGGCAGCCATTCAGTATATACAAGTGTTCCCAATAACCATGGCCAGAACTTGCATGTGGCTTCTAGGTCTAATGGCCGCATACATACATGTCACCCAACATGCCAGGCTCCTCATGTGCCCACTGCAGCTATGGCTGGTGTGGCCTCACAATCCATCCTTTCACCAGTGGGACAGAGTGGTGATGACGTCCTTCACTCCCTGGACTGGTGGACCCAACTGGTGGCAGAGAAGGAGATCCAGAGTACCATTCATCAGGCATCTACCGACCCTACGGCTAGCAAAGGACGCACTGGACACAGGTTGGGGGGGCGCACCTCGGAGTCATACAGACACAAGCCATGTGGATCAGAGACAATCTTTCCCTACAAATCAGTGTCAGGGAACTATGGGTGGTCTGCCTTGCTTGTGCGGCTTCTTTCCTCAACTCAGGGGCAAGTCAGTACTCGTCCTGTGCGACAATATGCCGGTGGTCACATAGATCAACAGGCAAGGCAAGGTTCTCATCACCTGTGTCAAAAAGCCCCTCAACTACGGTATTGCTGAATCGGGGCAGACTGTCATCCAGGGGCCTCCCGTCCAGGCTCCCAGAATAATCTGGCGGAGTGACTGAGCAGATCCTTCTCCTGCCACGAGTGGTCCCTCAGGGGGAACGTGGTCCTCTTGATCTTCCACAAGGGGGGGGGGGGCTTTCACCACATGACAGAACAAGAAGTGCCCAATGTTCAGCTCCCTCATAGGGCTGGGGCGGGGCTCTCAGGGAACTGTGCTGACTAGAGGGTCTTCTCTACACATTCACAGCATTCTCCTTAGTCCACAGGGTGCTCCTGCGGTTGAGGGAATTCTGGGCATCCCTGATTCTCATCACCCCCCTGCATGGCCAAAGCAGCATTGATTTTTTTTATCCTCCTGAGCCTAGCATGCAAGAGGCCAATAGCTCGCCCACTGGCCCCAGACTGCAGGACAGTGGCAGACTTCAACACTCAGACCTGCTCTCCCTGCCCCTCACAGCATGGAAGCTCCATGGCTGATGGCAGCAGAGTGCTTGGCTTTTGTGCCGGAGGAGCTGTTGGATAGTAGGAAACCCTCCACCAGGGCTACTTATTTAGCCAAGTGGAAGCGGTTCTATATCTGGGCTACTCAGAGGAGGGTTTTGCCTATAGATGCCCTGGTCCTGGACTACCTTTTGGGTCTTAGGTTACAGGGGTTATCTTTCTCCTCAATTGAGATCCACCTAGCAGCTATCTCCGCTTTCCACCCAGGTGCCAGGGATAAGACCCTTTTTGTGGATCCAATTGTGAACAGATTTCTAAAGGGCCTGGACAGGCTTTACTTGCACATCCAGCAACCTGTCCCCCAGTGGGATCTCAACCTGGGCTTAGCTAAATTTATGGGACCTCCCTTTGAGCCCTTGGCAACGTGCTCGCTATGGTACTTGTCCTATAAGGTATCCCTGCTGATGGCCAATCATGTCAGCCAGACGTGTGTCTGAGTTGACAGCTCTTACTTCAGACCCCTCATATATGGTTTTCTTCCAGGACAAAGTCAGGTTTTTGCCCCCACCCTGCCTTCCTGCCAAAGGTGGTGTCCAAGTTTCATGTGTCACAGGACATTTTCCTACCTGTTTTCTACCCTAAAACACATGCATTGGGTTAGGCACAGGCCTTACACACTTTGGATGTCAGGAGGGCTTTAGCCTTTTAGTGCGAACTAAGCCTTTCTGCAGGCCGTCTCTGCTCTTTGTAGCTATCACGGAAAGTCTGAAAGGCCAGACGGTTTCTGCTCGAAGGATCTCTTCTTGGATCACAGCCTGTAGTAGGGAGTGCTAGGGGCTGCCTTCAGTTCCAGCCCACTCTACTAGCACTCAGTTGAGTCCACCTCTGCACCTTTTGTGCCTCGGGTCCCAATCCTGGATATCTGCAGGTCCTCTGTAAACACTTTTGCATTGACACATCAGGCAAGGGAAGATGCTTCCTTGGGTAGGACTGTCCACTCAGTGGAAGGTTAGAACTCCAACCCCGCCTCCTAGGGTTTCTGCTTTGGAGTTACCTACATGGAATGGACATACGCAATCCCTTGAAAAAGAAAGAAGGAAGTTACCTTTTGTAACTATTGTTCTTTGAGATGTGTTGTTCGTGTCCATTCCAAATCCCGCCCACCACCCCTTCTTCAGGGTGATTTGGTAAGAAGGAACTGAGGGGAGGTAGAGGGCCATGAGGGGCATAGTGGCACCACTCCAGGGAGCTCCCCTGCCAGCCCGTTGGGTACTGCTGGAGGTGGGGGGAATTTCTGAGCATGCATGCAGGCTGCACACACATGCCACATGGAATGGATGGAAGCAATTCATCTCAGAGAACAACCGTTACAACAGTTCCTTTCATGAATCCTCTTGGAATGGGGCAGTCTCTAAAATCAGCCAATCTTTGTTCACTTTTTTTTTCTTTTCTAGAATTTCACTATGGCAGTGAGCCACAAACCTAAATGAAAAATGACAAACTCAAGATGGAATCCAGCATCAGGAGACATGGGCACATATATTTGTAGTATGTCTTGCAAGAAGACAGCTCTTTCCCTCTTAGTTGTTTCTTTGAAAATGCGCTGTTAGTGTCTGGCTTTTTCATTTTTCTTCCTGGTGAGCTGGAAACAGAGTTTGTTTGTTTGTTTTCTAACATGAACACTTTGGTAAGAAATCTGCTGTCACTATTCTTCAGTTCTTATACAGAGGGTTATATGCATACAAATAGAATCACACCGATATTCAATAGATTACAAACTTTCCAATGATACCTTACAAGGGTCATTTCGCATGAAGCAGTTTCGACTCATCCCAACCATATGCTCATGGAAGGACAAAGCACTGTCTAGACCATCCCTGATAGATGTCTAACTAACCTGCTCTTAAATATCGATAACGATGGAGATTTCACTATCCTGACAGTTAGGAAGTTTTCCCTACTGTCCAGCCTAAACAGCCCTTCTCAGCTACAAGGGTACATTTGACCTCACATGCTTTGCTTCTAGCCCCAGATGTCTACAATGAAGAATCCAAAAATTCGACCATCCAGAATTTTAGCCCACTGTGGAAAATGAGGGTCTGGCTTATGCTAAGCACCATTCATTTCATCATCCCAGGTCAGCAATCTCCTTATCATCGTCATGAACAGTTTGACATAGTGAATAAAATTTCTTCATTTACAGACCACTGGAGCCCAGGCGCGACAGTTCTGGCCGAGGACTCTATCATTCTAGGGATTGTTAAAAGAGGCCTACAAACAGCAAGTTGCAAGTAAACGTGCTGATTTGTTTTTTAGTCAGAAGACATCTTCATGTGAATAAATCAGATAATGAAAAATATCCAGGACACAGATGAGCTATTTTGGGACACATGCTTAGGCAAGCTCTGCTTAGTCGCAACAAACTCATATTCAGCTTAGCATCAAGCACAAATAAACTGCAGCCATATACACAAATGTGAATGCGTTATGGTGACCATCATCATATTTATAAATACTGCCCGCAACAAAAAGTCCGTAAGACAGGCATGCAAGACAACACAGCTCACGGAAAAGGAATATTACACGATTTGTCCCAGTATAAATACACATCACTATTCCCAGTCACAAATATTCAGTTAATCCTCTGTCAGTTGTCAGTTGCGCAGAGACGTTTAGGACGCAAGCAGATTCTAAAGATGTGAGTTGCAGCAGAAGGCATAAGATCAAGAAATAGAGGATTTGTGGTAGGACACTAAGCGGTGCCCGCCCCACTAGCAACCACTTTAAGAAAAAGACACATCATTGTGTTTAGCTTTTCAAACTTCATTATTTCTGAACTTGACGGAATGAAAGTTGCGACTACTGCCCACCAAGCAGTCAGAACAAAAGGGAAGAACTGAGCTGGCAAGCAGCAGTCAGTAGACCAGATTGGTTGTGATTAAGGCATAACAAATATATCACGTGCAAGTGTTCTCATAAAAGGATTGTTTTAAGTCGTGGTCAACTGGAAGATATAGGGATTTTTGTTGTTGTTGTTGTTGTTAAAGTAATCAGCTGGGATTTAGCTGCCGCCGCACTGTTGTGTTTTACTCAGCCCAGCAGATTTTGCAAAGATTTTTAATAAAGGTTGGAGTCAACGAGAGCCTGTGGTTTCACTCTGGATCGCCCTAGGACTCTCAGCTATTTGGCCATGATTACCGGCATTGCCTTAGCAGCAAATGTGTGGCGTGGGATCAAATTTTTATGCCCGCTACCTTGCTGCAACTAATGTGGTTCTTGGTATTCCAGGATGAGGAGCAGCGATGAAGGTGGATGTGGAATCCCTATGCTGCTCCGGACAGACCCCGTGTGTTGAGGAAATGGATTTTTAAGCCAACGGTCAGTCTTACTGACAGAGTAGTACACTAGTTCTGGTGATGTGAGACAACCATGCACAGCTGGGACTATGAGCAATGGCTGCAAAACTTTCATAGACCTTTGTGACGGGAAGGTCTCTTCTGAGGTGTATGAAAACCAAAAATTAGACCTGAACTGATTGTTGCGAAGTATATGATACTTCCCTGGGGAAGCTTGCAATACCAGCGCACCCAACTCTACTAGTGAGTTGGGACTCATTTGGGAAGTAGAAAAAAACTACAGTGTTATTAATGGTCCTGTGCCTGCCTAGGGCAACGCTGACGATTGCAGTATTGCCTGTTGCAGTATTTCTAAAGTCGGTGGGTGCATACACATGATAGACTGCATGCACTCGATTTTCCAAACACAATGCCAGGGAGCACAGCAACTGCATGGGCCAGCCCATGGGTTGGAGGAAAACAAAATAATTCTAGATACCAACAATGTGTGTTGCTAAAAAAACTGTAGGTACTGGACTCCTTTTTTTAAAAGCGGTACTGTATAAAAAAAAGATTTAAAGACTTCTACGAACCTTGCATGCACTTCAGGAAAAGACAGTTGGGTGGCTCTTCGATTTACTATTAGTGTCTATTTGAAAGTCAAAGTGTGACTATGTGGCCTAATGTCGCCCAGGAAGACACTTAGCTACACCACCCATCGGCCCCAGTAATACTCTGGGGCACTAATTCCACTGGGACAATACAATCTTAAAGATGGAAACAAATTTTTAAAAAAACCTCTATGTCCATATATTGAGTCAGGCCCAAGCAAAACCATTCTCCACATGTTTGTTGCCAACCTGGGCTTTAGATCCGCCAATATCAGAAATTTCACAATGGAAGCCTATTTTAAAGCTTAACTATCCTTAATAGACGGTTTATTTGCTAGCAATCTTTGCTAACTTTCCCTTTGCTACAAGTGAAACCCTTATTTCTTGTCCCTAACGAGGATATAAAGATGAAATACTAGCAAGAAAGATCACAGTGTATTGTGACGTACAAGTGTTGTCATATATCTTTTGGCGCAATGAACAGTTCCTGACAGAGCACTTGGTAACTTGAGAGTGTATCTCTGAAGCCAAAGAGACGAGTGAAAAGCTGGATCTCGTTGGAAACATGTTCATTCAGTTAGGAGATCAAGTCTTGCTTGGATTTTGTACGCATTTGCAGGACTGCGTTACTCCAATCCTAAAGCCTGTGGACAACCTGTGAAGTTACCTCTGAAGCAAAGAAATAGCGTAACTAGCACTTGTCCAAGAATAAAGTGGTGAATTTTTCATTAACCATATGTTCAGCTGATTGGGGCTAAAATTGATGATAAATTTGGTTTTCGCCAAAATAACAAGTGATTAAAATGTACTATGTTGAGCATTACTATTGCTTTGTTGTTTATGCACAGGGGCTGGTCCCAAAGTGGGTTTTGTAGGCAGTGCCTAACCTGTCCTACTGTTAAATATTTTGCTTTGTCTCTGTCTTAGGCTGAGGTAATGCCATCGCCACCCCAGAAAGAAACTGTACTGAACTATGGTAATTATCCAGCTCAATAGTTTAAAGGCTGAAACTCAGAAATGTATTGCATTGAGGACCTGGCACAGTGGGGAGTGCCTAAATTTTTGTACCCGAAACCCATCCGGCTCAAAACTCACCTTTCATCGCCCTCGCCAACATTCATTTGTAGAATCAAACTAACAGTCTTACTTGGATGAATACGTCTGTAGCATTGATTTTTTTTTTGTTTAAGCATGCATGGAAGCGTGATCCACTTTAAAGTCTTAGGAAGTCAAATACCTTAGGTAATCGTATAACAGTTTGTACTATTGGGTTGATTAGATCACAATCTAGACAAATTTTTGTATGTGCTCATCTAATTTTAACAGCAATAACAACAAATGACTCAAGCATGTAATGTATCAGTTTTATTAAAAAAGTCCTCTACTGTGTAGTTCCTTTATTAAAAGGATTTAAATGCTTGATGAATTATAGCTTTGTTTACATTTCTAAGCGTCAAAATTTTACAAACACTGTGCAGTTGTGTCTTAAGTAATTGATTAATAACACACATGGAGCTTGCAACCTACAAACTGCCCTAGAGCTGAAATTTTATATCTGCGCTATTTAAAAAAAAAAAAGTCAGTTTATTTACATGTTAATCCGCTTGCATAATTGAGCATCTTACAGCGTCTGAAGGCCAGTGGCGTTTACCGTCAACAGGGTGCGGGTTACACATAAATTATTTATTGGATCAACGTTAATAGTAAATGGTGAGACCATCACTAATTTTTTTATGTTCAGTACAGGCCAGCAAGGTATAAAAGAAGTCTGCACATTAATGCTGAAAAATGACAGTGTGGCAATTAGCTATGTATTGCGGAGTGTTTTATTTTGTATTCGTGCTATTTGGTTAGTATATGTATGTGTGTGGGAAGGGGGCTCTACTAATGGGCCCAGAGCCTAAAGTGCTAGATGCTATACAAACACACATGCTGCAAAACATATGTCGCCAAAACACCGGGTTTGAGACGAATACTTATGGTTCGCAATATAATAGAAGTTCAAAAAAAAGAGATTTTTTTAAATGTATAAAAATCGGAAAATGAGACAGAAAACTGCTAACATAGGCCAATAGAAGCTAAACCAGAGCACAGTCAATCATAGCCCATGCATTCTGTTCTTTCTCTGTGATGTTTTTTCCTTAGTGCTTTAAGCAGCTCCAATGTCTAACATTGTCTGATTCAATATTCCATGCATGAGGGAAGGGAACACTGCTGCTAAAAACAAAAACATATGCACATGGCCATTCTAATACCACATCCACAGACACAAAATAAAGAACAAGAAAGACTCTCTTTGGTCAAAAGAAAAAGCATGCGCTAGACAATTTAAATAGTAGCAGCAATTCAAATATTTATGACAGTGCACATTTTTTTTAAGTGAAGGTATAGCAAAATATCTATTTCTATTAGCGAGGGAAAGTTACATAGGCCAATGATAAGTTACTTGATGGTTATTGTTTTTCAAAAAAAAAAAAAAAAAAAGCTTACCGAGAACACCAATCTCGGCTCAGCACACTAAGAGGCTAACAAAGTGTACAGTATTTTACTCCTGAAAAGGTCCACTAATTAAATCCATAACCTTCCGCGTTTTTCTATTACAGCTATCACAGGTGTGTGCTTCCACTTTTTTTTAATTTCAAATCACGTACGAAGGGCGGCTTTAAATCACAATACTTATAGGGCAGCTTTAGCTAATAATATGCTATGATTACTGGCACTAGAGAGTGTGTTATAAATGCTTGTCTAAATGCAACTGTCTCTTAAAGAAGTCATATCTATTTTCGTTCTGCTTTTAAAGATAAAGATAGGAAACCCAATACACCAGGTTAAACAAGCAAAAGGCCGTTGGAAAGAAGATGCGGGCATAGGAGTCCATTTTTGCAATGCGAATGTGTATCCGTCCATGCCGCCATGCTCCTGTTCGGCAATCCTCAAAGCAGCAGAAAAAACTGGCACAGTCCTTTCCATCGAGACATTCATAGCCATATTCTTCATCTCTTTCTTGAAGGTGTGTAGCATTGTTCATTTGAATAGTGGCTGATCGCGGTCGGATATCAATTGTGGGTGCCTACCATGAGGAAGGACAAATTAAGGGTCAGCAAAAAAAAACCCTCTAGTCTTTATAATTAAATGATATTTAGACCAAAGGTACTTTCAACTACATAGGGATGGTAAAATTTATGGGTAAATAGGAACGTTCTACATTATTTTTTCAATTATTGAACGAATGACTACATTAAAAAAAATCTATAAGTAGTCTTATTGCAAAATAGCACTGTTTAGCTAGTAAAGGAAGCATAAGAAATGTAACATAGTGATACGGTGAATTAGTATTTATAAAGTAGTTGTATAAATAAAATGTTGCTGATTACGAAACATGCTATTAGTGGAAATTTTCATTCAGCACCAGGCTTAGAGCTTGGAATGTATTTGCAATGTACTTAAAGGGAATAGTATCTGATTCTTCTGAAACAAGAGATTTGGATAGTCTATCTAACCGTCTCAAGCAATTTGCTCTCTTAGTGAAAGCTACACTTGCTCATAATTTAGACGCATTTTTCCAGCTCTGTGCCCAGTGGACGATATTTAGGAAAAGCTGCTGACTATAAAGTGTGCTGATTACAGTTCTGCTCACAACTGCCCCAAGTTGTTATGCCACTCAAAAATTGAAGTTTCACGGACTATTTCAAGTCTAATGTCTTTATTTCAGACCGTTTTCAATTGTCAACTTTCTAATTACTATTAAATGCCGCATTTATCTTGCTATTGCATTACAACACTACATAATGGTCTTTGACTGTACTTTCAAAACTCTGAATATTAGACAATAGATATTAGTATTTTTCAGGCCCACTTTTGGGACTACTTTGCTTTTTACAGCATAGCTATTTAGCGTACATCAAAATATTTAAATAGTTAAACGTTGAGTTCTAAAAGGGTAGTGACAGGCGAAGCTATCGTCTAACGCCTGTAGCAATGGCTCCCATGAGTCATGAATAAAGAGATGTTTTAAATCATATTAGGTTTCCTTAATTCATGCTATTCGAAAACCTCGGTATATCTTCAATTTCAAATTCAGAAGTAAAGGGTCAGAAGGCTGAATCAACTCTACAAATTTTTTTAAAAAAATCTGTAGCCATTCTACTTATTTAAGAAAGTGCTCTGCGTAGAATGATGAATATCTAATATATAATTATTTAATGTGTCATTAAGAACTAACAGTTGAATTCAGCATTAGCATGCAGTATATTTTCATTCGTAAAACGTTATACCTTGAAGGAAAACATCCGAAGAAGCTTTTGTATTGTAGACAGAAAAGAGAATCAGAATATTTAAATTAAAGACAGGGGAAAGAAACAAAAAGAGACAAAAAAATATAAATTAAAAATACTTCTTAAAGAAACTAATTTTGAAAAATGGTAAATTATAAACAGGAACATGGTTTGCCTTAAAAGCTGTCCCGCAGATCGTTTTAAAATTAGACGCTAACTGCCAACGTAGCTCCTATGCAAAAAGATCGCCAATGTTCGTCAAAGTAATAGGGAAGCCTACTTCCATCTATTCACTATTCGTTAAGCCATCAGTTTCAAATGATTTGACCGAAGAGTCTGGGCGCTGTATGAGTTACATTTCTTAATGTGCTTAATCAGAAATTGGCTAATTCTCCAGAATGCTTTTTTTTTTGGTAACACAGCAGATCATTAAGCCAATGAGTCCTTTTAATCGTTGCTACTGAAAAGTGGCTCTCCGCTAGAGGCTAGGTGCGTGAAGGCAGTAGGAGCGCAAATTGTTCCGTTGAAACGAGCCTGCTGGCGCTCTGTATGTATGCACCTTAAAGGTCTCATATGCCTTACGTCACATGCCTACAAAAAATTTTGTTGCCCTAGCAGAATAGAGTTCTTTAGCAGCTAAATGATCATTGTGGACCGCATTAAAAAGCATATAGTCTAACAGTAATGCACGGACAACACACATATTGCTAATGACATTCACTGGGGCTAGTATAAGGAACGTTTACTATTTACAAGTGACACTTACATGTACGCAGCTTACCTTCTGAGGTTAAAGAATTTAAAAAAAACACAGTACAGTAAGTAAACTAAAACAAGACAAGACAGAACGGAAAAATACACAGGGCTTTGCAAGAAATACATTTTGTACTTTGTAACATAAACTACTCTGTATTCTTGGTACTAGCTTTGTCGTGCCTCAAACACTGGGTCGTCCATGATTGACGCGACCAGAGAAAAAAATTGTATTAATCTCATAGAGGATAATAATCACTAAATAGTGGAATAGCTGAATGTGTAACTCTGGTTTGTACAGCTAACCAGCTCTGTCTCTAACCAGACAAGCACTGTATCAGGAGTAGGTAATGGTTAGCTATAGCTTGTGAACGCATGCTTTTTGGCGATAGTTTTAACTTCGGGTGGAGCCTTCCACTAATAAAAATTACTCTCTAGAGTCCCAGACAACTTTAAGATCCTTGAGTGCGTTTGCATTCCTGTCTTCATCACCCATGCTTCTAGATAGAGCATCTAGTAGCATAAAGAAAATAGGCTATTAATGCTGTGTAAAAAAAAATAAAAGCATAATTAAAATTTATGCAATGACATCTTCAATATCAATTATAAAATCATACATACTGGGTTTTTCTTCTTTTTGTCTTTATCCTTGCTTGGCTTTCTGTTGCTGACAAAATAATGCAGGGTGCCATACTCCACCAGAGCAGAAAAAACAAAAATGAAACAAACTGACACAAAAAGGTCCATTGCTGTCACATAAGAGACTTTGGGGAGCGATTTACGAGCAATTGTACTGAGTGTGGTCATTGTCAGGACAGTTGTAATACCTGATGAGGAAATAACATTGAACAAAGGCATATTACTATTCAATGCACTTCTAGTACATGCCATGGTTTGACTAGACTAGGGGAGCTAGCCAGACTTGACTGCAGGGGTCGGGGGCAAAAATCCAGAACGTCGTTATCCTTTAAAATTGGATATGCTGAAATTGGGGACAGGACAGAGAGCGACTTAAGAAACATCTCAGTGGAATGCAGCTATTTACAAATCTTT
The DNA here is from genome assembly GCF_052426305.1 of Pelodiscus sinensis. NCBI lineage: Eukaryota > Metazoa > Chordata > Testudines > Trionychidae > Pelodiscus > Pelodiscus sinensis. Next base: position 29,646,252 of record NC_143067.1, on the reverse strand, counting down.
ACCATCTGTCATCTCTCTGACCTATAATTACCATTATATTTCAAAGACTATCGGTATGTCAATGCGTTGGATGTTTTGTGTGAAAACCCAGCTAGAAAAAATGTTCTTTGACCAGTCTATGACAAAAAAAAAAAAAAAAAAAAAAAAAAAGGGGGCTATCAGAAAACTACGGTTAAGTTTTCAACTAGCTGTTAGAAAGTTTAAAAAAGTCTAGACAGTCACGCGTATGCAGGCAGCCACAGTATTGACGTGTGCAAGCGGTGTGTACACACAGCACACTAAATGGGGGCCTAAGTTACACAGCTATTGCTTGACGATATATTCTAATTGGCATCTAAATATCAAATAGAATTCTTTCATATATGCCGCAGAGAACAGAATTCTAAATTTGCATGCAGCGAAACCCGTATACGGGAATGCAATGAAAGATATCGCGCACTATAGCCCAGGAACTCACCAAGAGATGTTCTGGCAGGAACAGCATCCTTGTTAATCCAGAAGGAGACCCAGGACAGCACAACAATAAGTGTGCAGGGGATATAGGTCTGGATAGTGAAATAACCCATTCTTCGGCTTAGGTCAAAGTAAACTGACATAACTACATAGTCCCCTGCAAAATAATAATTAAACTATTATGAAAACTATTTTCATTTAAAAAACCCCTAATGCTTCAACATTTTTAATAGGCTGAGAAAATGAGTTTTGATTTTTTTTGTTGGTGTTATAACACAAGACAATTTTACTTAGGTGACATGATTTGCTACTGGATACTGAATCACATTCGTGTCTATGGTAGAGAACGAAATAATTCGTCATCCAGCAGAATTGACTTACCGAGACTTGCGCTCATAAATTTATTTACTGTGCGAAAATGCAGAACTATAAACCCTGCTATCAAGGCGCCAAAACATAGGAATTGCTATGTATGAAAAAGGCTATGGAGTCAAAAGTTGTATGTGGGTTTTCCTGAGAGGCCACTGGCGCAAAAATGTTGATGCTTACAGAGTATATGACAAAAAAGCAGTAGATTAAGGCAATTTTTGTAGCACTATAGGAAGGACAATGACCAAAACGTTCTTGTGCTAAGGAGAGTGCGTTATCAGGCACTTTGCTTTTGCACACTTAAGTGTGGCCATGCCGTACCGCTCAGGGCACATTTGCTGTATCCGTCATTATAGTACAAGGAAAGAATAAACTACCTGTGTATCATTAGCCTATGACAAACTAATAAAAAAAATTGGCTAAATCGTACGGCTTTATCGCAGCTTAATTCTATTATCAGAAAGTTAACGCTATAAATGAGCTAGAAAAGTCACAATCCATTATTTGGCAATTTTCTGAAATTGGGTTCTGCTTTATTAGTAACACCGCTAATATACGTTAGGTATGTATTTATTGACTGTAGCAGTTCAAACGGGCATTCAAGTTCTGAAGAATCTTGAGGTAGTTTTATTCAGCTGGAAGCATTTTCGGGAAGCATGTGCTCGTAAACAAGACTCAAAAGGCATTCTGGTGTCTCATACCCCTGAATAATTCAAGCTCTGGGACGTTTGGAGGAAAAAAAATGACCCTTGAGGAAGAAGTAGTTGCACGTTGAAGGCTAAAATGCGAAGCTACTGATCCATGAACGTGGTCAGCAGGAGTACGTGTCTCATGTTTAAAAGTATTTAACGCCTTGTGAGTACTTCAAAAATGTATTTAGCACTGTTTGTAACGAAGGCGTATCCATGACCGACAACACTACAGTGACATTAGGACAATCTGGGTCCACTTCCACCTCTACTACAGAATTGGTATAGAAAAAACTGGCGTCAAGCTATTGAATACAGCCACAGTTCTTTTAATAAAATGTAACTCTAACACACATTTCCTCTGAGACCAATTTGCTGATCTTATTTTGGGGAAGATGAGGAGAGCGAGAGAGAGAGCAGATTTGTCCTCACCACTACTGAAAAAAGGGAATTGAAATCACTGGACTGCAATATGCCGTTACTGGTCTTGGCTAACTTGTTACTCTTACGTACAGTGACTCAGCCTCAAAATCGGTCCCCAGCTTTAGTGGATACGCTGCAAGTGATCACTCTTGAAACAGATCAAATTTCATTCGGAGTACTCGTCCACTTTCTCTACAGACCCTATCTCTTAACTTGCAACCTATCTGGCCCATTCCCCCACCCCTCCTTTTTAGCATCATCAGCCAATTTACTACCTATGCATGAGATTGCTGAGCTTGCCAGTTTTTATGTTTTAGCTTTCTGGCAAGATTTACTGTTACCTATGAAAAACTTTCCTAGAGTAGAAGTTTTTCACTTTCCCTCATCGTCTCCCATTGCCACAGATCCAGTTACATTGTCACAGAAGAAAATCATCACTGAGCACTTTCATTTCTACCAAGTGATTCAAAATAGAACTCGCCAGACGAGCTTCCCATTACCCAATTGTATAAAAGTGTGAGCAATTAATCCCCATAGCAGCAAGAGCACACGCCTCCAGCCAGTAGAAAAGAATGGTTATTGCTACTCCAGGATATAGCACAGCAAAGACATGACTCGCCAATCCCCTTCCCCCCCCCCCCCAGCTGTGCTTACAGACAGTGCCCAGGAGGGGGTCATCCGCAACCCAAGCACAGCAACTAGTAAAGTAATGACATTACATCACAGGATCCTTTACAAAACAAAACAAATTTTGTAAATTAAATATTTGTTTTCTTAATGAGAAACTATGCAACTCGAATTTGCAATGGGACGTTTTCGTGACAAGAACGATTTGGTACCATAATATGCAAAATGTAACAGGCCACTTACATTTTTGTTGATTTAGTGGCTTGATTTTGTTGATTTATGTAAAGTCAAATGATAATCATTTGGGAGATTGCTAACACCAACATTTATCATCAATATATGCCCACTTAAAAAAAATCTTTTAAACTACCATATGCTAATAAGTAAATCTGAGAATTTTGGCATTAAACGTATACTTGGATTTGTTCAGCCAGTTAAAGAACCTGCTAATTTTTTAAAGTATCGTTAAACGAGAGAATAGCGTATTCTTTTATGTGGCTCTAGGGCACCATACTGCTACTAAGAAAACCCATTAATTAGTCTTCCTCATATGCTGTCCAACGTTTGTCTGCCTCTGGTAACAGTTTTTTAAAAATATGGCTGAACGATTGTGACAGAAATAAATAACTGCACAACTTACTCGCAATGATCAATTACAACTAGAGTCCATGATAAAAAGGTTTTGTGTGTGTGTGTTTGTCTTTGTTTTGGTAATTGATGCAGTCTGGCGTTGCTAGAGCTCATCATGGTGGCGTAACAGAGGCATTGGTTAGGCTATTTTGTAATATGCTTTACTGCCACTTACATCATAGTACCGTCTCCTCATTACACGCTAGCTAGAAAACTGCAACAATAATCACTAACGCTAGAAATATTTTAAGCTCGGACGTATCGTTATTTCAAGCGGTTTGCTATTAAAAGTAAAAAAAGAAATTCTTTTACTTATCCTATCTCCTAGGAATACGTGTTCTCTAGGAGTTTATTATACAGATGGAAAAGTCCTTTGGAATTCTTCAGTTATTTAGTGTTTACAAAATTTACAAAAATGGACCTGTTATTCTATCGTGCATTGTCACTAACATTTGAACGCCGCAAAACCTAAAAATACTGCCACACATTGATAGCTATACAACTTGCTCTAGTTTGGCATATTTTTAGTAACAGTATCGATAGCTAAAAGCCACAGCTAGCCATTATTGCAGCTAGACTAAAAATACAGCTCGACAAAAATTGCCAGCTCGACAAAAATTGGGTGCTCAGATTCCCAGAAAGCCTTTTGGAAAAGACCTTCAAGCAAGTTTGTGATGCAAACTATTCATGGTTTTAAAGTATAGGCTGCCTGCGCTAAGGACAGCAGCATGTTGATCGTCTTTCACCACGATGTTTGTCCAGCACACTGACGTCCTTACACTCCAGTGGCACCATTCAGTAAAAAAGTGCCACTAATTTACCCACACTGCATACATAAGCATAAAATAGGTCAAAGACAATTCAGCATTTCCCCCCGCCCAGGTTTTTACCTGCATAACCAGCAGAGATTCTAGTATTAAATTCCATCGCAAGAAATGTTAATGAATCTTTCACTTGGTAAGAAGAAAGTTATTAGCATTCTCATACGTCTTCATGAGCATATACTCAGATGACTAAGACTTTTTGTGTGTGTTAGCCTGTTTTTCGCGAGCAACTTTTCACAATTGTGAACCAAGATGTCCCAGAGCTAATCTTAGCTTTTAATTTCTACAATGATTATTTGTTTTTATGTCTATTATTATTATTTAGATGCATTATTAGAGCAGGTGGAACCCACATTCTGTTCCAGACTCTGTGCGGTCCATACACAGCACATTGAAATGTTAGAGCGCAGCAGGTTCTAAAACACACACACACACACACACACACACACACACACACACACACACACACACACACACGTCTGAATGGTCGATGTTACCTGAGCAAATCTGAAATAATGTTCTCACCAGATACAAAATTGATTATGTATATTAGTTTCGCACAGAGTCATGCGAACTACAGGCTGCGTTCGCCTACCCTCTTCCTGAAATAGTCTGCAGCACACTAACAGCATCCTCAGTTCTAGCACCATCAGTTCCCCCAGCGACTGGCTATGGCAAGCTTTGCATCTGTGCTTCAGGAAACCATATAAAATGAACATGGCATTTAATAAAACTTGTACAAAAGAAAACCAATATAACTCTTCATTTTGAGCCAAAGGGGACGGTACTTGAGCTTTCTCTCTCAGAAAATATTTTCTCTCTGAGGCGAAAGTATTTTTAAAAAAAGCAACACTGGACCAAGCGCACTACCGTAATGTTGGCCCTACGAGGTCGGTAGTGGCCTGATGAAAAGTAGGAGCACGCCTTTCAAATTCTGCAGACCTTTAGTTTGAAATAATAGTCTTGCTAATAACAACTCTCGCTTAAAAATTTTGCTTTATTTTGAAATAAACTCCTAACTAGACTAGGATTCTATGTCATAATTCAATTCTGAGCACGAAACGAGCAGCGGACTGAATCTGGCCCACCTAGTTCTTTCATCTAGCCCACAAAACAGCTCCTGTCCCGGCCCACTCTGAGCCTATAGCTTCCTCGCGGCCACAAAGCAACGCATGTGTGGCGGGTGGGGGTCAAGAGCTGCAAGCTAGTTCAATACCAATAGACCTTGCAGCGCTTGGTGTATGGCCTGGGAGCTGGGGAGAAATGAGCCCTTCCAACTGCTTTCATTTAAAGGGCAGCAAGCGTTTGTGTGTCCTCTCTTTTTAATGGAAAAACCCGCCTTTACTGTTTATAGCTCAAAACACTTGCCATTGCTTAAACTAAAAGGAGCGGGTGATTTGTCTGTGTACAGATTAACTCAGTATTCACGTCAGTAATAGAGCATGCCATCGACTAATTTCAAGGCTTCCCTGTAGCGTGGACATATTAATTGGCATGTGTTAAAACGCTAATAAGTTCAAAATAATATTTAGTGCAAACGTGGCCTAAGTAAGCTGGAAAAACTGACTTCTGTTTACAGAAATGTGCTAAATAGGGTGCCCCCAACTGTTTACAGCACTTCATGAAGCAAAGAATTTGTTTTTTACGTGATATTATGAGGAAATACAAATATTCCTTCATTGGCTTATATTTACAGATTGCCCCAACGTGGGCGGGGTGTCATACAAGAAGCAAATACTTCATTATCCTTATCCTGCAGCTCTTTAGCAATATGAGCTAGATATTTTCGTAATAGTTTTCCACTCTGTTCAGTGGCAATGGCAACTCAAGTAAGGACTAATTGTCTTTTTTTAGCTAAGTGGCTTATTAGCAAAATAAAGACTTGGGGTATGTCTACACTACAGCGCTAATTCGAACTAACTTAGTTCGAATTAGTTAATTCGAACTAAGCTAATTCGAACTAACGCATCTAGAACTAAAAACTAGTTCGAATTAGCGTTTTGCTAATTCGAACTAGCATGACCACATTAAGTGGACCCTGAACCGGGCTTAAGGATGGACGGAAACAGTGCCGGCAGGGCATCAGAGGAGGACTTAGAACGTGGAGATGCTGTCTCAGGCTAGACGAGGGCTGCGCTTAAAAGGTCCCGACCCCCACCCCGGACAGACAGTTCTCAGCGGTGCCCTGCTTGCAAAAGCAGTCCTGGCTTGGAGTACCCGGAGTACCCACACTGGGCACATCACAGCACTCGGCCATCAGACCGGCTGCACTTGCCGCAGGCTACCATCTGCGGAAAGGGGGCAATTGGGGGGCTGCAGGACAACTTCCACCCCCAGAAACCCACAGAGCCAGCCCAGTCCTCCCCATCGGGGGCTCGTACCCCATTCCTCCCTCACCTCCTTCCACTTACCCTTCCTTAGCCCCCCTTCTTATTGATGTACAAAATAAAGGACAATTGTGTTCAAAAATGGAATCTGTCTTTATTGAAAAAACTGGGGGAGACTGGGAAAAGGAGGTGGGAGAGGGGAAGAGAGAGTCTGGGAGAGGGGAGGGCAACTAAAATGATCAGGGGTTGGGAACAGGTCCCAGATGAAGAGAGGCTAAAGAAACTGGGACTTTTCAGCTTAGAAAAGAGGAGACGGAGGGGGGACAGGATAAAGGTCTCTAAAAGCAGGAGTTGGGTGGAGAGGGTGCATACAGAAAAGTTCTTCATTAGTTCCCATAAAAAAGGACTAGAGGACACCAAAGGAAAGGAATGGGTAGCAGGCTTCAAACTAGTAAGAGAAAGTTCTTCTTCACAAAGCAAAGAGTCAACCTGTGGAACTCCTTGCTGCAGGAGGCTGTGAAGGCTACAACTAGAACAGAGTTTAAAGGGAAGTGAGATCAAGTCATGGAGGCTGGGTCCATGGAGTGGTATTAGCCAGGGGGTAGGAGTGGTGTCCCTGCCCAAGATTTGTGGAAGGCTGGAGAGGGATGGCACGAGACAAATGGCTTGGTCACTGTCTTCGGTCCATCCCCTCCAGGGTCCCTAGGGTTGGCCGCTGTCGGCAGACAGGTTACTGGGCTAGATGGACCTTTGGTCTGACCCAGGACGGCCATTGTAAGCTCAGGGCTCAGGGTCGGGGGTCTCAGTGGACCCCCTTGATTTTCATGCACACCTGCTGCTGGGTGGCCAGGCTGGCAGCTCTCCTGCCCTAGCTGGCCACTTTCCTGTGCCTAGTGCGGAGATCGTGGATGAGGTCCACGATGTCTGCACTAGCCCAGGCGGGTGCTCGCCTCTAGCGGTCCCGGGCAAGCTCCCGGGAGCCGCCAGCCTGGTCCCGGGAAGAGGGAGAGTGCTGGGGGGCATCGGGTGGGTGGCTCGATCTGTGCCAGGTGCAGGGTCTGCTGGCTGGGTGCTGACAGGCTTGCACCTGGCACGGGCACCGTAGCCAGCCCGTGCCCCTTTAAGGGCTCCGGGGCTGGGAGGGGGGCATACGAGTTTCCCTGGTGTTGGCCAGAGTGGCCACTAGGGAAACCTGGGGAGGGCTAGCCTCCCACTAGTTCAAATTAAGGGTCTACACACCCCTTAATTCGAACTAGTAAATTCGAACTAGGCTTAATCCTCGTGGAATGAGGATTACCTAGTTCGAACTAAGCGCTCCGTTAGTTCGAATTAAATTCGAACTAACGGAGTGCTAGTGTAGCTCCTATGAAAGTTAGTTCGAACTAACGGATGTTAGTTCGAGCTAACTTTGTAGTGTAGACATACCCTTTGTGGTCTTATTTAAAAGACCACAAGGAATTTAAATGGAATTTAAAATGAACAACTTTTTGGAATTTAAAATGAACAACTCATCGTACCTGCAGAAAATGGGCCAGTTCATGTTTAGTGAGTAAGCTGAATTTCATAAGCTAGTGTTTCCCATTCAGACGAGACTGCTATATTTAATGGTTCATGCTCATATTTCCATATCTAAATAACTGAGAATGAGAAGTAGCCTAAAACTTTTACCAACTCAAAATAACATCATGTGTTGAACTAGATAGTTACTAATGTACTTAACTGCATGTATAGTCTTTACCTAAAGGGTATTATATAGGGAATGTTCCAATTTCCTTTTAACTTTGTCGTTCTAGTTTAGCATTATTGTGAAACACAATTCAATGTAAACGCTAGACCCAATGCAGCTATGGAAACAGTGGTCAGTTTTCTCTTGGTCTCTTTAAAAAAACAGTTCGGGCTCAGGGTTTTTTTTTTTAATATCGTTGTTCAGTATTGGACGATGTTGATTTTATATTATTAACACATAGCGATGTTGTGCAAGGCTAACTCACATGGTTTGTTTGTTTTTTGTTGTTGCACTGCAATCTATTTAGTCAGTCTTTTCAATTCAAACACCATTATGAAAAATACTGAAGTCACATAAAGCTGAGATGCTTGCAAGTGCATTCATAGCGATTTATTTGCGCAAGAACAACCTGGAAGTCATATATGGTTATTAAGCAGGACACATACACCAGCGGCCAAACCCATAGTTATTTCATATTAGCAGGCAGACCATCAACATCAAGCTAGCTTCATGCATTTCCTCTAATGCTACCATGTTGCATTTTGGGGTTTTTTCTTTTTAAAGATTGACAATTATATTACGCTAACAGCATTAGAAGCAGGAAGGAATTGAGAACAGAAGACGTGGAATACAAAAAAAGCACGACAGAGAAACAATCATGGATAAAACTAAATAGAGAAGGTCAGGAAGAGCAACCCGGCACCCCCCGTCAATCGTAAGGCAAAATTCTTCACGTGGCAGTGTCTCACACACCTGGAGCTGTAGTTTGTAAGTAGCTTCCAAGCCCCTAGAAGGCAGTGCAGAAAGTTTTGGTGGTGCGTGGCATTCATGGCCTACTCAAGACACTGAAGGACCTGGCGCATAAGGATGGTCTTTGTCTCCACTGTCCTAAACAGTGGAGTATGCTCTGCCACATCTCCCCCTGCTCCTTCCCCCCAGGTAGTGCAAATTCTATTGCCGCTGGCAAGGTATGGGGGAGAAGAGTCATTTCTGGTGCCCCTCCCCTCCATTAAGTGTCCCAGAAGAGGTAAACTACACTGTGGAGGAGGCCCAGTGATTTTTGACCTTGGAAATGGGACACATCCAAAAGTACCAGGTGCTGGTGGCCCTGATGGTCTGTACTCTGGTCACCATTCCTCCATATGTGCCGCCAGCAATGCCACTTGGGCCCACAGCTAGACGACTATGTCGGTTACTCTTGTTGCCACGACAAGACAGAGCCCATGGAAGAGAGGGTGACAGGCTCAGTGATGGCACTCGCGCAGCGCGTATCCTGGGTAGAGGTTTTGTTTTGTTTTGTTTTCTCCAGACGTTGCCATCCTCTGTCATCCTTCTCCTGACCTTTACAGCTGCTTCGTCCGCCTCTAAATGCCAGCGTCCTCGGTTTGGAGGGAGTGGGAGCTCACCATGGGACAGCACTGCAAGTGGGCCTCAGCCTCAACCCGTCCCATTAAACCTGCTGAAGGGGAGACTACCCTCTTCGAGCCTCTGGACTTGGATGTCAGAGCTCAGCGCTTCTTCTGAGTCCTCAGCTGCTTCACTGTACTGGGCGACTGCTGTCCTTGCACTTCCTCCTGGCATTCCCTGCAGCAAATGATGCCTCCCTCTGTCCCCTCTTCTTTTATGGCCTCTGCTCAAGGAGCACCAATGAGGACTAGCACGCGGTGGAATCACCTTCCTCACTAAGGAGGGCCTAATCGTGACGCGCGCTGCCTCAGACGGGGATCATGTCAGTCTAAAGGGATGACAGCTTACTTCTCCTGCTTCCTCTAACCCATCATACTCCCATCTTCCTGCCTTCGAGATCCCCCCCCCCCAGGGTTTGGCCATCTTTCTGGCCAAGAGTAAGTACTACTTTGTCTGTGGCTATTGAACCCCTGGGTGCTTCTAGTGGTGAGAGTTCCCAATCGTCTCCTGGCGCTGTGGCCTCTGTCACTGCACTGCGTCATGGTGTTGGTGTTTATATGATCAAACCTCTCAAGTGATTAGCTGCATTAGTCTGTAACTTTAAAAATGGGTGGTCCTGTGGCACTTTAGTCCACACTTGTACTTTACATGAAATTTGGCCACATGTGTTTGCTTGTCTAAGTGATGCGTCTACTAAAATGTCTGTTTCAACAACGTAAAGATGGCTAATGTCAATTTTAGTACTATTGCTTTTGCGCTCTTCCTGGTGAGCTCTTCCTGGTGAGCTCAAAAAGCAATGGGAAAAGTTGCAAAAGTTTCCTGTTTGGTCGCCACTGGAAGTGCATTCAGAGTAATCTGCACATATGGCGATGCCTTCTTGATTAAGCCGATCAAAAATTCAATGTCTTTGTATACATCTACACCCATAGTGTTACCATGGACACAATGGTATGTCTAGACGATCTTCGACCTCATTCAGGCATGGGGAGATGATTGCATTCTCTCCCAGGTCCGCAGCAGCAAGCAGGAATGTTGGCATTTATGGCAAGAGTGCAAGCGGTCTGGTGGATAAAGTCTCTTCCAGACACACACACACAACAGCGCTGGGTTTAAAAAAAAATCAAAGACCTGTAGCTACCATGCGGTGAAGGAGGCACGTGGATGGTTTGGTGCAGTATTAGTAAAACTGCATGCTAATTGCTTCTAGTATGAGCAGTTAGATGCCATTCGGGGAGTGGAGGGACACCAGCTTCCTCAGCGTAGTCAATGGAGTTCGGCCAACTGGAGTACTTACTGGAAGCAGTAGACATGAAAGCACGGTGGCAGAGGGGGAAGAGGAGGACACTAGCGAGTCAGCGAGCCCCCAGATCATTATGGAACTATGCCCCTCCTCTCAGGAGCTCTCCCAGAACATCACCGATCCCAGGGAGGCCATGTCCATTAAGCTCACAAACTTTTTTAGTATAAGTGGGTTAAGGGTGTGTTGGTCAGTTTACTCAATGCCTGCACACAATGAGGCGGTGGATGCAAGATCATAGCGTTACTTTGTCTGCAGATGGACCAGGCGTCTTCTCTGCACAACTCCATGAAGCTCTCACATGAGACTGCCTTGATCCCTCTGACAAGTTTTTTTGGTGAGGCCAGCCTTCTGTCTTCCTCTGCTTTATAAGCAAAGCCACCAGTATCATTGAACCACAAAGCAGTGTAGCATTCAGTCAGCATCTGCGCCCACTCACTATGCCTGAGTCAGTGACGGCAGGTATCCCTCATAACAATGTGGTGGAAAGAGAAGGGACCTTTTCCCAGGAAGCTATGTTCCCCACTCCTCCCCCAGCAGTTTTCCTGGGAAGCTACATGTGTCAGAACTGTGCATGGGCACGACACAGCAGAAAGCAGCCTTGACCCATTCCCGCCTCCCCACATAGGTTCCTGGCCTTTGCTGGCAAAGAAATATGGACCCAGCATGTGCCAGAACTATGGGCCAGTGGGGGGGGGGGGGGAGAGGGGAATCACTTCCTGCCCTACCACCTACAGGCTTATTCTCTGGCTGGCCCCTTAACGTGCCTGTCTCTGGACTGGCTCCTCTGGACTTGGACCCAATTAGCTTCAAAGAACCCTCTGAAGTGCCCTTTTTAAAGAAAACATTTACTCAATGAGTAAATAGGTTTCCTAATATGGATGGTCTACTTCAGAGTCCAGTCAATTCTTCCCCTCAACGAATACACTGATTTACACTATGAGTCTAATTCAACTACATGAGCTTATCTAGTGAAAGTGTGCCCTTAAAGACTAACCAACATAAACATGTTTATTACCAAAGCAGATCTTGCAGTCATCCATAATAGTTGTTCTTTGCTAATTAGGACTCTATAAGCAGCAACTGAACTGGTTTTAAAATCTGGCCGCATCGTCAAACTCTGACTGCCATTAGACTAGAGTAAGCTCCTTCTTAAAGTCCACCTAAATTCATTGAAAGGCAAACTTGATCTCAAAAAGCCTGCGTTCACTAAGGCACTCTTTTAGTCTCAAGGTTCTTTCTGACCGGCAGGACAAGTCATTTTTTGAGTGACACAGCAAGCCTGATCAAAGACTAACATGGCTAAATTGCTGTCATTGAACTTTCACCAAGGATGTCATCACTGAAATCTTTACCATTTTTCTCCAGAGGCAGCCACTGAAATATATAAAGTTCTCAGTATCGTAATGACTGCAAACATAAATCGAAGACCTATCAAAATACATAGAACCATACGCATACAGACATTTCCCAATCAATAAAATCCTTTAGTCAACAAACTCTGACTTTCCTCCGTAAAAAGATAATAAATTTAAAAAGTCTTACTGCTTTTATGCACTAACAATAATGGCCAGGCAAACGCACAACAGTAAAAGATGTACAATATGGCTGTGCATTGGCTATAACATACGTCTTGTTAGCCGGGGGAGTGGCGGGGGGGTCCTTCTCAGCACACAGCATTTCATTTCAGACAACAAAATTATGGAATTGTAGTATGCATAGCTGCAACTATTGTGGGTGCTTTAGTTGAAAGGAGCCACTGAACGGTGTTTTTACTGAAAGAATAATATTTACTTATCGCAACCAGCATGATGACTGCAGCGCAAGCTTTGCTGCATTGGGTCAAAAAAGAATAGGGCTCAATTCCCTGGATGCCGTGTTCTATTTCATAAGTGTAATTATATTAGCATGAGGCACATGATTATTATACCATGGCGTTAGCTCCTTTACTACTGATAACAATGTGACTATTAGTGACTTCATTTGCCATAGGAGCAGAGCCATGGTGATTACAACAATTTCAGCCTAGAGTATAGACTGAGCGCCTTTTAGTCATGGACCGACTAGTATTAATGTAAGTCATGTCTTTTCTCACTGTGGTCATGAAATGTTGCGCACTTGCTTAAGGCACCTGCCAGGACTAAGCAGATTTGAATTAAATTGACTTTAATTATTCTTCCTGGATCCCTGAGGGTCACATCGCGAGGCGAGCTTGCTGCCTAGAGGCTTTTTAGCTGCCACATCCCATGAGGCTCTATTCACCTTCTTTTCAATTTATATGAGCGTCATATAAGGAAAGTTATGGACGCCAATACTAGCAAATGAAACACTGTGTTTTACAGAAACTTCCTGTCAAACAGCTTTCACAACAGCTGAAAGCAATTATTTTACACTACTGAGGAACAGGAGACAAGCATCTATAGCTATGCGAAGACATAAGTGATGTCAGTGGAAAAAGGGAATGTTCGTACTGAACAAGTGCTACCTGACAGGCTGGTGCGTATTCTTGGGCCCTGATGTAGATTGTTAGCCGTTACAATAATAGGATACAATAATAGCAAAAGCCAAAATATGGAATAAGCGAAAGCAGCATACCAAGTATGATGAGGCTAGCTCTTATCTTTTAGGCAGAGTTCTTGAATTAATGACCTCACAGATGGTTGGACAGACACACATTCTAGTTCTATAGATTAGGCGACAGAAAAAAAGAGCCATGTAAAAATGAGCCTCTGTAAATTTTAACACATATGGTTCATTATTCATAATTTTATGGAAAAATTTGACATTCTTTAGGAAATGTTTGCTATGGAGCGTCACTGCTCTTGTTTCCTATTGTAGGCATGCTCACATGAATAAGCAGTGCTGCACTTCCCTGACGGGAGTAGATGACCTTCTGAGGTCCCTTCCAGTCATACATCTACTTTTTAATGCCTTAGGAGTAGTCAGACAAAAACATTTAAGCTGCTAGATGACTTGAGAATTACTGTATTATTGCGGTTTCGGGCTGTCTTTTTCTGGCAGCACCCCAGGGACTGCCGGTGCCAGTTGACACAAGCAGGCTCCCACCCCGCCCCTCCCTAATCACCAGTCCCGGCGAGGCAGGGGATGAGAAAGAGCTGCCCAGTAGGTCAGCAGAGGAGGAGAAGGACCAGGGGGCGCAGTGTCACCCTGCAAATGGAATTCCTGTCAGGCAGTCCGGATGTCTCCTGTGCATCATTGGAGGCTGGGGAAGGATCCACTGGTGAGTGTTGCACTTTGCACTCACAAGAGTGGGGGGGGGGAGGGGTAAGGCGCTGGGAGAGGAGGGGGAGGGAGGGTCACTCAGGCAGCGTGAGCTGCATGCTGTGCACCATACCAGTATGCAGCACGTGCAACCACATTCAGCCTGGTGACTGAGCAGCATGTGGTCATAGCAGGCAGCTCCAGGACACGTGCTCCTCGCACACATCCAGACCAGCGGGTGGGGGTGTAGGGTGGATGCTGACTGGAATCAGCCAGGGCCCTAGGGGCTCAGGCCAGATCTCACACCGCCTAAAAGGTGCAGCACACAGAACAGCACACTGTTCCAGGCCTGGGCTGTGCGGCCCAGCCAGCTGCTCCTGGGAAAAGTGCACCTACACAGCCCTGTGAGCATGCCCCCCCCCCCCACTGAGCCCCTCATCTGCTCCCTATGCCTTGGCTGCCCCTCCCCCTCTGCCCCCAAGGTAAAGCCTTCCTGCTGCCACACATGTCCCTGGGCTATGTGTTTGAGGGTTAGCGAGAGGGGGAGAGGGGAAGCCTTCAGGCCGGCCATAGGGCCACCTCAGTTTTGCTGCAAGGATGGTATGCTCCCCCAGTCTTCCCTGGGTCTGTCCATGACACATCCACGTGATGCCCCGACCACGTCTGCCATATGTGCGCCGCATCCTGCCCACCTCCCCGTGCTGCCTGCCCCAATGCGGCCTGAACCACATGTAGTGGTCGGCCCCCACAGAGGCAGTCGCAGGGGCCACCTCTCCCAGGAGTAGCTCCTTCCTCCTCCTCCTAGTTCAGCCCTCCCCGCCCAGTTCCAGCACCCGCCATCCCTCCTCCTCCTTCTCCCAGTTCAGAGCCCCCCTCCTCCCACCCTACATCCCCATTGTTAAATAACAAAAATTCAAGATGTTGGTTTTTTAAAAAAAGGTGTCATTTATTGGGAGGGCAAGGGGGGGGATGGGCAGGAGATGTAAAGGGAGACAGAGACGACCCTACTGTGGGGCCTGGGAGAACATCTCCATCAGGGCCTCCTGTATGCGCATCCCATCATGGCACCTGGCGGATGGCAGCTGTGTGGGGCTGTTCAAAGGCCTGGCCCTCACCTGCCATGCCACTGCACAATGTTGTGGTGCACTCAGCCACCCCTCCGGAATGATCCGCTCACCCAGCTCATGACAGGTGAGTAAACAGTGAAACTGGGCTTTCAGACGGCCGAAGGCACACGTCACTTGGTTGAGGCAGATGTTGAAGCGTGCCCGATCATGCACTGTTGGCTCTGTGTAACGCCACATCAATAGGGGGTAGGCCATGTCCCCCACAATACATGTGGGCATGGGCATATCCCCAACAGTAAATTCCCACTGGGGGAAGAAAGTGCCCGGCTCCAGCCTGCCAAACAGGCTGGCGTTTCAGCAAATGCTGGCATCGTGTTCCCTGCTGGACCAGCCTGCATAAATGTCTGACGCAGCCACAGTGGTTCAAGAGGGCCTGGAGTACAATGGAGATGTACCCCTTCCTGTTTGTGAAATGGGCTGCTCGATACTCTGGGGCACGGACGGGGATGTGGGTTGCATCCAGGACTCCCCCGCAGTTGGGGAACCACAGGGCAGTGAAGCCAGTCACCATAGCCTCCATGTCGCGCAGGCAGATGACTCACTGGAGCAGGTCGTCGTTGATGACATGGATCACCTGCAGAAGGGTGCACAGAAACACAGAGGAATGCATCACATAAGGCAGGGTGAGTGCATACTGCCTTGCGGGAGGTTCCCCCCCCATGATGCCCTCTGTCCTCACACATACCAGGACCCCCTCGTCCCATGGGCCCTTCCCTCCCATACACACACACCAGCAGGCCTGTTCAAGGGAGGGATGGCCCAAACCCCTAGGTGATGGGGCATTCCTCGTCACCCCCGCATGAAGTGCACCACCCTCCCTCCCCCCAGACTTACCTGCATGACGACAACACTGACAGTGGATCTGCCCACCCCGAATTGGTGTGCCACCAATTGGTAGCTCTCTGGGGTGGCCACCTTCCATATGGCAATGGCAGTGTGGCCAGCTTCCACAGGGATGGGTGCCCGCAGCCAGGTGATGCTTCTCTGGAACACAGAGGCACTCCAGGCACATAGCTCCAGGAACGTCTGCTTTCACATCCGAAAGTTCCGGAGCCATTGCTGGTCATCCCATTTCCCCAGGACCAGCAGGTCCCGCCAGTTGGTACTGGTATCCAGTCTCCACAATGGTCTCTCCACAGTGGGGCGACCTGCACCTTGAGGTCCTGGATGATGAGTGTAGGCCGGAAGGGGCCAGAGAAGGGACAAGGACACCCTGGCACAATGGCACAGCAAAAGAGCTGAGGTCCAAAAAACAGCAAATGGCACTAAGGCACAAGTTGTGGTGTCCAAAAAGGCAGAGGGCAACTACAACTAGAACTGCTATAGCTGTCAGTCCCTGCAAGAGGTACTAAAGCACGCATCAGGAGGGAAACATCTGTCCAGGGACATCCCTTTAAGCACGTGTATCAAAGGAGCTCCAGTCCTCCCTCCCCCCGCCCCAAGAAGGGCTAGTGCCCTTTTGCCTTCTCCAAAATGGTTCAGGGCCTGTTTATGTGCAAGAGCGTCCCGCCAATATAAACGCTCTCTTGCGCAACTACTTTAATGGAAGATCACGCCAATGTAAACGTAGCCGAAATGTTTTGCCTTGAAGCCTGTGCCATAATTACAGCTCTGTAATGTCATGTGACAAAATAACATTTAACACGTATTCACTAGCCCAATTCTTCAGCACTGGACATGGTACAGTTGATACTGATCAGGTGCAATTATGCGCATAGGCAGCTTTAAACCATCCTCAACCTAACTATCCTTGAATCTCTGGCTGCTGTTCATTGGGCTGGACCAGCAATACACTTTAGAGCATCTTAACGATTGTGCAGTGGGGACGGTGCCCTTCCACTGATGAAGACACATTTTGGGTTCAGTATCTGGAGGAATCAGAGGCCTGCTCAGGGCTCCCTTCCTGGGATCCTGCACCACCAGCCTCACCTGACCTGGAGGCCGGACTGAGCACATACTCTGGATAGAACCAGAGGACTGGCCTGAGTGCATGCAGAGGGTTGACCCAAGGCCCAGCCTGAATGTCTGCACCAGCCTGCCCCAGAGGACCAGCCTAAACACCTCCACCAGCCATTACCAAAGCACTGGCTGGGATCACTGGACCTGCAAACGGCTGATGACTGGCCTAGACTGCTGGGACCCCAGCTGGACATGACCAGCTGTGACTCCTTGAGTGACATGCTAGATACCCAGGTAGGTGCTGAGCGGGTGAAGGCAAACGGCCCAGGGAATTGTGAGGACTGTTAGGCTGTGTCCAGACTCAGGGGTTTTTTCGGGAAAAGTAGCCTTTTTCCGAAAAAACTTCACCTGCGTCTAAACTGCAGCCGCGTTCTTTCGAAATTAAATCAAAAGAATGTGGCTTTTCTTTCGACGGTGGTAAACCTAATTCCACGAGGAAGAACGCCTTCTTTTGAAAGTGCTCTTTCGAAAGAAGGTGTTCTTGAAAGCAAACAGGCTTTTTAGAAAGAGAGCATCCAGACTCACGGGGTGCTTTCTTTCGAAAAAGCGGCTTGCTTTTTCGAAATTCCGCGTGCAGTCTAGATGCTCTCTTTCGAAAGAGGCTTGCAGTCTAGACATAGCCTTACAGGCCTCATGTCAGCGTGTTACTGATTGGAGTTCCCACTGACTCAGCAGCTGCCCGAGCTGCTACTAGAAGAACCTTGGCCCCAGTGCAGTAGGCAAGCCTGCACCCCCCCTCTGCCACTCATGTGCTGGCTCAATGTGCTGTGCCTGTCGGGAGGAGAGGTAGGGGTGACGTGTCTTCACCCCTCCTAAACTAAGGACACAAACCATTGCCTGAACTGAACAGCATGTATTCTGCCCTGCCTGAACCAGGAGTCCCGAGAGAAAACTGCTTTTACGACCTCATCGAGACTCTTTCACTTTGTTAGCATGCCTTTTGGCCACCATGGAGCACCCAACTTTCCAGCAGAAAATGGACTGCCTGCTCTCCCCTCATATGGAATATGCCAAGGTAGAGCCCGAAACGGTGGTCATTTACAGTCAGGAAGAACAGCTATTACAGGTGGCTGCCCCTCTTGCAAACTCTTCAGGATGCTGGCCTTCCAGTCAACTCCAAAGGAAGGTTAAAAATCAGTTGGCAGAAGACATACTTGGGGTATCATCTGGGATGGGGACCTTATTCGCCCACTAGTTAGAAAGGTCGACGCCATACAAAATGATCCAGTTCCCTCCTCCAAGTGGAAAATTAGGCAGTTCTTGGGATTGGCAGGTTACTATCCCTGCTCCGTGCCTCAGTTCACAGCACCCCCTCACCAAAGATAGCCCCCCCCCCCAAGGTTGAAGTGGAACACCGACTGCGAGGCCGCATTTAAGAACCGTAAGGAGTTCTTGTGCCACGACCAGTCTTATTCAGTTTGGATTTTGCTCAACCATGCATGGGCCAGCTGGACGCATCATAAAGCTGTACTTTCGCAGGCCATCAAGGGGGAAGACCACCACATAATATATATAGAGGAGAGGCACCTGCAGGCAAAGAAACCTGAAAAGGTTAGCTCTGAAGCACGGAGCACAAGTAGCAAGCTATCCTAATGCAGGTTAGGATCAAGCTGTGTAAGTCCCCTTTGTACTTTTCTGATTGTGGAGTGGCTATGTGTGCCAATGTCATCTTCCATTATAAGCTATAATAGACTTAAGGGCCTTGTGTTCACTACCTGCTAATTGCAATTTTTTGGCAGTTGCACATAGCAAACTATCAGGCATGCCTCTGTCCCATAAAAGTGCCACTACATACAAGGAAAGTCTTCTGCTTGGCAGAGAGCGAGTGAGGTCCATTGACTACCTAAGTGAAAAACATCAATTCAGGTTGACTTTTTTTTCCTTTGAGCATAAACTGAGATTTAGGCGCTGCATGAAACCTCACATCCAAATCGTCAAAATGACTATGTCATGCAGCTTTGTGGTAATGGCCTCTTGACATGTAAAGTATTTTATGCTAAATAATTGGAGTGAAATCACTTTTGCAAAAGACTATATCACAGGGGGGAGGGATAGCTCAGTGGTTTGAGCATTGGCCTGCTAAACCCAGGGTTGTGAGTTTAATCCTTGTGGAGGCGATTTGGGGCAAAAATTCATCAGGGGTGGTACTTGGTCCTACTGTGACAGCAGGGGACTGGACTCAATGACCTTCCAGTTCTAGGAGATAGGTGATCTCCATTATTTATTTTTTTTTAGAAAACAAAAGGTGGCATCTCACAAGCATTCTGCTCCTTTGAGCTAATCCACAGCACAGATAACTTACTTGATCCGCCTGCCCCCAAAACAGTTACCTCTGGAATAGAGCTACAGGTGGCAGGTATTCTGGTCATGTATCGCAACAGTCTTCAAAGGGGCTGCAAACAAGCCACAGGGGAATAGCTGCACGCAGAATATAATTATTTTCACTTAAGACGCTGATGCTAAAGAGCCTGCTGTAGAGGGACATCATTTGACAAATGAGTTATCTTCCAGAAAGGTTCCAAATGTTACAGGTATAGGTACAGCAACTGCATCAGCTCTGTTTCTTACTGTAACCGGGCTACTAAGTGTCTAATGAGCCATTAATCTCATTGGAAGATTCATAGACCACAGCAACAGCAAAGTAGCACCTTGCGCGTTAATAATACTTATTTCCACGAAACAACGCTTGGCTGTCATAAGAGGATAGAGCCCATTTGCTTGGTCATAGCTTGATTTTTGTTTTGTTTTGTTTCCCAGTGCACAACTCCACGATGACACTGCATTTAAGGGAGATGCTAGCTAGGCAATTCTTTTTTCTTTTGTAAAATGCAATATTATGGGCTCAGATTGCAAAATGTGATCTTTGCCAATTGTGTATTTCATAGTTAGTTTGTGTGTGGCTAACATATGGGTTGTGTGCATTGCACTGTTGGTAGCTGTATGTGCATGCTGCCATTTAGGCAGGCCGATTAGGTCTTAAACATCTTATGTGACACATGGGTTGTTCATTACTCTGTGTCAGCAGCTCTTTGAGGAGTGAAATGCACACCATAGGCTAACACAATTTTTGCTATAATCTCTATCGAAAAGCTGTCATATACTCCATGTCAAAACTCATAACATATAACTACAGAAAATTGTATGGTGTATATAGGGCATAGCTACAAAGCATTATGTTCTTAAATTGTCTTGAGCAACACTACACAAACCCAGGCTGTCATAGATAACAGAATGTGCCTTTGCATATTTGATCAACCTTGTCCTTGGGCACGTATAGAATGTACTCTTAATAGTGCAAATACACTTATATGTGAACTAAAGCTATCAAGCAGTGGCGACGGTCGTATGGTGCTCTGTATCCCAGTAGGTGAGAGAAACTTTCTTGGCCTCCTGAAACAATTTATTTCAATTATTAAAAAAAGGGCAAAAACCAAATCCTTCATCTCAAGAGCAAATAAAACCAAATATTTTGCACTGTATGCACCTTTGTCCTTGCTAAAGTCTAACCAGCAATGTTGAAAGCCCGTAATAAGAGACACTTCTTCAACAAAAAAGAGCCTTCTTTGTTGAGTTTTAGTCTGAGAAGCACATTTTTAGGTTGTTCTTTTTTTAAATCATGTCCATCCTTATTCCTTAGCACTTGGCAGCATTGAAGCCCATGTTAATTAAACTAACATTGGGATTGTATTGAAGTGGAGACGTAGTCCCCAACACTTAATTAACTGCTGTGTCCTGTCTCAAAGGCTCAGCAAATTTAAAAACATTTTTTTTAGGCGCTATGGTTAAAAGTGTCTGGGAAATACAGCGAAAGCAGTTTCTATGAGAGCAATCAAGACTGGAAGGCCACTTCAAGCGCTCCCTGCAAAGCATAACTGGGCAGTGAACGCCAATATATGTGCTCTCTGCGTCAGAGCTCTTAACCACAACATCCTACCAGTTAAGGAGCCCAGCGCTGAACTAAACCAGTTACTGTGCTGGGGTAAAACTAGCGCATCATCTCCATATACATCTGGCTGTTTGTCCTTCCGCATAGAGCTCACACGTTCAGCTAAATTTGGCAGTAAGCTGATATTGCACCTAATTTTAGATAGCCTTTCTGCTTGTTTTGGCTGCTCCTACTGAGGGAGTCAGGCCAGCATGCAGTGCTGGTAATCAGGAGGCTGAGGTCGGTCTGGCGGACAGGCACAGAGTAGGTAACGTACTAAAATGAAATAAAAAAACCAGATTGGGGAGGTTTCAAATGTCCATTGTTTTTTTGGGGGGGTCTTCCATTCTAGACCTTAGGGCATGTCGATTCCTACTGTCACTCAACCATTGGCTAGGCTCTCTCCCCTCCACAATATCCACTGTCCTCTGGCCCTCTCTATTGGCGCCTCCAATATAGCCAGTGCACATCGTTACAGCGCCACATAGCCTGAACTTAGGCTACGCAATTCGAGCTAAGCAAACTAGCTAACCACCCTTCGGTGCAAGCAGACTTTCAGATTTTGTAGAGGAATGAAATGAAATATATATGTAAAGCAATAAAAACGTAAAGAACTAAAGACATTGCATTTTGGACCACGGTTGGAGTCATGGACGATGCTTGCATTGCAGACCTGAAAGTATGACTTTAAGAGGAAAGACTTGATTTAATTATTCAGATTGGGTAGCATTTAATCTTTAGTAGTAACTGTAATTTCCTGATAAGGCACTTACTATCCAATACTGCCGTTGGCTTTTCATGGTCATGGAGTAGGAGCCATAGCAATGTAGGTTTCCCTGTGGTAATTTTGTTTATATGCTTGCTGATCTGCAACTTCACTGAGTAGGATCCCGGCTGAACTCAGTTTTCAGGAAAATAAAAAAAGCGGAGAAAACGTCGAGAACATATAATAAACACCACAGGAGACGAGTTCTCTGACATCTCGCTCCAATTTTTTTGGTATAGGCCCAGCAGATATTTAAAAGACACTCACCAGGACTAAGTTGCTTTAGAAAGCCTTCGCTGTCCTGAAACAAGTGTTGCCTAAACTAGGCTTTTACTGAGCTTTATTTAAGTAAAATGAAAACAGTTATGAAGGGAATGAAGTTTTTTATTTTATGTGGATGCATAATTTCTTTCTATAGTCACACATTTCTTTTTATAAGCACACAGTACAAGCAAAAATATCACATGCCCTTGAGACACAAATGCAGGAAACAGTGGACCAATGGATCTGAGCGCCATGTTACGTTTGCCCTGTTTTCCCTGTTCTGGCCAAATACCAACTATATCGCCATTAGCGCACAAGGTAAAAACAGCTAATTGCAGAAAGACCAGCTAACACTTTCTGGACCTTAATAACTGTCACCAGTTTCCACCAATGCTAGCATGCTTATTTCCTAATTTAAGTACTATGTGATCGTCTTACGTGATCATTTTATAATCTAGTTAATGTAGTAAGGGCGGGTAACACAGATGGAAATATGGCGTAGACCTAGCTGAGTTGTAGAGCGTCTAGTTCACGGTGGCTTTTGACAATTTAGAGCTAGCACCGAGTAAGCAGTAGCGTGCAGCTCTATTGCTGCAGAAGGGAATTGTAACTTTACGTGACTATTCTATGCCTGGCCATTGTGGTTATTTAGTCAGGATCATTATCCTCTGCACATCAGCTCTTCCATTCTGCTAAGTGTCTTTAGAGGGTCAAGTCATTATTTACATCCTATCATTTCCCGATCCACCCTACAGATGCTCTTGCTGCCTTCCTGTGCCAAGAACCTGCTGAAGTGTGCAAGATAAGCTTCAGCAAGAGAAAGAATTTTATTTTTCCATTCTGCAGGATACATGACGAATTAGTGCCATAAGAAATTAAAATCACTATGGTGTGCTAACTGCCAGAGGTGAGCTCCAGATAATCCTATACCATTTTTTAACATAAAAAAACATTTAAAATTAAAAACAAGTTTTACCTGAGGTTGTCTTCACTACTTCTGTAGTATTTCGCAGTCCAATAAAAGAAAATTGATAGAGCCGCCAAGATCTGGTGTCTCCTACCTCCACTGAACTGCGTTTCCACTGGTAAATGATTTCTTCCCTGGGATAGCCATCTTCAAAACAATTCCAAATACAACGTCACAATTTTTTTAAGCTTTAAAATGTACTTTTTAAGACATAGCCACATTTCTATTTAACCAAAAGCTATAGAACAGCACTCTGTGTGCGTTCGTAGAGCGCGGCGACAATGCTACTTATCGTTCAACATATTTCATACTTTTATGTTCCAAAACTGAAATTTCAGGTGCCAATCAACCCTGAAACATCTGTCACTGTGAAATCGCCTACTTCACACCTGATTTCAAACGCATCAAGCAAACCATGCTTCAAAAGTAGTGGATGGAGTGACACACTAGGACGTGTGACCAAGAGTGACACTGCACCACTTTATTAAAGAAAGCTAACATTCCTGGAAAGCCTAATTAATTTGTGCAAATAGCTTATGCAGTCGCAAGTAACATTATTTCTTCTGTTTTAGCTGTGAACATATGTAATGTATGCACATTTATGAAATAAGTGTCAGGGCCTTTGTAGTGCAAATTAAACGGCAGATGACAGAGTCTGCTGGCTAGCTAGAACTAATAATCTTTCCGTTAGTATGTCAATATATATAAAGGTGGGGATAAGTAATTTAGCACCTTACTTACAGCTTGAAAATTCCAGTGGACAGGAATGTTCATCCATTGGAAAGTTGTGTAACTGCAACTGACATTCAGCATCTATTGTCAACCTTAAAATAAATAGTGACAGCAATTTAGCATCAGAATATAGAGCACACCTCCTGGCACGCAAAGCAAGTAGATTACCAAAAGTAACCCCGATAACATGCTATCTTAAGTTGCTTATTCCAAGTATTCCTAGTACTGTTACTCCATGTTTTGAACTGTCCAAGAAAGGAAAACTGATGAGCTCTGGTGCCAAGAGTGGGTGCTAAGCTCTGCCGCTAAGATCTGGTGCCTCCTACGTCCACCGAACTGGGTTTCCACTGGTAAATAATTTTTTTGTTTGGGATAGCCATCTTCAAGACAATTCCAAATACAACTTCACATTTTTTTTATTTTAAAATATACTTCATAAGAAATAGCCACATTTTTCTATTTAAGCAAAAACTATAGCGCAGCACTCTGTGGGTGTTTGTAGAGAGCGGCGACAATACTATTTAGCTTTCAACACAGTTCATATTTTATGTTCCAAAAGTAAAATTTCAGGTGTCAGCTCACCCTGAATCATCTGTCACCATGAAGTCAGTGTCTTTTTCTTCCCAATAACATCCACTATTCAGAGTCATTGACAACACAGAAAACGTGAAAGTGTGTTTTCAATAATATTTTAAGTGATTGTGAAATGGCAGCGTTACCTGAGTTGCAATCCCTGAATGATTTATGGACGCAATTTCAAATGGGTACTAGCCAAAAAAAGCCCTCATTTGTCTTTTACAATTTTACAAGAAAAATTCTCTATGGGTATGTCTACACTACCCTCCTAGTTCGAACTAGGAGGGTAATGTATGCATACCGCACTTGCTAATGAAGCCCGGGATTTGAATTTCCCGGGCTTCATTAGCATAAGCGGGGAGCCGCCATTTTTAAATCCCCGCTGCTTCGAACCCCGTGTAGCGCGGCTACACGGGGCTCGAACTAGGTAGTTCGGACTAGGGTGCCTATTCCGAACTACCGGTACTCCTCGTTTCACGAGGAGTAACGGTAGTTCGGAATAGGACCCTAGTCCGAACTACCTAGTTCGAGCCCCGTGTAGCCGCGCTACACGGGGTTCGAAGCAGCGGGGATTTAAAAATGGCGGCTCCCCGCTTATGCTAATGAAGCCCGGGAAATTCAAATCCCGGGCTTCATTAGCAAGTGCGGTATGCATACATTACCCCGCTAGTTCGAACTAGCGGGGTAGTGTAGACATACCCTATTAGAGTTGAGTTGGTCAGTTAAAAAGCTCTAGGTTTTTCACATTTAACCACTTTAGCAGTGCTACTCTGTACATATGTTTCCAGTCTAGGGCAAGTGCGGCATGCATTGGCGGCAAGTATTCATCACTAGAGGAGAGACGGCTATTTGTCCAAGAGCTATATTTCAACCTGAGTCCAACATTCTTCTCTTGCATGCTTTGCTGGAGAGGAGAAAGGCGCCTGTGAGACCAACTGTAAGAGAAAAACACCTTTTCCTCACAGCAGGCAACGAGGCTCACATACTGGTGTCTGTGTAGTCTACGAGACAGTTGCCTGTGATTGAAATGGGAACAGGGTAGTAGTTTTTTGATCAGATTCCTGCCTTAACTTTCGGCTTTCATTCCTTTGTTGAGCTGCCTTCAAGACACCAAGGAGGCAATGTAATCTGCTTATGATCAGCTAATGCTGCACTGATGGCCATTTTTTTAAATGGCCATGTTTAAACCTGTTTGACTATAACAGTTCCTAGCCCGTAAATTCAGCGCCTGTTTGAAGTTGTTTCTTGTTCTGGACATGTTTTAATATGCTTCAGTTAGTAATTCTGCCTTGACGGCCCGGGATGGCTTAGACCAGTCATACAAATGCAGATATCTCTCTAGTGTGATTAGAAAAAAAATCACTGATGAGTTGCTAGGGAATTTAGTAGGCATGAAAAGCAAGGGATCAGCAGCACGTGCCTGCCACCAGGCATAATTCCAGCATACAGCTGGCAAACGTAGCCTTGCCATATTGTACCATATTCCAGCTCCGTCCAATATGCTTGCATGCTACATGATGACTCAAATTGTGTGCTAGATTTCTGATGCACCTTTGGAATACGTTGACTGTTGAGCAATGAGCATATTTAATAGAACTACTGTCTACATATTATTGTCAGCTCACTAAAGCGAAAAAGGACGTGATTTGAGGAGAAAAGTGTTGAAGTTTTAGGAGCGTATGGTCTGCGATATTAAGGGCTACTTAACATTACCAAAGCAACTTAGGATGTGCGTTATCAGACTGATTTTGATTCAAACTAATTTAAAACCCAATCATTTTCTTTTCGTCAAACTGTGATACATGAATGTCAAAATAAAACGTTTGAAGTGCAAATGTTGCTTTCAACATATCTAAAGCCATAACCAGTGAGGATTGAAGAAAAACTATGGTTGCCTCAAAGAGAGCTACATGTAATTAGAGCGATGGCCTAATAAAAAGCGTGACAATACATATTCAACAGCCTTTGGTTAAAATTCTTAAATCACTGCTTTTACTCCTGCCATGTTTAAAAGCCTAAATTTTATTTTCACATTTTTTTTCTGAAAGTAAACTTTTTTCAATCTTGGCTTTTTAATCTAGCTCCATTGACGTCAAAGACATCATATAGAAAGGACCTGTTGAGGTAAATTAGCGGTAAATACTGTTTAATTCTAACTTAATAATCAGAGGAGAACATTATAACAGTGACAAAACACATGATAAGCGAGTCATTGAAAATGCAACTAAGGGGAATACTATAATAATTTTTTTGAATAGTTACTTAAGCCGCATGTACTTTTAGTTACTCAAATGCCAGTTCTTGATAAATAGCTGACTATAGCTGGATGCTAATGAGGTACATAACTTGTGACACTGCACTGCTGATGAAAAGGGCAAAGTGAAAAATGGTCTAAATGTGTCTAATTTTTTTTCAGACCATTTTAAAACAACCCTTCATAGAAAACAGGCTTTGGTCTTAATTATGCATTCCTATTATGTTTACACCGTTGATTTTTTTTTAAGTTAATTTCTGCGGTGATTCCTTTTAGCCTTACAATTGTATGAAAAAAAAATCTACTTTTCCTTTTTCCCTTGAGGAACCAAAGTTAAACACCAGTGTAAATACCTTAGTGTGTACAGCACTCTGCCATCATTCCAGATCCTGAGCATCCTATTTGGCGTTGTTATCCAATGAGCATCTGCTTTCTTGGAGTTTCGGAAAAATGTATCTGGTATCCAGATCTTACCAACCATGTTACTGTTCAACCGGAGCACTTTTATTGTGCTGTTGAATTTCAGACGTCTGTCATACCATGTTTGGGCGAAAAATATATCGATCGTATATTCCTGTTCATTAATCAGAAAAAGTAATGAAACCTTGTGTGTGGTAGAATTAGAGCGGCGTTTAGCAATTATTCATTTAAAAAAAAAAACCTTGGAAAAATATTTGTAGTCAATACAAGAGGGATTGATGCTAGCACTGGTTAAATAACTTTTGATAAGTCTATTTTAAAAATAAGAATGCATGTGATTTTTTTCCCCCATATTTAACCAGGTTCTGACTGATAGCGGCTGGCTGTATTCTAAAGTCTGTGCGTCCCTCCTAGCTTCCAGCCAGTCTCAGTCAGGAGATTCAGGTCATTTCAGATCAAGACGTATTGTCAGTAGAAAGAAGAGGGTTTTTTCTGCCCCTTCCTTCAGCCATTGGAGAATTGCTCCATCTAGGTCTTTCAGGGTGCACAACAGCCATTCTTCAGTGAGTAGAGTATATTTGATTTGTGTTTGCAAGTTGCTGTGAGTCTGGTCCTCATGAGTTTGTGGAATAAGGAGACCATTTGCTTTATATAGCAAGAATGACCAGGTGTCTGAATAAGGGCGCCCCCCCCCCCACCTCTTCAGCATCCTGGAAGTCAAATTATAAATTAGGACTGGGTCGCGGAATTGAAAAGCATTAGGTTACTAATTGAAAGTTGTACTTATGTTTAATTTTTTTTACTCCGTGCGAAAATCAAAGGGTCAGCACTAACAGAGTCGGCCCTGGAGACCCAATAGAAAACTAGAGCAGCCCATCAGCCTGCAGCTTGTAAGTCTCCACTAACTGTACATGTACTGCTTCCTTCCTCTCATGGAAAAGAGGAACAGTTTTCAGGGAGTGCTACATTCTATTGCCACCCTTAACTACTGGATACTTGACATCAAATGATTCAATGCCACAGTGATAGGGGTCTTTTTGGTAGAAGACGTAGCCACCCTCCAAAGCTTAAAAAGTTAATAAAATTTCAGAGCTATCCCGCTACGTGTGTTTCGGTCTAGTGTGTCGCATAACTAAATTTCTGTATTTCTATAGAGAACAATGACTCTTCATACTAACACAAGTGTCGCGTACACAGGCTGTTTCCGGCTGGAAGATTACAAATATATTACCAAAAAAAAAAATACACCGCCTCACCCAAATTAGCAAAATATTCTGCACTGTCGTTGCATGATTAAATGAGGGCCAACACTTTTAGTGCATAACACATGGGTTACCTATGAGCTTTGTGTAATAAAATTTGTTTTAGACAGCGTATCAAAACTAATGGACCATAATTGTCTAACGGAATTATTGCATCCATCAAACAACATACTGATCAGCAAAAGAGTAACAAACTGTTAAAAATGGTTACCTACCATATTGATAGCATTCACTGGCCCAATGCTATTTACGTACATATCAGTGTGAATCACTGTTGGTTTAACTGGAAAGAAAAAGTTTAATGTTTATCACTGTGCTATCATTGGGTGTTACCCATGTAGCCACTAAGCCCTCTGCCCCCTTGCTTACCTTTCTTTCTTTTAGTCCATTACTTGTCCTTGTGCCTTTCCACAATGAATGTCATTACTATTCTACGAAAAATGAGCCCTTTCACTCTAATTGTGATAACTTGGGTGCGGCTACACTGCAATAACTATTCCTCTGCTTGTCTAAGCTCATTGACTATTTGGATAAAGGCCTCGGCTTGTGAAAATGGCTATTAAACCTTAAATGGTGAGATGCTCTTTACTTCATCTGAGGCTAACATCCATAGATGCACCCTTTTTTTATCCTCCATTTTATCCTCTTCACTTGCTGCTATGGATTATTTGTACCGCTGTGACTGTATTAAACTAACTGTAGACAGCAGTTCTAGCAAGATTTACAAACTGCACAGGAATGCTTTCCTTTTCCATAAAATTCAGTTCCTGCTGCTGCCCCACCCCCCAATTTATTTAAAACACATTGAGTGGCCCTTCCTCCCAACCCTGGCAGAAAAACACGGCTAGTGTCACCCACAGTCACATAGGTGTTACTCCCAGAAGCAGTCGGAATGAACTCACACGTCCTCTCGGTAGCCTCGTGAGTCTGATTAAATAACTTTTGAAAAATATTTGCGGAGTAGATTGTGGAACTACTTGGACCGTATATGGTTCACAGGCCATTGCAAACCATTTTAAACAGGAAATCACTTTTTGAATTTAGGTGTAATGCAACCCAAACATCCTTGCCCGCACCATCTTTGTGCTCCTTCCTCCAACTCTTTCTGAGGCCCCGCCCCGATCACTCCATTATCACTCCCCTAGACTTACTCAGTTTCACCAGCTGGGGTTGGGGTAGGCTTTAGAGCTTGAGGAGCTCTGGACGTGAGCTTGGGGGAGGCAGTTGGGTTGTAAGCGGCACCTGTAGCTGCAGGCTCTGGGAAGGTGCTTGGATATGCCTGGGTGGGGGCACGGACTACGGATATTAGAGGCAGGTCATAACATGCGGAGGGGGTTCAAAATGTGGACTCCAGCCGGTACTGTTGATAGTGCCTCGGTAATGGTACAGTGGGGTTAAGAGAGGCTCACCCCTGCCCTAGCCCTGCACCACCCCAAAAGCATCCAGTAAGCTTTCTCTAGCCCTAACCTTATTGTGTCCCTTCTCTGCTCTGTGGTGCTAGGCAATAGGGATGGAAAAGAAAGTTGGGGACAGGGAGAGGGGGCGGTCAGTGTGATATCAGCACTTTCCAATCCGTCTCCTGCCTTGAACAGCAAGCAGGAGGCTCCTGGGAAAACTGCTCCGAGGCAAAGAACAAAATAGTCACAGCAATGGGAGGAGGAGCAGCTGAAGTGCTTCACTTGGTAGCCATTGGAGCTTGGGGCCAAACTATTTAGAATCATCGTTCAGAGTCTCCACGATCTACCAGTCGATGCTACTGTATTGGTTGGTGACCATTGTTATACCTGCTTATGCACAATTTACATGTATTTATGATTTCACCTCCTTATTAAGGACTCAAATCTAGCTCATGGGAGGCTGTTAGCTGAACTATGTTTGCTAAACTGCAGTTCCCCGAACCAGGTCCTATTAGTCTGAGAACCACAGCAGACACTGTCACCATATGAATAGCAGCAGAAGGGCTAAAGAAGAATGGAGATGAAGAGCTGACCATAACTTGAAGTCAGACATGGTCTATTCTGGCCTTGTTGTGTGGGCAAGCTTGCACATATTCTCCATATGCTGTTCTAACGCTGTTGGCACTAACACTTGACAGTCAGTCAGCTCCTCCCCCCCCCCCCGCCATTTTCTGTGGATTATGCTTTCAGGATATATATTTCAATGTGAGAATTCTCTTTCTTCAGCCTCCCTCCAACCCCCAGGTCAATTAAAAATAGGTTAGGAAACGCACCTCCTATGTCAGGTCTCAATTTGTTGTCATATCCCTCCAGCAAACCATTTAAAATAAGGGTAACATCACTCTCATGG
Organism: Pelodiscus sinensis; assembly: GCF_052426305.1. Classification (NCBI taxonomy): domain Eukaryota; kingdom Metazoa; phylum Chordata; order Testudines; family Trionychidae; genus Pelodiscus; species Pelodiscus sinensis. The sequence goes on along the minus strand of NC_143067.1, from coordinate 29,615,699 downwards.
ACTTTGGGCGTCAAAACCCATGTTTTGTTGGATGTATAATCTTCATAGTCATCATCCCCCTTTTGGCTCGAACTGTGAGGGGGGGAAAAACAAGAATGTTTTGAAAAGCCTGAGTGTTGCAATCCCATTCATACATCATCGCATTTGAAAACGGGCTAAATGGAAAAAATCCTGTTCTAATACTGCTGCAACATTTCACAATACATTTCAAAATGGTCTGCATTTTTACAACTGAAAGACTGAAGCTCGGATGTCCGGTATTACCTAACGCTAAAGTTCATTTCGTATAACAGAAATAATTTTCTGTGTATTTTATTGTTCCGCGATGCTTCTTCTGCCCTTGAGACATCTGTTTCTTCATCTCAGCTGCAACCTATTGTAAAAAAAAGCTCTAGCGGTCCATTAGTTTATGCATCACGTTGTATGTACACTTTTTGTTTGACATAATACGTTGAAGTAGTCGATTAATAATTAAGATTAGTAAGTAAATTAATTCAGACAAATTGCCATGTAACCTCATTGCACTGTGAAGAGTCTTAGTTTGTTGTGCACCTGGAAAGGTCAACATAAATAGTTTTAGACTTTGCTTGTCACGTTCTTTTTAGTCTCCAAAGGCAAACATAAAATAACCTAGCTGGTTTTTCATCTATCCCTAAACTAGTCCGCACAGTAAATCACGTAAGTTATCGCTGAGCCTGTAGAAAAAGCAATGCTGACACCTGGTAATTAAACTTCGTTTTCTTCTGAATGGCTGGTTGTAATACCAGGGCAAGTGATTCTTCGCACACAGCTCTTTAAACGCATCTGTGTGCTGATCTGCTGCTAAATTCGTCCTCCTCTAGCAGTCAGCTCCCTCTTGATTTTGAGATGCTTTTGTTGGGGGGGTTCACAAAAAGGAGGACCCTTCCCCTCCAGTGGACTTCCCATTGCTGAATTGGTTGCCCACTGTCCTTGGTAGCATGCTTCCAGTGGGTAACTGCGATCTGCTTCTCCAGGGGCATGGCGGGCTACAGTTGTGTGTTGCGTCTTCGTGACCCGGACCGAGCTTATTCTTGGGGGCAGCTCCGTTGGCTGCATCCCCCCCCCCCCAGAAATCACACCCCATAGTGAAATGGTGTTTTTGGAGGCTGGCCAACATTCATACTGCTGCATCTGGCTGGTCATGGAACGGCCAGCAGTGTCTTCGAAAACTTCCGTCTGTGAAAGGCCACCTCTTTGGTGCTAAATGTCTGGATCCCCCACCTTAGAGGGGATAACTTTCTTATTGGGTCTAAAAGAATTCTTCTGAAAATATAGGTCAGGAAAGACAATACAGTGTGGAGTCACAGGGTTACAAGTGTCTGATTCATGTGTCTCTGGTGATACAAATTTGCCATAAACACAATTTAACTGATCCATGTTATAGTGATTTTGCATAATTGGAGTAGTGCAACAGATCACAAGCAAGGTGGTGAATCTGGCAGCTGGGAAAGAGTGATAATGAGAGTAACTGTGTTCCTGTCTGACCAAACAGAACAAACTGACTGATAGTTGTGAGCAAAGCGCTGCAGACGATTAGCCCAATGAGGAAAACTCTGTTTAAGCCACGCCAACAGTTTTCGAATGTAAATTTTTGATTAAATGACTATAAACAGAGTTGAAACGATCCACATTAAAAAAAGTTGCGGTGGTCGGTAAACTTTGCCTATTAGTTAATAATAATGTTTGTCTAAAAAAAATGCACTGATGAAATTTAATACTGGGCATACCCTTTAAAAAAAAAACTCTATTAAATTGCAAATCATGCGCTAGCCATATGAGTGGTACACGAATTGATGCAAATCAGGGCCAAAAATGACCTCCAATGGCTTTGCTTGTGTTATAACAACAAAAAAAAATTGGCTGTGCTTGCCACCCCTCCCCCCAAAATCACAGAGCTGATCACTAAAAAACTCTCCAGACTCCAGAATTATGTATGCATGCAGTCTGCTCATGACACTACACAGAACCATTAATCAAACTGATACCAACTAATGCTTACAGTAACAGTTGCTACTCATGAAGCTGGACAAGCCAAAAATTTGTGTTTGAGGTCTCAAGCAACATTTTTACAGACAAAGCACTGGAAAAGTGTTTTTGTCTTTTTAGTTATAAACTAAGTGAATTTGGTAACGAACAATAAGCCTGGGACGCCCATGATGCTTTTTTGCATGATTTCTGAAAATAAAACCTGGCCTTAACGTGAATATATTCGCATATAACAATATTTCCACTATCTTATCAATATTGATTTCTGAGCGCTAAACTGCATGCCTCACAGAAATTCTATCCTAGCACGGTAAACTGCACTTGATTTATTATGTTTCTATATTGTTTTAATAATGCATGATTCCAACTTCTATCTCTACAGATCATTTTAGGAAAAAAACTATTTTAGCAACTGGCTCTTGGTTATTCAACATTAAGTAGAATTTACAGAGGAATCAAGGCCAGCTGATAGTATTTTAACGAAACCTTACAGGATACAGGAACAAATCATCTTACTGTCCAGCCAGACTAGCAAATATGGCAGGAGAGCTGCTTGGTTTAACAGAGAAAAACTCCAATGATCTTTCACACAAAATGGAAGCTTAAGACAAGTGGCAACTTGGACAGATCACTAGGGAGCATTATGAAATCATTGCTTGAGCATGCAGGGATAAAATGCAGAAGTTCAGAGCACAGCTGGCCTTGCAGCTAGCAAAGGACAATAAAAATGATTTCTAAAGTATGTTGGTAATAAGATCAGGGAAAATTGTAGAAGACAACCAAAGCTAACGTGGAAAATGCTGAAGTACTCAATCCTTGTATGCCTCCATCGTCACCGACACGAGTATCAGTTTACTACACGGGGTAGCACAGTTTACTGTGTGGGGCGAAGGTGATCAATACTCAATAATGAAACAACAGATTATTTAGAATAGCTGCAAAAGAGACAAGCCTGCGTGGCACAGTATAACCTAACAGATTTATTGGCGCATAAGGGGAAAACGGATGGGCATGCTATAACTGGACTTTAGACAGTTTTTGCTATTGTCAGCCACGATATTCTTGCCAGCAAGTTTAAGAACTATAGCTTGGATGACTGCACTATAATGTGGAAAGAAATCTAGCTAGACTGTCAGGCTCAATGTGCACTGACGCTGTGTAGTGGCAACTGATATCTAATGGGTCAGTTCTAGGGCCAGTTTTGTTTAACATCTTCATGACTCCGCTGGATGGTGGGATGGCTTGAATGTTCACAGAGCTGGGAGGGGGGCGGGAAGAGGCGGGTAGATAGCTAGTCTGGCGGGTGGGAATTAGGTCCAAGAGTGACCTAGACACATTGGAGGATAGGTCCACAACAAATCTGATGAGGGTCATCAATGATAAGTTCAGAGTGTTACACTTATGGGCGAAGACTCTCATGAATTGCTGTAGGTGCGGAGTACCTGGGGCTAATGACATCAAAAGACATGTAAATACTGTCCAGTTTTGAGCCCTCTACTACAGAAAAGATGAGGCCAATTTGAACAGAGTCTAGCAAGATGGCAAGAAAAGTGACTGGGGGCCTGGAGCACATCACTTATAAGGCGAGGCTACGCCAAGTGGGGATATTTAGTCTGCACAAGAGAAGAATGACGGGATATTGGATAGCAGCTTTGAACTTCCTGAACTGGGCAACCAAAGCGGCTGGAGCTAGAATAGGCTCACTGGTGGCAGATGACAGAACAAGGTGCCATGCTAGCAAGCTTCAGAGGTGGAGATCTAGGCTGGGTATTATTAAAAGCTTCCCTGCTTTTTCCCCCTCATTATGAAGGCTTACTGTTTTTCTTAATAATACTATTTAGCGTGTCTATGTGTACACATCAAATTCAGTCTCTATTAAAAAAGTGATCCTATTCGGTCATACATTAGCATAGTGATAGCGTGCTCATTCAGAGAGCACCCCTACCACCACTCCAATGCAGGTGGAAGCAGTTTGTCAATGCGAACAGTGCCAAAAGGCAGGTAACATTTCCACGTTCCTGCTGGCCAACAATAGCAACCCAGCCACCTCTTGTCCTAGGGCTACAACGTGAGCAGGAAAGGGTTAATCATGATGTATTACACACCAGAGGTGTGAGAGGCTCAGAGCAGGGTGTTAGGATACAAGCGTCCTGGGTAGGAGGAAGCCACATGCCAAATTTGGTCTAGCTCTTACCGTTTGACCACATGCTCTCACAGAGGATGAGACACACACAGTTGTAAAAGATAGTTTACTGGAAGAACAGTTAAAAGGAAAGCGATATCCTGCTGATTTCACTATAGCTTAGTTATGTAACCAAATAAGTAAGTACTGAGTTTTTTTCTTATTCCTGGGTGCTCCACTGCCCATACGCCACCTCTTCCCACTCTGCTCCTCCCAGAGACTCCTCCCTGCTCCTCCTCCCCCACAAACACCCTCCCAGCTACCTAATGACCCCTCCAATCAGCTGTTTTGCAAGGTTCGGCAAAGCATACGTTTGCGGGGATGCCTATGGCCAACTATACAAACCCAGTCTGCCTTTCACACCTTAATGAAAAGTCTTTGAAGATCGAATAATTGGCAGGTTAACAAAAGCAGTTTGCCATAGGGTGAAAAAGAGTGTCCAGCTACTCTGAAAAGCACTACTTTAGAAAATATGAACTGTGGATTTATATTTCTTGGATTCTCTCATGATAGTTGAGTTCACCAGGTAACATGATGAATATAAGCCAGACACAAAACTTTCTGCAGCCCTGCAAAAAGACCACATAAGAGTCAAGGGCGGCAGGTTCACATCATCTTCTTTCATTGCTTCATTTAGGTGTTCCTGGGGTGGGTTGGGTGCAGGGAAAGGAGGACAGGTGCTACAGGCCCAACACGCCTCCGTGGGAAAGTGAACTGGGGAAGGAGGAGCCTACACTACTATTTTTACACCAGACAGTGAAGCTGTCCAGGTACTAAGAGGGAACCACTTTTAAAGGTGACAACTATCTCTTCCACCTTGGACTACCAAAAGAAACTACACTGTCTCCTTAAAAGCCTCCCCACAGCTACTCGGGAACAAATCCTCACAGAATCACCTTCTGACCCCCGACCAGGATTGTTCTATCTACTTCCCAAGATCCATAAACCTGGGCACCCCGGACGTCCCATCATCTCTGGTATTGGCACGCTCACTACTGGTCTATCCAGCTATGTAGACACTCTTCTCAAACCCTTCGTAACCAATACCCCCAGCTATCTCCGAGACACTACTGACTTCCTAAGGAAACTACAAAACATCGATAACCTCCCCAATAATACCATCCTTGTCACCATGGATGTAGAAGCTCTATATACCAACATCCCACATGAAGATGGGTTACAAGCAATTAGAAACACTATCCCAGAGGACACTACTGCCAACCTGAGAGCAGACCTATGTAACTTTGTTCTCACCCACAATTATTTCCAGTTTGAGAACAACTTATACCTCCAGATCAGTGGCACAGCCATGGGTACACGCATGGCCCCACAGTATGCTAACATCTTTATGGCTGACCTAGAACAACGTTTCCTCAACTCCCGTCCCCTTTCACCCTCCTCTACCTACGGTACATCGATGACATCTTTATGATCTGGACGCATGGCCAAGAAACACTGGAGATATTCCACAGAGATTTCAACAACCTACACCCCACCATCAACCTCAGCCTGGACCATTCTACACGAGAGATCCACTTCCTGGACACCACCGTACAAATCAACAATGGAAAATTAGACACCACTCTCTACAGAAAACCCACCGACTCATACAGTTACCTACATGCATCCAGCTCCCATCCAGAACACACCACACGATCCATTGTCTATAGCCAAGCCCTTCGATACAACCGCATCTTCTCTACTCCCACTGACAGAGACCAGAAGCTTCAGGATCTCTACCAAGCGTTTATAAATCTCAACTACCCACCCAGAGAAATAAAAAAGCAAATTGAAAGAGCCAGACAAATACCTAGAAACCATCTACTTCAAGACAGACCCAAGAAAACCAACAATAGAACACCACTTGTCATCACCTACAACCCCCAACTTAAACCTGTACAACACATTATCAATAAACTACAGCCTATATTGGAACAGGATACCATACTCAAAGAGGCTCTGGGAGACAGACCCATAGTCTCCTATAGACAACCACCTAACCTCAAGATGATTCTTACCAACCACCACAGGACATACCACACTAATACCAATCCTGGTACCTTCCCTTGCAACAAACCCCGTTGCCAGCTTTGTCCACATATTCATTCTGCTGATACCATTATTGGACCTAACCAAGTGAGTTATAAGATCAAGAACACATATTCCTGCGCATCCAGAAATATAATTTATGCTATCATGTGCCGAAAGTGTCCGTCTGCTATGTACATTGGACAAACATCTCAGACACTTCGCCAAAGGATTAATGCCCACAAAACAGATATCAGACAAGATCACAAAGAGAAAACAGTTTCTTGCCATTTTAACCAGAAAGGACACTCTCTCAATAACTTAACCACCTGCATTCTGCTACAAAGACCTTTTACATCTGCACTTGAAAGGGAATCCTCTGAACTGTCATTCATGTTAAAATTCGACACTTTCCAACAAGGACTTAACAAACATTTGAACTATCTCACCCATTACCAAGACAGTTTCCCCAATTATCACCTCTAATACCATTAACTCACAAACATCCCACTCTCCCTACCTCTAATATCATCAATTCACAGACACTTACCTTCCTTCCTTCCCCCCCCTCCCCGCATCCCCCTCCTGTTCTACAATGTGATTTGTCCTTTTCATATTTGTTCATTTTTTTTAATTGTATCCTTTGGTATATATGGTTGTGACTACTTTCTTCCACTATTTGATCTGAGGAAGTGGGTCTGGCCCACGAAAGCTCATCATCTAATAAACCATCTTGTTAGTCTTTAAAGTGCTACATTGTCCTGCATTTTGCTTCAACTATCTCTTCAGCGCACAAGAGTAATTGTAAATAAGAATAACAATTCTATTACAGAGCCTCTTGGGATAGAGATCATACTGAGGACTGAACTAAAAGTTCAAGAAAGCTCCAAATGAGGAATGATTCAGAGATCACTTTAAGAAAAGATGTTCAAAGGGGCGTTATTTGTTTATTTGTCTCATTTCTTTCTCGTTTCAGCTCATGGGACTATCTTTAGTGAAATACTTTTCAGGAAAGGAGCCCTTGAGGTGGGCTCAGACTGGAAAGTTTGGTGCACAACTAACTCATCATGATGCTAACGCATTCACAAAAGTTCAAATGAACAAAGACAGAAGATTTCACTACATTTTGAATACATAGTAGGTAGTAACTTTTGTGTTCCTATAAACATATAAAGGCCTTTAGACATACTGGGCACCATCAGAAAAGTTTACATAACTGCAGCTATGGTTACTCATATAAATGCAGTGTTTCGCTCAAAAATAGCCGTTTTGAGCGGCCACACCTCAAGCGAGCTTTTGCGCAAGAAAATTTATAGGCAATCAACAGAACAAATGTGTTTTTTAGTGTATCTAGACCTAGTTCTACAAGGAATGAATCCATTTTGCACAAGCGCGTGATGGAGGAGACGCAAGGCTTTTTTTTTTTGTCACAAAAACAGCTTATTGAAAGACTCGAAACTGGATGCGCTCTTGTGCAAAAGTGCATCAATTTTCTGATGCATTTTTGCACTGTGGATGCGCCAGCTGTTCTTTAAAAAACTTATTCCACAAGAAGCCTGCAGTGTAGCCCTAACATCAAGGCCCAAGTCTCCTACTGGCGTTGTTGCAACATAGCACCTTATTCTGAATGCAGTTTGAAAGGCTGTGGAAGGACAGAGCCAGGTTTCCCACCCAGTACCCTTGCTTCGCATGACTAAGTGTCAGCCTGTAACTGGGCAGCTGAACGGCTGTGATGTGTTGATAGCAACTTACCCAAATGAGAGTGAGAATGGCTGAAATGAGTGAAGGCAATTTCAGAGAGTCACCATTTTTTGACGGTGGAGCGTCATCCTGAGATTAATAAAATGTTACTTGTAAGCTTTTTGGGGCAGTAACCATAGCTTTGTTCAGCACAAAGTAAAATGTTGAGTATTGTCACATACCTGGTCAGCCTTAGACTAGTTTTTCCTTAAAGAACTGCAAAACATTTTGCTTCTGACACCCTTCTTGCAACCAAGGCCCCTCCAAAAAAAAAAAAAAATAGTGCTTGCTGTTCCTTCTCTCTCAGTAAAGTTTTTTTAAAAAAGGGTGCTCAAACCTGATTCTGGTTCACAATGTGAACACAATGTTAGTGGGAATAAAAAACAAACCTGCTACTTATAGAGAATGACTATGCTAGCCATGTATTCCTGGCCTGTTCGTGTCTGGAATATTTTTTAAACAAAGCAGTCTCTGTTTCCATCACTGTTAAACTTCACTAGTCTCTCCATCACCCAGAAACACAAGGGTCTATTTTATTTTTGAGTCCCCTCGCTCAGGTTAAGACCTGACGCTTCCAGGTTAGTTCCAACTCTTGCTACTGTAACTGTCACAGAGTAGATTTGAACCTGGGATATCTGGTGCTTAGCATAGGCACCTTTACCACTTGAGCTGAAAGCAAGCAGACTCAGAGACTGTCCAGATCGCTTCCACTTATCTCCCTTCCTGTAGGTGAGCTAAGTGCCACTACAAGGTGAGTGGGTTACACTGCTTCTTCCTCAATGTCACCCAGTCCTTTTGCCTAGACCCCCCCCCCCCAAAAAAAAAGCCAGCTCTCTCCTTCAGAGCGTCATTATAATCCTCATTGATTGCTGTAATGCTCTGCTCTCCAGGCTCACAAACATTACCTCACATCAGTACATACAAAATGCTGTTGCTAATCCCATATTCCTTGCCTATAGATCTGTTACCTTCCCATTTGACTATATTCATGCTCCTGTTTGCTATTATATCAAATGTAGGCTTATTGTCATCACCTACAAAGCTTTACAGAACTCTGTCCTAAAACTCACCTCCCTTTCTTCTTATTTAAGTCCCTCTTGAAAACTCATTATTCCTGCTTTCAAGTTGCTGTGTCTCTTGTTATTCTCGCTTCCTCTGATTTTTGTCTGTTAGTTGTTAGGCTGAAACAAAATACAGGACTATGTAGCACTTTAAAGACTAACAAGATGGTTTATTAGATGATGAGCTTTCGTGGGCCAGACCCACTTCCTCAGATCAAATAGTGGAAGAAAATTGTCACAACCATATATACCAAAGGATACAATTAAAAAAATGAACACATATGAAAAGGACAAATCACATTGCAGAACAGCAGGAGGATGCGGGGAGGGGGGTAAATGTCTGTGAGATAATGATATTAGAGGTGATAATTGGGGAAGCTATCTTTGTAATGGGTAAGATAACTAGATCCTTTGTTCAGATTCAGGTGTAAAGTGTTGAATTTTAGCATGAATAACAGTTCAGAGGATTCTCTTTCAAGTGCAGTCTTAAAAGGCTTTTGAAGCAGGATGCAGGTAATTAAGTCGTTGAGACAATGTCCTTTCTGGTTGAAATGGCAAGAAACTGTTTTTTTCTTTGTGATCCTGTCTAATATCTGTTTTGTGGGCATTGATCCTTTGGCAAAGTGTCTGAGACGTTTGTCCTATGTACATAGCAGACGGACACTTTCGGCACATGATAGCATAAATTATATTTCTGGATGCGCAGGAATATGTGTTCTTGATCTTATAACTCACTTGGTTAGGTCCAATAATGGTATCAGCAGAATGAATATGTGGACAAAGCTGGCAACGGGATTTGTTGCAAGGGAAGGTACCAGGGTTGGTATTAGTGTGGTATGTCCTGTGGTTGTTGGTAAGAATCATCTTGAGGTTATAGTCTCCTATAGACAAGCACCTAACCTCAATATGATTCTTACCAACAACCACAGGACATACCACACTAAGGTTAGGCTGTGAGCGCCCTAGAGAAGGCTATACTGATTTGGAAAGCACCAAGCACATCATGGAGACTATGCTAAATAACAACAACGACAATGAAAATATAAATGGACACACAGACGTTGTAACCTGTAGGGGGACCATTTAACCTGCCTGGAAATGCAATCATGGATTTAAAAGTAGTCATTCTTCTTCAAAGGAGTTTTACGAGCCAATTACAGAGGATTGCATTAATCTGCAACTTTGACACTGTTTCCCTTGGTTTGCAAAAAGACAGTAACTAGCTGTTGCATTATAACCAGTCTCCCCTGCTTTTAAAACTGACGTTTTACTTAGCAAAAGCTAAGTATGGGACACTTCCAGCCCACGTAATTAGCTTTAGTAGCACAATTGACTGGTCCTTTTTTTAATGTTATAAATAACTTGGTTTCTGTTATTTCTACTCCAGCTTATCATCTGATGAAGTGGGTTTTCCGCAGCGAAACTCATGACATTATATATGTTTGTTAGTCGCCAAGGCACTACTGGATTCCTCACTGGTTTTTGAGTTACAGATTAACACAACTACCCCTCTGCGACAAAAGAGGTTATACTTATTTTTAATTAATACACTTTTATGCATCTTTGTCAGATCTGTGTGCAGCATAGTGCTTTGGGCCGCTACAAATACAACAGTGTTTATTATAAAATACTTACTTCTTGATAAGGTTTCCTTTAGATTATGTGCTGTATGATTGTTTGCAAGAGTTTAGAAGGCAAATTATATTAGAGGAACTGGAATTTGGAATGCAATTTAGTAGTCTGCTGAGCGGCACAGACATCCATTTATTTCTGACACTAGCCTGATGCAGTGACAAACCCATATATGACCAGAATATGCGATTTACAATTAAAATAGGAAAAATTGACTCATTATTTAGGAATAATATTAATGTTCTGATTGCCTACTAAAAAAAATTGCACATTTTTCAGAGAGGTTATATGATGCCATTTAAAATGTGTTTCTGTACATACGTTTACAGGACTATAGAGTTCATAGAAGGTTATGACAATAAATGGCTCAGTGATTTGCTAGGATTTCAATTAAAGGATTTGCTCTAAAGGCCAAGATAATGGCCAATTAAAAAAAATCACTTCACCTATGATTAGCAATTTCACTAAGGCAAGCATAAAAATTACATCGCCCCCTCCAGCATTTGTTTGACAAGGTCTTAATTTTTCTTGTCGGTTTTCCTTGTCTCTTCCATGGGCAGGAATAGACTTCATTTTATATTGTACCTCTATAAAATAGATTATAATGCCTTATTTAAAAGTAATATTTACTTTTTTTGGATAAAGGCAAAATTTTCACAGTTAGGCATGTACTTTCATTTGGCCATACCTAACTAGGTCCATGTCTATCTATCTATCTATCTATCTATCTATCTATCTATCTATCTATCTATCTATCTATCTATCTATCTATCTATCTATCTATCTATCTATCTATCTATCTATCTATCTATCTATCTATCTACGGGGGAGGGCAACAAAACACCTAAATGGCTATGTTTGCATAGATATATCAACATTATAAAAGCATATACTAGTTACTGCTTACTATTTATTATTTACGCAACTACATAACTTACTTTTAATTTTGATATACAAAGATGAAAGTGCTGCTCGTCTTTGCCATGTCTTTGAAAATATACATTAAAGATGCACTCAACAGAGACCCTCCCCCTTCCCCTGTAAAACATAAGCTAAGTTTGGGTTTTGCGAGGCACATTAATGTCTCACATTAATATGCTTGCCCCATTGATATCAACTTGAGTTACTCTTAGGAAATATAAAAGTTTGTTTATTTGGTACATTTTTTAAGAAAAGATAGTCTTGGGTGCCCAGATGCTCTTTTCTTATGCTTTCTTAAAAAACAAGCACAAATGATCTATCCATGATCTGGTTTTACCATACTTGTACGTGATGGTAAAACTCAAGGGACCAATGACTTCCAATGTACCAACTCCACCGCAACTATGATCATGCTCTAATTTGTGAGACAGTGGCTTGTAATGCAGGAAGGCAGAGAAACTCAGAATGCAGAAGACTATAGACAGTGTGTTAAATACAGTTTACGCATGGATTAATTGAACTGTTAAAGACAAACTCTTCTTGCTTTAATACAGAGCACAGTACACTAAGAACTCAGAACTATCATCACCTTCGTACTTGTCACATAAAATGGTAGGAATATGAACCAAAACACAACTACTACTGAAGGAGTGCATCTCTAACACACTAGATGGTGTATTTTACATAGCTTCCTCTGTGCCCAAACTGCAGAGGAGCTGAAAACAATGAGCAGTGCTGTGGTACCTTACAGCAAAATAAATAAATAAATAAATAAATAAATAAATAAAATTATACATTCATGAACTTACATAGGTAAAACCCACTTCATCAGATGAGTTGAAGTGGAAATTAAGGCATCCAGGGTAAATATACAACAGCAAAAGATGTTACCTGTCAATTGCAAGACCAGTGATAATTCAGCTAATTATATTAGGCTACATGTGTCTTATTCATAGCATTTAATGTGGAAAAAATAATGTCAGAGATGGGAGCCTTTGTAGTTCATTAAACAGCTAATATTGCTTTATTTAACCCTAAATTGAGTGTTGCACTTGTAAATGAATTCCAGTTAATCGGTCTCCCTCTGTAATTTGGTGAAAACATTCTTTTGTAGAAGACTGGCTACTTTAAAAATCTATTATTGAATGGTCTTGGAGGTTAAAATGTTCCCCTACAGGTTTATGTGTGAGATCATGTCCCTTTAGCCTTGGGTGTAGCTATTGTCTAGTTTGGCGAATATACTTGACAGAGGGCAGCATGTATCACATTAGTGGCTCTGAGTTTGTTGTAGCTCAATCTTGGGAAGCTCGGACGTTTAGTTTAATCTGTAGGGCACGTCTATACTGCAGGTTTATTTAGACATAAACTAGTCCAGAAGAAATGCTCTGAAATAGCTTACTTTAGCATGTCTACATTACAGGGCAATATCAACAGTAGTCCGAGGTAAGCTTCCCGTATTTCCCTTGCTTCATCTTGCATAATAATTGTAGCTTGAATCCTTGATCTCTGAGTACCTTATCCACTCTGCCACTGGAAGAGTCCTGCCTGCATTCTGTGCCCCCTCTTCTTCCTTTGTCACCAAAAGTACCAGGTCTGTCCATCACCATGCTGGGGGTAGCTGGTCTTGAACCCTCAACCTCTGGTTCTGTGTGCAGGTACCTTAGCCACTGTAGGAGCTCCCCCACCTCCCTACATTCTATGCCTCCTTTATCCTTCCTTTGTCTGAAGGCTGCCAGGGATTGCAGTCCCCAGAGGGTGGGTCTCAAACCCTCCACCTCTGACTCCAGAAGCAGGTACCTTATCCACTGAGCGACTGCCCCCCAACCTCCCTACACTCTGGGCCTCCCTTATCCTGCCTTTGTCCCCAGGGTCCCAGGGCCATCCATCACCAAGCAGGGGGTGGCTGTCCCCTTATAAAGTGAGGTTTAAGGATTATTTCAAAAGAAGGATTTTTTTGTCTCGAAATAACTTCATCTAAACAGCATTTTTTATCTCAAAATAGGATATTCCGAAAAAGTGGCTGGCTGCAATTATGCAAATGAAGCACAGGACATTCAAATCTGAGTGCCATTTGCAAGTTCACTGGGCTGCAGTTGCATTCCTCTTTCAAAAGAGGAATGCAGTGTAGACATAGATTAGAAGGTACCCAGATGTATGGGTATCAGGAGCAAAGGTTAAGACTATGGAAGAGCTTGATGCAAATGGAACAGCTCCTAGAAGACCTTCCCATAAGTGTTCCAGAGATACATCCAAGATGGGAACCCTAAGGATATAAGAGAGGCAGCAGATATACCTGATTTTAAGAGGAATAAGGGACCTTTCAGAAAAGGCTTTATTTTCCGAAAGATCCCTGTCTAGACTGGCGCTTTTTTCCAGCAAAGCCCCAAGCCGGAAAAAAGCAGCAGCCATGTTCATGCAAATGCAGCAGGGAAAATTTAAATCCCCGCTGCATTTGCAATTCTGACTTGTCTAATCTGCATCCCTTTTCCGGAAAAGGGGTACAGTGTAGACACAGCGTCCAGTTTAGAAAGGGTACTTTTATAAGGAGAGTCTCTTTCTGGTGGGTACAAGGAGCACTGGCATCCTCCGAGACAGTTGGTACTTTCAACTAAATAGTAGAAAAAGGTCTTGATCTTTGCCCATAATCACCCTAGTTAATATGCTGGGGTGAACGATACCAAAGACCTGTTGAGAAGGGCATTCTAATGGGAGGGAATGGGCAAGGAGGTGGCTGGCTACGTTCAGACTTGTAAGGTGTGCCAGCAGGTGAGGAAGCCCGAAGATCAGGTCAAGGCACCTCTCCAGCCCCTCCCCATTATAGAGGTCCCATTAGTGTATGCCTATAGAAAGTCTCACATTCTAGTATGGGATTCTCACCCTTTGAACTAATGTATGACTGTGAAGTCAAGGGTCCCCTGCAGTTAATAAAGCAGCAGTGGGAGAGCCCACCCCCTCCAGGAACCAGCATTTTGGATTTTGTACACAACCTACAAAATACCATTAGAGACTCTCTAACTCTTGCATAAAAGAACTGTTGAGATACTCAGTGAGATACTCAGTGAGAGCAGAAGGCCTGGTATGATAAGCATTCCAGAGACAAGTCATGGTATTGAAGGTGCTCTGGGCCCATAAGATGGAAGCATCCTAGGATGGATCTTTCACAGTTCAAGAATGCCTCGGAGTGGTTAATTGCCTCATAGCATTTCCTGACCCTGACCTTAAGCCCAAGGTATATCTCATTAATTCTCTGAAGCTCTTTTATTCCTGAGAATTCAAGGTTCTGCATTTTACTACCCAGGAGAAGGAAACTGTGGAGTGGCCTGTGGGAACCTACGATGACGAGAAAGGCAAGGGTGGAGTAGAAGAAGTAAGCCTGTCCATGAGCCTCAGCCATGAACAGTGATGGCAGACTTAGTTTGGATTAACTTCTGACTGCTGCGTGTAGCAGTGGGCAGTCAGTTCAAACTAAGGGGATTTAAAAATGGCGCCCACCCGGGAACATGCAAATGAAGGTTGGGATATTTAAATCCCAGGCTTCATTTGCAAGTTTGAATGCCTACATTAGCCACCCTAGTTCGAAGAAGGGGGCTAGTGTAGACATATCCTATGTCTAGACTGGCAAGTTTTTCCGCAAAATCAGATGATTTTGCGGAAAAACTTGCCAGCTGTCTACACTGTCTGCTTGAATTTCCGGAAAAGCACTGACGATCTCATGTAAAATCGTCAGTGCTTTTCCGGAAAAACTATACTGCTCCCATTTGGGCAAAAATCTTTTTCCGAAAGACTTTTGCCCAAAAGGGCCAGTGTAAACAGTACAGTAGTGTTTTCTGCAAAAAAGCCCCAATCGCGAAAATGGCGACAGGGGCTTTTTTGCGGAAAACCGTGTCTAGATTGGCCACGGACGCTTTTCCGCAAAAAATGCTTTTGCGGAAAAGCATCCTGCCAATCTAGACATGCTTTTCCGAAAATGCTTTTAACGGAAAACTTTTCCGTTAAAAGCATTTTCGGAAATTCATGCCAGTGTAGACGTAGCCTATGAGTTTAATAGTCTTCCTTTTGAGGTGTGCAACGTACATGAAACCTTCCAAAGCCTTGTGGACAATTTACTGGCCGGATTTGGGGAATTTTACAGTGGCCTATATGGACGATGTGTATTCCCTGATTCATGGGCAGAACACCTGGACCACCTCCAAGCTGTCTTCCAAAGCATAAGGGAGGCAAGGCTCAAGTTAAAGCCGAAAAAATGTGAAACTGGGCTAAAGAGGGAGACTTACCTTGGACACTGTGTGGGTCAAGCTAAAGTAGAGGCTATCGAAAGCTGGCTTATCCTTAAGTCAAAGTAACAGGTCCAATCCATCTTAAGCTTGGTCGTGAATTACGGTCAATTTTTACCACACTACAGTCAAGTCGCTGCTCCACTAACTAACTGATCTGACCAGAAAAAAACAACCCAACTCAGTCAAGTGGACTGACAAGTGCCAAGAAGCTTTTAACCATCTTAAGGCTGTCCTGATGTCTGACTGTACTAAGGGCCCCAGATTATGACAAACCTTTCATTATCACCACAGATGCTGTGGATGCAGTTTTGATGCAGACAAGCCAGATCAACAACTTCACCCTGTTGTCTCTCTCAGCAAAAACTTTTAAAGAGAGAAAGCCACTGGTCCATTACAGAGAAGGTGTTCTGTACTATTGTGTACACTCTAGAGAAGCTACAACCATATGTGTGGGGATGAGGCTTTCTTCTGCAGACTGACCACTAAGATGGCTTCCCACCGTCAAGGAGACTAACAAGAAACTTTTAACAAAGTGGCTGATGCACTTTCCAGAGAGGCATTTCCAGACTCAGCTACTTAGGCCTCTCCCTGTATATCAGTCATTGTACTCCACGGATTCTCTTGTATTTGGTAGTAAATGTAGAGTGCTCATGTACTTTATTAACTATGTTTTATCCTAGATCTCCAGGAAGAAATCACAGTCAGTGTGGGCCAGCAACGTCTATGATTTTGGGGGGGGGGGGGGAAGCGTGTAATGGACGGGAGGAGTGCTGGCCAGCACCTGGTGACTAGGAGGTTAAGTTCAGGTAGCTAGCAAGGTGTTGACCAAGAGGCCGGGAGAACCAATCAGATAGAGGGCTGAAATTTGAACTGAATATATGTTCCTTGCCTGCTTTTTTCTTGTGGGAGAGAAAGACCAGGAGTTGAGAGACACAGAAAGATTTAAATCCAGGCAAGTTTAGCATTTTTCCAAGGCATATGGGAGCATGGGAGTGGACTGAACAAAGAGAAAATTAGAAGTAAGCAAAGGGAAAAGTGAATC
Organism: Pelodiscus sinensis; assembly: GCF_052426305.1. NCBI lineage: Eukaryota > Metazoa > Chordata > Testudines > Trionychidae > Pelodiscus > Pelodiscus sinensis. Next base: position 29,598,809 of record NC_143067.1, on the reverse strand, counting down.
TAGTTGTGTTCAGGGTATTTTTCTTTATTTTGTAGTTTGGTTTGAACTGCTCTGTGGGTTCTGTGCCTCCCTTCCTCCTTTACCATATAAATATTGGTCTTAGAGATTTTTCTGTGTTTTAATTTGTTCTTCTTAGTTACTCTGTAATATCTAGCAAGTATGTTTTATCAAGTTTATCTTTTGTTTTTTAATGAAAAATCACTTTTTAAGGTGATTCTTGTGTCCTGGAAGATCTGTCTGTGTGTATCTGCCTGCCTCTGACTAAAGGGTCAGCTGCCAGAGACAGCAGCTTGTTTTTCTCTTTTCTTTTTTCACGCTCTCGTGGAGCCAAAGAGCTTGGGATACCCCTGGGGTCGATTTCAAGTGTTCACCCCTGTTTTTTTGGGATAAAAAGCACTTGATGGTGGCAGTGATTCCCCAAAAATCTGTGGCTAATGATTGTGGGGGAAAGTTTTTATAACTAGTGCCTGTAGAGGCAAGGTTTTGAAGCTCTCTAATGAGCCCTCACCTTCTGCACTTGAAGTGCCAGAGTGGGGAACAACCCTGACACATGCTAAGATGGGTGAGTTACAGTAATATGTGGAGAATCAGTGCTAATGTGGTCAATTCAATCAGGGTAAATGTGGCCCACTCCCAATTGTTGATGAGAAGGTGCAAAAGGGGGGACATTACTTTTTGTAGTGTGCTAGCCACTCCCAGTCTCTATTCAGATCCACTATGATAGTGTTCACGTGGCATATGAATTCCAGCTCTGCAGTTTCATGTTGACGTCTGTTTTTGCCAAAATATGGAAACTTTCAAGTCTCATTGAATGTCTAAGGAAATGGATGTACTCTCCTACTGGTTTCTGTACGTTGTCCTTCTTGATGTCTGATTTGTGTCTATTTATTCTTTGGTGTAGAGACAGTCTGATTTGGCCATTGTATATGGCAGCATGGCACTGTAACCACTCTTAGGGTATGTCTACACTACCCCGCTAGTTCGAACTAGGAGGGTAATGTAGGCATACCGCACTTGCAAATGAAGCCCGGGATTTGAATTTCCCGGGCTTCATTTGCATAAGCGGGGAGCCGCCATTTTTAAATCCCCACTCGTTCGAACCCTGTGCCGCGCGGCTACACGCGGCACGAACTAGGTAGTTTGAACTAGGCTTCCTAGTTCGAACTACCGTTACTCCTCGTGGTATTTTAGAGTGCACAGACATAAAAATTTGCTTTGGGGCAGTGCAGAAACCTCCAAAACTAATACATGTTGTGAAACTGTGGTGGTAGAGTAGCCCCTGTTATAACAAGTTTGTTTTGAGACAATGAATGTATTCCTGGTGCCATTAAAGTTAATGGAGCTGGAATGTCACTGCATAACTTTAACTTACTTTATTATTCTAGAAGTCTGTCTTAAAGTTTTTAAACAAAGTGCAACAAGTGAAATTTAACACAAGCTGTTTTATGCAGCTATTTGCATTCACAGCCAGTGAGATAATGTTTTTAGCTATATTTTGTGTATACTTAAGTATTTTGGGCCAGATACTGCTAATATTTCCACTTATTTAACTTTTAAGTCCCATTTAAGTAAATAAGCCTGTCATGTGCTTTACATTCAGAATTTCAATTAAATGTTTTTGTTGAACTGAGCATAAAACAATGACAGAGAAAAATTACATCCAATAAGTATTAGTGTCACTAGACTCTCAAAAATACTTAGACTCCTACACACATCTTAAGAATAACTGGTACTCTGGACTATGTTTTCACATGCTATGAAGGCTAATGCATTAATATCAATTTTGTCTTAAAAACTGAAGTGAACAGCGACAAATTATATTTAGAATAAAAGTTACTCTTTATGCTGATAGATTATAATGAAGTGATTATTAGCTTTATTTTTCAAATACTAATATTTGAAAAATATCAAAGTTAAGAAGTCTGTTATTACCTCTCTAAAATGTGAAGTCAATGAGGTGAAAGAGGGACTATCTTGAAAATCAATTTGTTATTAGCAAAGCACATCACTTTTTGGTGGGTCTTCAGATGTAATTTTAAATCCCAGATTCATGTCTCAGGGAGTTTTATTTAGATTTTTGAAAGTTCATTAGGAAAGTCTCCTTCCATAACATGTGTGCAGAAAATCCCTTAACAAGAGCAATGAAATGGGAAAAGGGAGTTAAAGCTAACTATCTGGTTTTATTTTACTTTAAAAAAGATAACTAGATAATCTAGAGCTCTGTATGTATGTAAACTGTGCACATTTTCCAGTAAGGAAGAAGAAAGACACATAAGGGAGACAGAGACATGGTCACCTAGAAGGAAGGCCTCAATATTTATTCAGGTTATTTCTTTTAAATTTTAAATTCTGTAAAGGTTCATTTTCCATTACTTTGTTTATGGTAATAGTAAAAAATCCTAAAGAAATCACAGAGACATTACACATCCTTCTTAAAAAGAAATAAAAGTGCTTTCTCTCATTGGCTCATCATACTTTTTACATCACCTCTACTCTATTTCTAATTATTTTACTTTACACCTATAATAATAAAAAATACCTCTCTTATAGAACTGGAAGGGATGTTAAGAGGTCATCTAGTCCAGCTGCCTACCCTCATGGAAGGACCAAGTACCATCCCTGATAGATTTGCCCCAGATTCCTAAATGACCCCATTAAGGATTGAACTCACAACTCCAGGTTTAGCAGGCCAATGCTCAAACCACTAAGCTATCCCTTGCCCACAGCTGGGGTTGTATGAAGCTTACTTAGTCTTACAGCAAACATATTTTTTTTTCCTACACAGAGCAAACCAATGGCTTTTGTGCCTAGGAAAGAAAAAAAACCCCACAACTGCTTAATCTTTTTCTATTTAAATCACAATAGTCTTCTTTCAATTTGGCAGTACACAGGGGAGTGAAAAGAGAAAGTACACGTGAAACAGGAGCCCATCTGTTTTTTTCAATATTATATGATACATTAATACATGAAAGAAAAGAGTCCTTGTGCAACTGTGGGGAATATTCTATCAGGCCATGAATGGCCATGTAGTCTGCAAATGTTATGATATTTTTGTCACCTAACCACAATTTTTACAGGAATGCCAGGTTCAGCATAATGCTTTGCAGTGCAGCGATATTTATATCACCCCCACACATACACTCCCTATTTTTCCTCTATTACTATCAGATTTGTTTCCTTTTCTTTCTATCTATTACTAACACACACCCACAGCAAGCATAGATCTTCTGTACCATCCATGTCAGTATCTATGTGTGAAGAATACACCAGTTATTATGCTAGTGTAAACATTTCCCTGAGATGTGTGACTATATGGATAACATATACCCTGATATTACATCCCAAAGCTGACTGCCTCGGCTCCAAATATCATCAATAACTGAAAATCAGATCTGCCCTGGCTTCCTCAAGCCAGAGAGGTTTACATAATAATGTGGATCTCTGTCCTTGGTCCTGATTCTTTGCACTGGTTTTGTTACCTTGGTACAGAAAAAATGTAAATACAGGGTTTTGTAAATACAAGCCCATGCACAGCCATGATGTGGCTGCTTGGGAGGAAGAAAGGGTGAATACAATGACATTCCTCACAGAATACACGGCTATTTTAACTTCATTCACTGTAACAAACCTTAAACCAAAGAGGAAAGGCTTTGTCAACATGGCATCAAATTTGACACAAAAAAAAATCAGTCTTGACCCTTCACTTAGCCTGCCCAATCTTCTTGTTGGAAGCCAATAAAACATAACAAGATCCCGGCCGCAAAGGAGATAGATGGAGTCAGTGCTACCATCTAAACCATCAGCATTCTCACAACAGCTCTGTGCATTTGCAAACAGTATCTTCATCCCCTCCAATTCCTCCCTTTCCCCCACCACAGCAAACAAGCAGAAAAACATCTTACCACTGGATGAGGGAGAAAAGCACAAGTGCCCACACCATCATTTTCAGAGAAAATGCAGGATTCGAGAGTGCAGTGCTTCCCAGGCTTGTTGGATATGGAAAACTCATCTCTCTTTTTCTTCCCTCCCCCTGTCCCTTTTTCTCCTGGTTGCAGATGGATATATCCCTTTCTTTTTTTATGTTTACTTTGCTGGTGGTTTCCCTCCACCAGGTCCCATCAATGGGATGGCACATTACACCCTGCTGCAGAAATTAATATTCAGAGGGAACATAAATTAGGTCTGCACAAGCCCTTTGCAGCTACAATAAAAAAGTCAGCTTAGGCAGCAGCTTCCAAATCTAGAGAAATAATATAATTGGAAGAAAAAAAGGGGCGGAGGGAGGGAAAACACACAAAACAAAAGCAGACAAAGTAGGGAGAAACACACTCATACACAAGCACATACTCACACAGACACCGGTACACAGGCAACACAATCCATCAGCATAGGAGAAAGGGAAAGGAAGAGATGAAAGGGGGTGGGGGTGGGGAGAAAGCAAGCAATGGAGCTTCTGCCTGAATGCAGATTAACTCTGAGGTCAAAGTGGAAATGATGCACACTGCTGCAGCACAGATTAACACATGCGTGGTGTTAGCCGAAGTGCTTTTTAACCTTTGATTACAAACATGCAGGCAACCCGGGTTTTCATTCTGGAAGCAAGAAGGATCTGGCAAGAAAAAGCTTCCCCTCCAATGCTGAGCATCCTCATTGCTTTTAACAGCCTGAAAATCGTGATTCCAGAGGGTAAAAAATAGATAGGATGGAGGGAGGGAAGTGAAAGGGGGAGGGTTGGTTGTTGCTAAGTAACTCAGAAAATGGGGAAGGATGCATTCGTAGAGTTGCTATGAATGAGGTGGTTTAGTGTGTGATAGGATTAGGGAGAATTCATAGCAATTTGATCTTCCTTCCTCCAATAAAATCAGATTAGATCGATTCAGGAAATGTCCTAAAAACAAAGCTCAATAGATACGGTGGAGAACAATGTTTATGCATAAAAGCTGGATTTGCTAGATCCTGATAATTTGAGTCCCTCACAACCCAAATTTTACTGCCCTAAGAGATAATAAATCTAGATGCTTTTTGCCATGAAAAACAAATTGAGACCACAACACATATAAGTGCAAGGATTCCACAAAAATCTATATGTAGCACTTGGATCCTGCCAGATCCTACCAAGTTTTGGCCCCAAATTCCACTGTCTAAATAGAGCACAAGTATAGATGTTCTTATTGGATATACAATGTAGCCCACTGGGGGCTCTGGGAGGGGCTCCTTCCCATCTGGGTCACTCCAGTTCACTACACCTCTGTTCAATCTGTCCTGGGGAACCAGCTGTACCATGAGTTTGGGGCTCAAGCCTCTGGTCACTCCATGCCAGAGTCACTAAGTCCAGGGACTCAGGACTATGGTAGAGGCAAGTCAACAGTTAACTATGCCAAGCCCTCACTGTGGACAGGCCACAATAGTCCAGGGGCTCAGGCCTATGATCAGGCTTACTCAACAGTTATGCTGAGCCCACACTGTGGATGAGCCACAATAGTGTAGGGGCACAGGCCTAAGCCTTGATTCAGGCAAGGCAGTAAACAAACAGATGGATCTCATGGCACTGGTGGAGAGGTAACAGGTCCAGGCCCAGGTTCAGGGTGAGGTAGCAGACAAACAGATGGCTCTCCTTTCACTGGTGGAGAGTCGTCAAAGTTTGGTGGTTTGCCCATAATCATGAAGGGAAAGAGACTGCCACCCACCAGTTGGATGGCAGGGGGAATGCAGGCCCGCCCACCCCACTAAATGCCCTAACAGTGACAGCACAGTCTGCCACTTGGTTAATGGGGATTCTGACTGCAACACTCTGACTTTACAGGCTCTGGTTTATCCAGACTAAGGTTGGCTGTCCCTGGGCTACTTCTACACTACCTCTCAGGGCATACCTGGCTCTAGTTCAGGTCTTTTAGTTCTTGGAGGACTGAAACTTCTGGCAGGGTGCGCAGTTCTTCCAGAACATATAGTCTATCTGCGGGCCTGGTGGTCTGGACCAGTCCTCAGCCTCTTTTAAGCCCACCTCCACCTCCTGTAATGAGCCTGGGACAGCAACATGGCCACCTGCTGACCCAGAAGAGGAAGCGCCCTCTATGACCTTTAGGTAGGTGGGTCCAGCCACACCTAGCACCTGCCCACAGGAAGTCAGAGGGCGGGTCTGGGATTATAAGAGCTCCAGGCTCAGTCAGAGCCTTGCTCCTGGTCCTGATCTCTACTCCCATTTTCATTTCTGTCCCTAGTTCCACTCTCATCCCTATTCCCTCTCTGATGCCTATCCCCGCTCCTTGTTCTGTCCCTACTTTAGCTACTGCCCCACTACAATACCCACCCCCTCCTATTGGTCTCTCATACCACCCCTATGGGGCCATCTCATTTTCAATAGCTACAAGCAGCCCTCAGGGGGTGGTTTTCATGTTTTCCATTCCCAGTCCCCTAGGGGCTGCTTTGTTCCCGCTGCCGCCCCCTCCCACACTGGAGATGGGGATGGGCTGTGCAGTGCTACTGCTTTTGGCACTGTGCCAGAGATCTTATCCCTACTTGCCTGTCAGTGTAGCCCATGAAGTTTATCCAGGGGTCCAGAAATACTGTTGCCCCAGCCCCCACAGTGCTGAGAGTTGACCTGTGCCACTTCCTTGTGGACACCCACAGGGCCAGGTACAAAGTGCAGATCACCCTTCAGTGCTGGGAGGACTTTAATGGCATCCTCTGGCCCACAAGAGGAGGGGAGAGGAACCAATAAGCAAGACATTGTGGCCTATTGTCAGGCCCACAAGTTCCGCATAAGTTCTTCTGTCCTTCAGGTCTGGGAACAATCTGCTGCAGGAGGCCAATGGGTCACCCTGATCATGAGTATTCATGCCCCCAACCCTCATCATAAGGTACACTACGTTCACCACACTAAAAGCCCGAGGCAGGGTGTGTGTGTGTGTCTGTAGGAGCTGAATGCTCTCCTTCCTTTAAGAGGGTGGATACTTGGTGGTCTTCCTGCAGGAGAACCCACACCTCTAGCCATTGAGGCTAGCTGGTAGCTGGAGTGGAGGGACCGGGTGTATTTCAGCCATGTCAGTACTCATTCAGCTGGGCTGTGTCTAGATTGCACCCCTTTTCCATAAAAAGGATGCAAATTAGACACAGCGCAATTGCAAATGAAGCGGGGATTTAAATCTTCCCTGCTTCATTTGCATAAATATGGCTGCTGCTTTTTTCCAGCTCGGGGCTTTGCCGGCAAAAAGCGCCAGTCTAGATGGGGATCTTTCGGAAAATAAAGCCTTTTCCAAAATATCCCCTATTCCTCTTAAAATCAGGAATAAGGGATCTTTCGGAAAAGGCTTTATTTTCCACAAGATCCGCATCTAGACTTGCGCTTTTTGCCGGCAAAGCTCCAAGCTGGAAAAAAGCAGCAGCCATGTTTATGCAAATGAAGCGGGGAAGATTTAAATCCCCGCTTCATTTGCAATTGCGATGTGTCTAATTTGCATCCCTTTTACGGAAAAGGGGTGCAATCTAGACACAGCCCTGGGGTGGTCACCCTATTCTCCCCAACCCTATGGCCCCAGGTGCACAGGGGTTGCCAAGGTCATCCCAGGTTGTTTGCTGTACGTCCGGGCCTGGGTAGAGGGTGTCCTCAGGGACATTGTGGAACATCATTCCCTGCTGGACATCTGGTGCGATCATCACCTGGAAGACACCACCACCTTCACCTTTGTCCTGGTGGAGGATGATTGGTTGAGCCACTCCTGGTTGTACTGCATTTACCTGTCTCGATTGCATCTGGCAAGAGCCCACTCCTCCAGCATCTGGCCAACCCTGTTCTTGGACCACCCTCAAGTGGCTGTGAAGGCCTCTCTCAGCACAGAGAGGCTGGGACTGGCATATTGGCATTTCAGTAACAGCCTGCTGGAAGACGTGGGCTTTGTGGCATCCTTACTGGAGTTCTGGCTGGCCTGGCAGGGGCAGTGGCCCACCTTTCCCTCAGCACAGTGATGGTGGGCTATGGGGAAGGTGTGTGCCTGTCTCTTCTGCAGTGACTACTCCCAGGGTGCCAGCTGGCTGAGAGAAGCAGTGATAGGGCAGCTGGAGCATGAGGTCTTGGAGCTGGAGAGGAGTCTGGCTACTGGCCCCAAGGATCCACCCCTCTGCAAAGTGTACCAGGAGAAGTGGAAGGAACTCTGGGCCCTGGAGGACCAGTGGGCCCAGGGGGCCTTTGTTTGATCCTGAACCATTATCTTTGGAAGATGGATTGCAGTTTCCACTTGTCTACACTCTGGAGAAAAAGAGGAGAGCCCAAAAACCACGTCATCTGTCGGCAGAGCATGGCACCCCTCTCACCAATCCAGAGATCTGTGGAAAGGCTGGGCCTTCAAAGCCAGTTTCTTCTCCCCAGATTCAACTGACACTGATGCCTACAGGGTGCTCTAGCCCAAACTCCTGGGCTACATCTACATTGGCAAGATTTTGCGCAAATACTTTTAACGCAAGAGTTTTTGCGTTAAAGTATTTGCGCAAGAGAGCGTCTACACTGGCATGTGCTTTTGCACGAGAGATGTGCTTTTGCACAAAAGCATCCGTGCCCATGTAGATGCTCTCTTGTGCAAGAAAGCTCCGATGGCCATTTTAGCCATCGGGCTTTCTTGTGCAAGAAATTCATGTTGCAAGAACAGTTGCACAAGAGGGCTTCTTCCTGAGCGGGAGCATCATAATTCTTGAGCAAGAAGCACTGATTTCACACGTTAGAATGTCAGTGTTCTTGTACAAGAACTCCCTGCCGGTGTAGACAGGCAGCATATTTTTGCATAAAAGCGAGCGCTTTTGCGCCAAATCATGCCAATATAGACACAGCCCCTGATGGTCAGCGAGGGCAACCAGGACTGGCTGGAGCCACCTCCCATTCAGGACAAGCTCTCAGAAGGCCTCCATCCCATACCCACCACCAAAACATGGATGGGCTGACCATGGAGTTCTATCATGGGTTCTGGGATGTCCTCGGTTCAGATCTTGTCACTGTCTGGGCCGAGTCCTTGGAGAGCAGGGTTTTCCCTCTGTTGTGCAGATGAGCCATGCTCGCCTTGCTACCAAAGAAGGGTGACCTCTGCAACCTTTGGAACTGTGTCCCATTTAGCTCGTCAGCACCAACTACAAGGCCATAGCCAAGGCTATCTTGCTGTGGCTGCAGTATGTGCCGGTGGACATGAACCATCCTGGCCAGTCGTACACAGTGCCAGGCTGTGCCATCTTTGATAACCTGTACTTAGCCCAAGACTTCTTGGAGCTTGAATGTAGGGATGATCTATCGTTCACTTCTCCTGGACCAGGAGAAGGCATTTGACAATTGGCACTTTGCAGGGTTTTGGCTTCAGGCCCAACTTAGTGGGCTTTCTCTGGGTGCTATATGCCTCCATAGATAGGCTCAACTGGACCCTGACTGAGCCAGTCAGTTGTGGGCAAGGGAGTATGTTGGGGTGTCTACTGTCGGGCTAACTTGATGCTCTGTCATAAAGCCCTTCTTCCATCTTCCACACCAGACATTGAGCCAGTTGGTTCTTCAGGAGCAAGAGCTGCAGCTGGTCTTGTCAGTGTACTCCAGTGATGTCTTCCTTGTGGTCCAGGAACTGGCAACCTGGTGAAGGTGAAGGCCTGCCAAGCCATCTACTGAGTGGCCTCCTCTGCCTAGGTCAACTGGATCAAGATCTCTGGCCTAGTGGTCAGGGAAGGATGGCAGGCAAGCTCCTTCCCACCCACACTTCAGGCCATCAAGTGGAGTGCGGGTCCTGTGCTCTATCTTGGCATTTACCTTTCCACCACACATCCCTCTCTGCATGAGAATTGGCAGGGTTTGGAGGCCACGGTGGGTGAGTGGCTGAAGAGATGGATAGGACTACTCCAATGTCTCTCCCTGTGAGAAAGGGTGCTGGTGCTGAACCAGCTAGTCCTGTCCATACTCTGGTACTGAACCTGGCCTCAGGAGTCCTGGCCTGGCTCCAGAGGATAGCTCTGGAGTTCTTCTGACAGGGACTGCACTGGGTCTCTGCAGGGGTCCTGTGTCTCCCCCGGAAGGCAGGGGACAGGATTTAGTCTGCATGCACAGCCAGGTCTGTCCCTTCCATCTCCAGGCCCTATAGAGTCTCTTGTAAGGTACAGGTAGTCCAATGTGAGGCATTCTGGCACACGCTTTCCTCCACTACCTCCAATGGCTCTGATACAACCGGCAGCTCATTTTTCTCCACCCAAGAAGTCTTTCATGAAATGTTTCTAAGCTGATGGAGTTCTTCTAGGACCTCTTCCAGACCTGGAAGCTGTTTTTGCTGATCAGGTCTGTTGTGGCCAACAAAGGAGCAGATCTTCTCACAGAGCCCCTCCTACACAATCCAGTCTTGCACGTGCAGGTGGTGGAGTCTCCCTTGGTGCACTGAAGGCTGATCCTGCTATTTTTGCGATCGGGGCTTTTGTGCGAAAAACAGATCTGAGCTGTCTACACTGGCCCTTTTGCGCAAAAGTTTTGCACAAAAGGGACTTTTACCCGAACGGGAGCAGCATAATATTTCAGCAAAAAGCACTGATTTCTTACAGTAGGAAATCAGTGCTTTTGTGGAAATTCAAGTGGCCAGCGTAGTCAGCTGGCAAGTTTTTCGGGAAAAGCGGCTGATTTTCCAGAAACTGGCCAGTCTAGACACAGCCCTGCTGGCCCTGACCAAGGCTGCCATCTACAACACCAGGAGGAAGATACTGGATGAGGAGCTTCCTTTTCAATAATTGAGTAATTGTGCTTTTGGGAAAAGGGCTTCTGGATGACATAAGGGACCGGCTGTTCCTTTCCACCTATTTCTTGAGTGAGCACTGCCCCTAGCCCAATTTCTGAGGCATCAGTTTTCACTACAAAGGGTCACTCATTGTCAGTATGGGCTTTCAGCACAGGCTGCCCTTGAGGGTCTGGAATGCCTTCTCATACTCCATTGACCATTGTACATGCTGTGGGCTGTCTTTGGTTAGGAGAGCAGTGAGGGGCATTGCAATGGCAGCGAACTGGGGGATGAAATGGTGGTAATATCCTGCTACACCTAGAAACTGCCATATCTTCCGCTCCATAGAGAGCATGGAGTAACTGGATAGCCTGGACCTTTCCTATGAGGGGGTGCATGAGACTGCCTCCCAAGCAGTACCCCAGGTATATAGTCTCTTGCCACCTGATTGAGCACTTCTTCGGGCTGGTAGTGAGACCTGCATTCTCAATGGTCTGAAGGACTGATGCCACTTGAAGTAGATGAACTTCCCAGAGATGGCATCACTAAGGTAGGTGGCAGTGTAGTCCACGTGGGGACTCAGGAGGTCCATGAGGGGACTCAGGAGGTGATGTGCTGGAATGTGGCAGGGACCCCATGGAGGCTGAAAGGCATCCGGACAAAGTGAAATAGCCTCGATGGAGTGGTGAATGCTGTCTCCTCCAGAGAATCTGGATCCAAGGGGATTTTCCAATACTCTTTTGTCAGAGCAAGGGTTGTGATGTAGTTTGCACTTCCAAGCTGATCCTGGAGTTCCTCAGTCTGGGGCATCGGATAGGTGTCAGACTTGGAGATAACGAGAAGTCCTGTGGCACCTTATAGACAAAGTTGGTCTTTGCCCATGAATGCTTATGTTCCAATAAATCTGTTAGTTTATAAGGTGCCACAGGACTTCTCGTTGTTTATGCAGATTCAGACTAACACCACCACCCCTCTGAAACTTGGAGACAGCATTTACTTCTTGAAATCTATACAAAACTGAACACTCCCACTGGGCTTCAGCAAAAGCACTGGGAACCATGCTATCTAGTGAGGAGCTTTGATACCTCCAAAGGAAGGAGTAGGAGTATCTGGTCCTTGGCGCTAAAGTTCTCTCTAAGACTTCCTTGTTGTAGTATTGCTCCTGGGTCCCTTGAGCTGTCTGGAGGTTTTCTTGAGCGAGGGTCCCCACCCAGCTGAGATGCTTTTGTAACAGCAAGACATACTGGAGAAGCCCTTGGGATGCTGAGGGGATGGTCTCCCTCATCAAGTCCAACATCCCACGAGGGTGTTGTCCATAGAGAAGCTCAAAGCAGGAGAATCAGGTTGATGATTTTGGGTACCTCTCAGACTACTAATAACAAGGGTGGAAGTAGTTGGTCCCGCTGCTGCAGTTCAGATGGGGGAAAGTTCTTCAACATCCCCTTGAGTGTTCCGTTGAAGCGTTTGACCAGCCCGACAGTTTGGGGACGATACACAGAGGTTTGGAGCTTGCGACTGCTGAGCACGGCACATACCCGATGGAGTAGCCAGGAGGTGAAATTAGTCCCCTGATCAGTAAACAGTTTTTTGGAGGGGGAGCCCACTCAAGCAAAGACCTTCACCAGTTCAGAGGCAAGCGCCAGTGTCATCTAGGACAAGATCCTGCAGGCAGGAGAAGGCATTCGTTGGCTCAACTTCCTTCTGTGTCCTGAACGTGCTGTTTCTAGCACTTGCGGCATCCCACAAAAAGAGAACTTCTATCCCTGTAGCTGGAGGCGGGGGGCCAGGGGGAAGAAGGGGGTTGTGTGTGAGCAGCAGACACCACTTGCCGGAGATAGTGCTTCTGGAGTCCCTTCCTCTTTCTTTCCCCCAGCAGGTTTCCATGCAGGGTATTTATCTCATCACCATGCTTGACTGGGAGTGGATGCTGCCTGAATGCAAGCAGGACTGTGTGCCGTATGCAGCATTGCTGTGTGGTTCTATGACTTCAGACTCTTTAGTGGTGACTTGTCATGGGATGATGTCCTACCACAGAGACCAGAATAGGACAGGAACATTCTGAGAAGGACAGAGGAATTCCTTTCTGAGGGTATGTCTACACTACCACCCTAGTTCGAACTAGGGTGGTAATGTAGGCAACCGGAGTTGCAAATGAAGACTGGGATTTGAATTTCCCGGGCTTCATTTGCATCTTGCCGGGCGCCGGCATTTTTAAATGTCTGCTAGTGTGGACTCCGTGCCGCGCGGCTACACGCGGCACGGACTAGGTAGTTCGGACTAGGCTACCTATTCCGAACTCCTCGTTTCATGAGGAGTAATGGTAGTTCGTACCGCGTGTAGACGCGTGGCACGGAGTCCGCACTAGCGGACATTTAAAAATGCCGGCGCCCGGCAAAATGCAAATGAAACCCGGGAAATTCAAATCCCGGGCTTCATTTGCAACTCCGGTTGCCTACATTACCACCCTAGTTCGAACTAGGGTGGTAGTGTAGACATACCCTGAGAGTATCATGGGGCTGAATACTTCAGACTGGTGATTCATGTGCACAAGCTGTTGTGAGACCCCCAGGCTGAGTAGGCCAAGTGAGGTCTGTGCAGCCCCTTGCAACTTATTGTCTGCCCTTGTGCGTGCATAGGGAAAGTTAGGGTATGTCTACTCTACAGCGCTAATTCGAACTAACTTAGTTCGAATTAGTTAATTCGAACTAAACTAATTCGAACTAACGCGTCTAGAACTAAAAACTAGTTCGAATTAGCGTTTTGAACTAGCATGGAGTTCGAACTAGCACTAGGAATTCGAACTAGCATGTCCACATTAAGTGGACCCTGAACCGGGCTTAAGGATGGCCGGAAGCAGTGCTGGCAGGGCATCAGAGGAGGACTTAGAGCGTGGAGCTGCTGCCTCAAGCTACCTGAGGGCTGTGCTTAAAGGGACCCAACCCCCACCCCAGACAGACAGTTCTAAGGGGTGCCCCGCTTGCAAAGCAGTCCTGGCTTGGAGTGCCCTGAGTGCCCACACTGGGCACATCACACCACTCGGCCATCAGACCTGCTGCACTTGCCGCAGGCTGCCATCTGGGGAGAGGGGGCAATTGGGGGGCTGCAGGACAGCTTCCACCCCCAGAAGCCCGCAGAGCCAGCCCAGTCCTCCCCATCGAGGGCTCGTGCCCCATTCCTCCCTCACCTCCTTCCATTTACCCTTCCCTAGCCCCTCTTCTTGATTTAAAAAATGAAGATAACGTGTCTTCCAAAATGGAATCTGTCTTTATTGAACAAAACTGGGGGACACTGGGAAAAGGAGGTGGGAGAGGGGAAGAGAGAGGCTGGGAGAGGGGAGGGCAACTAAAATGATCAGGGGTTGGGAACAGGTCCCATATGAAGAGAGGCTAAAGAGACTGGGACTTTTCAGCTTAGAAAAGAGGAGACGGAGGGGGGACAGGATAGAGGTCTCTAAAAGCAGGAGTTGGGTGGAGAGGGTGCATACAGAAAAGTTCTTCATTAGTTCCCATAATAGAAGGACTAGAGGACACGAAAGGAAAGGAATGGGTAGCAGGCTTCAAACTAGTAAGAGAAAGTTCTTCCTCACAAAGCAAAGAGTCAACCTGTGGAACTCCTTACTGCAGGAGGCTATGAAGGCTACAACTAGAACAGAGTTTAAAGAGAAGTGAGATAAAGTCATGGAGGTTGGGTCCATGGAGTGGTATTAGCCAGGGGGTAGGAGTGGTGTCCCTGCCCAAGGTTTGTGGAAGGCTGGAGAGGGATGGCACGAGACAAATGGCTTGGTCACTGTCTTCGATCCATCCCCTCCAGGGTTCTTAGGGTTGGCCGCTGTCGGCAGACAGGCTACTGGGCTAGATGGACCTTTGGTCTAACCCAGGACGGCCATTGTAAGCTCAGGGCTCAGGATCGGGGGTCTCAGTGGATCACCTTGTTTTTCATTCACACCTGCTCCTGGGTGGTCAGGCTGGCAGCTCTCCTGCCCAAGACGGCCACTTTCCTGTGCCTATTGTGGAGGTTGTGGACGAGGTCCACGATGTCCGCACTAGACCAGGCGGGTGCCCGCCTCTTGCGGTCCCGGGCAAGCTCCCGGGAGTCGCCAGCCTCGTCCCGGGAAGAGGGGGATGGCTGGGGGGCATCGTGTGGCTGGCTTGAGCCGTGCCAGGTGCAGGGTCTGCTGGCTGGGTGCTGGCAGGCTTGCACCTGGCATGGGCATCATAGCCAGCCCGTGCCCCTTTAAGGGGTCTGGGGCCGGGAGGGGGGCAGAAGAGTTTCCCTGGTGGTGCCCAGAGTGGCCACCAGGGAAAGCTGGGGAGGGCTAGCCTCCCACTAGTTCGAATTAAGGGGCTACACACCCCTTAATTCGAACTAGTAAGTTCAAACTAGGCTTAGTCCTCGTAGAATGAGGTTTACCTAGTTTGAACTAAGCGCTCCGCTAGTTTGAATTAAGTTCTAACTAGCTGAGCGCTAGTGTAGCCCCTATCAAAGTTAATTCGAACTAACGTCCGTTAGTTCGAATTAACTTTGTAGTGTAGACATACTCTTATAGAACTCACCAGAAATGCCTTCCCTGGGTTTGTCCAGTGCTTGGGAGACATCTTGGGAGGAGGGGACTGGCTCCAGGGTGAGAAGCAGCTCCTGGCATGTGGGCATGGTGTCCTGGCTGGCCTGCTTCTCCTCCTCAACACTGTCCTCCTCAATCTCACCCTTATGGAGTCTGTTGCTGGTGCGATTGATGGGGGAAGGTGACTGGCCTTCTTCCCGGGTTGGCATCGAGCGGCTCATAGTAGAGGCACATGTGCCACCCCAGACCTCCCTGGCCTTATTGTAGGCCTTTTATTTTCATCAGGACCTTGTGGATGGTCTGGGTGTGTCCCTTGTAGGCCAAGCTGGCAGCCATCCAGCCATAGACATTGGAGTTATGCTTTGTGGTGTGTAGATCCTGGAGGCTGGTCTCCTCATCCCAGACCTCAATGAGGTCCATGTGTTCTCTTCTGTCCCTGGCCAGTGGTAGCTGAGGTGCTGTGCAAATGCTGGCAGCTGTGGGATATTCAGGGGGAGCACTGTGGTCACTCGTGGCTCTGTTGGCTCTTGTTGTATGGCGTGAGGCATGCCAAGCTGGCCACATGCCACAAGCCCTTCTCCTGCAACCTGTTGTTTTAAACTCTGCAGGAGAAGAGGAGAAGTGGAGCTGGCAGGTGTGACCAAAGCATCCACAAGTGCAGCTATGAAAGGCCTTCAGAGGCCAGTGATTTCAAATTAACAGCACCAGATCATCCACACTAGTGCTATTTCAAAATAACAATTTTTAAATAAATGTTATTCCCTGAGCAAAGCAGGAGTACAGATCTCAAAATAATCAGCCCATTATTTTGAAATAATGGGCTGGATAGTGTGGACCCTCAGTTTGTTATCTCAAAATAAGGGGGGTTATTCTGAAAACTCCCTAGTGTAGACCAGAACAAAGTTGCCTATTGCCTTTTCCACTGAAAAGATCCTGTGTGCTTCTTATAAGCATTAAAAAATCCCCCTCTGTTCCACTTTCCTTGAGTCCCCAGTTGAGGTCACTAAGGCTGTGTCTAGATTGGCCAGTTTTTCCGAAAAATCAGCCAGTTTTCCGGAAAAACTTGCCAGCTGTCTACACTGGCCGCTTGAATTTCCGCAAAAGCACTGACGATCTCATATAAGTTTGTCAGTGTTCTTGCAGAAATACTATGCTGCTCCTGTTTGGGCAAAAGTCCTTTTGTGCAAAACTTTTACACAAAAGGGCCAGTGTAGACAGCCCAGATTTGTTTTCCACAAAAAAGCCCCGATCGTGAAAATGGCGATCGGGGCTTTTTTGCGGAAAAGCGCGTCTAGATTGGCATGGATGCTTTTCCGCAAAAAGTGCTTTTGCGGAAAAGCGTCTGTGCCAATCTAGATGCTCTGTTCTGCAAATGCTTTTAACGGAAAACTTTTCCGTTAAAAGCATTTCCGGAAAATCATGCCAGTCTAGACGTAGCCCAAGGATGTGTCTTAACTACATGGAGCCATGTAGATTGGGCTGATCGGAAAAGGGAAATGAAGCCACGATTTAAATAATCGCGGCTTCATTTAAATTTAAATGCCTGCCGCGCTGAGCCGACAAACAGCTGATCAGCTGTTTGTCGGCTCAGCGCGCTAATCTGGATGCTCCCATGCTGACCTGAATGCCCTTTATCGACCTCCTAGTTATGCCTCGTAGGATGAGATTTACTGGGGAGGTCGATAAAAGGCTTTCATGTCGACAGGGGAGCGTCCAGACTGCCCCGATCTGCCGACAAACAGCTGATCGGCAGAGCGGGGCAGCCATTTAAATTTAAATGAAGCCGCAATTATTTAAATGGCGGCTTCATTTCCCTTTGCCAAACAAACAAATCTACATGGCTCCGTCAACGGAACCATGTAGTTTAGACATACCCTAAGATTTGACTACAACCTGTCATGGAAGGGTATAAACCAGGGGTGGCCAACCCATTCCAGATGAAGAGCCACAATAGCAGTGAAGACAGCATGAAGAGCTGGAGCAAAGTTGAGGGGAAAAAAGGGGGGGGGGCGCGATGGGGGAAAATAGGTGCTGGTACATCTGTCCCAGGGAACGGCTTTTTTTGTTGTTAACAACTTTTTCCCGGGTCTTCGCGGCCCTGCCCTTTTTTCTTTTGGCTCAACAACTTTGCTCTGGGGCTTCACGGTGTCTCCACTGCTATGGAGCTCACAAAAAAAGCACTGAGAAAGGGAGAGGTGCAATCTCTGGGAGGGAATTTGGGTGCAGGAAGAAGTAGAGAAGAGGATGCTGGCTCAGGGAGGGGGCTCCAGGCTGGAGAGTGTTGGGGTCAGGTGGAGGGTTGGGGTTTCTCTTGTGGCTATGAGGGTGCAGGAGTTTGGGCTGCACAGATTTGTAGTGTGTGGATGGTGCGGGAGTGTTGTGGCAGAAGACTGGGGATGTGGGGATGCAGGAGTTTGGGGATGTGAAAGGCTCAGGACAGGGGGTTCCAGTGTATGATAGGCTCAGGTTTGGGGATGGGGGAGGAGGTGCAGGAGTGTTATGATGCTGCAGCCAGATGGGGGCTTGGCCCCAATTGGGGGCTTGTTGGCCAAACTTCATTTTTAAATAAAATGTGTCAAACACAAAATGTTTCAGCATTGTCTTTATTTATGAGAGGGATGAGGAACCTGTTTTGAGTCAGGGGTCACTGACCCACAGAAAAGTCAGTCGGGGCCACACAAGTGAGATGCAAAAAAACAACCACTCCCAACACCCACCCAAGCCTCACTAATGTGGCCCCAACTGTGCTGGTGGGGGCAGGGGATAGGGTGCTGGGGCAGGGTACTCGTGTGTGTGTGGGGGGGGGAATCTGGCCAGGAGGAGGGGAAAGACAGCTGGGGCCAGTACCTGGGGATCCTGGGTCTCAGGTAGTGTGCTGGCTGCTCTTCCCCTCTCCTCCCCCAGGCACCTCCCCGCTCTAACTCAATCCCTATCCCCTTCCTCATAGCCAAGCACACACACCCCAACCCAATCCCTCTCCCCTTCCCCACAGCTAGGCACACCCCCACCAACCCAATCCCCCTCACCAGAGCCAAGCACCGGCCCCCTCTCTATACCAATACCCCTCCCTGTGCTCGAACCTAATTTTTGGGTTCCGGAGCCACTGCTACAGCCGCATGTCTCCCTCCAGGAGATGGGGCGCGTGCGCTGAGCAGCCAGCGTGCTGAGCAGCTGGCGTGCCGTGCGCACCTCCCCCAACCTCCCTCCCCTTCCCAGAGCCAGACACCTCCCCTCCCCACTCTAACCCAATCCCCCTCCCACACTAACCTTTATGCCCAGGTCCCAGAGCCAATGCAGGCTCTGGTGCTGGTGCCGCTGCCTGAGCTCAGCAGCCATCTGCTAGCATGTGCAGGCTGCGACGCTGCGTGTGACCCAGCCAGCACATGCAGAATATGATGCAGTGCACTGGGGGCCCCGAGCAGAACAGCGTGGGCTGTGAGCACGTATGAGGCTCAGAGTGGCCAGGCCCTGAAAGCGGCTGACGTGAGCAGTTCCGGATTCCGCCCCGGTTCCGTCTGTAGCCACAATTTTTTTTCTTTGCAAGCCACATGCTGCTCATGAGCTGTGGGTTGGCCTGGTATAAATTGCTCAGGATTGGCAGATGGGGGAGACAGGGTGGAGGAGTTGCACTGTGTATAGGGGTATGTCTACACTAAAGCGCTAATTTGAACAAACTTACTTCAAATTAGTTAATTCAAAATAAGCTCATTCGAAATCATGCATCTAGACCCAAAAACTAATTCGAATTAGCATTTTGCTAATTTGAAATAGCATGTCCACACTGATTGGACGCTGGGTCGCATTTAAGGGCAGCTGAAACCGGTTCCGGCAGGGCATCAGGTCAGTAGTTGCGTTGTGTGGCTGCTGTCTGAGGCTATCTGAGGCTTGTGCTTAAAGGGACCCCCCTGGACAGCTGGTTCTCAGCTTTTCCGCTTGCTTGCCTACCTTGCTGAGGGACAGCAAAGCGTTTTCCTCTCTGCCTGCCTGTGTCGGTGGTTCCCATTGGGGACACTGCCGCAGTTAGCACCATGGAGCTAGAGTTCGCCCTGGGCATGCTGCTCCAGTTTTTGGACTTGCACCTGCAAGCCTTCCAACAATGGCTGGAGGTTGCCTGGCACCATCTGGTGCATGTCAGACCCCTACCTTTCCCCCTGGCCTCCCTGGGGGCCATGGAGGAGCTGCAGCAGTGCTCGGATGTCAGCGTGCCCCGCCACATCTGGAGTCTGGACACCAGCAGTGACTGGTGGGACCTCATCGTCCTGGAGTGCTGAGGAGACCAACAGGGGACCCAGAACTTCAGGATAAAGAAGAACACCTTCCTGGACCTCTGCGAGTGGCTCGCCCCTGCTCTGCGCAGAAGGGACACTCACATGAGGCCCACCATCCCCCTCCAGAAGTGTGTGACCGTCGCCCTGTGGAAACTCTCCAGGATGGACAGCTACCGATCCATCGGGAACCAGTTCGGCGTGAGGAAATCCACCGTTGGAGAAGAGCCCACTGGGCTGGGGGGGTTGGAGGCTGCAAGGAGGGAATGGGCTGCCCCAGAGAAAATGGGGGGTCGGGAGGAGGCAAAAGTGCCACGCACGGGAGGGTTTGGTCTGTCCCAGCCGTACTACACACTGCCTGTGGTGGCCAGGATCGCAGCGGGGGTTGCTTCCGGGAGTGGGGCGCGGGGCAATGCCAGGGAACAAACACTCCCAGCCACTCGGGCACCCCAGTGATTTGTGGTTTAGTGTGTCTCTCTGCAGGTGGTCGAGGCCATCAACAGGGTGCTGCTCTGCAGGGTGGTCCACCTTGCCAACCTGGATGCGGTCATCCAGGGGATCGGTACCCTCAGCTTCCACAACTGCAGGGGGGCCATCGATGGGATGCACATCCCCATCCATGGCCCGGAACACCAGGCCTCCCAGTACATCAATCACAAGGGGTACTTCTCCGTGCTCCTGCAGGCCATGTGTGACCACCGGGTCCAGTTCACAGACATAAATGTGGGCTGGTCCAGCAAGGCACACGACGCCAGGGTGTTCCACAACTCCTCTTTGTGACAGAGGCTGCACGCAGTGACCTTCTTCCCCGACTGCCACATCAGGGTCGGGGGCCTGGAAATTCCCCTTTGCCTGGTGAGGGATGCGGCCTACCCCCTACAGACCTGGCTGATGAAGCTGTATACGGGGCACCTCAACCCCTCCCGTCAGCCTTCAATGTCAGGCTCAGCAGAGACCGCATTGTGGTTGAGGGGGCCTTCGGACACCTGAAAGCCTGATTTAGATGCCTCCTCACTCGCCTCGACCTCACTGAGCACAGTATCCCTCCCGTGGTGGTAGCATGTTGTGTGCTGCACAGTGTATGTGAGTGGAAGGGGGAGGCTTTCCTGCCAGCCTGGAAGGCTGAGGCTGAGCGCATGGCTGGCCAGTACGCACAGCCCCACAGCACCACCATCCGGGAGGCCCAGCGAGGGGCCATCCAGATCTGGGAAGCCCTGTGGGAGAGCTTCCAGGTGGAAGAGGACTGAACTTTCCCTGCATGCCCCACTGGGGTCTTCTTGCACCCTCTCCTCGTTCCCCTTTCCCCTCCTTAACCCTCCTTCCTAATGTAAAATAAAAACACCTGTTTTGCCGAAAAAAACCCCTCTCTTTATTGTACATAACAGGGGTCAGGGGAGGGAGGAATGAGGGTGGGAGAGGGGAGGGAGAAACTAATTCTAACTGAGGGTATGTCTACACTACAGCGCTAATTCGAACTAACTTAGTTAATTAATTAGTTAATTCGAACTAAGCTAATTCGAACTAACGTGTCTAGAACTAAAAACTAGTTTGAATTAGCGTTTTGCTAATTCGAATTAGCAAGTCCACATTGAGTGGACCCTGAACAGGGCTTAAGGATGGCCGGAAGCAGTGCCGGCAGGGCATCAGAGGAGGACTTAGAGCGTGGAGATGCTGTCTCAGGCTAGCCGAGGGCTGCGCTTAAAGGGTCCCGACCCCCACCCCGGACAGACAGTTCTAAGGGGTGCCCCGCTGGCAAAGCAGTCCTGGCTTGGATTGCCCGGAGTACCCACACTGGGCACATCACAGCACTTGGCCATCAGCCTGGCTGCACTTGCCGCAGGCTGCCATCTGGGGAGAGGGGGCAATCGGGGGGCTGCAGGAGAGCTTCCACCCCCAGAAACCCGCAGAGCCAGCCCAGTCCTCCCCATCGGGGGCTCGTACCCCATTCCTCCCTCACCTCCTTCCACTTACCCTTCCTTAGCCCCCCTTCTTATTGATGTACAAAATAAAGATAACGTTTCTTCCAACATTGACTCTGTCTTTATTGAACAAAACTGGGGGAGACTGGGAAAAGGATGTGGGAGAGGGGAAGAGAAAGGCTGGGAGAGGGGAGGGCAACTAACATAATCAGGGGTTGGGAACAGGTCCCAGATGAAGAGAGGCTACAGAGACTGGGACTGTTCAGCTTAGAAAAGAGGAGATGGAGCGGGGACAGGATAGAGGTCTCTAAAAGCAGGGGTTGGGTGGAGAGGGTGCACACAGAAAAGTTCTTCATGAGTTCCCCTAAAGAAGGACTAGAGGACACCAAAGGAAAGGAATGGGTAGCAGACTTCAAACTAGTAAGAGAAACTTGTTCTTCACAAAGCAAATAGTCAACCTGTGGAACTCCTTGCTGCAGGAGGCTGTGAAGGCTACAACTAGAACAGAGTTTAAAGGGAAGTGAGATCAAGTCATGGAGGTTGGGTCCATGGAGTAGTCTTAGCCAGGGGGTAGGAGTGGTGTCCCTGCCCAAGGTTTGTGGAAACCTGGGGAGGGCTAGCCTCCCACTAGTTCGAATTAAGGGGCTACACACCCCTTAATTCGAACTAGTAAGTTCGAACTAGGCTTAATCCTTGTAAAATGAGGTTTTCCTAGTTCGAACTAAGCGCTCCGCTAGTTCGATTCAAATTCGAACTAGCGGAGCGCTAGTGTAGCGGCTATGAATGTTAGTTCGAACTAACGTCCGTTAGTTCGAATTAGCGCTGTAGTGTAGACATACCCTAGGAGAGTGGAGAAGCACTGGAATGGGTTATGTACGAAGGCAGTAGAATTTCCATCCCTCGGGGTTTCTATGGCTTGGGTTGACAAAGCCCTGGCTGGAATGTTTTAGTTGAGGTTGGTCCTGCTTTAGGCAGGGGGCTCGAATCAACTATCTCCTGTAGTCTCTTCCTAATCCTATGATCCTATGATTCAATGGCCCCCTCGGTCTTCTCTTTTCTAAACTAAACAAAACCAAGTGGGCACTTCTAGCCCACTCAATTAATCTTATTAGCACTGGGACTACAATTGACAAGTAATGTTTCCCTCCCTCTCCCTTCTTATTCTGAGGGTCCCCCTTTTATTCTCCACTCAAAATAATCTTTTATATATATTTAAACAAACCCAGTTCTTTCCATTTTCTCTCACAGATCATGTTTTCAACACTTTTGTGTTGCTCTTCTCTGAATCTTCTACACTGATTTGCCCACATCTTTCTTGAAATGTGGTGCCCAGAACTGGACACAATACTCCAACTGATGCCTAATCAGCACAGAATAAAGTGGAAGAATGACTTCTTGTGTCTTATTTACAACACTCCTGCTAATGCATCCCAGAATGATGTTTGCTTTTTTTGTAACTGTGTCACATGGTTGACTCGTATTTAGCTAGTGGTACACTAGGACCTCTAGATCCTTTTCTGCAATGTTGTTCGTCCATCATAGTCGATGAAGACCTCAACACCACTAAGTGCTTTGAGACTGGATACAGTGTGTCCGAAGATAACTTATCAGGCCAATTCGGGCACCAAATGTCCTGGAACATGTCAGGCAGACATGTGTAGGCATTGCAATCATTGCGCTGGTAGCTTTGGACTTGCGCAGCACGCGCTTGTGTTGTGCTTCAGAGATGCGCCTTGTTTCGAGAGCTTGGCATCCCTTGTGGATGAGACTGCGCCAGGCAGGGCGGTTGTGTGCCAGTGATTCCCAGGTGGTTGTATCAATTCCGAACGACTTCAGGGAGGCCTTGAGTGTGTCTGTAACATTTCCTCTGTCCACCACGTGAGCGTTTACCAGTAGAGAGTTCCCCAAAAGGAGCTGCTTAGGTATACGTTCATCCGGCATACGAATGACATGACCTGCCCATCTAGTCTGTGCACTCATCAGCAGAATGTGGACTGATGGTAAACTTGCTCTAGAGAGAACCTTAGTGTCTGGTATTTTGTCTTGCCATCTGATGCATAATATTCTGCGAAGACAAGTCACATGGAAGTGATTAAGCTGTCTTGCGTGCCTCCGATACACAGTCCACATTTCACAGGCATACAGGAGGGTGGTGAGTACAACGGCTCTGTAGACTTTCAGTTTTGTTGCTTGGCTGATTCCTTGACGTTCCCATACAGTGGGGCGCAGTCTACCAAAAGCAGAACTTGCCTTCGCTATTCTGCATGTGACTTCTATGTCAATGTTAGCTGCATGGGAAAGAGTGCTGCCAAGGTACGTGAACTGGTCCACTGCCTGTAGCATCCGCCCTGTGACTGTGATTGTGGGTTCTGTGTATGGTGCATAAGGGACAGGCTGATACATGACTTCGGTCTTTCTGCTGTTAATGGTGAGTCCAAAGTGGTCACAAGCTGTGCAGAACTTGTCCACACTAACTTGCATCTCTGCTTCAGAGCCAGCATATAAGGCGCAATCATTGGCAAACAAGAAGTCTCTCAGAACAGTCTCTTTCACTTTGGTGATAGCCTGAAGTCTCTTCAGGTTGAAAAGATTCCCGTCCACTCTGTACTTAAGGCTGATTCTGGCAACACTGTCCTGGAAGGCATCATTCAGCGTAGCAGTAAACATGATGCTGAACAGTGTAGGTACGAGTACACATCCCTGTTTGACGCCATTGGTGACTGGGAATGCCTTAGAAGATTTTCCACCGTCTAGCACTCTGGCCATTGTGCCATCATGAAAATGGCGTACCATCTGAATGAATTTGGGGGGGCAGCCAAACTTTGACATGATTCTCCACAGACCTTGTCGGCTGACAGTGTCGAAGGCTTTCGTGAGGTCAACAAAGGTTATGTAAAGATCACGATTCTGCTCCTGACACTTCTTCTGGAGTTAGCGCGTGGCAAAGATCATGTCAATAGTTCTGCGGCCCTTACGAAAGCCACATTGTGACTCCGGCAGGAGGCCACACTCCAGATGAGTGACCAGACGATTTAACATCACTCTTGCAAGAATTTTACCTGCGATGGAAAGCAGCAAAATTCCCCGATGATTGTCACATACCTGTCAATTGCCCTTCCTTTTATAGAGATGTACAATGCATGCATCCTTGAGTTCCTGAGGAATTGATCCTTGCTCCCAAAAAGACTGGAACAACTCGGTGAGCTTCTCTGTGAGTACGTGACCGCCGGCTTTATAGACCTCTGCAGGTATAGTGTCTGCCCCTGGAGCTTTGCCGCTGGATAGCTGGCTAACAGCTTGTGAAACTTTGGCTACTACCGGTGGATCATCCATGGCACCGTTGATGTCAACCTGGGGAATCCTCTCAATCGCCTCGTCGTTGATAAATGATGGTCAGTTGAGGACATCTTCAAAATGTTCAGCCCATCTCTGCAAGATCTGAGCCTTCTCTGTAATCAGAGTGGTACCATCTGTACTAATAAGAGGGGAGCTCCAGAGAGACTGAGGTCCATAGAGAGTGTTGAGGGCTGCATAGAACTGTTTCAGGTCATTCCTGTCAGCATGCCCCTGAATTTCAGCTGCCTAGTCACTTAACAAAGCATCCTGCATTTTGCGCAGTTTGTTCTGGACTGTCCTGCGAGCATTTGCAAAGGCGTTCTTCTTGGCAGCTGATGATGGATCGTTCTGATGTGCACGATGAAGGTGGTGCTTTTCAGCAAATAAAGACAATATCTCCCCATCATTCTCATCGAATCAATCGGGCTGCTTGCACGAAGAGGGGCCCAAAATCTTCAGTGCAGATGAGTGGATAGCATTCCGGAAAAGTTCCCAGTCATCCTCAGCACTGCCTACAAGGTGCAGGTCAGAAAGCCTGCTTTCTAGATCCTCAGTCAATGCTGAGGCTATGCTTGGGTTCTTTAGCTTGGCCACATTACCTCTTTTTATGGGCTTGCTACCTTGAGGCCGCTTCATTCTAATTCGGAGATTCATTTTGGAGACAATGAGCCTATGATCTGTCCAACAATCAACACCACACATGGCCTTGATCACTCTGATATCTTGCCTGTCTTTTCTCCTAACAATGACATAGTCAATAAGATGCCAGTGCTTAGAGCGGGGGTCATAGACTCATAGAATCATAGAATAATAGGACTGAAAGGGACCTCAAGAGGTCATCGAGTCCAGCCCCCCGCCCTCAAGGCAGGACCAAGCTCCGTCTACACCATCCCTGACAGATGTCTATCCAACCTGTTCTTAAATATCTCCAGAGAGGGAGATTCCACCACCTCCCTTGGCAATTTATTCCAATATTTGACCACCCTGACAGTTAGGAATTTTTTCCTAATGTCCAATCTAAACCTCCCCTGCTGCACTTTAAGCCCATTACTCCTTGGGTGCATCCAAGAGGTCTTGTTCTGGGTAGTCAGACGAAACATTGTGTTGGTGATAAGAAGGTCGTGTGCTGCACAAGTCTTCAGTAGGAGTAGGCCGTTGCTGTTACATTTGCTCACTCCATGTCTGCCAATGACTCTATGCCAGGCTATTGAGTCGCATCCTACTCCTGCACTGAAGTCACCGAGCAGGACCAGTTTGTCGGTGCTACTCACAGCTAATAGTAAGGAATCCAGTTCCTCATAGAACCTGTCTTTCATCTCGTTCGGGTTAGTCATTGTGGGAGCATAGGCACTGATGAGAGTGGCTTGGTTTCTATTCTGTAGTAGAAGCTGTAGTGTCATAAGCCGATCATTCACACCCTTGGGAAGACTGGCAAATTGCTGAACAAGGTGATTCCTGACGGTGAATCCGACTCCAGCATCGTGACGCTCATCGGTGCCACGACTGCTCAAAAAAAAAGTATATCCACCTCCAGTTTCAGTTAGCTGACCTTCATTAGCAAGACGAGTCTCACTGAGGGCTACAATATCAATGTTGTATCTTGCAAGCTCTCTAGCAACCAAGGCTGTTCTTCTCTCTGGTCTGTCTGTTGTAGGGTTGTCCAAAAGCGTGCGCACGTTCCAAGTTCCAATGGTGAGCAGTGTCACCATACGTTTAATCTGTTTATTTGTATTTGTTCGACCGCCATAATGGGACTCCTGCCAGCCACAGCAAACTGGCCAGAATGTAGTGAAGCAGGCAATGTTTAGGGCACCTTTTCTAGCCCCTTCCACAATTATACGGAGGTGAGCAGTGTGTTCCTGAAAAGGATTGCTCAGTCGCCCAGGTAGACACCGGGTTTCACTGCTGCTTTGATCAGCGAGAAACGACCAATAAACCTGAGCCGCCTGTGTGCAGGTCCATGACTGCAGGTCCATGACTACAGCTCCCAGTATGTCCACACCTGCTACTTCATCACTCGCCCATCGCCACAGGACTTAGAAGGTTGCAATAATGATGATGGTAATAATGTGGTGTCAAGACTTGCGAGTGATTTGGATTTAAGTGAGGAAAAGTTGCGCAGCGTCAACCTCACTCTCTCTTCCCAATTCCCATCTGGGTCCAGTAGCAAGACAAAAGTCAAGACGGCTGGAGATGGGACTGGGCGCAGTGGATGACCAGGACATCTTCTGTGTCTTGTCCTGCTCTACGCGTTGGGGTGTCAGGGAGTATCAGGGAGGGGTAGCACCTCTGGTGACTGTACATGTTGCGTCCTTTCAGGGCAGTTCATCCACCTTTGGCCCCCACCTGGCACCCAGCTCTCACCTGTGGCTCCTCGTAGCTGTTTGCATGCGACAGCGGCCACACCTTGGGCAACGGCTTTGACTGGCCGGCCAAACCAGGTGAGGGTAGCCGATGGGCCCAAAACCCTCGGTGAGACAGGGAGTTGTCTATCCCAGCATGTGAAGACAGACTTCGGTGGATTAAGTGGATGAGACCAATGGAAGGTCCAATGGTCAAGAAGTCGCTCTCCGCAAGTGTTGTGGAACGCGTTTTCTGCAATACTCCTTCCTAGACAGTCATGTCCCATTTATTTTTGCATGTGTGAAATTGATTGTTCTTTCCTAAGTGGAATTCTTCACATTTGCTTTTATTGCATTTTATCCTATTTATCTCAAACCATTTCTCCAGTTTGTCCAGATAATTTTGAATTATAATCCTCCTACCTTGGTATCAAATGGAAAAAAATTAATAGTATTTTATGACATTATCTAAAGATTTGATGAAGATATCGAACAAAACCAGTCCCAAAACTGTTGTCAGTGGAGCATGATATTCTCTTTCAGCATGACTGTGAACCATTGATAACTATTCTATGGGAATGGTTATCCAACAAGTTATTCACTCACTTTATAGTAGCCCCATCTATGTTGTAGTTTATTGATAAAAAGATCATGCGAGACTGTATCAAATGCTTTACTAAAGTCTAGGTATACCATGTCTACCACTTCCCTTATCCACAAGACTTGTTATGCTGTCAAAGAAAGCTATCATGCTACTTTGACATGATTTGTTCTGACTGCTACTTATTGCCTTTTTATCTTCCAAATGGATTTCTTCATTATTTGCTCCATTATCTTTCCTGGCAGTGAAATTAAGCTCACTGGTCTGTAGTTCTCTGGGTTGTCCTTATTTGACGTTGTATAGATGGGCACTATACTTACCCTTTCCCATCTTCCATTACTTTTCCAAGATGATAGCTAATGGCTCAGATACCTGCTCAATGAGCAACTTGAGCATTTTAGAGCACATTTTATTAGGGCCTCATGCCATGAAGACATCTAACTTTTCTAAGAATTTTTTAACTTGTTCTTTTCCTATTTTAACTTCTGAACCTAACTCCTTTTCTCCAGCATTCATTATTGCAGGCATCCAATCACCACCAAACTTCTTGTGAAAACAGAAACAAAGATGTCATTAAGCACCTCTGTCATTGCCACATTTTCTGTTTTTGTTTTTCCCTGTTCATTGATCAATGGGCCTACTCTGTCCTTGGTCTTCTTCTTGCTCCTAATATATTTGCAGAATGGTTTTCTTGTTACACGTTTTTTGTTTCCAGAATACCTGGTCTTTCATGTTTTTATAATGCTCTAGTCTCTGGGTATATACATGTTGAACTTCCTGGTCTGGCACCCTTGGGACCTCATTTGTCCTGGACCAGGGAATTTGCAGGACCAGGAGGTC
Organism: Pelodiscus sinensis; assembly: GCF_052426305.1. Taxonomy (NCBI): domain Eukaryota; kingdom Metazoa; phylum Chordata; order Testudines; family Trionychidae; genus Pelodiscus; species Pelodiscus sinensis. Next base: position 29,570,230 of record NC_143067.1, on the reverse strand, counting down.
TATGTACTGCGGTCTCCACTTTTCCTCCTGGCTGCCCTGCTACCACCTGAGGCTCAGCTCTCCTCATGGGGGCTTCACTTCTCTTGTCCCTGCATGTGGCTCAGCTGCCACCCAGGGCTCCACTTTTGATCTGTGGTGTTGCTGCTGCCTGGTATGGGGGACTCCATGCTCCATCCAGTGGCTTTGCTGTCTGCGAGGGGCTCTCCACAGAGTCTCTGCACCTGGAGCTCCGCACTCTGCACAAGAGGCCCGCTGACACCAAGAGGTTTTCCTCAGCAACCATGCGCCTGGAGCTCCACAGTCTGCCCGGCAGCCCCACTGCTACCAGAGGTTCTTTTCAGCAGCTTTGCTGCAACCCAGAACTCCTGCCCTAGTCTGGCAATGCTCCTGACCCAATGGGGTCATCCTGTCAATGCCAAACCAGGGGTAATGTTGGACTAGGGAAGTCGGGATTATGGAGTTTCAACCTGTAGTATCTTTTTCTAAAAACAGGTTGTTTATTTGTTCCAGGTAATGAGTAATGTAGCATCTGCTGCAAGCTAAATCCAGTAGCCTGTTTACCATTTATCTACATTTTTCCAAATGCTTTCAGGTTTGCTGGCTGATGTGCTGAATTTAGACTAAAGTTTTAATAATCAGATCTTATTACATTAGCATGTAGGACCAAATTCACAGCTGGGCTATGATATTAATTGTGTGATTTTTTTTTTCAAGCTCCAGTATGTGTGAGAAATTAACCTCCCCATGTCCCATATTAACATCCCATTGGAATTTTCAATTGAAAATATGATGACTGCACATTTTTATGACTGTATTAATGTATAACCATACCACTTAAACTAGCTGACCAGACCCTTGCTGAGGCAACATGCATACTCCCTAACATTTCACTCTCAGACATCCACACACAATCTTATTACAGTTTAGCTCATCATGAACTAAGTTGCACATTTCTAACAGGCAAATAAAATATTGTGTAAAGTTAACACCAAGTAAGAAACTCAGGAAGTTAAAAATGAATGCTAAGATTTGAATTTTTAGTGCTTCCTATGGAAAGATTTTGTCTTTGAAATACTGTTTAAAATAATTATTTGATAGTATTTGATCACTAGCATGACCCCTAATATATTATTTAATCATTCTTGACATAACCTAGGAATCAGCACTTCCTTATACAGAAGCATATCTCCCAAATATTTTACAGTTCCCAGTGAGCACTTGCCAGCCGATGGTCAGGGTAGTGTGTGGTGTGTGCATGTGTTATACACTCAAGTCTTCAACTGCTAGAACCGGGGTCCCTTCGCAGCGGCCAGCCAGAGGCTGACGGGTGCCCCAAAAGTTTGCAGGGAGAGCTTTTACATCCGTGTCTTTAGCTGCTAGGACCGGGGTCCCTTCGCAGTTGGCTTTCTATACCCTGTATGCTCCAGGCACTTCAAAGGGGCAAGCAAGATGGATGTTGCAAGGGAGGGGTTCCTGTCTGGCTATAGCACTAGCAATTTGTACTTCAAATGAGTAAAGTTTAAATTAGTACTGCTTTAAAGCACTATGTATATAACAGTGAAATCTTTCCAGTTAGTTATTTAGCTCAGCTAATGGTCAATTTATAAACATATTAAGTCCACACACTTTTGCTGTAGTGTACATTAGAGGTCAGGCAGGCTAGAAAGTGGAGGATAGACTCATGCATTAATTCTTCAGTTTTTCAGTTCATTCTTTTCAGATACTTTGTAGAATTGTGTTGTTTAATCTTTTCATTCTTTTGAAAAATTACATATTTGTATGGCTTACTATAAAAATAGGGCCTTTGGGAATGCTAAAATCTGCCCGTTCTACACATCTATAATATTAGTTTTGTTCCCAGTTCAAGAACCAGAACTGAAGTTCACATTAACCAAGAACATTTTTTAGTCATTAGATGGTTTAAACATCTTTTTAAAAATAGCTACACTCCCCTGCAACACATGTTCAAAAGATTTCAAGCTCTGCTTAACACTTTGGTCTTCTCTGGTAGATATGTGAGACAAAATCAACTGTTAGGCTACATCTAGACTGAAGGCTTCTTGCGCAAGAAGCCTTTTTTGGAAGAGATTTTCCTAAAAGAACTTCTTGCGAAAGAGTGCATCCACATATAAAAGAGCATTGAAAAAGAGCTTTTGTGAAAGCTCTTTTTCAGAAAAGCACAATATTTTACATTTTGTGCTTTTGTGAAAAAGAGCGTCCACACTGATTGGATGGCCTCTCCCATAAAAGGCCATCCGGAACCACTTCAGGCAGGGCTTTAGGTCACCAGTTGCTTCCGAGTGCTGGTGCTGGAGCCTTGCAGAGACATGTGCTTAAAGTCTCTGGATAGCTGTTTCTCTGCATCTGCTGCAAGCTTGCTACCTCTTCAAGGGACAGCAAAACTCTCACAGTGACTGCTGTGCTTACTGTGGAAGCCCTGTTCTTTTATGGATGCCACAGCTTTCTTCTTTGTGCCATGGAGCTGCCCCTGGGTATGCAATGGCCCCACACGGCCATGCTGCAGTTTTTGCAGCACTTTCTGCTAGCTGCCTTCCTGGTTCTGCACAACCTGGAGCCGAAGCTCATTCTGGGAACCCTCTCCATGGCAGCAGTTGCACCACTCTGGCAACCGCACCCCACTGTGGAGAGGCGATTCTGGAGGTTCGACAGCAGTTTGGACTGGTATGACCGGCTGGTCCTGGATCAGTGGAACAACCAGTAGTGGCTCCAAAACTTCTGCATGTGGAAGGCCACCTTTTTGGAGCTATGTGCCTTGCTCACTCCCGGCCCTCTGGAGATGCGACACCTACCTGCGGCCCACCATCCCCCCTGAGAAGCGGGTCACCATTGCCCTCTGGAAGTTCACCACACCCAACAGCTACCAGTTCGGTGGGCAACCAGTTCGGTGTGGGGAAGTCCACTGTTGGGGCCCTCATGGAGGTAAGGAGCTCTCGGGCTGCAGTTCCTGCAGAGGGGTGGGGAGAGTGTTGCATAAGGGAGACTCTCGGGAAAGGGGGATAGGATTTGTGGGGATGGAGGGGGGAAGCCCTGTCCCCAGGGGCTTGTTCTGTCACACCCTCACACAGCCCTGCTGTTGGTGGGGGAGAGGAGGAGAGCGACATCATAGGAGGTGGCTCCTGGGGTGTTGGGGGGCGGGAAGGGAGGGAGCAGAGCGGCCACCTCCCAAGAGCTCAGGCACCCCCTCTATCATTCTATGTTTTGCGCATTTCTTTGTCTCCTTCTGCAGCAGTTGAGGGCCATCATGTCCATTCTGCTGCAGAGGGTCATCCATCTGGGAGACCTGGACACAACCATGGTCAGATTTGCTGCCCTGGGGTTCCCAAACTGCAGCAGAGCTATAGATGGGACCCACCTCCCAATCTGAGCATTGGACCATTGAGCGGCCCAGTAAATTAATCTAAAAGGCTACTTTTCAATGGTTCTGCAGGCCCTGGTTGACCACCGGGGACACTTTATCAACATATTTGTTGGGTGGTCAGGCAGGGCACACGATGCCTGCGTGTTCAGAAATTCTAGCCTGTATTGCAAGCTGGGAGTGGACACATTTTTCCCCCATGATGATCTTGCTGTTGGGGACGTGCAGATGCTACTGTGCAACATGGGGGACGTGGCCTACCCCCTGATAAAACCCTACACCGGCCATGTTGATCCTAGCAGGGACCAATTCAATGCTCACCTGAACCGGACCCAGATCCAGGTGGAGTGCGCCTTCGGCCACCTCAAGGCACCTTTCCAGTGCCTGCTGACCCGGCTTGACATTGGGGAGCACAACATCCCCAAGGTGGTGGCTGCATGTTTTGTCTTTCTCAACATTGTGGAGAGAAAGGGGGATGCCTTCTTCTTGGGGTGGAGGGCAGACACCGGCCATGAGGGGCGAGCCTTCCAGCAGCTACAGACACCTGCCATCCGACAGGCCCATCAGGCCAGGGTGCGCATCCGGGAGGCCCTCCTCCTCTTCCTCTGCTGCGGCCAGCTGGCCTTGGCCCTCCTGCTCCTCCAGTGTGGAGACCTCTGGCTGTGAGATAACAGGGGTCTCGAGGCTAGAGTTCTCTCAAGAACCCCAGTAACCCCCCCAGGGACTCCTCCCTAGGGGCCTCTGCCTTGTGGCTCTATCACAACCTCTCCCTTCACCCTTTCCCTGACCTCCTAATAAACACACCTGTTTGGTTTTCAAAAAATGCAGTCTATATTAATGAAAGATTCTGAAAAGGTGGATGGGGGGGGGACTCATAACTGGAAGGGGGAGTGGAGTGGTTCGATGTGCCACCTCAGATGTGGGGACCTCATCTCAGTTGCGGTCAGGTGGGTCTGGGGAGCACAGGGAGGTGGACAGGAAGGGGGGCCTGGAGAGGGGTTAGGATTGTCAGGGAGGACGGGGAAGGGGAGCATAGGCATCAGTTGGGGAGGGGGCATGGACATTGCTAGGGGAGGATGCATGGGCATCACCTGGGGAGGGAGCAGAGGCATGGCATGGGGAGCAGGTGGATGGGGAATCCCAATCCCTGATCATTTTAGTTGCCCTCCCCTCTCCCAGCCTCTCTCTTCCCCTCTCCCACCTCCTTTTCCCAGTGTTCCCCAGTTTTGTTCAATAAAGACAGATTCCATTTCCAGTTTTTTAGTCTGGATGCGCTAGTTCGAATTAGCTTAGTTTGAATTAACTAATTTGAACTAAGTTAGTTTGAATTAGCGCTGTAGTGTAGACATACCCTTAGCCCCTTAATCTTCTCTTTTTAAAACTAAATAGATTAAGCTCTCTGAGTCTATCAGACAGGTTTTCTCATCCTTTAATCATTTTCATAGCTCTTCTCTTTTCCCTCTCCAATTTATCATCATCTTTCTAGCAATTGAAATATTAAATTGCTATTCATCTCCTTTTCATTAACTCAGATAATTTTAGAGTCTAAAATGAAATGAAGTTCACGATTTAAAGCTTTGTCTACTTTTATACAAGTGTGACCACCTTTTTCTTTTTGGTCCTAGACAGCCAACACTCTGGTCATCTGAAGAAGTGGGCTGGGCCCATGAAAACTCATAATACCATCGACATGTTTTGTTAGTCTATAAGGGTATGTCTACACTACCACCCTAGTTCGAACTAGGGTGGTTAATGTAGGCAACCGGAGTTTCAAATGAAGCCCGGGATTTGAATTTCCCGGGCTTCATTTGCATATTGCTGGGCGCTGCCATTTTTAAATGTCTGCTAGTTCGGACTCCGTGCCCGCGGCTACATGCGGCACAAACTAGGTAGTTCGGATTAGGATTCCTATTCCGAACTACTGGTACACCTCATTCCACAAGGAGTAACTGTAGTTCGAAATAGGAAGCCTAATCCGAACTACCTAGTTCGAGCCACGTGTAGCCGCGGGCACAGAGTCCGAACTAGCTTACATTTAAAAATGGCGGCGCCCGGCAATATGCAAATGAAGCCCAGGAAATTCAAATCCCGGGCTTCATTTGCAAATCCGGTTGCCTACATTAACCACCTTAGTTCGAAGTAGTGCTAAAGTGCTACCAGACTATTTGTTGTTTTTTTCAGTTTAACTGTACAGACTAACTCGGCTACCCCCTGAAGGTTCTGCCCTTTCTTGGTTACTATAGCAGCCAATCCACATTCAAGTCCAGTAAAAATAATTTACAATAGGATTTTAATCCTAATTAATATATATCCATGAATTAAGAAAATTATCATTAATGATAACTTTTCCTCTTGCTGTTCACATTGACTGAGCTCCCTTAGTACTAGTAACAGCTAAGCCCTAATATAGATAAATATTGATAGAAGCATGATTCTGAGATACTATACATATATAGGATTTAGGAGCTGGATAAGTGGTAATTAGATCCTTGTTTGACTGATTTACTAGATTTGAAATAGATCCCCTAACTCAGCTGCAGTTACATTGTTCACAGGCCTAAAGAGGCAGTAATATTGGGAATCTGGGGAATTTATGGCTATTCTATTACATTGTTCACAGACTCCATAGCCTTTCATTGTGCTAGTTGGTTGAATGCTGGGGATATGTCTACACAACAGCGTTATTTTGGAATGACTGATGTTATTCCAAAATAATATGGTGCATGTCTACGCTATAAGCCTTTATTTCAAAATAATGTTGAGCTGGAGGACTTCTTACTGCGATGCATGGTAATCCCCATTTCATGAGGAGAAAGGGAAATCGAAGGAAGCATGTTTTTCCTTCGACTTCTGGCTGTGTAGACGGTACCAAAAGCTGAATTAAGCCATTTCGACTTAAGTGACACAATTGATGTAGCTGAAGTTGCGTAGCTTATTCCAACTTTAGCCGTGCTATATAGACATACACTTACAGATCTTCTGGCACTTTGAATTTAAGACCCGTACATTTAAATTCATAAGTACTTGAAGACTTATCTTTCCTTACGAGATTCTATTTCTGAACTAAATTCTAAGATTCATCCTGAATCTTGTCATGAAGATTTTATTGTTTTGAAGTCAAACAAGGATTTAGAAAGTATTTGTAAAAATGGTAGTTTTATGTAGTCAAACAGGTCATTTGTTTTGACTGTATTTATGCAGCATCAAGGAAGTAATAGTAAGGAAGATAGCACCATGCAGAGATAAAGTACAGCACTTGCTTTCTAAATATAATTAAAGGCTTATTCCACCCTCTGTCTTTTGGGGAAAAACTTCTATATTTGGCCTTTGTAAAGCAGACTCCTGGATTATGCTGTGTGCCTTAGTGCTACAACATCTGTCCTTCAGCAGTGATGTCATGTGACAGATTAATTCTTCAGGAGGTGGTACAGTAATACTTCCATATGGTTTACTTGTTTATATCATTTTAGTTCTCAAAGACTAATTCTAAGGCCAGGCAATATACTACAAATTTGCAATTATTTTCAAATTCTACTTCATTCTATCTGGGGACTACCCTGTTTTGTCTAGGCTGTGACTTACTTATTTTTGTTAAAAGGCTGGCCTTGACATTAATATTTTTATCATCATTATTTAATTTTTATATCATTGCAAGGGCAAATCTAAGGGTATGTCTAAACTACAGCACTATTTCGAATTAAGTTAATTCGAAATAGTTAATTACAATTAAGCTAATTCGAAATAATGCATCTATACACAAAAACTATTTCGAAATAGCAAAATGCTATTTCAAAATAGCGCGTCCACACAGAGTGGACCCTGAACCGAAGTTAAGCCTGGCTGGAACCAGTGCCGGCAGGGCATCAGGTGAGGACTTAGCGTGTGGGGCTGCTGCCTGAGGCTAACTGAGCTCTGTGCTTAAAGGGACCCTACCCCACCCTGGACAGACAGTTCTCAGGGTTCCCCGCTTGCTTGTCTACCTCGATGAGGGACATCAAAGCAGTCCTGTCTTGGAGTGCCCTGAGTGCCCGTACTCGGGGCACCACAGCACTAGGCCACATGGAGCCAGAGCTGTCCCTGGGCACGCCGGTGCTCTTGTGGGGTCGTTGCCATCAACCCGGCTGCACTTGCTGCAGGCTGCCATCCAGGGGGTCCATCGGAGGGCTGTCAGGATCCAGGAAGCCCTGAGGGATAGTCCACCCCAAGAAGCCCTCAGAGCATCCCCAGTCCTCCCCACCAGGGGCTCGTGCACCATTCCTCCCTCACGTCCTTCCACTTACCCCTCCCTAGCCCCCCTTCCTGATGTCAAATAAAAGACATGTATGTTCAAAAATAGAAACTGGGTTTATTGAACAGAACTGGGGAGTCTCCTAGTTCTTGTGTTATGTGAAAGGGGTAAGTAACACTTTCTTACTCACTTTCTTCATGCCACTTACGATTTTATTGTCCTCTGTCATATTATCCTTTAGTCATCTCTTTTCAAAATTGAATAGTTCCTTTAATCTCTCTTCTTATGGAAGCTTTTAACTGTGAAAGCATCTTCCCTCTTATTCTACTACTGCCTACTATGTTTAATAGCCTTGGTAAGGGATTTTGTAAAAGGCTTTCTGAAAGTCTAAGTACATTATATATCCACTGACTCACTCTTGTACACATTTGTTTACATCTTAAAGAACTCTGATAGATTGAAAGTTTCAGGGGGTAGCCGAATTAGTCTGTACAGGATAAACTTAAAAACCAACAAAGAATCTTGCACTTTATAAACTAATAAAACATGTAGATAGTATCATGAGCTCTTGTGGGCAGAGCCCATGTCTTCAGATGACCAGAATATTGAATTTAGGATGTCCAGACCCAAAATAAATAGGGGAGAAGAAAGAGGGGAGAAGGAAAAAAATGGGGCGGGAAACAAGAAGCAAAGGGTTATTAAAGGGATATTTGATATTTACATACCCTCTGCTTCTTGTTTCTTGCCCCCTTCCATTTTTTTCTTCCCCCCTCTCCCACACTATTTGCTGTTTTTTAAGTTTATCTAATAGATTGGTGAGGCATGATTTCCCTTTACAAAGCCATGTTGACACTTCCTCAATTTAGCACATTCACCTATGTGTTTAATAATTCTGTTCTTGACCATAATTTCAACAATTTGTCTGGTTGGGTTAGGCTAATTAGTCTGTAATTGTCAGGATCACCTCTGGAGCCTTTTTAGAAAAATTGGTGTTACATTAGCTATCGGATAGTTATCATATACAGAGGCTGATTTAAGTGAGACATTTATCCATTTTATCCAATTTATCCCTTTGTTCCAAAACCACCTCTACTGCCATCTTAGTCTGGGACAGTTCCTCAGAGTTGTAGTCTCAGGTATGGGAATCTCTGTGCCATCTTCATTCATTCTGTGCCTGAATTAAATTAAACATAAGCTATTGACTACTGCCTTTTGAGAGGTTTTATATTTCTTTGTTATTAAGTCATTTTCTTCCGTATGTAGCCCCCTTCTGTAGGTCTCAAAGCACTTTAAAGCTATATATAGTAGAAAAGGGCTTCCCTGCCCATCAGCAGAATGCAGTCATCTCTGGAGTAAAACATCACAGAAATTATAACAATTCTGGATAACTGGCATGCATACCTGATGAGCTGATATTGAGAAAGCACCACTTTTCAAACCAGCATATCTGGATTTAACAAAAATGTTACGTTAGGTAGGAACAATATATTTAAGCATGTTGTGTAATTCAGTCTGTATGTACATACTGAATCAAAAATATGTGGCCATTAAAAAAATCTCATAAACCTCTATATGAAGTCAAAGTTAATAAAGTACCAGATTTTTTCCTGGTTCAGAAGAAGGGTATTGACCACCAGGGAGCCTGTTATGAATCCCTGATCTTTTTGACAAACGTGTACTGTCTGACCCTTACCTTAACACAGGGTATGTCTACACTACAAAGTTAATTCGAAATAACAGCCGTTATTTCGAATTAACTTTAATAGCATCTACACATACAAACCGTTATTTAGAAATAAAATTGAAATAGTGGAGCCCTTATTTTGAATTAGGCAAACCTCATTCTATGAGGAATAACACCTAATTCGAAATAGCTAATTCAAAAAAAGTGTGGTGTAGACACTTATTTTGAAATAGGGGGCCTCCAGCCCTTCCCAGGGAGCCTTGGTGGCCACTCTGGGCACAACCAGGAAAAAGTCTGCTCCCTCCCCAGTCCCGGAGCCCTTAAAGGGGTGAACTCTGACCACAGTGCCTGTGCCGGTTGCCAGCCTGCTAGCACACAGCCAGCAGACCGTGCATCTGGCACAGGATGAGCCAGCAACCTGCTGCCACCCAGCCCTCCACCACTCCCCAGGACCAGGCTGGTGGCTCTCAGGAGCCTGCCAGGGGCTGCAAAAGGCGGGTGCCTGCCTGGTCTAGTGCAGAGATCGTGGGTCTCATTGAGGTTTGGGGGGAGGCCTCCAATGCCCACGATCTCTGCACTAGGCACAGGAATGCAGCCGTCTACAGCTGCATGGCTGCCAGCCTGGCCACCAGAGGCCACATGCATAGCCAGGAGCAAGTGCAGACAACAATTAAAAAACTGTGGCAGGCCTATGCCAGGGCCTCCCAACCAGGGGCTGACCTGGAGGACTGCCCGCACTATGAGGCCCTGGACTGCATCCTGAGGGGTCAGACGGTCTGTGCCTTCCTGGTCGTCATTGACCCAAGGGCAGAGGGCCCTGCCTTTGACACAGGGGAAGAGGAGAAAGAGGAGGACGATGGCAGCCAGGACCCTGCAGGGAGCGTGGCCTGCACCCAGGACCCCCGAGCCGAATCAGAGAGCCCGTCAGCAGGGGAGGCCTCCACATGTAAATGACACCAAGGTCCCCTTTATGCAGGGAGGTGGGGGGGGGGGGGCGGTAGAGGGAGCCCAGGAACTGTGCAAGGCAGCCTTGACAACCTGTGCATCTGTCAAGACATCCAGGACATGTGGCCCCAGCTGGGTGCCATGCAGGGGCCCAAGCCTGTTCCTCATGAGTCTACGCGTGAAGGCACCTGACAGGATCCTGACCCCAGAGAGAGACACTACACACTGCCCACCCTCCAGATGCCTCCTCTACCCAGAGGCAGGGCACATCTCCTCTCCCCCCCCCCCCCCCACACACACACTATAGGCAGCACAGGGGCTAGGGTGCAGTCCTGGGCCAGCTCTCACTCCCAGGGATAACAGATACGGAGACCTGCCATCCTCGCCTTGCAGAGGGGGGGCTGGGTTTCACCCACTGCATCCCCAGGGAGAACTGACCACGTCTTTTGTTTCACCGCAGCCGCAGCACATGCGAGAGCAGGACGCACCACCCTGCCCAGACCAGCAGGCGCACCCACAACCTGGAGGAGTTCTAGAGGCAGCAGCTGCAGTTGCAGGGATGGCAGGTCCACAGCCAGGAGCAGTGGTAGGACCTGCAGCAGTGGCAGGAGAGCTTGGAGAGCTGCGGGAGCAAGGCTGTGCCCTCTGCAAGCACCTGCAGGCCCCGGCGGATGGATTGCTGCCTCCTGCTGCTCCACCCCTGCAGCCGGCCCAGCTATTGCTCCTCCTCCCACTCCTGCTCCCCCTCCAACTTCTCCCACCCTCCCATCCCTCCTGCCCCACTCTCCATACCCACAACCCCCCGGGAATGCCGAGGACCCTGCACCCGCAGTGCTACGAGATGAGAGGGCTGGCAAGACCCCCCAACCCTGAGCTCCCCCTCCCCCTTCCTCCCCTTGCCTCACCCTTCCAGCTCCCTCCTCCCAGGTTTCCCCTCCCCTCTCACCCTCATTCTTCTCCTCCCCCCACCCCAGTTATGTTAAATAAGGAGATTTTTTTGTGGCAACACAGGTGTTTTTCTTGTATATCAGGAAGGGAGGTTAGGAAGGGGAAAGAGGAAGGAGGTGGAGGTGGAATGTAAGGCACAAGGCCCCAGTGGGGCACGCCAGGGGGTCTTCAGTCCTCGTCCACCTGGAAACTCTCTGCAGGGCTTCCTGGATGTGTACAGCCTGCCGAAGGGCTTCCCAGCTGGCAGCCATGAGGGGCTGTGCATACTGGCCAGCCAGATGGTCAGCCTCAGGCTTCCAGGATGGCAGGAAAGCCTCCCCCTTCCTCTCACATAAATTGTGGAGCACACAGCGCGCTGCCACCACGTGCAGAATATTGTGCTTGGAGAGGTCGAGGCGAGTGAGGAGTCACCTTAACCATGCTTTCAGTCAGCCGAAGGCTCCCTCGGCCATGATATGGGCCCTGCTGAGCCTGGCATTAAAGGCCTGCCGGGAGGGGCTGAGGTGTCCCATGTAGGGCTTCATCCGCCAGGGCTGTAGGGGGTAGGCCGCATCTCCCAGCAGGCACACTGGAATGTCCACGTTCCTGACCCTGATGTGGTGGTCGGGGAAGAAAGTCCCGTCATGAAGCCTCTGGGACACGGAGGAGTTGCGGTACGCCCACGCGTTGTGTTCCTTGCCGGCAGTGGCACCGGTGATCAGACACGGCCAACAAGATCACAGAGAAGTACCCATTCCTGTTGATGAAGAGGGAGGCCTGTTGGTCTGGGGCACGGATGGATTGCCCCTCCACAGTTGGAGAAGCTCAGGGTTCCGAACCCCTGGATGACCGTGTGCAGGTCGGTGAGGTGGATGACTCTGCAGAGAGACACACAAAACCGAGGGTCATTAGGGTGCCCAGACAGCAGGAAGTGTTTGTTCCCCACCTCTGCCATACGCCCCACTCCTAGGAGCAACTCCCACTGCAATCCCAGCCACCGCGGGTGGTCTGTAGCATGACCAGGACAGACCGAACCCTCCTGGGGAGGGCATTTATACCACCTTCCCCCTGTTTTCCCTGGGACAGCCCATGTCTTTTTTGTAGCCCAAACTCCTGCCCCAGTGGCTGGTGAGTGCTGTACCTGCATGAGCACTGCTCTGACAGTGGATCTCCCCAGGCCGAACTGGTTCCCTATGGATCGGTAGCTATCCGGCATGGAGAGCTTCCAGAGGGCAATGGCCACCCACTTGTGAAGGGGAATGGCAGGGCTCATGTGTGAGTCCCAGCGCTGCAGAGCAGGGGCAAGTCATTTGCAGAGCTTCAGGAAGGCGTCCTTCTTCATCCTGAAGTTCTGGGTCCACTGTTGGTCTCCCCAGCGCTCCAGGACGATGCGTTCCCACCAGTCACTGCTGGTGTCCAGACGCCAGATGCGGCAGGTCATGCTGGCGTCTGGTTGCCGCTCCTCCAGTGCCCCCAGGGGAAGGCAGGGGGAGGGGCAGGGGGCTGGCCTGCAGCAGAAGGTGTCAGGCAGTCTCCAGCAATTGCTGCTAGGCTTGCAGCAAGACGTTCAACATGCGCACCAGGGTGCCCAGGGGCGACTCTGGCTCCATGGTGCCGAGTGCTGTGGTGTCCCAAATGAGAGTTATTAAATCAGGTAGAGAAGAAAATGTTTTGCTGTCCCTTGGTGAGGTAGGGAAGCAAGCGGGGAAGCTGAGAACTGTCTGTCCAGGGGGGTCCCTTTAAGCACAAGCCTCAGACAGCAGCCACACAAAGCAACTACTGACCTGATGGCCTGCTGGAACCGGTTACAACTACCTTAAATGAGATCCAGCAATCCAGCGTCCAATCTGTGTGGACGCGCTATTTCAAAATAGCAAAACGCTATTTCGAATTAATTTTTGTGTCTAGATGCGTTATTTCGCATTAGCTTATTTCAAATTAACTAATTCGAAATAAGATAATTCGAAATAGCGCTGTAGTGTAGACATACCCTCAGTGTAGAATAGCCTAACAACTGATTTAACGTACACCATTTGTCAGTGGTCCCCAAGGGACTGCCCAGTAGCCGGTTATTCTTCCCCACCACTAAGATGGTTACACATGATGGGATTCTCAGATTACAGAATTCCATTAATATTCACCCTGGGTATGTCTACACTACCCTCCTAGTTCCAACTAGGAGGGTAAGGTAGGCATACCGCACTTGCAAATGAAGCCCGGGATTTGAATTTCCCGGGCTTCATTTGCATAAGCGGGGATCCGCCATTTTTAAAACCCCGCTGGTTCGAACCCCGTGCAGCGTGGCTACACGGGGTACAAACTAGGTAGTTCGAACTAGGCTTCCTAGTTCGAACTACCGTTACTCCTCGTGAACTACCGTTACTCCTTATGCAAATGAAGCCCGGGAAATTCAAATCCCGGGCTTCATTTGCAAGTGCGGTATGCCTACCTTACCCTCCTAGTTCGAACTAGAAGGGTAGTGTAGACATACCCACATTGAGTACATTTGAATTCAACCAGTGAACACAGTAATGTTTTGGCTGCATTTCTTACTTACATGAATCATCATATTTCACATCTCTTATAGGTAACTAACCGAAACAGAATTTTCAGATAGTGAATATTCTAAATTACCTGTTCATCTATCTAAAATAAGACCTCATCCCTACAGAAATTCATAAATCATTTCAAATGTCAAATAGATATGGTAATTTTATGATCTATTCAAGAACAGAGGGAGGGAGGCCAATCTCCCCAATTTGTTTTATTGATTACTTCTGATATTTACAAGTGAAGGCATGAATCTATTGCTTATAATTTAACATAGCCTGTAGTATACAGTGGAGAAAAAATGCGCAAATCATGAAACTGGAACACAGAATTCTTTCTAAATTTAGGATGTGAAAAATTGCATGCATATGCAAACAAACCTGACTGGAGGGTTTCAAGGCAAGAAAGGATTTTTAGATTTCATAATCCTTGTGGATTAAGTTAGAAGTTACCAGAATGTAGAGAGAACAGTCCCTAGTAAAAAATTACTTCTTGATGAGATTATATTACTATCTAACATTGTCAGGTCACAAAATGGTCTAAACTTTCAAGTTAAATCTTATCCTTGATTAGACTCTGTGAAACTGAGGCTATGTCTACATTGCAGGCTTCTTAAACAAGAAGCTTTTGTGGAAGAGATCTTCTGCAAAACTTCTTGCTCAAGAGCATGTCCACGCTCCAAGAGCGCATCGCAAAAGTGATGTGCTTTTGCGCAAGACAGCATCCACACACACGCATATAAAACCACCTGGAACCAGTTCTAGCCGGGCTTTAGGTCACAGTTGTTCTCGAGTGCTATTGCCAGAACCCTGCAGAGACACATGCTTAAAGGGACTCCCCAGACTGTTGTTTCTCCATTTCTGCTGCCTGCTTGGAGGACAGCAAAGCATCAGCAGTGACTGCTGTGGTTGCCCTGTTCTTTTTGGGGTTGCCACAGCTTTTTCCTGTTGTGTGCTATGGAGCTGGAGCTGCTCGTGGGCAGGTGACGGCCCCACAGGGCTATGCTGCAGTTCCTGCAGCATTTTCTTCCAGCTGCCTACATGTTCATGCTGGACATGGACTCGGAACTCCTTCTCGTCACCCTCTGCATGGCTGCAGTTGGTCCACTCTGGCTGCCACACCCCACCATATGCAGAAGGTTCTGGAGGCTGGAGACCAGTTTGGATTGGTGGGACCAGCTGGTCATGGAGAGGTGGGATGACCAGCAGTGGCTGCAGAACTTTTGCACGTGCAAGGCCACCTTCCTCGAGCTCGGTGCCTGGCTCGCACCCACTATCCAGAGATGCAAACACCCACCTGCAGCCTGCCATACCCCTGCAGAAGAGAGTTGCAATCACCCTCTGGAAGCTGGCCACCCCAGACAGCTACCAGACACTGGCCAACCAGTTTGAGGTGGGGAAGTCCACCATCAGGGCCCTGCTTATGCAGGCTGCAGGCTGCAGTCCCTGCACGGGGGGTGGAGGGTGTTGGATAAAGGGACCCTCCGGAGACAGGAGGGGGGGCTAGGGACTGTAGGGAGTGGACTGGGGGTCGGGAGAAATCCCTGTCCCCAGGTGCTTATGCTGTCCCGCCCTCACACAGCCCTGCTACTGGGGGAAGGGGAGGCATGGGCTCATAGGGAGTGGCTCCTGGGAGATGGGGGACCAGAGCAGGGGAGGGGGATGGGCACCTTCCAAGGGCTCGTGCAACCCCTTTCTCATAATCTGTTTTGTGTGTTTCTTTGTCTCCTTTGACAGGTTGTCAGGGCCATCAACTCCCTGCTGCTGCGTAGAGTCATCCTTCTTGAGGACCTGGACACAACCATGGCCGGATTTGCTGCCCTGGGGTTCCCAAACTGATGGCGTGCACATCCCCATCCGGGCCCCGGACCATCAAGCGGCCCAGTTCTTCAAGTGAAAGGGATACTTTTCTGTAGTCCTGCAGGCCCTGGTGGACCACCAGGGCCACTTTACGAACATTTTTGTGGAGTGGTTGGACAGGGCACATGATGCCTGAGTTTTTAGGAAGTCCAGCCTGTGCGCCAGGCTAGAGGCAGGCACCTTTTTCCCCAGCTGGGACTTTGCAGTGGGTAGCTAGAACATGCCAGTGTGAATAGTGGGGGATGTGGCATACCCACTCATGCCCTGGCTGATGAAGCCATACACCAGCCACCTCGATCTCAGCAAGGACCTTTTCGATGCCCACCTCAACTGAGTGAGGGTGAGGGTGGAGTGAGCCTTTGGGTGCCTCAAGAGATGCTTCTGCTGCCTCCTCACCTGCCTGGACGTCAGGGAGAACGATATCTTGTGAAGCGCAAGGTGGAGGCCTTGCTCCCAGGGTGGGGGGCAGATGCCAGATGCGAGGGCCGTGTGTTTGAGCAGCCCCAGAATGCTACCACCCTCCATAGGCCCATTAGTTGGGCATGTGCATCCGGGAGGCCCTGAGGGAGAGGTTCTCTTAGGCCCCTCCAGTAACTCTCCCCAGGGCCTGCCTTTCCGCTCTCTCCCTTCCCCCTCTTACCCCCTCCCCTTGCCTCTTCCCTGGCTTCCCAATAATCACACCTGTTTGGTTTTTTAAAAAAGGAGTGTCTCTTTATTGGGGCAGGAAGAGTGGCCATAGGCATCACTTGGGGAGAAGGCATGGGCATTGGTAAGGAAGGAAGCAGAGGCATGGCATGCGGAGGGATCAGAGACAGGAGCAGCGGCATCAGGCGGGTGTTCCCCCATGCGGGACATGATGCCGCACATGGTGTCACACTGCGCCATGCCTCTGGTCCATGCACACTCCGGCCAATCCAGGTCCGTATTGAGCCCGTGCAACAGGGTGTTGTGGATATTGCGCATGACACTGACATGTTGCTGTGGGTTCCCCAGACTCTGGAAGGTGGCTGAGGCAGTGGTGTGGCTCGGCCTTCTGTGCTGGCTGCTGCGGCTGTGGAGAACACGCACGAGGAAGAGGCCGTCAGTCATCCCTGAACACACATTCTGTGAAGCTGTGTCATCTTCTGTGAGCGGTGACTGCACCAGTCTACGGCCCACAAGAGGGGGATGTCCTGGCTGCAAGGCCATGTGTGGCCAGAGGATCATGGTGCCCCTTTCCTGCCTCCCCCACACCAGGGCCAGGCAGGCAAGGGAAGTGTGTGACCACAGTGGGATCCCCTCATGGGTGACAGAGGAGCCGAGAGCAGCCTCGCCCTCTCTGGGGTCTGCACACACAGCTGCAGCTTGCTGTGTTGTCTGTGGGAGCGGCTGCTGCCTCTCGCATGCAGGCATGCCTGTGTGCTGTGTGCAGCTCTCTGGGGTGTGTGTGGGGTCATGCTTGCATCCTTGCAGCTAGCCTGCTTGCAGCTGGGTGCACCCCCCTCCGCCTGGGGGCAGGACATGTGTGCCTACACATAAGCCATACTGGCTGGCAGGGACTGGCTTGAGGGACACGGTGATAGTCCCTGGCTCCTGCTCCTCCACCTCCAGCTGGGCTTGACCTAGCCCTCCGGTTCCTCCTCAGGGACGACCTCCGGGTGGACGACTACCGGGGTGTCCAGGCTGGAGTGTGTCACAATGGGAGGGGGAGAGGTTTCCCCACTCCCCCAAGATATGGTGGAGCTCTGTGTAATAGCGGTGGGTGTGAGATCCTCCCACTGAGTGTGTCCTGTGCTCTGTGGCCCTGTACCCCTGACGGAGCTCCTTCACCTTTGCCCAGACTCGCTCCATGGTCCAGGCAGGGTGACCTCGCTCCACCAGGGATACAGCCATGCGGGAGAAGATCCCTGCATTGCGCTGCTTGGCCTGGGGATCGTGGAGTGACTCTTCCTCACCCCATAATTTGAGGAGGTTTGCAATCTCCGGGCCACATCAGGTCAGGGCATGCCTTTTTGAACTACCTACTCCATACCATGTGTAGCCGCGGGCACGGAGTCCGAACTACCGGGATTTAAAAATGGTGGCATCCGGCAAGATGCAAATGAAGCCCGGGATATTTAAATCCCAGGCTTCATTTGCAACTTTGATTGACTACATTAACCACCCTAGTTCGAACTAGGGTGGTAGTGTAGACATACCCTCAGAGTACTTTGAAGTGGTCAACAAACATGTGGACAAGGGGGATCCAGTAGATATAGTATACTTAGATTTCCAGAAAGCCTTTGACAAGGTCCCTCACCAAAGGCTCTTACATAAATTAAGTTGTCATGGGATAAGAGGGAAGATCCTTTCATGGACTGAGAACTGGTTAAAAGATAGGAAACAAAGGGTAGGAATGAATGGTTAATTTTCAGAATGGAGAGGGGTAACTAGTTGTGTTCCCCAAGGGTCAGTTCTAGGACCAATCCTATTCAACTTATTCATAAATGATCTGGAGAAAGGGGTAAATAGTGAGGCGGCGAAGTTTGCAGACGATACTAAGCTGCTCAAGGTAGTTAAGACCAAAGCAGACTGTGAAGAACTTCAGAAAGATCTCACCAAACTAAGTGACTGGGTAACAAAATGGCAAATGAAATTTAATGTGAATAAATGTAAAGTAATGCACATTGGGAAAAATAACTCCAACTATACATATAGTATGATGGGGGCTAATTTAGCTACAACTAACCAGGAAAGAGATCTTGGAGTCATCATGGATAGTTCTCTGAAGACGTCCACGCAGTGTGCAGTGGCAGTCAAAAAAGCAAACAGGATGTTAGGAATCATTAAAAAAGGGATAGAGAATAAAACAGAGAATATCTTATTGCCCTTATGTAAATCCATGGTACACCCACATCTGGAATACTGCATATAGATGTGGTTTCCTTATCTCAAAAAAGATATACTGGCATTAGAAAAGGTTCAGAGAAGGACAACTAAAATGATTAGGGGTTTGGAACTGGTCCCATATGAGGAGAGATTAAAGAGACTGGGATTTTCTGCTTGGAAAGGAGGAGACTAAGGGGGGATATGGTAGAGGTCTATAAAATCACGCGTGGTGTGGAGAAAGTGAATAATGAAAAGTTATTTACTTGTTCCCATAATATAAGAACTAGGGGCCACCAAATGAAATTAATGGACAGCAAGTTTAAAAGAAATAAAAGGAAATTCTTCTTCACACAGAGCATAGTCAATCTGTGGAACTCCTTGCCTGAGGAGGCTGTGAAGGCTAGGACTATAACAGGGTTTAAAAGAGAACTAGATAAATTCATGGAGGTTAAGTCCATAAGAGGCTGTTAGCCAGTACATGTAAGGAATGGTGTCACCAGCCTCTGTCTGTCAGAGGGTGGAGAAGGATGGCAGGAGAGAGATTGCTTGATCATTACCTGTTCAATTCGCTCCCTCTGGGGCACTTGGCATTGGCCACTGTCAGCAGACAGGGTACTGGGCTGGATAGACCTTTGGTGTGACCCAGTATGGCCATTCTTATGTTCTTAAGCTGCTTCAAAAGGGGCAGTGGGTGAGCATAGGCAACCCTAAGTAACAGAAGGCCTTGGGAAATTGATAAGGGACAAACCTGTTGGGAAAACCTTTTTCCTGGATTAGGCTAAGCAGCACCCATCCACTCTCCTTTCCAATGAGGTGGCAAAATACCAGGTTTGATCAGGGCCTGATGTGAACATAACACAAGCTCCTCTCTAAACAGGCTGGAAAGGATATTTTTCTCACCATCAGGTTGGCCTAAGGGATGGTAGAGGGTTGCCTTCTCCACAACAAGAGGGCTTCATTATGGTGAGTAGATATGGCTGTGGTATCACAACTCATTATATAAATGAGGGACAGATGGCCATGGCAGGTAATCCATAGGGAGGGAATACTGTAACCACAGCAATGGTTTGATAAATGATTTAAAAGGGAGTAAAGTAGCAGAACAGGGTAGGAGTTCAGGACTCCTATGAATGATACATCTGAAATCCAATCCCCCTTCTTTTTTAGCTCATCCTAACCCTCATTTAAGGGGAGGTTGTTAAGGTCCCAGCAATGGGTTGGATGGGGGACCTGGGTGGAAAAAATAGGGAGGCTGGTGAAAGCCTCCCAGGGAGATACTGAATAAACACAGAGTTTCATGTACTGTACACTTGTATATGCTAAGTAGTATCAGACATCTAATAATAAAGTCATGGCCTAAGTAAAAACATATCGGTTGTCTCTTGTCCTTTCAGTATGGGCAGTAAATCACCTTGATAGATCCAAGGTTGCATAAAACATTCCCTGAACAATGAATACATTTGTAACACATAGATAACGTGAACAGAGGTAGCTAAATTGGTCAAATTTGTGGTTAACTGCAAATAGTTTTTCAGTTCCTCTAATCAGCAACCTTTTCCCTCCAGTTATACCTTCTTAAATAATTTGAACTTTCTTCATATCTTGCTTAATAACATAGCACTGCCCTTTAAACTGTTTGGGGTTTCATTCCAAAAGTAACTTGATTTCAGTGATGTATGAAGTGATCGTTTGCATATAATTAGTGTATTGATTTAAGAGTGTAAAGCACTTTGGGTTCTGTCTGGATGGAAGATATTGTTGAGGGCACACTATTCTTTTTAAAATAATTATTCTTTGTATGTAGCCACACTTTTCTGCAAGAAGGAAATCAGTTGGAAAGAATGGTTTTAACTTGTAGGCTTGGTCCAGAAGATAACACATCAGTCAGAGGCTACAAATAGCAAGCAAATAGGCCAACTATAGTCTGAATGCAATTAGAGAAGGTTGATCTTGCATTTAAGACACCTAATTGGAATTCAAAAAGTTTGTCATAAATTTTTTGTGTGACCTTGGGCATGTCACTTAATTGTATGTGTCTCAGTTGCCCATTTGTAAAATAGGGATAATTATAATTGATTTATCTTTCTTATCTCTTTATATTGTAAGTTTCAGTGGAGGGGGGTCATCTCTTATTGCTTGTTTTGCCTACAGGGCTCTGATCTCAGCTGGGACTTTTAGTCACCATATAATGCCAATAAATAATCATTAAAATAATAATCCAGACTAGAAGATGATTCTGGATCCTGAAGAAATCTTAATCTATTGGGTACGTCTACACTACAACGTTAATTCGAACTAACTTAGTTCGAATTAGTTAATTTGAACTAAGCTAATTCGAACTAACGGATCCAGACTAAAAAACTAGTTTGAATTAGCGTTTTGCTAATTTGAACTAGCATGTCCACATTAAGTGGACCCTGAACCGGGCTTAAGGATGGCCGGAAGCAGTGCCGGCAGGGCATCAGAGGAGGACTTAGATCGTGGAGATGCTGCCTCAGGCTAGCCCAGGGCTGCGCTTAAAGGGACCCGACCCCCACCCCGGACACACAGTTCTCAGGGGTGCCCAACTTGCAAAGCAGTCCTGGCTTGGAGTGCCCGGACTACCCACAATGGGCATATCACAGCACTCGGCCATCAGCCCGGCTGCACTTGCCGCAGGCTGCCATCTGGGGAGAGGGGGCAATTGGGGGGCTGCAGGAGAGCTTCTGCCCCGAGAAGCCCACAGAGCCAGCCCAGTCCTCCCCATCGGGGGCTCGTGCCCCATTCCTCCCTCACCTCCTTCCACTTACCCTTCCCTAGCCCTCTTCTTGATATACAAAATAAAGACAACGTGTGGACAAAACTAGAAACTCTCTTTATTTAAAAAACTCGGGGAAACTGGGAAAAGGAGGTGGGGGTATGTCTACACTATAAAGTTAGTTCGAACTAACGGACGTTAGTTCGAACTAACTTTCCTAGGCGCTACACTAGCGCTCCGTTAGTTCGAACTTAATTCGAACTAACGGAGTGCTTAGTTCGAACTAGGTAAACCTCATTTTACGAGGATTAAGCCTAGTTCGAACTAGCTAGTTCGAATTAAGGGCTGTGTAGACCCTTAATTCGAACTAGTGGGAGGCTAAGGCTTCCCAGGTTTCCCTGGTGGCCACTCTGGCCAACACCAGGGAAACTCTATTGCCCCCCTCCCAGCCCCGGAGCCCTTAAAGGGCCACGGGCTGGATACACAGTTTGTGACAGTTGCAAGGCTGCCAGCACCCGTGCCAGCAGACCCTGCAGCTGCCACACTATGAGCCAGCCACCCGAGGACACCCAGCCCTCCTCTGCTCCCCAGGACCAGCCTGGCAGCTCCCAGGAGCCTGCCCAGGGGCGCAAAAGGCGGGCGACCGCTTGGTCAAGTGCGGAGATCGTGGACCTCATCGAGGTTTGGGGGGAAGCCTCCAATGTCCACGATCTCCGCACTAGCCACAGGAACGCGGCCATCTACGGCTGCATGGCTGCCAGCCTGGTCGCCAGGGGCCACCAGCGCAGCCAGGAGCAGGTGCGCTGCAAGGTGAAGGACCTGCAACAGTCCTCCTCCTGGGCCTGCCAGCCAGGGGCCGACCCGGAGGCCTGCCCCCTTTTCCATACCCTGGACCGCCTCCTGGGGGCTCATGCCGTCCCTGCCCCCCGGGACGTGATAGACCCCGGGGCAGAAGGACCGCTCCAGGAGGCGGAGGAGGAGGAGGAGGGCTCTGAGAGCCAGGAGCCTGCTGCCAGCCTGCCCAGGACCCGGGACCCCCGAGGCACCCCACAGAGCCGCTCGCCTGTGTTGCCCAAGGCCGGGGAAGCGTCCACATGTGAGTACCATCGTGTTCCCCTTATGTGTACAGGGGCTGGGGCGAGAGGGAGCCCCGGGACCGTGCGCCTGGGCCTTGCCCACCAAGGAGCAGCAGCTGGGGATCCTGCAGGGGCCCTGGCCTTGCAGAGGGGAGCTGGGTTTCACACACCTGGGCCCCTGGGGTAATTGACCGCTGGTCTTGTTGCACCACAGCTGCAGCACCTGGGCCTGCAGGGTGCACCACACCGCCTTCAGCAGCTGCCCATGCCCGGGCAAGCAGGAGAGCCAGGAACGAGGAGGAGTACCAAAGGCGGCACCTCCGGTTCCTGGATCACCAGCTCCGCACCCAGGACCACTGGGTCCAGGAGGATCTGAGGCTGCGTCAGAGGAGTCTGGAGGCCCTGGAGGAGCAGGGCCGTGCCCTGCGAGGCCACCTCCAGAGCCTGCTCGACCTCTTCCCATTTCCTCCTCCTGCTGCTCCCCCTGATCCCCCTCCTGCTTCCGCTCCCCCTGCTCCCCCTCCTGCTCCCTCTCCTGCTTCCGCTCCTGCTTCCTCCACACCCCCTGTCCCTCCTGCCCCCCCCTCCACAACCATTTCCCACCGACGCCCCCAGACCCGCAGTGTGGCGAGACGGGAGAGGCAGCCGGACTCCCACCCCTGAGCTTTCCTTTCCCTTCCTCCCTTCCCTCCCCTTCCAGCTCCTCCCAGGTTTCCCCCTCCCCTCTCCCACCATCCCCCTCCCTCCCGTCACCCCACTTATGTTAAATAAACATACGTTTTTGTTTGAAAAAGAGGTGTCTTTATTTGACAGTAGATAGGGAGGGGAAAGGGGAAGGGGGGTAGGGTGGAAGAAGGCCCCAGTGGGGCATGCAGGGAGAGGTCAGTCCTCCTCCTCCTCCACCTGGAAGCTCTCCCGCAGGGCTTCCCGGATCCGGACGGCCCCCCACAGGGCTTCCCGGACGGCGGCGGTGCGGGGCTGACCGTAGTGTCCAGCCATGCGGTCAGCCTCAGCCATCCAGGTTGGCAGGCAAGCCTCCCCCTTCCACTCACACAAATTGTGGAGCACACAACATGCTGCCACCACGGGAGGGATGTTGTGCTCGGCCAGGTCCAGACGGGTGAGGAGGCATCGAAAGTGGGCTTTCAGTCGCCCGAAGGCCCCCTCCACCACTATGCGGGCCCTGGTCAGCCTGACATTGAAGGCCTGGCGAGAGGGATTGAGGTGCCCCATGTAGGGCTTCATCAGCCATGGCTGCAGCGGGTAGGCGGCATCCCCCACCAGGCAGACGGGCATGTCCACGTCCCCGACCCTGATGTGGCAGTCGGGGAAGAAAGTCCCGGCCTGCAGCCGCTGGCACACGGAAGAGTTGCGGTACACCCGGGCGTCGTGTGCTTTGCCGGACCAGCCCACATTAATGTCCGTGAACTGTCCCTGGTGGTCAAACACGGCCTGCAGGATCACGGAGAAGTACCCCTTGCGGTTGACGTACCGGGACGCCTGGTGTTCCGGGGCACGGGTGGGGATGTGCGTCCCGTAGATGGCCCTCCCGCAGTTGGGGAAGCCGAGGGCGCCGAAGCCCCGGATGGCGGACCGCCCTGCGGAGCAGCACCCGGTTGATGGCCTTGACCACCTGAGGAGAGAGACACAGCAAAGCGCCAATCAGTGGGGCGCCCAGGTGGCTGGGAGCGTTCGTGCCCTGGCAGTGCCCTGCACCCCACTCCCGGTAGCAACCCCCCTGGCGGCGTGTAGTACGGCCGGGACAGACCGACTCCTCCGGTGCGGAGCGCTTTCGCCTCCTCCCGCCCCCCCTTTGTCCCTGGGGTGGCCCATCCCCTCCTCGCAGCCCCCCTTCCTCCCGTCTCAGTGGCCAATGAGTGCCATACCTGCATGAGCACCGCTCCGACGGTGGATCTCCCCACGCCGAACTGGTTCCCGACGGATCGGTAGCTGTCCGGCATGGAGAGCTTCCAGAGGGCGATGGCCAACCGCTTCTGGAGGGGGATGGCGGGCCTCATGCGAGTGTCCCTTCTGCGCAGGGCAGGGGCGAGCCACTCACAGAGCTCCAGGAAGGTGTCCCTCCTCATCCTGAATTTCTGGGTCCACTGTCGGTCCTCCCAGCGCTCCAGGACGATGCGGTCCCACCAGTCGGGCTGGTGTCCAGACGCCAGATGCGGCGGGGCACCGCCGCGGCTCCTCCACAGACCCCAGGGCGGCCAGGCAGAGAGGCAGGGGGCTGACGTGCACTATGAGGTGCCAGGCAGCCTTGAGCCATTGGTGGCAGGCTTGCAGCAGCAAGTCCAGAAAGTGCACCAGAAGGTGCAGGGTGAGCTGTGCCTCCATGTTGCCACCTGCGGCAGCCCCCCTGAAGGGAAGCACCGACACAGACGGGCACAGAGACCAACGCTTTGCTGTCCCTCGGCGAGGTTGGCAAGGAAGCAGGAAAAGCTGAGAACCAGCTGTCCAGGGGGGGTCCCTTTAAGCTCGAGCCTCAGATAGCCTCAGACAGCAGCCACACAAAGCAACTACTGACCTGATGCCCTGCCAGAACCGGGTTCAGCTGCCCTTAAATGCCCCCCTGCGTCCAATCAGTGTGGACGCGCTAGTTCGAATTAGCAAAATGCTAATTCGAACTAGTTTTTAGTTCTAGATGCGCTAGTTCGAATTAGCTTAGTTCGAATTAACTAATTCGAATTAAGTTAGTTCGAATTAGTGCTGTAGTGTAGACATACCCTCGGAGAGGGGAAGAGAGAGGGTGGGAGAGGGGAGGGGGGAAAACTGGGAGGAGGGAGCTGAAAGGGGGAAGCAAGGGAAAGGAGGGGGTGGGGAAACTGAAGGATTGGGGTGCGGATCTCGCCGGGCCAACCACCTCCTAGCACGGCGAGGGAGGGGGCCTCGGCCTCCCCGGAGGAATGGGGTGGAGGGTGCGGAGGTTGAGGTGGGGTGTGTGGACATTGAGGAAGAGGTTGTGGGGGTTGAGGAGGAAGAGGTGGGAGGGGGGGCAGAAGTGGGAGGAAGGACAGCAGTTGGGGGGGGCAGCAGGCGCAGGACCAGCACGGGGCACCATGCTCTGCAGCAGGAGATGCAGGTTGGTGCTCAGCCTTGGACCTCAGCCAGCAGCTCTTGGCGGACCTGCAGGTCTTCCCGCATCCAGGCCTCCAGTGTGTGGTGCACGGCTCGCAGGGCCCCCAGGTGCTGCTCCCGGTACTCCTGCTCCGTGCTGGCGGTCCGGAGCAGGCCGCGGGTGCGGGAGCATGTCCCGGGCGGGGTGATGCGCCCTGCACGAGCAGCTGGTGCAGCTGTAGAGAAAGAAGAGAAGTGGTCAGTTCTCCCTGGGGACGCAGAGGATGATGCCCAGCCCCCTCCCCCACTCCGCAACGTGAGGGTGACCATGTCCTGCACCGTCACAGCCGCTGTGCTTGTACAGAGGCCATGGTCAGGATGTCTGGCTCTCCCCGGGACTGGGAGCTGCCCCAAGACCGCACCCATGTCCCTGTGCCATGTATAGTGTGGCCGGGGCGGTGGGGGGGAGAGGGGAGATGTCCCCTGCCTCTGTGTAGAGGGGACATGTGAAGGGAAAGCATCCTGCTGGGTCCTGCCCCGGGGTCGGGAGCATGTCACGTCTCTTTGCACAAGCATGTGCCTATTGGGCAATGGCCCCTGGGTGTCACGCAGCTGGAGCCACCTGCCCAAGGGTAGCATGGCACGTGCTCACACGTGCACAGGTGTCTGCGTGATCCATGGAAGGCATGGCCCATGCGCGCGGTCTCTGGTCTCCCCCCCTCTTCCCCCCCCCCGAACTACTTAATTCAAACTACTTACTCGGTACGGTCTCCCTGGACGACCCTGCTGGAACAGCTGGCGGTGGCCCCTCTGGTGCGCCCAGGTCAGGGCCCTCCGGTCCCAGCTCGCTGTCCCCCGGGCTGGCACGGACCGCCCTGCCCCCCAAGAGTTGGTGGAGGGCAGCGAAGTAGGGGCAGGTGGCAGCCCCTGCAGCGGCGCCGCCCCTTGTGGCCCTGGCGTACCCCTGCCGCAGCTGCTTCAACTTAATTCGCACCTGCTCTTGGGTGCGCCTGTGTCCCTTGCGGGCCATGGCGGCTGCTTTGCGGCCGTAGATGGCCGTGTTCCTCCTCCTAGTGCGGAGATCATGGACGTTGGGGGCCTGCCCCCAAACCTCAATGAGGTCCATGACCTCCGCACTAGACCAGGAGGCCGCTCGCCGTCTACGGCCCCTGGCTGGCCCCTGGGTGCTCGGGGACTGGGCAGGGGACGGCTCGCTGGCACTGGCTACCTGGCTCATTGTGGGGCCACTGGCTCAGGGGCAGAGACTGCTGGCAGGGCTGTCTGACTCCAGTGCCGTCTGGCCAGAGTCTACCCATTTAAGGGCCTGGGGCTGGGGGAGAGGAGAAGAGTTTTCCTGGTTGTGCCCAGAGAGGCCACCAGGGGGAACCTGGGAAGGGCTACCCTCCCACTAGTTCAAATTAAGGGGCTACACAGCCCTTAATTAGAACTAGTAAGTTCGAACTAGGCTTAATCCTCGTAAAATGAGGTTTACCTAGTTCAAACTAAGCGCTCCGTTAGTTCCAATTAAGTTCGAACTAACGAAGCGCTAGTGTAGCGCCTAGGAAAGTTAGTTTGAACTAACGTCTGTTAGTTCGAACTAACTTTGTAGTGTAGACATACCCTCAGTCAATCCTTTCCTTAGTGCACAGTGTATAGGATCACAGCAGGAATAGCTACATTTAGATAAAACTTGAGTTGGAGTCACATAATAAATTTATGACATCATGGTAAGAGTTGCAGATATGCTACTTCTAATCAAATCATCATTTCCTCTACCAAACTGGTAACATTATTAACTGACACTTACAAGCAATCTTGATTAAATTAGCTGTGCTTCTCAAGTAAATTATTTCCTATCTTCCCCAGAGTAGAAGTTTGGTATTTGGCACTTCTGGTCCAGGTGTCAGAAAATCAGTGATTGAGAAAGAGATTTCTTTCCTTTTCACTCTCTTCTTAAATGGTTTTGATGAACAGTTGGTGTGAAAAACTATTTGTGTGTGTTCTGTGAAGAGAGAACTTTAGCTGTTTCACTGGCAGATATTATTTATTGCCTCAGGACACTGAAAGAACAGAAGACAGTTGATATAGGTTTTAATCAGGCCATGACTTTATTATACAAATGTTGTGGACTATCCAGAAGATAAAATGTACAGTGCAGGTCAATCATTATCCAGGTCTCCATGAGCCCCCTTTGGTTTCCATCCAGGTCTCCAGCCATCCCGTGGCTTAGACTGTACCATCCACCACCCTCAATAGGGGTATGTCTACACTACCATCCTAGTTCGAACTAGGGTGGTAATGTAGGCAACCGGAGTTGCAAATGAAGCCCGGGATTTGAATTTCCCAGGCTTCATTTGCATCTCGCCAGGCGCCATCATTTTTAAATGTCCGCTAGTGCGGACTCCGTGCCGTGTGGCTACACGTGGCACGGAGTAGGTAGTTCGGACTAGGCTTCCTATTCCGAACTACTGTTACTCCTCGTTTCACGGGCAGTGAGAAGGGGGGTATGTCTACACTACCCCGCTAGTTCGAACTAGCGGGGTAATGTATGCATACCGCACTTGCTAATGAAGTCTGGGATTTGAATTTGCCGGGCTTCATTAGCATAAGCGGGGAGCCGCCATTTTTAAATCCCCGATGCTTCGAACCCCGTGCAGCGCGGCTACACGGGGCTCGAACTAGGTAGTTCGGACTAGGGTGCCTATTCCAAACTACCGGTACACCTCGTTTCACGAGGAGTAACGGTAGTTCGGAATAGGAACCTAGTCCGAACTACCTAGTTCGAGCCCCGTGTAGCCGCGCTGCACGGGGTTCGAAGCATCGGGGATTTAAAAATGGCGGCTCCCCGCTTATGCTAATGAAGCCCGGAAATTCAAATCCCGGGCTTCATTAGCAAGTGCGGTATGCATACATTACCCTCCTAGTTCGAACTAGCGGGGTAGTGTAGACATACCCTGGGAGGGAGAGGGGGGGTTGGATCCCTGCCATACCAACCCATTCCTCCATTCAGTTCCTATTTCTAGCACCTCCTTTTAAATCCTTTATCAGGCCTTTTATCTGGTCATTGGATGCCTTCTGTATGGAGTACCTGCACTGAACACCTGCTCAACCATATGAAATAAAATATGACATATGGCCTATCACCCTTTTTACTTATCTGGAAAGGTTCTCACCCTTACCCTTGGTGTGGGGAAGGTGAAAAAAAACTCACTCCACTATAGTCAATGTGGGGATGTGAAAAAAATTCCTTCCAGCCCCCCTTAAAGAGAAGCAACTAGCATGATGCCCACAGAAGGTCATAACCCAATCTGATGCTTGACTCCACTAGAGGAAGGAGGGTAGGTGATGGCTTTGCTTGTGGCATGTAACAAAGAGGCATCTTCCACCCAGTGTTTTGTATTTTTTTACCTTTTGGACCACACATTGCTGAGGGGGTGAGTCAATACTTCCAATTGTGTGCTGTCCATACCTTTGCACCCCCTTCAGCCATAAAGCAGAACTGTCTTTTTCCAGTAAGCCCATAACAACTAAGACTAATCAGATGTGGTAAGGAAACAGAGAAAGAAATTCTGAGGACAGAGAACCAAACTCACAACTTCATCTGTAAATACTCAATTGTCTCTGAGATTTTTTTTCTAATACAGGGTATTTCACTTTATGGGTATGTCTAAACTACAGCACTAATTCAAACTAACTTAATTTGAATTAGTTAATTCGAACTAAGCTAATTCGAATTAGTGCATCTAGGCCCAAACACTAATTCGAATTAGCATTTTGCTAATTCGAAATAGTGCTGATTGGATGCTGGGGCTACGTCTAGACTGCAAGCCTCTTTTGAAAGAGAGCGTCTAGACTGCACGTTGAACTTTCGAAAAAGCGGCTTGCTTTTTTGAAAGAAAGCATCCAGTGAGTCTGGATGCTCTCTTTCGAAGAAGCCCTATTTACATTGAAGAACGCCTTCTTTCGAAAGAGGAACTTTCGAAAGAAGGCGTTCTTCCTCATGAGATGAGGTTTACCGCCATCGAAAGAAAAGCAGCGTTCTTTCGATTTAATTTCGAAAGAACGCGGCTTGAGTCTGGACGCAGGGGAAGTTTTTTCGGAAAAAGGCTACTTTTCCCGAAAAAACCCCTGAGTCTGGACACAGCCTGGGTCACATTTAAGGGCGGCTGAAACCAATTCCGGCAGGGCATCAGGTCAGTAGTTGCTCTGTGTGGCTGCTGTCTGAGGCTATCTGAAGCTCGTGCTTAAAGGGACCCCCCTGGACAGCCGATTCTTGCTTGCCTACCTCGCCGAGGGACAGTAAAGTGTTTTTCTCTCTACCTGCCTGAGTCGGTGGTTCCCATTGGGGCCGCCGCCGCAGTTGACACCATGGAGCCAGAGCTCGCCCTGGGCATGCTGCTCCAGTTTTTGGACTTGCTGCTGCAAGCCTGCCAGGAATGGCTGGAGGCTGCCTGACACTACCTGGTGCATGTCAGCCCCTTGCCTCTCCCTCTGGCCTCCTTGGGGGTCATGGAGGAGTGGCAGCAGTGCCCAGATGCCAGCGTGCCCCGCCGCATCTGGTGTCTGGACACCAGCAGTGACTGGTGGGACCGCATCATCCTGGAGCTCTGGGGAGACCAACAGTGGACCCAGAACTTCAGGATGAAGGACACCTTCCTGGAGCTCTGCGAGTGGCTCACCCCTGCTCTGCAGTGACGGGACACTCGCATGAGGCCCGCCATCCCCCTCCAGAAGCGTGTGGCCATCACCCTGTGGAAGCTCTCCACGCTAGACAGCTACCGATCCATCAGGAACCAGTTCTGCGTGGGTTAATCCACCGTCGGAGCAGTGCTCATGCAGGTATGGCACCCACCGGCCACTGGGCTGGGGGGGAGGAGGGTTACAAGGAGGGGATGGGCTGCCTCAGGGAAAACGGGGGGGGCGAGGCAAAAGTGCCCGGCATGGGAGGGTTCGGTCTGTCCCGGCCATAACGCACGCCGCCCGCGGGGGTTGCTTCTGGGAGTGGGGCGTGGGGCAGTGCCAGGGAACGAACATTCCCAGCCATCCGGGTGCCCCAATGATTCGTGGTTTGCTGTCTCTCTGCAGGTGGTCAAGGCCATCAACCGGGTGTTACTCTGCAGTTGGTCCGCCTCTCTGATCCGGACACGGTCATCCAGGGGTTCGGCACTCTCAGCTTCCCCAGCTGGAGGGGGGGCCATCGACAGGATGCACATCCCATCCGTGCACTCGAACACCAGGCCTCCCAGTACATCAACCGCAAGGGGTACTTCTCTGTGTGACCACCGGGGCCAGTTCACAGACATTAATGTGGGCTGGTCCGGCAAAGCACACGATGCCAGAGTGTTCCGGAACTCCTCCGTGTGCCAGAGGCTGCAGGCCGGGACCTTCTTCCCCAACCACCACATCAGGGTCAGGGATGTGGACATGCCCGTCTGCCTGGTAGGGGGATGTGGCCTACCCCCTACAGTCCTGGCTGATGAAGCCATACATGGGGCACCGCAACTCCTCCCGGCAGGCCTTCAATGCCAGACTCAGCAGGGCCCGCATTGTGGTTGAGGGGGCCTTCAGACACCTGAAAGCCCGATTTAGATGCCTCCTCTCCTGCCTCGACCTCGCCGAGCACAATATACCTCCCGTGGTGGCAGCATGTTGTGTGCTGCTCAATGTATGTGAGTGGAAGGGGGCAGCTTTCCTGCCAGCCTGGATGGCAGAGGCTTAGTGCATGGCTGGCCAATACGTGCAGCCCCGCACTGCCACCATCTGGGAGGCCCAGCAGGGGGCCGTCGAGATCCGGGAAGCTCTGAGGGAGTAGGTGGAGTAGGACTGAACTCTCCCTGCATGCCCCACTGGGGCCTTCTTCCACCCTCGCCTCCTTACCCTTTCCCATCCCTAACCCCCCTTCCTAATGTAAAATAAAAATCCCTGTTTTGCAAAAAAAAACCCTCTCTTTATGGTACATAACTGGGGTGGGGGAAGGGAGGAATAAAGGTGGGAGTGGGGAGAGCGAAACCTGGGAGGAGGGAGCTGGAAGGGGAGGAAGGGAAGGGAAAGCTCAGGGTTGAGGGTCCTGCTGGCTCTCCTGTCTCGCAGCACTGCAGATGCGGAGGAGTCAGGGGGGAATGGGAGTGGAGGGTGGGGCAGGAAGGACGGAGGAAGCGGGAGGGGGAACAGGAGTGGGAGGAGGAGTGAAAGCTGGGGCAGCTGTAGGGGCTGGAGTAGGAGGGGGCAGGAACCTGTCCACCAGGGACTGGAGTTGACCTCTGAGGTTCCTTGTGCACCTGTTGGCCCGGGTATGGGTGGCTGTTGCAGGTGGGGTGGTGAACCCTGCAGTCCCAAGTGCTGCAGCAGTGGTGAAACAAGATCAATGGTCTGTTCTCCCTGGGGACACCCAGGCCCTCTGCAAGGCGAGGTCAGCATGTGGGGAACGGGCCAGGGCCCCTGCATGACACCCAGCTGCTGCTCCATGGTGAGCAACACCCAGGCGCACGGTCCCTGGGCTCCCTCTCCCCCCACACCTCCCATACACATAAGGGGAGCATGATGGCACTCACATGTGGAGTCCTCCCCGGCCTTGGACGACACAGGTGATGTGCTCTGTGGGATGCCTCAGGGGTCCTGGGTCCTGGGAAGACTCCCTGCAGGCTCCTGACTCTCAGCGTCCTCCTCCTCCTCCGTGTCAGGGACGGGTCCCTCTGCCCCGGGGTTGATCACCACTCGTGGGGCATGGACTGCGTGAGCCCCCAGGATGTGGTCCAGGGCCTCATAATGGGGGCATGGCTGTGGGTCAGCCACTGGCTGGGAGGCCCTGCAGTAGGCCTGCCACAGGTCCTTCATTTTGCAGCGGATCTGCTCCCCATTCTGCGTGTGGCCTCTGGTGGCCAGGCTGTCAGCCATGTGGCTGTAGACGGCCACATTCCTGTGACTAGTGTGGAGATCGTGGACAATGAGGTCCACGCACTAGACCAGGTGGGTGCCCGCCTCTTGCGGCCCCAGGCAGGCTCCTGTGAGCTGCCAGCCTGGTCCTGGGAAGAAGCGGAGGACTGGGTGGCAGCGGGTGGCTGGCTCATGCCGTGCCAGGTGCAAGGTCTGCTTGCTGGGTGCTGGCAGGCTAGCAACTGACAAAAGCACCTTAGCCAGACCGTACTCTTTTAAGGGCTCCGGGGCCGGGAGGGGGGCAGAAGAGTTTCCCTGGTTTGGCCCAGAGTGGCCACCAGGGCGAGCTGGGGAGGGCTAGCCTCCAACTAGTTTAAATGAAGTGGCTACACAGCCCTTAATTCGAACTATTTAATTCGAACTAGGCGTTAGTCCTCGTAGAATGAGGTTTACCTAGTTCAAATTAAGTGCTCCCCTAGTTCGATTTAAATTCAAACTAGCGGCTGTTAGTTCGAATTAACTTTGTAGTGTACACATACCCTATTTTATTACTAGAAGATGTACCCGCTTTGCCTGGGTCTTTAACTGTAGTAGTGGTTTTGGGTTATTTTTGAAAACTAAAAGGAAAATGTACATATTTTATTTAAATGATGGGGCTCAAGGCAGGAGATGGAGGGAGCAGAGGTCAGGGCAGGAGGTTGGGTGTGTGGGGGGCTCAGAGCAAGTGTGGAGGTTGCAGAAGTCAGGGCAGGGAGTGGGTGGCCAGGGTAGGGTCAAGGGTGCAGGAGTCAGGGAAGGGGGCTGAGAGATATGGGGGGGCTCAGGACAGGGAGATGGGGTGCAGGAGTCAATGCAGAGGGTGGAGGGCTCTGGGTAGGGGTAGAGGTGGAGGACGCAAGGCACAGGTTAGAGGGCTCACACCAAGGGGTACAGCTGTGCTACTGGCTCTATTTGGCGGCCCCTCCCAATGGGCTGGGGCTGTATTGCCTAGCTCTGGCCACTGGCTCCTCCCTGGAGGGACTGGGTCTGCACTGCCTATTCCCAGCCAGTGGGGATCCAGGCTGTGCTGCCCAGTCAGTGGCTCATCCTGGGGATCCAGGCTGTGCTGCCCTGCTGGTGATAATGCGGGGGGAGAGGGGGGAAGACATAGCAGCAGGGGTGGCGATGCCCAGTCCTGGGCCACAGCTGCTTTCCAGGGTGGGCAGCATTCCTGGGTCCCATGCTGCAGCCAAGGGCTGGTGGTAGGGGGAGAAGTTTGGCCTGAGGTTTGAAGAAAGAGGGTCCCTTACTCCTGGCCAGTGGCTGACAGCATGGAGATACCTGAACCCAGCTGGGCATTCTTCTGGTGGTGTGGCTGCCCAAACCCTCTCCCCCCATGGTCACTCTGCAGTGTTATTGTCCCCTGTGCTCCCTGCCTCTTACAATTTCTGAAGAGTTCCTGAACAAACAGACTCACAGATGGATGGACAGATGTTTTTTAAGGCATAATATTTTTACTATTCAGGAGATTATCTGAAATTCTTGCAATCTAATCTAACAGTTATCTTCCGTGTATATCTGAGAAAATTCTGAATAGTTCCCAATATTTGATATTCAGAACCCTTCTCTAAACTTCAATATCTTTCCATAGCCGTGAAATTTTTTGAGGAATTCCTAACATACTCCAGCCATTATACATAGACTGGAAAATATCTACCAAAGAAAAATTACTCACTAAGCAATGCGGTTTTTTTAGATAAAAACCTTGTGACTACCTTGCTCAGTTAACTAACACTTCCAATAATGTGAAGTTTTGTCGCCTTTCTCTCTGGACTATTATTTTCCTATTGGATTATTTAACATAGCCAGAAAAATGTTGCAGAGCAAAAATTATTAAAATACGCATAGTGAGTTTTTTCTTTCATCATAGCCAGATTCTGTGGTGCAATTCAAAGAATACCGCTATTGACTTCAAAGGATGTTCTGCCTAATTTATGACTGAAGAACATACCACATAATTTCTTATTTCACCAGTCCTAAAAAATAGTTATAACAATTTAAATAGCTCTGCTACATTAACTGGAAACATATTTTTTGTTCAAATTTTCAGAGACATAGTCCTCAATTGTTCTTCTTGTAGCTTAAATTCAATTTTCAGTTCATATTTGTAACAAACTGGTGTATTCAAGCTGTCAAATATTTGTCATGCTGAAAAGCTGAAACTGCTAAACCTCTTTCCCAAATGTTATGCCTAATTTTAGCATTGTTATTGTTGGCATCTTGCAGTTAAACACGAGGATACCATGGCCTGTAAATAAAGATAATTCCCTCCTACAGACTTCTACTTCAAAAGCTGCATGAATACCAAAGGTATGTAAAAGTTATTCTAAGGTGTTATCCCACCTACAACATGTCAGTGTGGATGGGTAAAAAAGCCCATCTTTTTAATTATTCTGATTTAAAGCAGGGAGGGGAGGGAGAAGAATCATTATATGTGTTGTGGAATCCATAAGCTATGCAGGCTTCTGGATAGGTACAGGAGAAAAAAAAAGATAAAAAATTGATACTTTTCAATCCACAGCTTCTCCATAACATTTGCATGTATTGCCAAGAGCCAGATGGTCAGTGACTTATCTGAAGGCTTATATTGTTTATTGTAAATTAAGTTATTTCTATAATATTCCAACTCAGGAATCCTTCTGTCTTTTTTCCTTAATCAATGATTGAATAATTGAGCAGTTGTGGGTATCATGTCCTTGTGAGGTTAGTGGGAACTTCTTTGTTCTTGGCAAGAAGCAATCTGAATTTCACAATAATGGTTTGAATAACTCACTAGAAGTGCATATAAGTGACAGAAATTTAGCTGTCTTAGCCCTGGCGTAGAAAATAACAAGCAGAAAGTCCACAGTACCAAGCTCGTTATTTCGAAATAATGGTCTGGTTATTTTGAAATAATAACTCCTTTTTTCCACAAGGAATAATGCTCATTTTGAAATAATTATTTCAAAATAGCGGTAGTATGGACACAGGGCTGGTTTTAGGAAGTGTGGGGCCCAATTCGAACAATTTCGATGGGGCCCCGCAACTGTTTTGATTGAGGAAAAAAAAATCATGGCACAAAAAAATCCCCTGCCCAACACACACACACACCCTCCCATGGCACAGGAAAACCCTGTGCTAAACTCACACCTCCTGCAGCGCGGGCAGCTGATGCCCTCCTCCTCCGTGGCCAGCAGAGGCGGCAGATTTGTATAATTTTTGGTGGTGCCCCATCAGCCACACCTCCTGACCCCTGTTAGTCACGGCCCCTGGCCCCCGTTAACCAGGCCTCTGGAGGTAACTCACTCGGGGCAAGATGGACACATGACCAGAAGTAAAAGGTGTCATGTCACCCCTCACGAAGGACTTTTCCCACCATCCTCCTACCAACAGGGATTAGTTTGGCCCCCACCAAACCCCCTTCATGCAACTATCCTACAATAGCATTAACCCAACGTGTGTGACATTAACTCAGGGGCAGAGAGGCTGGAGGAAGTGTTCCTTCTAAGGCTATGTCTACACTCGCGGCTTCTTGCGCAAGTACAGCCGTTCTTGCGCAAGAACCCACAGAGCAGCCACACTGCCCGCCTACTCTTGTGCAAGGAAATTTACAGTATGGCGTGTTAAGAGAGGGTGTCTTGCACAAGAGCTACGCTCTTTTCTAAAAGGTGTAAGCTCTCTTGCGTAAGAGGGCAGTGTGGATGCTCGGCAGAGATTTCTTGTACAAGAAACCCCTATGGCTAAAATGGCCATTGGAGTTTTCTTGAGCAAGAGAGCGTCCACACTGCCATGGATGCTCTTGTGCAAAAGCACAGTTCACACATGGCAGTGTGGACATGTTCTTGTGCAAGACTTCTTGCACAAGAACTCTTGTGCAAGATATTCTTGCGCAAGAAGCTGCCAGTGTAAACATAGCCTAAAAGTTTCCTCCCATGAGCAGAATGGATTTTGTGTTGTGCACCTGTACTGAGTTCATGGGGCTTGTTCGGATGTGCCACTGCGGCACCCAAGTTATTAATAAATATGTTATAAACCTTTACCTTTTCTCTCTGCTGCCATGTCTCCACCCCTTGCTCCATCAGCTTCCCTGGTGCCTGCTGCCCCCCAACTCCTCACCCTCCTCTACTGTCCTGACTCCTGCCCTTCTCTCCCCGCTGTGCCCACTCCTCCAGTAGCCCCACTCCGATCATGTGGGCTACTCCTCTTCATCCCCTCTCCTAACACCTCCCTCTACCCACCTGCCCTGCCTCTCTTCTCCGGTGGTGGTCCCTCCCCTGCAGGTGTCTGCCCTTCTGCTTCACCCCAGAATCCCCTGGCACCTGCACCTTCCCTTAGCCCTGCACCCTCCTGGTGCCTCCCCCTTCCCTTATTGCCCCTGCCCCCTTTTTCCCTGATGCCCACTCCCTCACCACTCTCTGCCCCTGTTCCTCTCCTGCCCCTCTGTGCCCTCACACATGACTAGCTCCATCCCCACCTTTCTCATGCCCACCCCTTCTTTCAATCCTTTTCCCAGCATCACCCTGTCCCCCCTCCGACTGACACCTCCCCTCCTGCCCTTTTCCTCATTGTCTGCACTTGGCCCCCTGGCATTTGTCTCTCCTCCACACTGTCCCTTGGTGCTGTCCCTATTTTCCCCCTCCCCCTCCGCACAAGCCCCTTCCTCTCCCACCCCTTTCCCCTAGTTTTTCCCCTCCCCTATCTTCTGCCTTCCACTTTGCGGGGCCAGAGTCTGTGCTTGGGCCCCGGACTCCGAATCTGGAGTGGCACTGAGCAGTACGCAATGTGGTGCCAAGGAGTTTTAAAGTCCTGGGCCGTGATGTCACATCATGTCTGGGTGTCTCCCCGCTCACTTGAGAACGCCATGAATGGTGTAACTGGGTAGTCTGCTAGGGGATTCTTGGGGGCACCCCAGTTCCTGGGTCGCTGCCCCAACTCTTCCCTACTCCCAGCTTCTACTCCGCCGTCCCCACGGTCGCTTCCAGCTGCCCCCGGTCCGCTGCGCGGCTGCTCCGGATCTCTGGTCTCTCAAGTGCCGCCACCACCGTGGTGCTCTCCGTCGTCTCCCTCCTTGCCGTGACAGCCACCCGCGTCGGTCGACTCCCCTCCGAGTCCTCTCCTGGCGGCGTCCCCAGCTGGTGCCTCGGCCGATCCTGCGGAGGAGGCTGAGAGCAGAATCCCCCTGGCTCTCTACTCGCCTCCCCCCATCCTGCTTCTCCCTCTCTCCTTTTAAACTCTCCGCCCGGCGTTCCTCCGGCCCCCGCACTTCCTGGGGCCGCCCCCGACCTCCCGGGTCCTAAAACCTGCCCGTTAGTCCCCGGGCTGGAGTGCGCCTGCACGCCAGCCGTGCCAGCTTCCCCTGACTCAGCTGCCTGCCCTGCAGTGTGGTGCCGGCCTCCCGCCGCCAGCTGACACTCCACGTGGGGCGCGGAGCTGTGGATCCCGCGTCCACAAGTGCGGGGGTGAGTTCCCCCGTCACACCTCTCCCCGGGGTCTCTTTCACCTCCTCCCTCTCGGCCGACCTAGACAAAAAGTCCACGTTGGCATGTTCTCGTCCTGCTCAGTGTACTATTTTAAACGAATACTGCTGTAAAAACAAATACCATCTCATTATACAAGGATTGGCCTCTTTCATATTATGCATCCATGCTAGCGGTGCATGGTCTGTCACTAGCAGGAACGGGCTACCTAAGAGGTAGTATCTCAGCGATTCTACCACCCACCTAATGGCCAAGGCTTCCTTCTCTATTGTGGAGTAGCATTGCTCTCTGGGCAGTAGTTTGCGGCTGAGGTATAGGATAGGCCTATCGCCCCCTTCATGTTCCTGGGCTAAGATCGCCCCAATCCCGATGTTTGACGCATCCGTCTGTACAATAAAGGGCTTAGTGAAGTCTGGTTGAGTCAACACCGGCGCTGTAGTAAGTCTCTGTTTGAGCTGCTGAAAGGCTTCTTCACATTGTGGTGTCCACTTCACTCTCTCCGGGCAGCCCTTCCTTGTTAGGTCCGACAGCAGGCCCGCCACCATGGCAAACTGCGGTATGAACCAACAGTAGTATCCGGCTAAGCCCAGGAACTGCTGCACCTGCTTTTTCATAGAGCCTGGAACTTTTGCACTGCCTCTACCTTGGTTACTTGCGGACTCAGGCACCCCCATCCTACTACGTACCCCAGGTACATTACCTCTGTCTGGCCAAATGCACACTTACTGGGGTTGGCCGTTAATCGGGCCTCCTCTAGTGCCTGAAGAACGGTCCGGACGTGCGTGAGGTGTTCCTCCCAGGACGCGCTGTATATGATGATATCATCAATGTAGGCGTCGGCGTATACCTGGGGGTCTCTCAGCGCCCTGTCCATTACCCTCTGGAAGGTGGCCGCCGCCCCATTCAATCCGAAGGGCATCGTGAGGAAGTGATATAGTCCGGATGGGGTGGCAAAGGCCGTTTTCGTCTGCGATGCTGGTGTAAGCGGGATCTGCTAATATCCCTTCGTCAGGTCTAGTGTTGACAGAAACTGAGCTCGCCCTAGCCTCTCCAGTAGTTCTTCTACCCGGGGCATTGGATAGGCGTCCATGCAGGAGATGGCATTAACTTTTCTGAAATCGATGCAGAACCGTAGGGTCCCATCCCGCTTGGGGACAAGTACTATAGGGCTCCGCCAGCCGCTTCTGGATTCCTGTATGACCCCCCCATCCACAGCATTTTGTTTACCTCATCTTGAACCGGTCCCCACATCTTTCGGGGCAAAGGATGGAGGGGCTCTCACACCTTTTGTCCGGGAAGGGTCTGGATATGGTGGTACCCCACCGTTGTTCTCCCCAGCTGGGCTGACAACACCCCTGCGAATTCCTGTAGCAGGTTCCTCATTTCTTCCTTTTGGGCTTCTGTCAGCTCCGTTCCCAGCGTCGCCTCCTTCCCGGCGTTTTCAATGTCGCCGCCTCAGGGTCCCAACTCTGGCTCTGTCCTTTGTAGGGTGACCAGGAGGCCTTCTCGTTTTCTCCATCCTTTTAACAAGTTCACATGATAGATCTGCGTCCCTTTCTGCCGGTCCAGGAGTTTGATCTCATAGTTAACTGGGCCCACTTGCCGCACTACTTCATAAGGGCCTTGCCACTTCGCCAGCAGTTTAGACTCTGCTGACGGCAACAGCAGCAGGACTCGGTCCCCTGGGGCAAAGGTCCGGGCCCGTGTCCCTTGGTTGTAATAGCGCGCTTGTCTGGTCTGGGCCTTGCGGAGGTTCTCCTGAGCCAGTTCGTCTACCGCCTTCATTCTTTCTCGTAGCTCCATAATATACGGTACCGTCCCTCGCACCCTTGTGGGCTGTTCTTCCCACTCCTGCTTGATTAGGTCTAATATCCCCCGGGGCTGCCTCCTGTAGAGCAGCTCAAATGGGGAAAATCCGGTGGAGGCTTGGGGTACTTCCCGTACTGCATACAGGAGGGCTGGGAGGAACTGGTCTCAGTCCTGGGCGTCCAACTCTACGAACTTTCTAAGCATGGTCTTAAGTGTCCTGTTAAAATGCTCTACCAACCCATCCGCCTGAGGGTGGTATACGGAGGTACGGAGCTGCTTTACTTTCAGTAGGCGGCAAAGTTCGGCCATGATCCGCCCCGTCAGGTTCTCCCCCTGGTCCGTTAATATTTCTTGGGGCAAGCCCCGGAGAATACTTTAACCAGCTCCCCAGCCAAGGTCGGGGCCTTGGTGTTGCGAAGCGGAACCGCCTCTGGATAGCGGGTGGCGTAGTCTATCAACACTAAGATATGGCAGTTGCCCCTCCGTGACCGTTCCAGGGGCCCCACCAGATCCAGCGCGACCCTTCTAAAGGGCACGTCCACCACCGGTAAGGGTACAAGCGGAGCATGTGCCACGCTCTTCCCTGCCACCCGCTGACACTCTGGACAAGAGCTGCAGAAGTCTCTAACTTTTTTATGGACCCCTGGCCAATAAAATCTTTGCAGTATGCGCTGCAATGTCTTTTCGGCCCCCAAATGTCCTGCCCAGGGATTGGCATGGGCCGCCTCCAGCACCTGCCATCGCTGCCGGGTTGGTACCAGGAGCTGATGTACCCCCTCTTTTTGCCCAGGGTGGGAGACTACCTGGTATAAGTGATCGCCTCTTACCTCAAACCGAGGCCCCTGCACTCTCTGTCTGTCGGGGTCCTCCTCGGTTCCCGCTTGGTCCCAGGCGTGCTTCAAGGATTCATCCTCGCTCTGCTCCCTTACGAAGTTGAGGTCGGCCTCCGGGTTCCTTCCCCCGAGCCTGGCACTCGGCGTGTCCCCGGCCTGGGCTTCCCGTGCGGGCTCCACTTCGTTGTAGCGTGGCCGTCTGCCTCCCTTTGGGTTGGGGTGCGCCCTCCCCCAGTCTCGGATCAGTCGTGGCAGCCCTGGCCAGTCCCACCCAAACACTACGGGGTAGGCCAAATTAGGGGCCACCGCGACTCGGCACGTTTGC
The DNA here is from genome assembly GCF_052426305.1 of Pelodiscus sinensis. Classification (NCBI taxonomy): domain Eukaryota; kingdom Metazoa; phylum Chordata; order Testudines; family Trionychidae; genus Pelodiscus; species Pelodiscus sinensis. The sequence goes on along the minus strand of NC_143067.1, from coordinate 29,529,603 downwards.
TGTCGGCCTCCCTCCGTAATCAGAACCAACCATATAGGATAGTGCCTTACATCCCCATGGATACACTGCATTGCTACGGTGGGGCCCGTGGCCCCTTCCCGGGGTACCAGCTCCTCCCGGATCATGTCTGGTTGCATCCCGTGTCCACTAGGGCCCACACCGCTCGTCCCACGATGCCTACCTGAACTGTGATCTTACCATCGTCGCGGCTCCTCGCCCGCTGAGCTGCCACCGACGCTCTCCCATAAAAGCAGTCCATAAAGGGGCAGTCTCTCCTGAAATGTCCCTCCTGGCCACATTCGAAGCAGGCTCCTCGGGGCGCTGTCTCTGAGGGCTTCACAGGGGCCACCTCACTTTCTCGGGCCATGCTTGTCTTGGGAGGTTAGTTAAACAGAAATTAAAAGGCATAGAGACTAGAGCCAAATCCCTGAAAGCTGTATGGAAACTTTTTAAAGACACCATAATAGAGGCCCAACTTAAATATATACCCCAAATTAAAAAACATAGCAAGAGACCTAAAAAAGAGTCACCGTGGCTTAAACACCATGTAAAAGAAGCAGCGAGGGACAAAAAGGTACCTTTTAAGAAGTGGAAGTCCAATCCTAGTGAGATAAATAGAAGAGAACAAAAACACTGTCAAATCAAGTGTAAAAATGTAATAAGAAAAGCGAAAAAAGATTTTAAGGAACAGCTAGCCAAAAACTCAAAAAGAAATAACAAAATGTTTTTTAAGTACATTAGAAGCAGGAAGCCTGCTAAAAAACCTGTGGGTCCCCTAGATGATCGAGCTATAAAAGGAGCAATCAAGGACGATAAAGCCATTGCGGAGAAACTAAGTGATTTCTTTGCTTCAGTCTTCACGGCTGAGGACGTTGGGGAGATTCCTGAAGCTACACCGTCCTTTGTGGGTGATGAATCTGAGGAACTGTCCCGGATTGAAGTGTCATTAGAAGAGGTTTTGGAAAAATAGAAAAACTTAATGTTAACAAATCTCCAGGACCGGATGGCATTCATTCAAGGGTTCTAAAAGAAATCAAATGGGAAATTGCTGAGCTATTATCTGTGGTTTGTAACCTATCCTTTAAATCGGCTTCCATACCTAATGACTGGAAGGTAGCCAACGTGACACCAATATTTAAAAAGGGTTCTAGAGGCGATCCTGGCAAATACAGACCGGTAAGTCTAACTTCAGTACCAGGCAAATTAGTAGAAACAATAGTAAAGAATAAAATTGTGAAGCATGTAGAAGAACATAATTTGTTCGACAAAAGTCAACATGGCTTCTCTAAAGGGAAATCCTGTCTTACTAATCTTTTAGGGTATGTCTACACTACAGCACTAATTCGAACTAACTTAGTTCGAATTAGTTAATTCGAACGAAGCTAATTCAAATTAGCACATCTAGACTTAAAAACTAGTTCGAATTAGCGTTTTGCTAGCATGCCCACACTGAGTGGACCCTGAACTGAGGTTAAGGATGGCCGGAAGCAGTGCCAGCGGGGCATCAGATTAGGATTTAGCGCATGGAGCTGCTGCCTCAGGCTAGCCAAGGGATGTGCTTAAAGGGACCCGACCCCCACCCCGGACAGACAGTTCTCAGGGGTTCCCCGCTTACAAAGCAGTCCTAGCTTGGAGTGCCCTGAGTGCCCACACTCGGCACATCACAGCACGTGGCCATCAGCCTGGATGCACTTGCTGCAGGCTGCCATCAGGAGCGGGGGTCAATCGGGGGGCTGCAGGAGAGATTCCACCCCAAGGAGCCCGCAGAGCCACCCCAGTCCTCCCCATTGGGGGCTCGTGCCCCATTCCTCCCTCACCTCCTTCCACTTACCCCTCCCTAGCCCCCCTTCCTGCTATACAAAATAAAGAACACGTGTGTTCAAAAATAGAAACTCTCTTTATTGAACAAAACTCGGGGAGACTGGGAAAAGAAGGTGGGAGAGGGGAAGAGAGAGGGTGGGAGAGGGGAGGGCAACTAAAATGACCAGGGGTTTGGAACAGGTCCCATATGAAGAGAGGCTAAAGAGACTGGGACTTCTCAGCTTAGAAAAGAGGAGACTGAGGGGGGATATGATAGAGGTCTATAAAAGCATGAGTGGTGTGGAGAGGGTGCATAAAGAAAAGTTCTTCATTAGTTCCCATAAGAGAAGGACTAAAGGACACCAAGGCCGTGTCCAGACTCAGGGGTTCTTTCGAAAAAAGTACCCTTTTTTCGAAAGAACTTCCCCTGCGTCCAGACTCAAGCCGCGTTCTTTCGAAAGTAAATCGAAAGAACGCGGCTTTTCTTTCGACGGCTGTACACCTACTTTTACGAGGAAGAACGCCTTTTTCGAGGGAGATCCGTCGAAAGAACGTGAGTCTGGACGGAGGGAGCCCTTTCTTTCGAAAGAATTGGCCTCCAGGAAGAAGCCCTGGTGGACAATCTGGGGCATGGGTTGCACGTCTGTGGTTCCTGGCTGCAGCCATTCCTTAAAGGGACAGGCACCCTCACAAACACTTGTTGCAGACAAGGAGCCAGAGCACACGGCGACCTTGCTGCAGCATGTCCCAGCCCCAAGACCGTCCTGGCCCTTCCACCGAGCCTTCTGAGGACCCAGCCAAGGGCTCCAAGCGCCGGGCACCATCCTGGTCCGGCGCAGAGATCAAGAGCCTGCTGGAGCTGTGGGGAGAGGAGGAGGCCTTACAGGCCCTCAAAAGCCGGCGGCGAAATGCCGAAATTTATGGCCGCATGGCTGAAGCCCTGGCCCAGAAGGGCCACTACCCCCGCACCCAGGACCAGGTGCGGTCCAAGGTAAAGGAGCTGCGGCAGGGCTACGCCAAAGCCAGGGAGGAGAGCTCCCGGTCTGGGGCAGCCCCCCACTACTGTCCCTACTACCCAGAGCTGGACCAGATCCTGGGTGGCAGTGCAGAAACACGCACACCACGGAGGTTCGTGCAGTCCGGACTGGCAGACCCCGTGGTGGACGCACCAGAGCGGGAGCTACAGCACTCTGGAGACGGGGACATGGTCCCAGAGGAGGAGGAGGACAGCGAGGAGATGGCGACCCTCACCACCGTGGAGCCAGTCACCCAGACCTCTGAGGCCTCCCAGGCGTCATCTGGCGCAGGAGAGGAAGCAGCAGGTGAGTACAGTGAGGTTGTGTCACACCGGGGGGGGGGGAGGTAGGTGGGTGCACAGTGGGTGATGCACAAGGGAAACCTGTCATGCTCAGGCTGATGCCCAGGTCACACACACACACACAGTGTGACCTTCAGAATGTCTGCTTCCCCTGTCTCAAGGGAGAGGGCATGCCCTTTTGGACAGCTATTGCACACATGACTGATTGTGATAGAAATGTAGCCGTGTTACTCTGATCTGAGGAAGTGGGTCTGGCCCACGAAAGCTCATCCCCTAATAAACCAACCTGTTAGTATTTTCAGTGCTACAGAGTCCAGTTTATAGGACTGATTGTGTCTTCTTCTTTTCCTCCACAGCCGGACCAGCCGTGGAAGAGGGCCGCAGCACCCCAGCCCCACCTCCATCTCCATCTCCATCTCGGGGACAAGGGAGCCGCAGACACAGGCATGTCTACGTGGACATCCTCAGACAGCACGTCGAGGCTGTGCAGGAGCAGAACTCCATCCTGCGACAGAGGGCGGAGGCAGAGGAGCACTGGCGTGATCGGCTCCTGAACGAGCTGGTCCTGCAGCGCACAGTCCTGTACAGCACCCTGAGGGAGGTCAGCGGCTTGCCTGCTGCTTGCCTGGTCCTGCTCCTCCAGCACCCCATGACCTCACCCCACCAAAACCCCCTTCCACAACAGCATCCCTTTCCCCCCTTGGACCTCCCTCTCCCCCAGCCCCCACAGTTCCCCAGCCCCTCTCTCCCCCTGGCCCTCCTCTCCCCCAGGCTTCCACGTCCCAAGAGCCCCCCAGCAGCCAGCCAACCGACAGGTGCATCACCCAATCCCGTAGCCGGGGAGCACCCCAAACACGAGGCCCAGCCAGGAAAGGGAAATCTGCCAAGCCCCGTTCAACCTGATCCCCTTCCCCCCTCCAGGTTTCCAGTCCCCTTCCCCCCTCCAGGTTTCCAGTCCCTTTCCCCCCTCCAGGTTTCAATCACCCCCATCACCCCAGTTATAAAGCACAAACAAAGGGTTAAACAAACTGTTTCTTTATTGTATATAGTTTGGCAACAACAAAAATGAAAAAAAATTTTGTTATGTTTGCAACATTTATAATTTTGTACATATTACCTAACAAGTAAAGAGAACATTTTATTTTGAAACACACCCTGGTGTAAGTGATGTGTCCAAACTGGGTCAGGAGATGGGTTGTGGAGGGAAGCTTCTATTGGGCCAGGGCCCAGTCCCCAGGCAGAAGCCCCTCAGTGCACTCAGTCTCAGTGGCCTCCACTGGAGAATTGGTCCCGGAGGGCCTCCCGGATGCCAACTGCAGACCGGTGAGCCTGGCGGATGGCAGCTGTCCGGGGCTGGGCAAAGAGCCTCTCCTGGGCATCAGCAGCTCTCCCCAACCCTGGTAGGAAGGCATCCCCTTTCCTCTCCACGAGGTTATGGAGGACGCAACACGCAGCCACCACCTCAGGGATGTTGCTCTCCCCCATGTCGAGGTGTGTGAGCAAGCACCGGAATCTGCCCTTTAAACGGCCAAACGCACATTCGACCTGGTTGCGAGCCCGGTTAAGGCAAGCATTAAACTGCTCCTTGCTCGCATCCAGCTGGCCGGTGTAGGGCTTCATCAGCCACGGCATCAGGGGATAGGTGGCATCAGCCACTATGCACACCGGCATGTGCACATCCCCAACCGCAAACTGGCGATGGGGGAAAAATGTTCCTGCCTGAAGCCTCCGGTACAGGTACGAGTTTCTGAAGATGCGGGCATCATGTGCCCGCCCTGACCACCCAACACAAATGTCCGAAAACTGTCCATGATGGTCGACCAGGGCCTGGAGGACCATAGAAAAGTAACCCTTTCTATTGATATATTGGGCTGCTCGATGGGGCAGTGCACGGATGGCAATGTGTGTCCCATCGAGCGCTCCTCCGCAATTCGGGAAGCCGAGGGCAGCAAAGCCGGCCATGACGCTGTCCAGATCCGGTAGACAGATGAGCCTGTTGAGCAGCTCTGAATTGATGGCCCTCACCACCTGCAGAACGAGACAGACAACAAAGTGTTAGAAGGGGTGCCTTATGTCTTAGGAGGAGAACCCACCACCCACCTTCCCTCTCAAACACCCCGGGAATCCCCTCCTCAGAACCACTCCCCCCACACAATTCAGGGTGAGTGGAGGAGCTCCCTCCCACTCCCACTCCACTTGGCCCTTCCTGACAGTCTCCCTTCCCCCCACCCCAAACTGTGACTGTCCCCAGACAATGACTTACCTCCATCAAGACGGCCCCGACAGTAGATCTCCCCACGCCAAATTGGTGTCCCACGGAGCGGTAGCTGTCGGGGGTTGCCAGCTTCCAGAGGGCAATGGCGACCCTCTTTTCCAGGGGGATGGCGGGCTGCAGGTGGGTGTCTTGCCGTTCCAGAGCAGGGGCGAGCCAGGTACACAGCTCCTGGAAAGTGGTCTTTCTCATGTGGAAGTTCCCAGTCTTGGTCATCCCAGATCTCCATCACGAGCCGGTCCCACCATTCAGAGCTGGTGTCAAACCTCCAAACACGCCTGTCCACAAAAAAGTTCGGAGGCAAGGGCAGTGCGGCTGCCTGACGGAGGAACCCCTCGTCCCTCTGGTCTGGGAGCAGCTCAGGAAGGAGCCTCATGACTGTGTCATGAAGATGCAGCAACAGCTGCAGTATGGTGGTGTGGGGCCATCGCCTGCCCAGGGGCAGCTCTGGCTCCATGCCAAAAATAAGGGTCTGCAAGCAGAAAAACCTCAAAAGAAAAAAGCTGCTGGGGTGTCCCAGGAAGCTGAGCACTCCAAAGCAGCACTGCAATGCCTTGCAAAATTCCTCAAGGGACAGCAAAGGCAGCTGCAGGAGCAGAGCAACGGGTGTTCAGGAGTGTCCCTTTAACCACGCGTCTCTGCAAAGGGCAGGCAGGCAGCACCCAGAAGGAAATGCTGCCCCCATGCCCTGGCAGAAGCAGTTCCGGGTGGCTTTGAATTTCGAAAGAGCGTCCAGCAGTCTGGACGCTCTTTTTCGAAATAGCGGATCGATCTTTCGATCCGCGCATTGTAGTCTAGACGCGCTCTTTCGAAAGAAGCCTGCAGTCTAGACATAGCCCAAATGAAATGAATGGGTAGCAGGCTTCAAACTAATAACAGAAAGTTCTTTTTCACAAAGCAAATAGTCAACCTGTGGAACTCCTTGCTGCAGGAGGCTGTGAAAGCTAGAACTATAACAGAGTTTAAAGAGAAGTGAGATAAAGTCATGGAGGTTGGGTCCATGGAGTGGTATTAGCCAGGGGGTAGGAATGGTGTCCCTGGCCTCTGTTTGTGGAAGGCTGGAGATGGATGGCACGAGACAAATGGCTAGGTCATTGTCTTCGGTCCATCCCCTCCAGGGCATCTAGTGTTGGCCGCTGTCGGCAGACAGGCTACTGGGCTAGATGGACCTTTGGTCTGACCCCGTATGGCCATTCTAGGCTCAGGGCTCAGGGTCGGGGGTCTCACTGGACCACCTTGATTTTCATGCAAGCCTGCTCCTGGGTGGCCAGGCTGGCAGCTCTCCTGCCCTAGTCATCCACTTTCCTGTGCCTAGTGCGGAGGTCGTGGATGAGGTCCACGATGTCCGCACTAGACCAGGCGGGCGCCTGCCTCTTGTGGACCTGGGCAAGCTCCCAGGAGGCGCCAGCCTGGTCCCAGGAAGAGGCGGAGGGCTGGGTGGCAGTGGGTGGCTGATTCGTTCCGTGCCAGGTGCAGGGTCTGCTGGCTGGGTGCTGGCAGGCTTGCACCTGGCACGGGCACCGTAGCCAGCCCATGTCCCTTTAAGGGTTCTGGGGCCGGGAGGGGGGCAGAATAGTGAGGGGGGCACAACCCCTCAGGAACACCAAGACCCCCACACCCGCAATGCTGCGAGATGGGAGGGCCGGCAAGACCCCCAACCCTGAGCTTCCCCTTCTCCTTCCTCCCCTTGCCTCCCGCTTCCAGCTCCCTCCTCCCAGGTTTCCTCCCTCCCCTCTCCCACCCTCATTCCTAATGTCCCCCCACCGCAGTTTTGTGAAAAAAGATCTTTTTTGTAGATCAGGAAGGGGGGTTAGGGAGGGGAAAGGGGAAGGAGGTGGAGGTGGAATGTAAGGCACAAGGCCCCAGTGGGGCACGCCAGGGGGTCTTCAGTCCTCTTCCGCCTGGAAGCTCTCCCGCAGGGCTTCCCTGATGCGGTCAGCCCCCTGAAGGGCTTCCCAGCTGGCAGCTGTGTGGGGCTGTGCATACTGGCCAGCCACGTGGTCAGTCTATGCCATCCAGGCTGGCAGGAAAGCCTCCCCCTTCCTCTCACATAAATTGTGGAGCACACAGCACGCTGCCACCACGTGCAGAATATTGTGCTGGGAGAGGTCGAGGCAGGTGAGGAGGCATCTAAATCATGCTTTCAGTCAGCCGAAGGCCCCCTCGACCATGATACAGGCCCTGCTGAGCCTGGCATTGAAGGCCTGCCGGGAGGGGCTGAGGTGTCCCTTGTAGGGCTTCATCAGCCAGGGATGTGGGGGAGTAGGCCACATCTCCCAGCAGGCACACTGGCATGTCCATGTCCCTGACCCTGATGTTGTGGTTGGGGAAGAAAGTCCCGTCATGCAGCCTCTGGGATACGGAGGAGTTGCGGTATACCCATGCGTTGTATTCCTTGCTGGACCTGCCCACATTAATGTCCATGGCACCGGTGGTCAGACACGGCCAACAAGATCACAGAGAAGTACCCCTTCCTGTTGATGTAGAGGGAGGCCTGGTGGTCCGGGGCATGTATGGGATGTGCCTCTCGTCAATTGCCCCTCTGCAGTTGGGGAAGCCCAGGGCGCTGAACCTCTGGATGACCACGTCCAAGTCGGTGAGGCGGACGACTCTGTGGAGCAGCATCCTCTTGATGGCCTTGACCACCTGCAGAGAGACACACAAAACCGAGGCTCACTAGGGTGCCCGGGTGGTTGGGAGTGTTTGTGCCCCACCACTGCCCCGCATCCCACTCCCAGGAGCAACCACCGCTGCAATCCTGGCCACTGTGAGCAGTCTGTAGTGAGGCTGGGATGGACCGAACCCTCCCGGGAAGGGCGTGTACACCACCTCCCCCCCATTTTCCCTGAGGCAGCCCATGTCCTCCTTGCAGCCCCCCTTCCTGGCCCAGTGGCTGGTGAGTGCCATACCTGCATGAGCACTGCTTCTACGGTGGATCTCCCTACGCCTAACTGGTTGCCGACGGATCGGTAACTATCCAACATGGAGAGCTTCCAGAGGGTGATGGCCACCCTCTTGTGGAGGGGAATGTTGGGCCTCAAGCATGTGTCCTGTTGCAGCAGAGCAGGGGCGAGCCACTCGCAGAGCTCCAGGAAGGTGTCCTTCTTCATCCTAAACTTCTGGGTCCACTGTTGGTCTCCCCAGCAATCCAGGACGATGCAGTCCCTCCAGTCACTGCTGGTGTCTAGATGCCAGATGCAGCGGGGCAGGCTGGCGCCCGGGTGCCGCTCCTCCAGGGCCCCTGGGGGGGGCAGGGAGAGGGCCAGGGGACTGGTCTGAAGCAGAAGGTGCCAGGCAGCCTCCAGCAATTGCTGCCATGCTTGTAGCAAGACGTTCAACATGAGCACCAGAGTGCCCAGGGGAGGCTCTGACTCCATGGTGCCGAGTGCGGCGGTGTCCCAATTGAGAACAACCAAATCAAGTGGAGAGGAAAACACTTTGCTTTCCCTCAGCAAGGTAGGCAAGCAATCGGGAAAGCTGAGAACTGGCTGTCCAGCGGTGGGTCCCTTTAAGCATGAGCCTCAGATAGCCTCAGACAGCAGCCACACAAAGCAACCTGATGCCCTGCTGGAACAGGTTTCAGCTGCTCTTACATGCGATCCAGCATCCAATCAGTGTGGACACGTTATTTCAAAATAGCAAAACGCTATTTTGAATTAGATTTTGTGTCTAGATGCGTTATTTCGAATTAGCTCATTTCAAATTAACTAATTCGAAATAGCGCTGTAGTGTAGACATACCTTTACCCTTCCCCTCCCCAGTTATAGACTCTGGGCTTGTGATACCTGTCGTTGTCTTCATGGGGGGGGGGAGAGATGACGGAAACTAGGAGGAGGAGGACCAGGACCCAGACAAGGCCAGCCTCAGCATGCAGCTGACCCAGGAGCCCTGAAGTCTCCCTCTGGACATATCCCGGTGTCATCCGAGGCCGGGGAAGGTATATCATGTGAGTGCAATCACTTTCCCTTCATACAGAGAGTAGAGGGGATGGCCAGGTAAGGAGAAACTGGACGCTCCACGGTTGGCCCTTGCTGTCCGCGGATCATGCAACAATCTGTGCACATGGGAGCATGTGCCATGCCATTCCTGGGCATGTGGCCACAGGAGGCTGCCACAGAGGACCCTTGGAGTACTGGGCACAGGGTGTGTGCAGAGGCCTGCCATCCTGCTGACCGTGTGGTGGGACGCCTTCCCTCCTCAAGCCATCTCAACAAGGAGGCAGGGAACATACACACACACACTCAGCGGTCCCGCACGTGGGCATGCCCACAATCTCGGGGTAGCCCCCACTCTTGGGGACATCTGGGCCACTGGCCAGAGACACATGGCCTGGCTCAAAGCACATCACCTGAGACAGAGATGAGAAGTCTCGCTCTAGGCTTACCGATGGGGGCTGGGCTCCAGGCACTGTGTCCCCTGGGATGACTGGCCATCTCTCTTTGTTCTCCACAGCTGGACCAGCTGTGACAGGGGGCTGTCAACACCAGCCAGTATAGCCTCCCGGGTCTGAGGCTTCTGCAGGCGCACCAGTCCCAAGGCTGAATACCAGAGGCAGCACTTGGCAGCACTCCGGGCCCTGCACAATACCATCTACAGCTGGGTGCAGGAGGACCTGCAGCTACAGCGGGAGAGCTGGCGGGAGCTGCTTTCACAGGGCTGCTCCCTGTGTTTTGATGTGCACTCCCTTGTGCAGAACATGATGCCTCCTCTTGTTCCAGCCTCTGCTTCATCTCCTGCTGTTGCTCCTCCTTCCACTCCCTTTCCCCCTTCCTCTTCTCCCTCCACACCCTCCCCCACATGGATGCTGAGGCCCCTGTACCCGTGGTGGTAGGATCCACAGAGCCTGGCACCAAGACCAACCCCAGCCCAGAGCCTCTCCTATGGAGAGAGAGTGTCACTGGTCCCGCAGGGAGAAGCTATCCCTCAGGGCCTCCTGAATGTGCCTGGCCCCCTGATGGGCCTGATGGATAGCAGCTGTGCATGGCTGCTAGTAGACCCTGCCTATGAGGTCAGCCTCTGCCCCCCCTCCCATCCTGGCAGGAAGGCCTCCCCCTTCTGTTCGCACATGTTGTGCAGAACACAGAATGGAGCCACCACATGTGGGATGTTGTGCTCCCCGAGGTCCAGGTGGGTGAGTAGGCTTCTAAATCACACCTTAAAGTGTCTTAAAGCACCCTTGACCACCATGTGGGCCCTGCTCAGCCTGGCATTAAATGCCTCTCACTCTGACGTTGTAGTCAGGGAAGAAATTTCCAGCATGCAGCAACTGGAACATGCTCAAGTTCCTAAAGACATGTGTGTTGTGCATCTTCCCCAACCACCCGACATATGTCTGTGAACTCCCTCCAGTGGTCAGTCAAGGCCTGCAGGACCACCGAAAAGTATCCCTTGTGGTTAATGTAGCTTGATGCCTGGTGGTCTGGGGCATGGATAGGGATCACGTGTGTCCCATTGATAGCTTTTCTACAGTTGGGGGAGCCCCAAACACAAACAAACTGAGAATCACGGGGTGCCAGGGTGCCTGAGAGTTCCCCCACTCCCCACTCTAAGTTCCCCCCCGCACACACTCACCGGGAGCAAGTCCCTCCAATGACCCTAACCCCTGGCAGGCCTTTGTGAGGCAGGACAGAACAAACCCTCCTGGGGAGGGAACTTGCACCATCCCACCCCCTCTTTCCCTAGGGAAGCCCATTCCTTCCTTCCACCCCTTCCTGGAACAATAGCCCAAGAATGCCATACTTGCATAACCAGGTTCCCGACGGTGGATCTTCCCATGGTGAAGTGGTTCCCCACAGATCGGTAGCTGTCCAGCATGGAGAGCTTCCAGAAGGTGATGGTGACATACTTCTGGAGGGGAATGGCAGGCCTCATGTGCATGTCCCGTCACCTCAGGTCAAGGACAAGCCAGTCACAGAGCTCGAGGAAGGTGTTCGTCTTCATTCTAAAGTTGTAAAGCCATTGTTTGTCTTCCCAGCGCTCTAGAATTATGTTGTTCCACCAGTCTGCACTGGTATCCAGATACCAGATGTGGGGGGCACCGTGTCCAGACCAGGGCAGGCAGCCTCCAGCTGCTGGAGCTTATTCAAGGAGAGTCTGCTACAAGCGCAGGGAGTTAGGTTCCTGCAGAGCCTGGGAGGCAGCTCTGGCTCCATAGCAGAGACTGGTGTGGTGTCCAAAAGCAGGGCAACAACAGCTTGCAGAGAAAATGCTTTGCTGTCCCTCAGGGTATGTCTACACTACCACCCTAGTTCGAACTAGGGTGGTTAATGTAGGCAACCGGAGTTGCAAATGAAGCCCGGGATTTCAATTTCCCGGGCTTCATTTCCATATTGCCGGGCGCCGCCATTTTTAAATGTCCGCTAGTTTCGACTCCGTGCCCACGGTTACACGTGGCACAAACTAGGTAGTTCGGACTAGGCTTCCTATTCCGAACTACCGTTACTCCTTGTGGAACGACGTGTACCGGTAGTTCAGAATAGGAAGCCTAATCCAAACTACCTAGTTCGTGCCGCGTGTAGCTGTGGGCACGGAGTCTGAACTAGTGGACATTTAAAAATGGTGGCGCCTGGCAATATGCAAAGGAAGCCTGGGAAATTCAAATCCCGGGCTTCATTTGCAACTCCGGTTGCCTACATTAACCACCCTAGTTCGAACTAGGAGGGTAATGTAGGCATACCGCACTTGCAAATGAAGCCCGGGATTTGAATTTCCCGGGCTTCATTTGCATAAACTGGGTGCCGCCATTTTTAAATCCCTGCTCGTTCGAACCTTGTGCCGTGCGGCTACATGCGGCACGAACTAGGTAGTTTGGACTAGGCTTCCTAGTCCGAACTACCATTACGCCTCATTCCATGAGGAGTAACGGTAGTTCGGTCTAGGAAGCCTAGTCCGAACTACCTAGTTCGTGCCACGTGTAGCCACGCTGCACGGGGTTCGAACGAGCAGGGATTTAAAAATGGCGGCGCCCAGTTTATGCAAATGAAGCCCGGGAAATTCAAATCCCGGGCTTCATTTGCAAGTCCGGTTGCCTACATTAACCACCCTAGTTCGAACTAGGGTGGTAGTGTAGACATACCCTCAGAGAGGTAGGCAAGCAAGGAGGGAAACCTGAGAAATGTCTGTACTGGGGGGCCCTTTAAGCATGAGCCTCAGATAGTCTCAAGCAGCAGCCACACAGAGTACCTGGTTCAGTGTTCAGTCAGTATGGATTCAGCATCCAGTCAGTATGGATTCAGTGGCCAGTCAGTATGGACGCACTATTTTGAAATAGCAAAGCACTATTTTGTTATGCATTTTGTGTGTAGACTGGCTATTTCAGAATAAGCTATTCAGGAAAATCTCTTCTGGAGTAACTTATTCTGAAATAACGCTGCTGTGTTACCCTGAATCAGAAGAACTGGGTAAGCACCCAAGCTAATGTCTTCTCTAGCCCCTGAGACATCCTTAGCATGGCCTGTCAATGGCACCAAGGTGCCACTAATTGGAGCCAGGATTGCTGTGTTCAGAAATCCCAATAGAGCTGGCACAGATGGCTTCAGTTTAATTCAAGGTGGGGCTGGTTGAGGGTTGGTCACCACTCCATTTACACTGGCCTGTTGTTTGTATACCCAGCTCAACATAGAGCCCCTTTGTGGCCTTGGCAGAACATTATTCCTGGGGCCGCATGGGGGTCTACAACCATTGGACAGCTTGAAACAGCATCTTCCCCCAGTGACAGACCTTCCACTGATATACACATCCCTGTGGGGATTTTCCTCACTCAGTATAAGCTACAGGTTCCCCTTCAAGAGCAATTGGTATCAGGGGAGCTGGGTACTTGAAGGTCTGGAGGATTTCTATGAACCTTGGCCAGTGCTGGCCAAGAATAATGGGATATGGAAGGTTTTAAGCCAAGTCTACAGATAGCATCCATGTCATGATGTAACATTAAAGGGTATTTGGGCTGTGGGGTAGGTATGGAGGCATGACTGTGTACCTGATAGATGATCTGGTCTTCTACCAGGATTGGTGGACATCAGGCAAGTATTTGCCCATAGCCTGAGCCAATTAAGGCATGTAGCCAAAGCTTAGCTAGCAATACCAGTATGGTCATTCTGTAGATAAAAGGCGGGTGGGCTTGTGTCTCTCTGGCATAAATTTGTTTGAATGAGCAGTCCATCATGCGTCAAATTTGCTGGAGATGTCTGAGTTGGCCACAGGTGAAGCAGGGGATGCTGTCTCTACTTTGGGTCTTGTGGGTGACTCCAGCAGCCCCAGTGCCATGGGATACTACTATAACCTGGGAGGAACGTCTAGGGTATCAGTACAAGTCATGCCCTTAGGCCTGACCCATAGTGATATATGGAGGATGAACCGGCCCTATCCATGGACCGTAGGTTGGCTGGCAATGCTGGCCCCAGTGCAAGTCATCCCAATGATCACAGTTGTGAGGGACCCACTTCAGCCATGAAGTCTTCCATCAGCCTTACTGCTCTGTTTAGGGTGGTAAGGCAATGCTGCACCACTCCATCCTTCTCTGAAGGGGAAGGATGTGGAGGAACTATTCAATGATGATCTGTTCAGCCATCTCAACCGCAGAGCATCTTGCTGGCTGGAGCCACCTCCAGCATGCATCTCATAGTTCTTGGACCATGATCCAGGGCCAGGCCTCCCATTGGATAGGCCTTCTTCTGAAATTGAGATCAGAAGGTCTTGTGATTAATGTCCAACATGTCAAGAATAGAGGCCTTTACGACTGGGTATTTCTGTACCTCATCCTTGGGGAGGGCCCAATATGCTGCATAGGGCACCTCTGTCAGGTACAGGTGGTCCACTGACTGGGTCCCCTCCAGCAGCTGCTGCGGTGCACTTGAATGTAATCAGAAATGCTTCAGGGTCATCATCAGGCCCCAATTTGGTAAGACAAAGTGGCATTAACTGGATTGCTGCCATGGATAGGGCCCCAGGCTTGGGGTTAGGTGGACTGGTCAGTAAGGGGGTCAGCTGTTCTGCATACAGCCATTGTTGATTTTATTGCTGGGCCCCTAGTTCTTGGATAAGTTACCGCTGTTGTGCTCCCAAGGCCCGGAGCAGCTGCTGCTCCTGTTGCTGTTGAGCAGCTTGCTGCCAGAGCTACACAGCCACCTGTTGATGCTGACTATCCACTTTGCCAATTTATCCAGTTCCATAGCACCTTCCACTCCAGAGTCTGGACCAACACACTTCTAGTCTCGTTGTTGTATGGGGGAGTTGTTATGCCTGCATTCTCTTCCACATTGTAGCCAAAAAGAGGGCATCTCAGGACTTGTTTCCAGAGGGCCATGGACCCTTCTGTGCTGTCACTCTCCATAGACGGACATATTCCTTTCCTACATGTGCTCTGTAAATTATTCTGATGTAGGGAATTTGCAGTCTCTGGCCATGTACACGCTACACTCAGCGACTTGGCTTAAGGTATGCAACTCCAGCTATATAGAATACGTAGCTGGAGTTGGTTTACCTTAAGCGGAGCTTGGTGGTGTCCCCAGACTGGGAGGCTGATGAGAGCAAACGTTTGCTCCCATTGGCTTCCCTTACTCCTTGCAAGAGCAGAAGTACCAGATGCTAGTGGGGTGGCCTTTGAGTTTGATTTAGTGAATCTTAACTATACTTGCTAAATCAAACTCTGGAAGATCAATTGCTTCACTGAGGACTTCAGTCTTTAATGTACATAACACTAAATAATAATTCTGTGAATAATGATTACCTCCATTTTGTAGAAGGGAAACTGAAGCATGAACATTCTATATGACTCCCCTAAGACATATGAGAAATCAGGAGTAGACTAGGAGTAGAACTCCAGTTTCTCAATTTCTAGGCTAATGCCCTAACCATTGGACAATTCTTTCCCCTTAAAAGCTTAGTAACATTGTTGTATGGAAGGAGATATCATGCTAATGTGAAAGAAAATTGCTGCCTGCTACTTACTGATGGGGACATCTGCAATGTTTCAATCTTAGCCTTTTCAGACATTTTTTTTTTTAAGGAGAGGTGGTGGCTGGTCTTTTCTAACCAACCACAGCAGAAATACCCTCCACTACTAGAGGGTCTGCAGCCTAAGCTATATAAGCAATGGTTCCTTCTTTGGAACTTGTATTGTGGTTGTATTCATATGTACTGTGGTAAAGTGAGCACTGTTCTTTACCTAATAGATTATAGAATGGAAAGGGTTGTGGAAGAATTAAAATGAGCTGAATCAAATATGTGTCATATCTTTCTAAAAATATAACATAAAAAGCTTGTGGTGCTCTAATGAAAATAGAGCAGGCATAAGAGAAAATGGGTAGTCTCAAAATTAAGGGGCACAGGGCATAATGGAAAATTGTACAGTATTTGATAGCAATATGATAGCATATACTTCAATACTATGACCAAAGATAACAGGGAGGTAACATTCATTAGGTATATAATTAATGAGAAACATCCAACTGGCTGCTGGATTTAGTGTAGAAGAAGAAAAAGTTATTAAAGCCTTTTCAGAAGGAAGTGAGGAAAAAGAAGAGCCTGGTAATGCATAGTCTAAATGGTATATTGATTTACCCTCCTGCCAGATTTGTATTCTGATATTAGGTTCAATAAAGTACTCATGCTCAAATTCTGGTGTTTATTATGATAATTAATTTATAGTTGATTGACTTCTGGAATAATCAAACAAGTATCTAGTTCATTTATTTATGACTACAGATGCAATAGTCATCATCAGTGGCTTTAATTAATGTTCCCCTTCAGAAACGATATACAATATGCATCTGACCTTGGTGACAGCATTCAGCAATATTAAATAATAGACATCCAGAAGATTATTTTGATTTCTGCCTCTACTGATTTATTCATTCCAATTGCAAAACTTGTTTGAATGGATGAAAGTCATCTGGGCACTGAAAAATTCTTGAAATTTTAATACACTTAACTGAAACTTTTAAACTGGGGTTTGATTTCCTCTGGGTTTATCACTTTGGAATCCAAAATAACATTCCTTGTGACTGTTTATTTTCATTTACACTCAGCATATATACTGGATTTTTTTTCTCCTTTCCATTTTGTTTTCAGTTAGCACATGGAAAAATAATATGAAGAGTTGCTATTATTAGTAAAAACACACATTTATAGAGCAAGCTACATGAGAATTATTCCAAGATACATTAGAGAAAATAGTTCATTGAGCTCAATTAAAAAGCCTGGGAAAACAAAATATCTTTAGCCTGCTGTGATGAACATAAATATGTGAAAAGATTTTCTCACCTTAATAGTTAAAAATAACTTAGATTTTTGGTGTATTTGACAATATTTCTACCTCCTGAGCTTTCTATTTAAGTATAGTTGTTAACCCAATATGTCCTAGGCAGTTTAAATAAAGTGTGAAACAAAAGCTCAAATGTGCAGGTCTGTAGAGGTGGGGCTACTGAGAGCAATTGAACCAAGGTGTAAACCTTGTATATAATGGAAACCACTTCAAGCCCAAGGATGCAGCAGTACAAGCTGCATAAGAGCATAAGAATGGCCATACTGGGTTACACCAAAGGTCCATCCAGCCCAGTACCCTGTCTGCCGACAGTGGTCAATGCCAGGTGCCCCAGAGGGAGTGAATTGAACAGGTAACGATCAAGCAATCTCTTTCCTGCCATCCATCTTCACCCTCTGACAAACAGAGGTTGGTGACACCATTCCTTACTCGTACTGGCTAACAGCCATTTATGGACTTAACCTCCATGAATTTACCTGGTTCTCTTTTAAACCCTGTTATAGTCCTAGCCTTCACAGCCTCCTCAGGCAAGGAGTTCCACAGGTTGACTATGCTCTGTGTGAAGAAGAACTTCCTTTTATTTCTTTTAAACATGCTGCCCATTAATTTCATTTGGTGGCCCCTAGTTCTTATATTATGGGAACAAGTAAATAACTTTTCCTAATTCATTTTCTCCACACCACTCGTGATTTTATAGATCTCTACCATATCCCCCCTTAGTCTCCTCCTTTCCAAGCAGAAAATCCCAGTCGCTTTAATCTCTCCTCATATGGGACCCGTTCCAATCCCCTAATCATTTTAGTTGCCCTTCTCTGAACCTTTTCTAATGCCAGTATATCTTTTTTGAGATAAGGAAACCACATCTGTATGCAATATTCCAGATGTGGGTGTACCATGGATTTATATAAGGGCAATAAGATATTCTCCATTTTATTCTCTATCCCTTTTTTAATGATTCCTAACATCCTGTTTGCTTTTTTGACTGCCACTGCACACTGCGTGGATGTCTTCAGAGAACTATCCATGATGACTCCAAGATCTCTTTCCTGGTTAGTTGTAGCTAAATTAGCCCCCATCATACTATATGTATAGTTGGAGTTATTTTTCCCAAAGTGCATTACTTTACATTTAT
Organism: Pelodiscus sinensis; assembly: GCF_052426305.1. Taxonomy (NCBI): domain Eukaryota; kingdom Metazoa; phylum Chordata; order Testudines; family Trionychidae; genus Pelodiscus; species Pelodiscus sinensis. The sequence goes on along the minus strand of NC_143067.1, from coordinate 29,511,821 downwards.
TCACATTAAATTTCATTTGCCATTTTGTTTCCCAGTCACTTAGTTTGGTGAGATCTTTCTGAAGTTCTTCACAGTCTGCTTTGGTCTTAACTACCTTGAGCAGTTTAGTATCGTCTGCAAACTTCGCCGCCTCACTATTTACCCCTTTCTCCAGATCATTTATGAATAAGTTGAATAGGATTGGTCCTAGAACTGACCCTTGGGGAACACCACTAGTTACCCCTCTCCATTCTGGAAATTTACCATTCATTCCTACCCTTTGTTTCCTATCTTTTAACCAGTTCTCAGTCCATGAAAGGATCTTCCCTCTTATCCCATGACAACTTAATTTATGTAAGAGCCTTTGGTGAGGGACCTTGTCAAAGGCTTTCTGGAAATCTAAGTATACTATATCTACTGGATCCCCCTTGTCCACATGTTTATTGACCACTTCAAAGACCTGTAACAGATTAGTAAGACATGATTTCCCTTTTCAGAAACGATGTTGATTTTTGCCCAACAAATTATGTTCTTCTATGTGTCTGACAATTTTATTCTTTACTATTGTTTCAACTAATTTGCCCGGTACTGATGTTAGACTTACCGGTCTGTAATTGCCGGGAACACCTTAGAGCCCTTTTTAAATATTGGTGTTACATTAGCTATCTTCCAGTCATTGGGTACAGAAGCTGATTTAAAGGATAGGTTACAAACCATAGTTAATAGTTCTGTAATTTCACATTTGAGTTCTGCCATCCGGTCCCGGTGACTTGTTACTCTTACGTTTATCAATTAATTCCAAAATCTCCTCTAATGACACTTCAATGTGAGACAAGTCCTCAGATTTGTCACCTACAAAGGACGGGTCAGGTTTGGGAATCTCCCTAACAGCCTCAGCCATGAAGAATGAAGCAAAAAATTCATTTAGTTTCTCCGCAATGACTTAATCATCTTTAAGTGCTCCTTATCTTAATCGTCCAGGGGCCCCACTGGTTGCTTAGCAGGCTTCCTGCTTCTGATGTACGTAAAAAACATTTTGTTATTACCTTTGGAGTTTTTGGCTAGCTGTTCTTCAAACTCCTTTTTAGCTTTTCTTATTGCATTTTTAGACTTAATTTGGCAGTGTTTATGCTCCTTACTATTTATCTCACTAGGATTCGACTTCCACTTTTAAAAAGATGTCTTTTTATCTCTCACTGCTTCTTTTACATGGTGGTTAAGTCACGGCGGCTCTTTTTTAGTTCTTCTATGTTTTTTAATTTGGGGTATACTTTTAAGTTGGGCCTCTATTATGGTGTCTTTGAAAAGTGTCCATGCAGCTTGTAGGGATTTTACTTTAGTCACTGTACCTTTTAATTTCTGTTTAACTAACCTCCTCATTTTTGTATAGTTCCACTTTTTTAAAGTAAATGCCACAGAGTTGGGCTGCTGAGGTGTTCTTCCCACCACAGGAATGTTAAATGTTATTGTATTATGATCACTATTTCCAAGCGGTCCTGTTATAGTTACCTCTTGGACCAGATCCTGCGTGCCACTCAGGACTAAATCGAGAATTGCCTTTCCCCTTGTGGGTTCCTGTACCAGCTGCTCCAAGAAGCAGTCATTTAAGGTATCAAGAAATTTTGTCTCTGCATCTCGTCCTGAGGTGACGTGTACCCAGTCAATATGGGGATAGTTGAAATCCCCCACTATTATTGAGTTCTTTATTTTGATAGACTCTCTAATCTCCCTTAGCATTTCATGGTCACTATTACTGTCCTGATCAGGCGGTCGATAATAGATCCCTACTGTTATATTCTTATTAGAGCAGGGAATTACTATCTATAGAGATTATATGGAACATGCTGATTCCTTTAAGATTTTTACTTCATTTGATTCTAAATTTTCTTTCACATATAGTGCCACTCCCCCACCCACACTACCTGTTCTGTCCTTCCAATATATTTTGTACCCTGGAATGAGTGTGTCCCATTGATTGTCCCATTGTTTCTGTGATGTCTATTATACCAGTGTCCTCCTTTAACACGAGGCACTCTAGTTCACCCATCTTATTTTTTAGGCTTCTAGAATTTGTGTACAAGCAGTTTAAAAGCTTGTCACTGTTTAGTTGTCTGCCCTTTTCTGATGTGTCAGATTCTTTTTTATGTGAATGTTTTTCATCTGATCTCGCCCATACTTTATCCTCTCTATCAATCTCTATCAATAGACTCTCCTCTAAGAGACGTCTCTGTCCGATCCACATGCTCCTCCGCACCAATCGGCTTTCCCACATCTCTTAGTTTAAAAACTGCTCTGCGACCTTTTTAATGTTACATGCCAGCAGTCTGGATTCTCTATGGTTTAGGTGGAGTCCATCCTTCCTGTATAGGCTCCCCCTATCCCAAAAGTTTCCCCAGTTCCTTATAAATCTAAACCCCTCCTCCCTACACCATCGTCTCATCCATGCGTTGAGATTCTGAAGCTCTGCCTGCCTACCTGGCCCTGAGTGTGGAACTGGAAGCATTTCTGAGAATGTTACCATAGAGGTCCTAGATTTCAGTCTCTTTCCTAGCAGCCTAATTTTGGCCTCCAGGACGTCTCTGCTACCCTTCCCTTTGTCATTGGTGCATACATGTACCATGACCACTGGCTCCTCCCCCGCACTACACATAAGTCTATATAGATGCTTTGAGAGATCCACAACCTTCACACCAGGCAGGCAAGTCAGCATACGGTTCTCCCAGTCATCACAAACTATCTACATTTCTAACAATTGAATCTCCCATTACTAACAACTGCCTTTTCCTAGTGACTGGAGGTCCCTCCCCCGGAGAGGTAACCTCAGTGCGAGAGGATACCGCAACATCTGGAAGGAGGGCCCAAAATATGGGAAGGTTTCCCTCTGTTCCTGTTGACTGCTCTCCGTCCCTGAGCCTTTCATCCTCCTTAACAGCACAGGGGCTGTCTGACCAGAGGTGGGACAATTCTACAGTGTCCCGGAAAGACTCATCTACGTACCTCTCCGCTTCACTCAGCTCCTGCAGTTCAGCCACCCTGGCCTCCAAAGCCTGTATGCGGTCTCTGAGGGCGAGGAGCTCCTTGCACCAAATGCACACATACACCACCCACCCACAGGGCAGGTAATCATACATGCTACACTGAGTGCAATAAACAGGATCGCCTCCACTCTGCTGCTGGGCTTCTGCCTGCATTCTCTCCTACAGTTACCTAGGTTATTGATAGGGTTTCTAGTTAATCAAAGCTTCCTGATTTAAAACCTTTAAACTAAACTATAAAGAATGGCAAGTATACCTCGGCCCCTTCCATTCCCCTTCCTTTTCCTTTTCACAAATCCCTCTCAAAACTTCTTGTTTGCTGATCGTGTTTGCAAAGCTCCCTGGTCTCTGACTCACTGCTTTATAAAGCCCTGGGCTGCCTGATTAGCCCTGCCCCCTGACTAAGGCTCAGCTGATGAAAAGAAGCTTCTAGATTTCAAATCTTTAGAAGCTCACAGCTTCCAGCTGCTGGCCACAGCACACATTCCTTCAACCAAACCAAACAAACACACAGACAACCACAAGCTCAGCACACAGCAAATAACCCCCAAACACAACTACAGATAACCACTTACCTCAAGGGTCCCGTATTTGCTCCTCCTTTACCTGGAGAACTCCTTCTCAAATCTCGCTGTTTGCTGCCCCTGTTCGCAAAGCTTCTAAGCCTCTCTCCCACTCCCACACCTTTAAAGTGCTTTATCTCCTCCTCCAGCAAACTGGACAATACCTCCGCCTCACTTAAGGCATAGTGCAGTCATTAACAAAGAATTTAATGTGACTATTGATTCAAGTAATTATTTTTCATTATTTTCTTTTTGCACTGAATAATTGGCCACATAAGCTACATGATACTATTTCTGCTCCTGGATTAGATGACTTTCACACACACAAAATATCCTTTAAAATGGCTGCCATATACTTCAGGAATGAATAAATATTCACACCTCTTTCTATTTCTGCTCTTCTGTAAATGAAAGTCTTTGTACAAATGTTCAAAGAACAAAATGTGTAACAATTCCATCACAGCAAATTTGTGGATGTTATTAAAATGGACTTTGTGAATGACTTTTTGCATTGTTGTCTGCTAACAGTTACAGGAATGTAATTGGCCAACTTGGAATTAGGACAGCACATAATGGGTAAAACATGATTGGATCTTTAGTAGAGATCTTATGCTTTGTACATAAGTTTTATACCAGCCCATCCTCCTAATTTTATGAGTGGAGATATCATAGGGTTAGTACTGATCCAGTAGGCAGTGTATGGAGTCAGTAGGCTTGGAGACTGCAGCTTCTAACACTTGAGAACATGCACATTAGATGATTTAAAGAGTGCCTGCATGTGCTAGAATTTTAGCAGATACCAGCACCTTCAAAGTTCAAACCATAGCCTATAAACATGTGGTTACACACATGCAGAATACAGGTAGAATCCTGCTTGCAATGACCTCCTTTGTGTTTAAACAATTTTAGTGTTGGACAACAGTTATAAAATTATTTTTCCTTCATATTTACAACAAGAAAGGTCAGGATTGCAAGACAATAGAAACCAAATATTTATCCTCCTTCTGCTGTGTAATTAATAAAGGTCTCCGAAAAAAGAGAAGAGGAAAACATTTATGTAATGTGCCTAAAGAAAATCACAGTGTCTGAGTCTCAGCTCTTCTCCAGCTGCTTTGTATTCTTCTGTATGAAACCAAAGCTTTCTTTCTGTTCAATCAAATTTGGCTCCTTGGGCCTCTGATCAGAGATGTGGGAATAACTGATTTTACAGTTCATTGGCAATTCTCAACAAATGGGAAAAATAGTTTTAGGTTGACCTGAAAATAAAATATTTCAAAATGTTCAGCAAATCAAAAGGTTAAAAAAACCCAATATAGGTTGGATCTCCCTGATCTGGCATCCTTGGGACCTGACTGGTCCTAAACGAGGGAGTTTGCTGGACAAGGGGAGGTCAATTCTGGCTTCTCTGTTCCTGGCCTTCAGGCTCTCCTAAGGGTCTCCCCTCACAGCTGCTGGCCCTGGCCACCAGGCTTTGGCTCCTGTCCTAGATCTGGCCAAGACCAGGCTCCTTTTCCCCAGGCTTCTGACTGGACTCCAATCCCAGACCTACTCTGCTCCTGGCCCTGGCTGGGCTCCAGGGCAACCAGACTTCCAGATGGTCTCAGTTCCCAGCCTGGACTCTTTGGTCCAGGGGCTTTCTGGTCCAGCAATGTCCATGGTCCAGAGAGAGGTTCAACTTGGGCAAAACAAGAAACAACATCCATTCAACCCATAACAATCAGTTTCATTTTTTTGTCAATTTAAAGAAAATAGAGTAAATTTTGAAACAAAAAGTAATTTCTAATAAGAAAATAAAAGACTTTTTTGAATAAGTCAAAATGAAACATTTAGATTAGTTTAGGAATTCTCGCTCAGACACCAAAACGTTTGCGAATTCATCACAAATTTGTTAAATGTCTCTGTCAATCTGACGCTGCAATTTTCAACCACAAAAAGCATTGGTAGAAAAAAATTGCTAGATCTAACAATATAGGCTAGTCAGCTTCCAAGGTGCCACTTGATTAGAGAAATACAAACATATTCAATGAGCTTAAGGGAGGTCTCAAAAGAGCTTGTTTTTATAAAGCAACCTTGTCACACTCCCTTAATCTCTGTGTTGAGGTCACCATTGAGCAGTGATGAATTCTGCTCCGCAGTTTGTTTCAGAAGTGCTAGCACTTTTTGTTCTGCATCCTCTTCCTTAGTCTCTAAACAAAAGAATGGGCCCCAACCCATCCCATAATCACATGATCACTTATCAGCTAACAATTTGTGGCAGTAATATTACAGAGAGGAAACTATTTAGCTGAATGCCTCTAAATAGGGGTATGTCTACACTACCCCCCTAGTTCGAACTAGGGGGGTTAATGTAGTCATTCGGAGTGGCAAATGAAGCCCGGGATTTGAATTTCCCAGGCTTCATTTGCATAAAGCCGGCCAGCGCCATTTTTAAATGCCGTCTAGGTCGGACCCCGTGCCTCGCGGCTACACGCGGCATAGACTAGCTAGTGTAGCCGCACGGCACGGCGTCCAACCTAGCCGGCATTTAAAAATGGCGCCGGCCGGCTTAATGCAAATGAAGCCCGGGAAATTCAAATCCCGGGCTTCATTTGCAACTCCGTATGACTACATTAACCCCCCTAGTTCAAACTAGGGGGGTAGTGTAAACATACCCTAGGGTATTTTAACTATCTACAAAGTCACTCTGGCTACGCCTACACTACAGGGTTTTTGCGCAAAAACCCACGGAGCATCCACACCTCAAGCACATTTTTGTGCAAGTAAATATACAGTGAATTGACAGAACAGCATTCTTTTTGCAGTATAGGTATTCCTCTTCCTACCGAGGAATAATTCCTTTTTGCACAAGAATTGGCCTCCAGGAAAAAAAAAACAGGTGGCTTCTTGGCCACTCCATCCATATTAATTAGAACTCTATAGTTCCTGTCTGCTGGACAGGACAGGATTAATTAGAACTCTATAGTTCCTGTCGGCCCCCCTTAAAGCTGCAGGCACCCTGGACAAGCCTTGTGGCAGGAAGTTTGCAGAGAGCAGGTGCCTTCACCAAGAGACTCTGCTTCAGCCACAATGGCCAGCCAGCAAGCTCCCCAAGACCCCCTGACCCTTCCAGGTAGCAGTCCCAAGGGTCCCAGGACCCTTGCAGGGGGACAAAAAGGCATGCCCTGACCTGGAGTGGCCCGGAGATTGCAAACCTCCTCAAATTATGGGGTGAGGAAGAGTCACTCCACGATCCCCAGGCCAAGCAGCGCAATGCAGGGATCTTCTCCCGCATAGCTGTATCCCTGGTGGAGCGAGGTCACCCTGCCTGCAGCATGGAACGAGTCCGGGCAAAGGTGAAGGAGATCCAACAGGGGTACAGGGCCACAGAGCACAGGACACACTCAGTGGGAGGATCTCACACCCACCCCTATTACACAGAGCTCCACCATATCTTGGGGGAGTGGGGAAACCTCTCCCCCTCCCATTGTGACACACTCCAGCCTGGACACCCCGGTAGTCGTCCACCCGGAGGTCGTCCCTGAGGAGGAACCGGAGGGCCAGGTCAAGCCCAGCTGGAGGTGGAGGAGCAGGAGCCAGGGACTATCACCCTGTCCCTCAAGCCAGTCCCTGCCAGCCAGCATGGCTTATGTGTAGGCACCACAGGGGGGCACCACAGTCCTCTGGCCACACATGGCCTTGCAGCCAGGACATCCCCCTCCTGTGGGCTGCAGACTGGTGCAGTCACCGCTCACAAAAGATGACACAGCTTCACAGAATGTGTGTTCAGGGATGACTGACGGCCTCTTCCTCGTGCGTGTTCTCCACAGCCGCAGCAGCCAGCACAGAAGGCCGAGCCACACCACTGCCTCAGCCACCTTCCAGAGTCCGGGGCACCCACAGATGAGCCAGGGTGCTGGAGGACCTTATGCAGCAACATGTCAGTGTCCTGCGCAATATCCACAACACCCTGTTGCACAGGCTCAATACGGACCTGGATTGGCTGGAGTGTGCATGGACCAGAGGCATGGCGCAGTGTGACACCATGTGCGGCATCATGTCCCGCATGGGGGAACTCCCGCCTGATGCCGCTGCTCCTGTCTCTGATCCCTCCGCATGCCATGCCTCTGCTTCCTTCCTTACCAATGCCCATGCCTTCTCCCCAAGTGATGCCTATAGCCACTCTTCCTGCCCCAATAAAGAGACACTCCTTTTTTAAAAAACCAAACAGGTGTGATTATTGGGAAGCCAGGGAAGAGGCAGGGGGAGGGAGTAAGAGGGGGAAGGGAGAGAGCGGAAAGGCAGGCCCTGGGGAGAGTTAATGGAGGGGCCTAAGAGAACCTCTCCCTCAGGGCCTCCCGGATGCACATGCCCAACTAATGGGCCTATGGAGGGTGGTAGCAGTCTGGGGCTGCTCAAACACACGGCCCTCGCATCTGGCGTCTGCCCCCCACCCTGGGAGCAAGGCCTCCACCTTGCGCTTCACAAGATATCGTTCTCCCTGACGTCCAGGCAGGTGAGGAGGCAGCAGAAGCATCTCTTGAGGCACCCAAAGGCTCACTCCACCCTCACCCTCACTCAGTTGAGGTGGGCATCGAAAAGGTCCTTGCTGAGATTGAGGTGGCTGGTGTATGGCTTCATCAGCCAGGGCATGAGGGGTATGCCACATCCCCCACTATTAACACTGGCATGTTCTAGCTACCCACTGCAAAGTCCCAGCTGGGGAAAAAGGTGCCTGCCTCTAGCCTGGCGCACAGGCTGGACTTCCTAAAAACTCAGGCATCATGTGCCCTGTCCAACCACTCCACAAAAATGTTCGTAAAGTGGCCCTGGTGGTCCACCAGGGCCTGCAGGACTACAGAAAAGTATCCCTTTCACTTGAAGAATTGGGCCGCTTGCTGGTCCGGGGCCCGGATGGGGATGTGCACGCCATCAATGGCTCCCTCACAGTTTGGGAACCCCAGGGCAGCAAATCCGGCCATGGTTGTGTCCAGGTCCTCAAGAAGGATGACTCTACGCAGCAGCAGGGAGTTGATGGCCCTGACAACCTGCCAAAGGAGACAAAGAAACACACAAAACAGAGAATGAGAGAGGGGTTGCACGAGCCCTTGGAAGGTGCCCATCCCCCTCCCCTGCTCTGGTCCCCCATCTCCCAGGAGCCACTCCCTATGAGCCCATGCCTCCCCCCTCTCTCTCCAGCAGCAGGGCGGGACAGCATAAGCACCTGGGGACAGGGATTTCTCCCCACCCCCAGCCCACCCCCTACAGTCCCCAGCCCCCCCTCCTGTCTCTGGAGGGTCCCCTTATCCAACACCCTCCACCCCCCGTGCAGGGACTGCAGCCTGCAGCCTGCATAAGCAGGGCCCTGATGGTGGACTTCCCCACCTCAAACTGGTTGGCCAGTGTCTGGTAGCTGTCTGGGGTGGCCAGCTTCCAGAGGGTGATTGCAACTCTCTTCTGCAGGGGTATGGCAGGCTGCAGGTGGGTGTTCGCATCTCTGGATAGTGGGTGCGAGCCAGGCACCGAGCTCGAGGAAGGTGGCCTTGCACGTGCAAAAGTTCTGCAGCCACTGTATACTACAGGCTATGTTAAATTATAAGCAATAGATTCATGCCTTCACTTGTAAATATCAGAAGTAATCAATAAAACAAATTGGGGAGATTGGCCTCCCTCCCTCTGTTTTTGAACAGATCACAAAATTACCATATCTACTTGACATTTGAAATGATTTATGAATTTCTGTATGGATGAGGTCTTATTTTACAGATCATAGATGAACAGGTAATTTAGAATATTCACTATCTGAAAATTCTGTTTTGGTTAGTTGCCTATAAGAGATGTGAAATATGATGATTCATGTAAGTAAGAAATGCAGCCAAAACATTACTGTGTTCACTGGCTGAATTCAAATGTACTCAATGGCTACATCTAGACTGGCATAATTTTCCGTTAAAAGCATTTTCGGAACAGAGCGTCTAGATTGTCACGGACACTTTTCCACAAAAGCACTTTTTGCGGTAGAGCGTTCATGCCAATCTAGACGTGCTTTTCCGCAAAAAAGCCCCAATGGCCATTTTCGCGATCGGGGCTTTTTTGCGGAAAACAAATCTCAGCTGTCTACACTGCCCCTTTTGCGCAAAAGTTTTGCGCAAAAGGGACTTTTGCACAAATGGGAGCAGCATAGTATTTCCGCAAAAAGCACTGATTTCTTACAGTAGGAAGTCAGTGCTTCTGTGGAAATTCAAGCGGCCAGTGTAGACAGCTGGCAAGTTTTTCCAGAAAAGTGGCTGATTTTCTGGAAAAACTGGCCAGTCTAGACACAGCCTTGTAGTGTAGACATACCCCGAGTGAGTTGAAATTGTGGCAGAAAAACAGGAGTACAGGTTGAACTTCTCTGGTCCAAGACTCTCTTGTGCCAGTGGTCCTGGACATACCAGAAAGTCCCTAGATCACAGTATTATTTTGTTTTGATGGCTCTCTCATGGTGGCTTGGAGTAGGGGCCAGCTGGGAGTCCAGCAGCAGAGGGGCCAGTGGCTGAGAGCCTGGCCAGAGCTGGGAGAAAAGCCAGTATGGCAGCCTGTGGTCTGGCATATGGGAGCCCAGGTGGGGCCAGGAGCAGAGCTGGGTCAGGGCCAGGAGCCCAGTGGCCAGGGCTGGCAATGGGCTGCAGGCCATGAGGGCAGACTGGGAGCCAGAGCCAGTGTCCAGGAGGGAAGCCCAGCTAGGAGGTTTTTACCCCCTAGGGGTATGTCTACACTACCCTCCTAGTTCGAACTAGTGGGGTAATGTAGGCATACCGCACTTGCAAATGAAGCCCGGGATTTGAATTTCCCGGGCTTCTTTTGCATAAACTGGGCGCCACCATTTTTAAATCCCTGCTCGTTCGAACCCCGTGCTCGTGGAATGAGGAGTAATGGTAGTTCGGACTAGGATGCCTAGTCCGAACTACCTAGTTCGTGCCGTGTGTAGCCGCGCGGCACGGGGTTCGAACGAGCAGGGATTTAAAAATGGCGGCGCCCAGTTTATGCAAATGAAGCCTGGGAAATTCAAATCCCGGGCTTCATTTGCAAGTGCGGTATGCCTACATTACCCCACTAGTTCGAACTAGCAGGGCAGTGTAGACATACCCTAGGAGAGTCTGGAGGCTTGCAGCACAAGGGCCAGAACTGACCTCCCTTTGTCCAGCAAACACCCTTTTTGGGGGAATCAATCAGGTAGGACCACGGAGGTCCAACTTGTAGAATATTCTGCATTGAAGATTAACTTGAAGCCAGTGGTTTCTATGCTTATTTATTTCTGTCTGTGAGCATTACGGGAGTGATTATCTACCCTGTTTTAGTCCTGTTGAGCTAACCAGGTGGCACAAATGAGCCAGGATCTGGCTAAAAATCCTGAGAAGAGAAATATCTTGTATGTTGGATTCCCCTCCACCCCCGACATAAGCATCGAGTCATAGAATATTAGAATTGGAAGGTACCTCAAGTGGTCATAAATTCCAGTCCCCTGTACTCACATCAGGATCAAGCACCATTTGGAGCATGCTCGAGTTGTGACCTGTGCAAGTTAGAAGAAAGTGTCACAAGTGGAAAGGGTGTGACATAGAATTAACAAAACAAAACAAAATGTTAGTGTCTCAAAGTTCATCTAAAACTCTAGAACAGAGGTGCAATTTAGAATAGGCCATTAGTTGCTCTAATTTGCAACAGGGCTGGCTTTCAGCTTATTATTCATTAAACCAATTGGTATCTTACTTGAACCTTATGCATATTATTTTGTGTTGATGATTTGAAGTTTAACTCCCTATCAGAGGGGTTTTTACGTGGACACAGTAACAAATGCATCTGTGCTGATGGTTGCTTATATTCAAGGAGGCATTTCTAAGCTCTCTTCAATGTGATTCCACTCTGCCTTACTTTAGCCTTTAGTTTTCTCTATTATGTGCTCAGCACAAAAGATCATAGAATCATAGAATTGGAAGAGACCTCAGAAGGTCATCAAGTCCCAGCCCCCTGCTCTAGGCAGGACCAATTCCATCTAAATCAACCCAGCCAGGGCTTTGACAAGCCAAGACTTTAATACCGCTAGGGATGGAGACTCCACTACTTCCCTAGGTAACCCATTCCAGTGCTTCACCATCCTCCTAGTGAAATGGTTTTTCCTAATATCCAACCTGGACCTCTCCCACCACAACTTGAGACCATTGCTCCTTGTTCTGCCATCTGTCACTACTGAGAACAGCCTCTCTCCATCCTCTTTGGAACCTCCCTTCAGAAAGTTGAAGGCTGCTATCAAATCCCCCCTCACTCTTCTCTTCTGCAGACTAAACAGACCCAAGTCCCTCAGCCTCTCCTCATAAGTCATATACTCCAGCCCCCTAATCATTTTGGTTGCCCTCTGCTGGACCCTCTCCAATGCGTCCATATCCTTTTTGTATTGGGGAGCCCAGAACTGGACACAATACTCCAGATGTGGCATCACCAAAGCCGAATAAAGGGGAAACCAAAGCCGGTATTTTTTTCTTACTGACTACAATTCAATCGCAGATTGGAATCAAGATGTGCTCTTTTGTTTCTTTGATTACATTTAGAGATGCACCTAAGCAGGGCTCATCTGTAAGCAGCACCACTAGTCTGTTGCTTGTCTACTCACCTGACTGATAATGTTGCTGATGACATATAAATCAGGTGGAGAAGTGGTAGTGCAGAGATTTTAATGGGAGTTAAGTATCTGACCCATTTCGACACATTTAAAATCCCAAAAGGTGCCTATCTGCATCTTTAGGCACCTTAGTACCTTTGAAAATTTGGCCTGGGGTCCCTTTCAAGAAAACTAATGTCTCAAGAAACATTTGCAGGAAACAGCAAAAGAAAGTAATCAAGGCAAGGCTCTGAAAAGAATACTAGTGGCAGCTCCTCCTAGGAGAGGAGCAAGGGGTGTTCAGTTGCAAGCCCTGCCTAGAGTAAATCTCCAACCACTACAAAGCTCTGTTTGCAGAAGCAAATAGTAGTCAATGATTTCTTAGCAACACTTTCCTCATTTTGGCAGTTTGAGACTAAGGTAGTTAGTCTTCTCTTGCAGTTTGCTTAGAAGTATTAAATAAAAAGAAAGTGAAAGGTTCAGCTGCTAAGGATACGTCTACACTGCAAGGCTATTTTGGGATACTGAAGGTATCCCAAAATAGCACTTCTACACAAGCCGCCCATTATTTTGAAATAGTTTTTGAAATAATGGGTGTGCTATTTCACCATCCTGGTAAAACCTTGTTGCATGAGGGAGAAGATATGGAGTGAAATAGTGCATTATTTTAATATTTGGCACTGTGTAGATGTGCTAAATTTCAAAATAAGCCATTTTGAAATAGATTTGAGATAAAATATGCAATTTTCATAACGCAAATTTTGAATTTTATTCGAGTTTAGGGTGCTGTGTAGACGCACTCTAAATTACATCACTAACTAGCCTTCATTAGTTATAGTAATTTGTAGAAAAGCCAGCCTCAAAAAAGAATCTGTAGGTCTAGTTCTACACTGCAGCTGTGTCTAGACTGGTAAGTTTTTCTGGAAAATCAGCCGCTTTTCCGGAAAAACTTGCCAGCTGTCTACACTGGCCGCTTGAATTTCCGGAAAAGCACTGACGATCTCATGTGAGATTGTCAGTGCTTTTCCGGAAATACTATGCTGCTCCCGTTCAGGCAAAAGTCTTTTTCCAAAAGACTTTTGCGCAAAAGGGCCAGTGTAGACAGCACAGTACTGTTTTCCATAAAAAAGCCCCGATCGCAAAAATGGTGATTGGGGCTTTTTTGTGGAAAAGCGCGTCTAGATTGGCCACGGACGCTTTTCCGCAAAAAGTGCTTTTGCGGGAAAGCATCCTGCCAATCTAGACGCGCTTTTCCGAAAATGCTTTTAACGGAAAACTTTTCCATTAAAAGCATTTTCGTAAAATCATGCTGTAGACGTAGCCTGCTCGTTTTGCCAGCAGTGAGTATACAAATGAGGCACGGATTAGCATATCACCGTGCCTCATTTGCATAATATATGCAAGCTCCATGTCCTCCTGGAGCCTGTAGTCGATGGTCTGTTCCAGGGACCGGAGTGCAGCCAGGTGCTGCCTCTGGAACTCGTCCATGGGTCGGTGGTGCCTCTGGATGCCTCAGGTCCGGGAGGCTGTCCCAGGTGGTGTCAAACTCCCACCTCTTGCAGCTGTTCCAGTTGTAGAGAATAAAGAGAGATGGTTAGTCATCCCAGGGGCACTGTGCCTTAAGCCTAGCCCCCATCTTTGAACTGAGAGTGACAATTCTTGGCTCTGTTACTGGTGATGTTCTTGGAGCCAGGCCATGTGTCCTCTGGCCAGTGGGCCCAGATGTCCCCGGGAGTGGGTGCTGTCCTGAGACTGTGGGCATGCCCGTGTGCCGTTCGGGACTTCTGTGTGTGTGTGTGTGTGTGTGTGTGTGTGTGTATGTCCCCTGCCTCCTTCTAGAGGTGGCTTGTGAAGGGAAGGTGTCTCACCCCAGGGTCAAGAGCATGGCAGCCCTCTCCAGACACCCTGTGGCCAATAGCACAAGGGTCCTCTGTGGCAGCCTCCTGGAGCTGTGTGGCCAGGAGTGGCATGACACATGCTCCCACATGCACAGGCTGCTGCGTGATCTGCACGCAGCAAGGGACAAGCGAGGAGCTCCCATCTTGCCCCTTCTTGTGCAAGAAAACCCCTCTTGTGCAATGCCGCTACGCCAATTATTTTCAGGAATAATGGCATTGTGCATAAGGGGTTTTCTTGTGCAAGAAGGGTCAGTGTAGACAGCTCCTTCTGGTGCAAGAGCTTCTTCTGTAAAAATGGCGGCTCATTAGGTTTGCAAATGAGGCTCAGCAATAGTCCATGCTTAGCCTCATTTGCATATTTCTGCCGCAAGAAGCCACGAGTCTAGACATAGCCGAATCTAGGGGGAAATATTTAGGAATGCTTAAAGTGGTGTAACTAATGCTCAGGGCAAGGCGGGATTTGGGGCTGATCTTTTTTTCCTGGAGTTCACATACTTTGATCAGTGCCTCATGCTTCAGTGCTGAGCTTTGAGCCCTTCACCCATGGTGGACAAGTCAAGGAGGAATGTGAATAGGGAAATGGCCAAATTACTTGGGAGCATAGGAGAGGCAGTAATTGCACATTTGGGCATAAATATATTGGGCAGCTGCATTGTCTTAGAAGAATGGGGTTCACCTATCTGACACAGGTCATGTTTTTAATCAGTATAAAAGATGGCATTAGAAGATGTCTAGGAATCCAGCTGGGTGTGAGAAGGAGGCAGCCAAGTATTGGTGAAGCCTCCTTGTAGCAGATAGCCAGTGCAGGTACTGCTTAAGAAAGTATACAGTGACAGGATAAATGGGAAAGGACTTAAAAGAGGTGTTCATTAAAAGAATGAATAGGGGGTGGTTAGGGACTCCTATGATTGGTACTGCACGGAGTGAAACTCCACCTCCTCCATTCTTATAGCTACCTGTAAGCCTCCCATGAAGTGGGGGTGGATGGTAAGGATGGTAAAGCAGGGTTTTCTGGAGAGACAAAGATGCAGAAAGAGGAGGAGCTGCTAAAAGCCCCACAAGTAACAATGGAATAAACATGAGGTTACCTGCACTGTACACTGTAATCTGCTGGGTTGTCCCAGGCATCTAATAAAGTTTTGCCCTGATTAAACCCATGTCAGTGTCTCCTGTCCTCTTTTTGGTATGGCCAGATAATAATAGATAAATAAATTATATAAATAATAATAATAATAAATAAATAAATAAATACTAGATAAATAAATGTACTAATAGATAAATCACTACTTCTGTAACTGGGACATGTGCTTTACACACAGCTGTAGGATTAAAAGACAACTGGAGAATCAAAGTGATGCAATGGCTGAATTACATATTTCCTAGCCTGCTCCCCTTCTGTTATATCTACCCACAGTCTTTATTGTGATGCTAAGGCATTATTGAGTATGACCTGTGCAGATGTGCACAGGATTGGAAGTTTTTAATAAAATAATATAGTCATGATAGAGAGGTACAAATAATCCAGCCCTCACATAGGAATGAAGTACCACAGATGTTTCAGATAAATAAATAGGCCATATGAGAAATATATACAATTATAATAATGAGAAACAAAAGGGAAATGGGGCCACTCAAATTAATCCATACTCAGATGCTTTTTATGTATACAGTGTCAGCTGGCTAGAACAGTTGTTTGAGGAAGAATCAAAGAACTGCACAAAATATTTTTTAAAATATACATTTATAATTAATAAGAAAATGTAGCACTTTGCACTTGTAAATTTCACCACCCTTTTTGTTTTCATTAATGAAGACCTTGAGTCAGTAAAAATACATGAGCTTGTTTCAGTCCATTTTTATTCAACACTAAACGCTAATATTTGTGTTTTGTGAATCAGAGCCTCTTTAATTCCCTTTAAATAACTAACTTCCAGTCTCTACCCTTGATGTCAGCAGGGTTAGTAAAAGAAGACAAATCTCCAATCCTCCGCATTATCAAACAGAACAAACAAAGAGGAAACTAACCTCAGCATTGGAAATACAATGTATAAAATCAATATAATGAGAATTAAGCTGATCAGGAACACTTTCATCTGAAGGAAATGTTAATGAATAATGTGACAATATCCAAAAGATTATAGCTGAAACTTTCAAGGCTGCATAGAAGATTTAGAAGCACAGTTTCCATTGAAATTATTAGGAAATTTGCATCTAAGATCCACAGGCAGGTTTGAATACCTCAGACTTTGTGAAATAGTTTCATCTTCTGAGCATAGTATATGTAATTTAGAGCTTTGTGTGTCTGTCTGTGCATCAAGGAATCCATTTGTTCAAGAACAAAATACAGGACTATGTAGCATTTTAAAGACTAACAAGATGGTTTATTAGATGATGAGCTTTCGTGGGCCAGACCCACTTCCTCAGATCAAATAGTGGAAGAAAATAGTCACAACCATATATACCAAAGGATACAATTTTTAAAAAATGAACACATATGAAAAGGACAAATCACATTTCAAAACAGAAGGGGAATGGGGGGGGGGAGGTAAATGTCTGTGAGCTAATGATATTAGAGGTGATAATTGGGGAAGCTATCTTTGTAATGGGTAGGGTACTTGGTGTCTTTGTTGAGCCCGACACGTAGAGTGTCGAATCCTAGCATGAATGACAGTTCAGAGGATTCCCTTTCAAGTGCAGATTTGAAAGGCTTTTGGAGTAGGATGCAGGTAATTAAGTCGTTGAGACAGTGTCCTTTCTGGTTGAAATGGCAAGAAACTGTTTTTTCTTTGTGATCCTGTCTAATATCTGTTTTGTGGGCATTGATCCTTTGGCAAAGTGTCTGAGACGTTTGTCCAATGTACATAGCAGACGGACACTTTCGGCACATGATAGTATAAATTATATTTCTGGATGCGCAGGAATATGTGTTCTTGATCTTATAACTCACTTGGGGTATGTCTACACTACCCTCCTAGTTCGAACTAGGAGGGTAATGTAGGCATACCGCACTTGCAAATGAAGCCCGGGATTTGAATTTCCCGGGCTTCATTTGCATAAGCGGGGCGCCGCCATTTTTAAATCCCCGCTCGTTCGAACCCTGTGCAGTGCAGCTACACGGGGTATGAACTAGGTAGTTCGAACTAGGCTTCCTAGTTCGTGGAATGAGGAGTAACGGTAGTTCGAACTAGGAAGTCTAGTTCGAACTACCTAGTTCGTGCCCCATGTAGCCGTGCTGCACGGGGTTCGAACGAGCAGGGATTTAAAAATGGCGGCGCCCTGCTTATGCAAATGAAGCCCGGGAAATTCAAATCCCAGGCTTCATTTGCAAGTGCGGTATGCCTACATTACCCCGCTAGTTCGAACTAGCGGGGTAGTGTAGACATACCTTTGGTTAGGCCCAATAATGGTATCAGCAGAGTGAATATGTGGACAAAGCTGGCAACGGGGTCTGTTGCAAGGGAAGGTACCAGGGTTGGTATTAGTGTGATATGTTCTGTGGTTGTTGGTAAGAATAGCATCCTCTTATCACAACTTAAAGCAAAGTCAGGGTTAGGGTGGAAAGGATCAGCGAGCTGGGGGGGGGGGGAACCTCCTTGGGTCTGGTAAATTCCTTCGTTTGGGACCAGTGAGGTCCAGCAACAGTGGCACTTAATGTTTGACAGTGATGCTCCACTATATTGGATGGTAAATCTAATCACAACATAGTCCTGATTACAGAAATGACTTGGCTAGTCTTTTAACTTTTCTCACAAGATAAGATCTGTCATTAGAATGGTCTTTGTGAAATGTTAAGAACATAAGAATCACCATAATGGGTCAGAACAAAGGTCCATCTATCCTAGTATCCTGTCTTCTGATAGTGACAAATGCTAGATGTTCCAAAGAGAGTGAACAGAACTGGGAATCATCAAGTGATCCCTCCCCTGTCACCCATTCCCAGCTTCTGACAATCAGAGGTTAAATTAATTAATGAAAATGTAGCATTGAAAAATATTATCATAAAATTATAGTACTAGAGTGAAATATTAGCATAAAATGGTAGTACTAGAGTGAAAAATATCACATAGGCAATCCACATTCTTCATAACTTGTCATGAAAAGATGATCACATTAAATTGGATGACATGAATAATTTATTATTTCTTACCACTATATTTGGAGTCTTTAAAATCAGTGGGCTATCATCATGTAATTAACAATATTGTTATTTGTAGCCATTAAGTCTCATAAACCTATGTTAAAATACCATTAAAGATTTGCTATAAGCCAACCAATGAAAATAAATTTAACATTAGGGTTGAAAATTAACTTCTTATTTACTAACCCTGGCTAGTCTGATTAGTGCATCAGTTTTTGAGGTCCTCTCTAAGTTTCCCACCCTGCAGCACTGCCATATCTGTAGATTATGTTAAAGAAAACTATTTAATTTAAATATAATATCCTTATTTCTGTGGAAGCCAAGGGATTTTTATGTAGCCATTTTGACCTTTTGGTTAACCTAAGTCATGCTAATTCTGAGACCTAACAACACAGAATACTGTGAGAGGTGCTGTTTTCACCTCTCGTCTCTCTTGTGCTTGAGATAAGGATAGAATGCTGCCTCTAGTGAAGACCTTGAGATAAGGTGGCGTCTGAAGGGAATTGTTATGGAAAGGGGAATAATTGTTTATTGTTATTATATATAAACAGATAGTGTATATATATTGGCTTCTAATTGTTTTGTATTTGATGATCTGCCTAGCAGCAGCTTCTTCCCTTGCAATACTGCTCGAATAAACTGTCTCTGACTACTTGTTGCTCACAAATGCAGAGTGAAGGCCTGTTTTCTTCCACAATTTGGTACTGTGACTTGGATGGCAACGCTTGGCTGAGGCAGCAAAGGGCCGCTTACTGTTCCCCTTCTGACCCCCAAAGCACCAGACTAGAGGTAAGAGGCCTTTTGAAATCTCTACTGGGGCTCGGGAGGAAGACTGCCTCTGGAGCTGTCTGCCTCGTCGGGTTCACGCCATTCGAACTTCTTGAATCAGCACAAGGTCAGACACAAAAGCGGTTCTGGGGATCTTTTGTTTTGCTGCCCCCAAGTAGATTAAGGCTGTGTCTAGACTGGCATGATTTCGCCCAAATACTTTTAACGGAAAAGTTTTTCCATTAAAGTATTTGTGCAAGAGAGCGTCTACATTGGCATGTGCTTTTGCGCAGAAGATGTGCTTTTGTGGAAAAGCATCTGTGCCAGTGTAGACGCCTCTTGTGCAAGAAAGCTCCGATGGCCATTTTAGCCATAGGGCTTTCTTGTGGAAGAAATTCACGTTGCCTGTCTACACTGGCCTCTTGCGCAAGCGGGCTTATCCCTGAGCGGGAGCGTCAGAGTATTTGTGCAAGAAGCACTGATTTTGTACATTACAACATCAGTGTTCTTGCGCAAATACTCACGGCCAGCGTAGACAGGTGGCAAGATTTTGCGCAAAAGCTTTTGCGCAAAATCATGCCAGCCTAGTTGCAGCCTGGCTGCATCTAGACTGGCATGATTTTGTGGAAATACTTTAAACGGAAAAGTTTTCCGTTAAAAGCATTTTCAGAAAAGAGCATCTAGATTGGCATGGACGCTTTTCCGCAAAAGCACTTTTTGCAGAAAAGCTTTTCTGGAAAAACTTGCCAGCTGTCTATACTGGCTGCTTGAATTTCCACAAAAGCACTGACGATCTCATGTAAGATTGTCAGTGTTTTTGTGCAAATACTATGCCGCTCCCATTCAGGCAAAAGTCCTTTTGTGCAAAAGGGCCAGTGTAGACAGCCCAGCTTTGTTTTCCGCAAAAAAGCCCCGATCGCGAAAATGGCGATCAGGGCTTTTTTGCGGAAAAGCACGTCTAGATTGGCAGGACGCTTTTCCGCAAAAGCACTGGTTTAAGCACTGTAGTCTTAAAAGGCCTTTGAAGCAGGATGCAGGTAATCAAGTCGTTGAGACAATGTCCTTGCTGGCTTAAATGGAAAGAAACTGTTTTTTCTTTGTGATCTTAATATCTGTTTTGTGGGCATTGATCCTTTGGTGAAGTGTATGAGTCATTTGTCCAATGTACATAGCAGACAGACACTTTCGGAACATGATAGCATGAATTATATTTCTGGATGCACAGGAATATGTGTTCTTGATCTTATAACTCACTTGATTAGGTCCAATAATTCATGAGCAGAGTGAATATGTGGACAAAGCTGGCAACGGTTTCTTGTCATTTCAACCAGCAAGGACATTGTCTCAACGACTTAATTACCTGCATCCTGCTTCAAAGGCCTTTTAAGACTACACTTGAAAGAGAATCCTCTGAACTGTCATTTATGCTTAAATTCGACACTTTACACTTAAGTTTGAATAAAGACTCTCATTATCTTACCCATTACAAAGATAGCTTCCCCAATTATCACCTCTAATATTATTAGTTCACAGACATTTACCTCCCCCCCCCCACACATTCCCCTTCTGTTCTGAAATTTGATTTGTCCTTTTCATATGTGTTTATTTTTTTAATTATATCCTTTGGTATATATGGTTGTGACAATTTTCTTCCACTATTTGATCTGAGGAAGTGGGTCTGGTCCACAAAAGCTCATCACCTAATAAGCCATCTTGTTAGTCTTTAAAGTGCTACATAGTCCTGTTTTTTGTTTGTATAACATGTAGCACAATGGAACTCAAATCTTAGTTGAGGTGTTTAGAATGTACAGGCAGTCCCCGGGTTATGTACAAGAGAGGGACTGTAGGTTTGTTCTTAAGTTGAATCTGTATGTAAGTCGGAACTGGCGTCCAGATTCAGCCACTGCTGAAACTGACCAGCAGCTGACTACAGGAAGCCTGAGGCAGAGTTGCTCTGCCCCGGGCTTCCTGGAATCAGCCGCTGATCAGTTTCAATAGGCTGAATCTGGACGCTAGTTCCGACTTACATACAGATTCAACTTAAGAACCCCAGGCGTCCCCAAGTCAGCTGCTGCAGAAACTGATCAGCGGCTGATTCCAGAAAGCCTGGGGCAGAGCAAGTCTGCCTCGGGCTTCCTGTAGTCAGTGCTGGTCAGTTTCAGCAGCGGCTGACTTGGGGACACCGGAGGCAGAGCAGCTGGGGTGCTTCTGGGTTGCTCCAGTAGCACCGCTCCTTGGTGCTACTGGACCAACCCAGCAGCACCCAAGCTGCTCTGCCCCAGGCGTCCTGATTCAGCTGCTGCTGAAACTGACCAGCAGCGGCAGAATCAGGATGCCTGAGGCAGAGCAGCTGGGGTGCTGCCAGGTTGGTCCAGTAGCGCCCAGAGCGGCGCCGCGGGACCAACCGGCAACGCCCCAGCTGCTCTACCACAGGCGTCCAGATAAAAGCCTGGTCTGCTGGGGGGGGGGTGCACTAGCTGCGCCCCTCCCCAGCAGACCAGGGAGATGCAGGCGGCGGACCGAGACGCACTGCAGTCTCGCCGCCCTTTGTTCCGCGTCTCCGTGGTCTCCGTGGTCTGGGTTGTCCCGCTGCCCGTGTGCTCCATGGCTTTGCTCAGCATCTCCCTGGTCTGCTGCGTGGGACTCCCCCCCCAGCAGACCAGGGAGACGCGGAGCAGCTTTTCTTGCCCTGGAGGACGCGGGTGGCGGGACCGCAGCACATCTGGGTGTCCCGCCGCTCCCATCCTCCAGGGAGAGAAAAACCCCATTTTTAACTGCAGATCCAACATAAGTCGGATCCGCGTAACTCGGGGCCTGCCTGTACTGTAATAAATATAGTAATACTACTAATGAGGATGTATTTGTTCTGCTTAATTTGTGTCAGAAGCCCAATGGGGTTGTTTATTTCACCAGTGGTGGGAGTGGTGGGAGGTGACCTATTTCCCAAGACCCGCTCATAGATCTTGAGGAAAAGGCCAGTCATCACCTACAGATAGTCCTCCAGCCTGAAGCAAATACCAGCAGCCATGGAATGCCCCTCAGAAACACTCACCCAGGAACCTTTCCCTAGAATAAACCCCATTGCCAACTCTGTCCACATATATAGATACAAGTGACACCATCACAGGACCTCACCACATAAGTCACAACATCAAGGGCTCACTAATGTGATATATGCCATCATATGTCAGTGATGCCCCTCTATCATGTATATTGGCCAAACCAAAGGATAAATGGACTCAATTCAGACATCAGGAAGGTAACACACAAAACTGCAGGAGAATATTTTAACCTCCTGGACATTCAGTAATTCAGAAAGTAGCCATCCTTCTATAAAAGAATTTCAATAACCGGTTACAAAAGGAGATAGCTGAACTGGAGTTCATTTGCAAATTCAACACAATCAATTTAGGACTGAACAACATATTATAAAGGAAATTTCCCATCTCTGGATATACACATCCACACACCAGATGTTGTGAATGATCCATTTCCATCCTGACTTGATAAACTTCATTAACACAAGCAACTTCTTTCTTACATATACACCCCTGTTTCTTAACTTCCACTCCAATTGATTTCATGAAGTGGGTTTTACCCACAAAAGCTTATGCCCTAATAAATCTGTTAGCCTCTAAGGGCACATCTACACAGCAGGGCTAAAGCCAAGATAAGCTGCGCTAAAGCTCTAATTCGAACTACCATTACTCCTCGTAGAACGAGGTGTACCGGTAGTTCAAATTAGAGATCCTAATTCGAACTACCTACTCCGTGCCACGTGTAGCCGCGGGCACGGAGTTCGGACTAAGGGACATTTAAAGATGGCGGCGCCTGGGAAGATGCAAATGAAGCCCGGGGCATATAAATCCCGGGCTTCATTTGCAACTTCGAATGCCTACGTTAGTCTCCCTAGTTTAAACTAGGGGGCTAGTGTAGACATACCCTTACTAAGTACTACTGCAATGTAGAGGCTGTTAAATATTTTTGGAAGACCAGAAAGTGGGTGTATTGATTCTGCAAATAATGATTGTTTTTCAGTATCAACATAGTCATGTGAAATTTACTAAACACATTAATTATGGAAAAACAACCATTGTATAATGTAGTTGATTCCCCTGCCTTTGAAGACTAGTTAGCTATTTATTTACTAACTATTTACTTACTATTTATTCTTCAGATTTATAAAATACATTCATGCATGGCCATCCTGTGCTCTGGGTACCTCATCAAATAAAAAGCACAAATCAAAGGATTTTTCATAATTACATACAGCTGAGTCCACTTCCAAAAAGATGAACTTTGCAGTGTGTCTGAAAAATTAAAAAAATCTGAGCTCCAGTAACCCCAGAGAAGAGAGAGCTCCAAATCCAAAGACACCTCTCTGGGAATACCTGGCCAGCAACTCCCTCTCATTAATATTAATTAAGAGAGCTCCAACTGGCTCTGCTGATCTCAGCTGTGGTCTGTCAGGCAACTATATCTCAGAGCATTTAGTGATTTATAGGTTAAAATCAGTAACTTAAATTCTACCCAGGACTTTATTGGAAGTCAATGCAGATCACAAAGCTCTGATCTAATGTATCCCCACTGTTTGACTCCACTTAACAAGTGAATTGCAGTACTATTAGGCACTAGTTTTAGCTTCTGGAATGTCCGAAGGGGTAAACAAGCTAATCTTGAGGTTGAGAAGACATAGATAATTGTAGCATAGTTCACATGGCAGAGAAAAGGGTATGCTTTTCTTGCCAGGCACAGATGAAAAGCAATAAAACAAAGTGAAATAATTATTATATGCATTATTTAGAACCAACTCCACAACAAAAATGCATCTAAAGCATCTGAACAATGGTCAATCTTTATTATTCTGAAGTGTTTGATCTGAATACTGAAATCTGGAAAAATGCCTTTATAATGAGAGACTTAAGAAATTCAATATATTTGGGGTTTTTTTCCTAGACAAGTTTAAGAAGTAAATTGACTATGTTGTATAGCAGCATGCATGGGAAAGAAACTTTTGATAGCAGATGTCTTTTTAAGACTGCAAACGTTTATGTGGATACTTAACTTGACAAACCATCGGCAGTCCTACTGAAATCAATAGAACTTCTAATGTAGTAAAGTCAAGCCCACGTATAAGTGTCTGCAGTACTAGAGACTAATCTAGCAGAAAAATGCATAATGTGATTCAATGGTTAGAAGCTGAAACTGGACACATTCAGATTAGAAATCAGAAATTTTTAATAATAAGAGTGATTAACTACAGGGAGTCCCCGGGTTACATGGATCCAACTTACATCAGATCCCTACTTACAAACGGGGTGAGACAACCCCACACTAGCTGCTTCCCCCCAGCAGACCAGGGAGACGTGAAGCTAGCGCTCCCCCTCCCCCCCCCAGCAGACCAGGGAGACGCGGAGCGGCTTTTCTCAGCAGACACCTCAGCTTGAGAATAAAGGACTGACGGAAGTGAGGTGTGGGAGAATAAAACTGAGCTCTGGAGAAATGTTTGGCTAGAGTTTCCCCTACAATATGTATCAGTTCCGACTTACATACAAATTCAACTTAAGAACAAACCTACAGTCCCTATCTTGTACGTAACCCGGGGACTGCCTGTACTGGGATAACTTAGCTAAGGACAATTGGTTTTTCAAATTCAGTCAAAATATAAAGGTACACAGTAGTCAAATTATGCACAGCTGTAAGCATTGCAATACATGTACATATGTGTATTTCTTGTAATATTAACCATTGTTTAGGATAATAGAAAATATTTCCTGTCTGTGATGCTTGGGAGGTTCACCCAACCATTAAGGGGTTGTATCACCTCCAGCCCTAACCTTGGGTACTTCTGTGCTATGCAGCTTTGGCTCAAAGCCCTGGCATCCACAGCCTGTTTAGAGCACAATGACCTCATCCTGGTTTCCACCACCTCGATTGCTACTTGCAATTCAGTTACCCCAAAATCATCTCCTCTGCATTGCTCACTCCTTCTTATTCTAGATTTGCTTTTCCTTTAAAGGAACAGTACATAGCATCAATCTGTTAATTTGGTTGAGGATTCTGTAGTGCAGTTTGAAACACTGCACTGAGATGGTTGTGTAACAAAACAAGATTTAGTATATTGACAAATAAAAGATATTTAAATGACACCAAAGAAAGGAATTAGGATAGAGAGAACTACAAGCAAAAGTAATAATATACTTTTAACACTAAAACAAACTAGAGCCTTTTGTTCAGAGTAGTTTTATCACCGAAGTTGTTCTTGTTTTGGTCAGTCTTTAGTGGGGATTCAATGCTGAACTCAAGTCACTTGGTTTCTTGTCTTCTCAGAGGAAGAATGACAAAATGGCTTTCTCTCTCTGCTTATTCAATCTTTGTTGTCAATGTCAGGAAGCAATCCTGAGGGTTTGCTGAGTCCACAAGGATCTAATATCATGTGGCAGTCTCTTTCTCTCTTTGTGATAGTGAACATAACTAGTTCAATGGTTTCATTTACCTTTTATGTAAATGTATTTCGCTGTCACTTGCATACATTCAGGCAAAAGCTCACACAGTTTGAGAACATATTTCTAGCACATATATATAATGTTGCATATATCAACTGTATGCCCACAATACAATAATGTTTAATGACCAATGGGTTACTAGTTTGCATATGATACTTTACATAGGTCCTTTTAGATATGCATTGTGACAACAATAAATTTGGGTACACAGAGCTGATCAGACCAGTTAAGGCTCACAGCTAAATACAATAGTGATAAAGATGCAACCGTGTTAGTCTGGTCTAGCTGAAACAAAAGACAGAACTATATAGCACTTAAAAGACTAACAAGATGGTTTATTAGGTGATGAGTTTTCGTGGGCCAGACCCACTTCAAAGTAGCTCATCACCTAATAAACCATCTTGTTAGTCTTTAAAGTGCTATATAGTTCTGTCTTTTGTTTCAGCTAAATACAAGTGAACCTTTTGCTCTGCAACACAAAGGTGTTCTTAGGTTCACACTTCTTCCCCTATGAAGATGTAGGACAGTTAGTCATTGGCTGACCCAAAGGCAGCTGGTTAGAATGCTCTTTCTTTTACAGGGAATCTCTGTCAGCCGATGGTCAGGAAAGTATGTGTGTGTGTGTTACACCCAAGTCTTCAACTGCTGAGACACAAGGTCCCATCGCAGCGGGCAGCCTAGGAGGCTGAAGGGCACCCTGAGTAAAGGTTTAATGTCTGTGTCTTTACTGCTAGGACCGGGGTCCTGTCGCGGAGGGCAGGCAACAGGCTGACAGACGCCCCACAGTTTATAGGAAGAGCTTATTACATCTCAGATTTCAAGTGCTAGGATACAGGAACCCTTAGCAGCGGGCAGTCTAGGGAAGACTGAGAGATGCCCCAATGGATCTGTCCCCTGGGAGTGACACGATTCAAAATGCCCAAGCTCTTCCTATACCTGTCCCTTATGACTGGCTGAAGTTCTTTTAAATTGTGCTTGGTTCTGTTACAGCAACTGAAGGAGTCAGGTTAAAGCTTAAACAGTTACAGGTTTATTAAAGAAGCTTATAAATCATATGGTTACAATGGCTATTGCTCTATTTCTTAACCGCTAGCAAATACAGATCTTATGGTTACATAGGAAAAAGGAAGATAGAAAATAATGGTACCAAGTGACAGCTTAATCTTTAAAGAGCTCTGTTTTATGCATGCACTAAAACAAAAGGACACATACGGGTACAATTTTTACCTCCTTCTGTGTCGCTCGGTCCCAGCATGTCAGGCCAGGATCGGTCCCTCAATTCCTCGGAAAGATGAAAATACGAGGTGGGCATCCTCATGGACCTCGGGAGGTCAATCGCCTAACCCGACCAGCAGGTAGATGGTAGATTGACACTCAAAGTGAGTGTGCTGCTGGACCCATCTTTATACCCATGGGGTCATCTTTATACCCATGGGGTCACGTATTTCTCTTTCTTATCTGTGATGCCAAATGGTGCTGGTCTGTCTTTTGTGACTCCAATTCTTACAAGGGAGTTGTGAACTTAATTTACATTTGTAAGAGAGATAACTAAATTGGGATTACTGGGCATTCTTTTCTCAGTGGGAGATTCCTCTCCCAGGGACGACTGTGTGTGATTGTATCAATATAGTTGCCAGCCAGGGCAGTTCTTGTAGCCTCAGGGATCTGACAGTCATGTCTGTTGCTCTTAAGGAGGTGCTCCCTGCATTAAATGTGCTTTCTTGTAGCTGTGTAGCTCCCCAATGCAACACAAATAATAGAGATACTCTTGCTGAGAAATTACATATTTTTATTTGGGGAACACAAAAAAGCAGGGACAGAAAAGGAGTTCAGGGTAGGAGCTGTGGGAGGTTGGGAGGAATGGTGTCACAGGTGTTTGGAACCCCCTTTCAGGTAGTTATGGGCTGCTATCAAATCCCCCCTCTCTCTTTTCTTCTGTAGACTAAATAAGCCCAAATCCCTCAGCCTCTTCTCATAAGTCATGTGCTCCAGTCCCCTAATCATTTTGGTTACTCTCCTCTGGACCCTCCCCAATGCAGCCACATCCTTTCTATAATGGGGCCCCCAGAATTGGACAAAATACTCCATATGTGGCCTCACTAGTGCCGAAAAAAGGGGAATAATCACTTCCCTAGATCTACTACCAATGCTCCTCCTAAAGCAAACTAATATACCATTAGCCTTCCTGGCTACAAAGG
Source organism: Pelodiscus sinensis (assembly GCF_052426305.1). NCBI lineage: Eukaryota > Metazoa > Chordata > Testudines > Trionychidae > Pelodiscus > Pelodiscus sinensis. Next base: position 29,484,122 of record NC_143067.1, on the reverse strand, counting down.
CACACTGTTGACTCATATCCAGCTTCTCATCCACTGTAATCCCCAGGTCTTTTTCTGCTGAACTGCTGCTTAGCTAATCGGTCCTCAGCCTGTAACAATGCTTGGGATTCTGCTGTCCTAAGTGCAAGAACCTGGGCTTATCCTTGTTGAACCTCATTAGATTTTTTTTGGCCTAATCATCCAATTTGTCTCGGTCACTTTGGACCCTATCTCTACCCTCTAACGTATCTACCTCTCCCCCTACCTTTGTATCATCTGCAAACTTTCTGAGGGTGCAATTTATCCTCTCACCCTGGCCCTAGAACTCACCCTTGGGGCACTCCCTTTGATACCGACCATCAACTAGACATCGAGCCATTGATCACTATGCATTGAGCCTGACAATCTATCCAACTGTCAGTCTACCTTAGAGTCCATTTATCTAATCCATACTTTAACTTGCTGGCAAGAATACTGTGGAAGACCATATCAAAAGTCTTGCTAAAGTCAAAGTATATTATGTCCACTGCCTTCGCCATATCCACAGAACCAGACAACCAGGTTGGCCAGACATGACTTGCCCTTGGTGAATACATGTTGACTATTTCTGATAACTTTCCTCTCTTCCAAGTGCTTCAAAATGGATTCCTTGACGATCCCCTCCATGATTTTACCAGGGACTGAAGTGAGGTGAGGCTGACCAGTCTTCAGTTCCCTGGATTGTCCTTCTTTCCCTTTTTAAAGATGGGAACTATCTTCACCTTTTCCCAATTGTCTGGAAGCTCTCCTGATCGCCACAAGCTTTCAAAGATAATGGCCAATGACTCTGCAATCACATCAGGCAACACCCTCAGGTGCATTAGATCCAGCCCCATGGATTTGTGTGTGCCCAAGTTTTCTCAATACTTCTTAACCTGTTCTTTCTCCATCCAGGGCTGCCCATCTCCTTCCTATAAGATATGTCTACACTACAGCACTAATTCGAACTAACTTAATTCGAATTAGTTAATTCGAACTAAGCTAATTCAAATTAGTGCATCTAGACCTAAAAACTAATTCGAATTAGCATTTTGATCATTCAAAATAGCATGTCCACATTGAGTGGCCCCTGAACCAAAGTTAAGGCTGGCTGGAGCCAGTGCCAGCAGGGTATCAGGTTAGGACTTAGGGTGTGGAGTTGCTGCCTCAGGCTAGCCGAGGGCTGTGTTAAAGGGACCCGACCCCCACCCCGGACTGACAGTTCTCAGGGTTCCCCGCTTGCTTGTCTTTACTTTAATAGGGGCTACACATACAAACCACTAGTTTGAATTTAAATCTAACTAGTGGAGCGCTAGTTAATTCGAACTAGGTAAACCTCATTCTATGAGGAGTAATGCCTAGTTTGAATTAAGTAGTTCAAATTAAGGGCTGTGTAGCCACTTAATTCGAACTAGTGGGAGGCTAGCCCTCCCCAGCTTGCCCTGGTGGCCACTCTGGGCCAAACCAGGGAAACTCTTCTGCCCCCTTCCCGGCCCCGGAGCCCTTAAAGGGTCACAGTCTGGCTACAGTGCTTGTGCCAGTTGCAAGTCTGCCAGCACCCAGCCAGCAGACCCTGATGTGGCATGGCATGAGCCAGCCACCTGCTGCCACCTAGCCCTCCGCCTCTTCCCAGGACCAGGCTGGCGGCTCACAGCACCCTGCCCGGGGCCGCAAGAGGTGGGCGCCTGCCTGGTTTAGTGCGGAGATCGTGGACCTCATCGAGGTTTGGGGGGAGGCCTCCAATGTCCACGATCTCCACACTAAGCACAAGAATGCAGCCATCTAGGGAAGGATAGCTGCCAGCCTGGCCTCCAAAGGCCACATGTGAACCCAGTAGCAAGTTTGCATGAAAATCAAGTTGGTCCAGTGAGACCCCCGAGCCCTGAGCTTAGAACATAAGAACGGCCGTACTGGGTCAGACAAAAAGTCCATCTAGCCCAGTAGCCTGTCTGCCAACAGCGGCCAACACCAGGTACCCAGGAGGGGATGGACCAAGGACAATGACCAAATGATTTGTCTCGTGCTATCCATCTTCAGCCTTCCACAAACAGAGGCCAGGGACACCATTCCTACCCCGTGGCTAATAGCACTCCATGGACCCAACCTCCATGAATTTATCTAACTTCTCTTTAAACTCTGTTATAGTCCTAGTCTTCACAGCCTCCTGTGGCAAGGAGTTCCACAGGTTGATTTTGCACTGTGTGAAGAATTTGCTTATTAGTTTTAAGCCTTCTACCCATTAATTTCATTTGGTGTCCTCTAGTTGTTATATTATGGGAACTAATGAACAACTTTCCTTTATTCACCCTCTCCACACCACTCATGATTTTATAGACCTCTATCATAACCTCCCTCAGCTTCCTATTTTCCAAACTGAAAAGCCACAGTCGCTTTAGCCTCTCCTTATATGGGACCTGTTCCAAACCCCTAATCATTTTAGTTGCCCATCTCTGAACCCTTTCCATGGCCAAAATATATTTTTGAGGTGAGGAGACCACATCTGTACACAATACTCAAGATGTGGGCATACATAGTTTGATACATGGGCAGTAAGATATTCTGTGTCTTATTTTCTATCCCTTTCTTAATGATTCTTAACATTCTATTTGCCTTTTTGACTGCCGCTGCACACTTTGTGGACGTTTTCAGAGAACTAGCCACGATAACTCCAAGATATCTTTCCTGATTTGTCGTAGCCAAATTAGCCCCCATCATCCTCCTCTGCTGTCCCGACTCCTGCCCTTCTCACTGCTCTCAGCCTTCCTGAGACCTGCCCCCCTCCACCAGCCCTTCTCTCCCTGCTGTGCCCACTCCTCCAGTAGCTCCACTCTGATCATATAAACTACCCCTCGTTATCCCCCCTCCTAACATCTCCCTCTACACACCTGCCCTGCCTTTCTCCTCTGGTACTGGTCCCTCCCCGCAGGTGTCTGCCCTTCTGCTTCACCCCCAGAATCCCCTGGCACCTGCACCTTCCCTTAGCCCTGCAACTTCCTGGTGCCTCCCCCTTCCCTCACTGCCCCTGCCCCCTTTGCCCTCTTTTTCCCTAATGTCCACCCCCTCACCCTGCGTTCCCCTTATGCCCTCACACATGACTTGCTCCATCCCCACCTTCCTCATACCCACCCCTTCTTTCAAGCCTTCTCCCAGCACCTCTCCCTCCCTCCTCTAGCCCCCAAAGCCCTTACCCTCTCCTCTCCCAGCATCACCCTGTCCCCACTCCCACTGACACCTCCCCTCCTGCCCTTTTCCTCATTGTCTGCACGTGGTCCCCTGGCATTTGTCTCTCCTGCACCCTGTCCCTTGGTGATTTCCCCTTTCTTCTCCTGCCCTGCCCTCCCCTCCCCTCAGCACAAGCCCCTTCCTTCCTATTTTTCCCCTTCACCTCCCCAACCTTATGCCTTCTAGTTTGCAGGGCTGGAGTCTCAGAGACTCATAGACCAGGGCCAGGTGGAAGGTCTCCAAGAGACACGAGACTGTAGTAACCACACAGCCCCAACGCTCTGAACAGGACCCGCACACGGAGGCACCTGAAGCCACATTTATCTTCCAGGTTCAACATCCCACCTTCCCGGGAAACGTAGCTCCCCAGAGCAAGCTGTGTGGGACCAAACTGGTGATTCCTCGTTGAGTCTGATGCCTTGGGCTGGAGGAGAAGCCCTGTCCCATCCCCTGAGTGTGTTGTGGAGCTGCAGCCCGATTCACTCGCGCTTCGCCAGGACCATGCGCAGGACTGACAGTGTCCCAGGATCAGCATGTGCCGGTGTCAGTCCTGCTCCCCGCCGGCCAATTTGCTCCCCCTCATGCTTTCTCTGACCCTTCCCAACCAGCACTGCTGCCCCCTGACACCCTCCCAACCACCCCTGCTTCCTGCCACCCAGTTCTCCTCCTCCCAATCTCCCCTGTCCAGCCCCGCTACCCCTGACACCCTCCCCCCCATCTCCTCCAGCCAGCCACACTGCCCCTCCCCCAATCTCCCCTGGCTAACTACACTGCCCCCGCCTGCCAGCCCCGCCTGGCATCCCCTCTTCCCTGCCCAGCCATGCTGCCCCTCCCCTCCCAGCCAGCCCCGCCCCTCTCCCGGCCGGTATTTTTTCCCTGGGTGGGCTCTGAGCAGCGGGCCCTCAGCATGTGGGCAGCTCCGGAGCCCAGCCACCAGCAGCCTGGCTCGGGGCTGAGCCCAGCATGCAAGGAGTGGCTGCTGCAGCCCTGCCCAGCCAGGCACCACTTCCAGCGCGGCGTGGCCAGTGGCGAGACTCCTGGGCCCCAGCACCAAGCGCACGATCGGAGCGCACAATCGGCCGCTGGAGTGCAGGCGGGCGAGTGGCACTGGTGAAGCAGGGAGCTCGGCCACCCCCTCCCCCTGTGAGCGGCTCCTCTGCCGTCGCCAGAGCCGCAGCAGAGACGGCGGCTGGCAGTAGGGGTACAAAGGCGGGTGGGGAGGGAGAGTTCCAGGGGGGTGCACGGGAGAGGGTGGCTGGCCGCAGGGGGCACCCGAGTGCCGGGGAGGCTTCATGGTGTGCGGCCCTGGCGTTTGAAGTGCCCGGGCCACCAGAGTGTGCGCAGCAGCACCGAGTGTCTTCTTGCAGGGGCGGGGGGCGGGCTTGCCCCGTCACACCCCTCCTCCTCCAGTAGCCTCCAGCTGGCCAGTCTGCCAGTCCTCCCTTCATTAGGATGTGCCCAGGCACACCCAGCACACCCTGTGCACATGCCTATGTGGCTGATACTGCCACCCTGCTCCCGAGCCCTGGCCCAGCCTCAACCCACCTGAGAGCCCACTGGCCCTCACAGGGAGCATGTCCAGGACTCCCAGGATCCAGCCAGGGGCCCAAAAAGGTGTGCAAAGAGGAGCCCATGCAGGATCTCAGCTCGTGGTGCAGGAATGCTGACATCTATGGCTAGATGGCTGAGGAGCCCAGGAGCCTCGAGCAAGTCCGGAGCAAGGTCAAGGAGCTCTGGCAGGGGGATGCCAGGGCAAGGGAGTGCAGCTCTCATTCCGGGGTAGGACCCCACTCCTGCCCCTATTACAACGAGCTCCACCGCATCGTGGGGGGTGGTGCAGCCCCTTCCCCATCCCTAGGCATTGACTCAGGGTTGGAGATGCATGCCATTGCCCGCCCGGGGCTCCCAGGCCAGGAGGAGGAGGAGGATGATGACGAGCTGGAAGAGGAGGAGGAGATGGTCTGCACCATCACCCTCACCCAGGAGCCGGTACCACAGGGTTTAGATGTCTCACAGGCATCCTCTGAGGATGGGGAAGGATCATCAGGTGAATGCTCTTAGTTTTATACACACACCCACACGGTGGGGGAAGTGAGCACTGAGGGGTTGTGGGAGTGATCATCACTTAGCCTTGAGCAGCAGTCCATGCATGTGGAACCATATGCAGCACCAGCCTGTGCCACAAGGCAGCCCTGGAGCACCCTTGGGTTCCTGCTCACAGCCTCACACAGCTACACACATCTGACCCCCACAGGGGATGCCCTCCCACCACCAGCCATCGCTGGAAGGAGGATGGGGACAAGGGCATACGTTCTCTCACACACAGACTCTGGAGTGCTACACATGCCACATGGGCATGCCTTCATGCTTCAGGCACCACTCATTCCCGTGGACAGCGCTGCCAGGTACAGATGTGAATGCGCCCTCCATGGAAGGCCAGGCTGCTCCAGACCTCTCTCCCACTCATGGGGTCCCAGTGTGACCTGACACTTCACTTGCCTGCTTGTCCATGGGATGGTGGGGGCAGGTGGACATAGGAAGCATGGTCCCCTGTGATCCTCTGAGCCCCTGTGAGTCAGGGCCCACTCCCCAGGCCACACATGGCCTTGCTCCCAGGACATCACTGTCCTTTGGCCCAAGGACTGTAGCTTGCAGCTCACAAAGGAGGGCAAAGGGCTCAGGGACAGTGTCTGCATGGATGACTAACCACCTCTCCCTCTTTATTCTCCACAGCTGGACCAGCTGTGACTGAAGGGTGATCACCACCAGCCAAGGCAGCCACTTGACCCCAGGGAAGCTGCAAGCACCAGAGGGTCCAGGAAGACATCATGAGGGAGCACGTGGGCATTCTTCAGGACACGCAGCAGACCCTGGCCCAGAAGATCTGGGATGATGCCCAGTGGTGGAGCCAAATGTGGACCAAACTGGTTCAGCAGGGTCGCAACATATGTGCTACCATACAGGAGATGATGTCATACCCAGCTCCTGTTCCTGCTCCTATTCCTGACCCCCACTATGCCTATGCCTGATCCTCTCCTGGACCTGCTGGATCTCTGCAAGTTCTTTGAAGACTTTCTGGCCTTTCTAGCCTTTATACTGAACTCCAGTATAAAGAGGGAGGAAAACCTGTTGAGAGTCTATGGGTTAAGTTTAAAGGTGCAAACAACAGCAGTGATGTTGTGGTTGGTGTCTGCTACAGGCCACTGAATCAGGTGGATGAGGTAGATGAGGCTTTCTTTGGACAACTGAGTGAAGCTTCCAGATCTCAGGCCCTGGTTCTCGTGGGGGACTTTAATCACCCTGACATCTGTTGGGAAATCAATACGGCAGTACATAGGCAATCCAGGAAGTTTTTGGAGAATGTTGAGGATAACTTCTTGACACAAGTGCTGAAGGATCTGACCAGGGGCCGTGCGCAGCTTGACCTTCTGCTCACAAACAGAGAGGAACTAATAGGGGAAGTGGAGGTGGGTGACAGCCTGGGACGCAGTGATCATGAGATGGCAGATTTCAGGATCCTGACCAAAGGAAGAAAAGAGAGTAGTAAAATACACACCTTAGACTTCAAAAAAGCAGATTTTGACTCCCTCCGAGATCTGATGAGCAGAATCCCCTGGGATGCTAACATGAAAGGTAAAGGAGTCCAGGACAGCCGGCAGTATTTTAAAGAAGCCTTATTGAAGGCACAGAAAGAAACCATCCCGACGTGTAGTAAGAGAGGCAAACATGGTAGGAGACCGGATTGGCTTACAGGAGAAATCCTTGGTGAACTTAAGCAAAAAAGGAAGCTTACAAAAAGTGGAAACTTGGACAAATGACCAGGGAGGGGTTTAAATATATAGCTCAAGAGTGCCGGGGGGTTATCAGGAAGGCGAAAGCGTAGATGGAATTGCAACTGGTTAAGGATGTGAAGGATAACAAAGAAAGTTTCTACAGGCATGTTAACAAGAAGAAGATGATCAGAGAGGGTGTGCAGCCCCTAATGGATGAAGGAGGTAACCTAGTGACAGATGATGTGGGGAAAGCTGAAGTACTCAATGCTTTCTTTGCCTCTGTATTCACGGACAAGGTCGGCTCCTGGACTTGTGTGCTAAGTGACGCAAGATGGGATGAAGATGGACAACCCGTGGTAGGTAAAGAACAGGTTAGGAACTATTTAGAAAAGCTAAACGTACACAAATCCATGGGTCCGGAATTAATGCATCCAAGGGTACTGAGGGAGTTGGCAAATGTCATTGAGGAGCCTTTGGCCATTATCTTTGAAAAGTCGTGGAGATCGGGAGAAATCTCGGATGATTGGAAAAAGGCAAATGTAGTGCCCATCTTCAAAAAAGGGAAAAAGGGTGATCCAGGGAACTATAGGCCGGTCAGTCTTACCTCGGTTCCTGGAAAAATCATGGAAGGGATCCTTAAGGAATCCATTTTGAGGCACTTGGATGAAAGGAAAGTGATTAGGAATAGTCAGCATGGATTCACAAAGGGCAAGTCGTGCCTGACCAATCTGATTAGCTTCTATGATGAGGTAACTGGCTCTGTGGACGTGGGAAAGTTAGTGGATGTGATATACCTTGACTTTAGCAAGGCTTTAGATACGGTCTCCCACAATATTCTTGCCAGCAAGTTAAGGGAATGTGGATTGGATAAATGGACGGTAAGATGGATAGAAAGATGGCTGGAAGGCCAGGCCCAGCGGGTAGTGATCATCAGCTCGATGTCAGAATGGCGGTCGATTTCTAGCAGCGTGCCCCAAGGTTTGGTTCTAGGACCGGTTTTGTTCAGTATCTTTATTAATGACCTGGATGAGGGGATGAATTGCACCCTCAGCAAGTTTTCAGATGACACTAATCTAGGGGGAGAGGTAAATACACTTGAGTGCAGAGATAGGGTCCAGAGTGACTTAGACAAATTGGAGGATTGGGCCACAAGAAATCTGATGAGGTTCAACAAGGACAAGTGTAGAGTCCTGCACTTGGGACGGAAGAATCCCAAGCATAGTTACAAGCTGGGGACCAACTAGTTAAGTAGTAGTTCTGCAGAAAAGGACCTGGGGATTACAGTGGATGAGAAGCTGGATATGAGTCAACAGTGTGCCCTTGTAACCAAGAAGGCTAATGGCATAGTAGGTTGCATTAAGAGGAGCATTGCCAGCAGATCCTTAGATGTCATTATTCCCCTTTATTCGGCTCTGGTGAGGCCACATCTGGAGTATTGTGTCCAGTTCTGGGCTCCCCATACAAAAAGGATGTGGACGCATTGGAGAGGGTCCAGCGGAGGGCAACCAAAATGATTAGGGGGCTGGAGCATATGACTTATGAGGAGAGGCTGAGGGAGTTGGGTCTGTTTAGTCTGCAGAAGCGAAGAGTGAGGGGGGATTTGATAGCAGCCTTCAACTTCCTGAAGGGAGGTTCCAAAGAGAATGGAGAGAGGCTTTTCTCACTAGTGACAGATGACAGAACAAGAAGCAATGGTCTCAAGTTGTGGTGGGAGAGGTCCAGGTTGGATATTAGGAAAAACTATTTCACTAGGATTTTAGTGAAGTACTGGAATGGGTTACCTAGGGAAGTAGTGGAGTCTCCATCCCTAGAGGTGTTTAAGTCTTGGCTTGACAAAGCCCTGGCTGGGTTGATTTAGTTGGGATTGGTCCTGCCTAGAGCAGGGGGCTGGGACTTGATGACCCTCTGAGGTCTCTTCCAGTTCTATGATTCTATGAAAAGCTTGAACCCCTGCTTGGCTGCCAATCCTCAATCATTTGACAAGCTGCCTGTTGTTGCCCCTGGCTCTCATGAGAGCTAATTTTCATCCTGGAACAGATCATTTCTCCCTACCTCATGACATTACACAGAGCAGGCAACTCTCTTTTTCTTCATCCTTTTGCTGACTTAAGCCTCTGCAGTGGTAGAAAGAGAATATCAGGGATTTGCTATTTTGCAGATTTAATACGGTGTCAAATTAGTCACAATCACAACTGAATAAGGAGAAATCTGTTCAGTAGGGGTGGGATTGGATATTTTATGTCTGTATACAAACCCCACATTTAGTCTCCTGAACTTTCTGTGTTTTCACAAATACTATGGCTTCGTCTACACTGGCATTATTTTGTGCAAATACTTTTAATGGAAAAGTTTTTCCGTTAAAAGTATTTGCGCAAAAGAGCGTCTACACCGGCACAGATGCTTTTGTGCAAAAAGTGCTTTTGCGCAAAAGCATCCGTGCCAATGTAGACGCTCTCTTGCGCAAGAAAGCTCCGGCGGCCATTTTCACCATGGTGGCTTTCTTGCGCAAAATATTCCTGTCCCTGTCTACACTGCCCTCTTGCACAAGAACACTTGCGCAAGAGGGCTTTTTCCCGAGCAGGAGCATCTGAGTTCTTGCGCAAGAACACTGACAATCTTACATTAGATCGTCAGTGTTCTTGTACAAGAACTCGTGGCCAGTTTAGACAGCTGGCAAGATTTTGCGCAAAAGCAGTCTTTTGCACAAAATCTTGCCAGTCTAGATGCACCCTATATGTTTATTGCAAGCTACATTTTATTTCAGATAACTAGCAAATCACTTAGTCTACACTAAGACTTTACTCCAAAATTAGTTTCCCTCAATTGATTATCTATGCCAGAGGTGGGGAAACTTTTTTGGATTGGGGGCCACTGACTCACAGAAAAATCAGTCAGGGACTGCTCTGGGGTAGCACTTCACATCTGCTGCCATTACAACCAATGGGATGCCATTCTGGGAGGGTGGCCAGTCACCTCCCCTGCCATGGTTGTTGAGTCCAGCCAAGACATGCCTGGCCTTAGCCTGCAGGTGGGCGGGATGGCAGAGGAGGAGGAGGAAGACATGGAGGAGGAGAAGGCCAGCTAGACAACCATGCATGAGAGTCAGGAGCTATGCCTCACTTTGGAGCTGGTTCCCCTCTTCCAGGACATCTCCTAGTCTTCTGACAATCCAAGGGAGGGCATTTCTGGTGATTTCTTTAATTTTACCTATAAGTGGGGTCAGGTGACATGCTACGAGGAGCGGTGCACTCCTCTCTTGGCCTACTCAGTGAAGGGGCTGCAGAACAACTTGTTCACATGCCTGTGGATGGAGTGCCAGTCTGGAGCACTCAGCTCCATTTCACTCTCACATAGGAATCCCTCCATCTTCTCACAAGGTTTCTGGAGAGACCTGCCTTATTCCAGCCTCCGTGGTAGGACACCTTCCCATGCCAAACCACCAGTAAGTAGTCTGGGATCATGGAATCACACAGCAGTGCAACACATGACACAGGTTCATGCCCATATTCAATCAGCATTCACTCCTGATCAAGTGTGGTGATGCTCAGAAGAATGATATCATGCATGGAACCTGCTGGGAGGAGGAAGAAGAGGGGCACTCATTAGCACTGTCTCTGGCAAGTGGCATCTGCCACTCATACACTTCCCTTCTCTCCTCCTCCAGTGGGCAGGGACTGAAGTTCTCTGCGGGACCCCGCAAGCACTGGACCAGGTGTCTACAGAACACAGAAGGAAGCTGAGCCACCCTGTTCCTCCCTCCTGCTCACAGACTCCTGGCCTGGCCAGCACCTTTCAATGCCTGCTTTCCCCCAGGCTATGTATGTTATGATGCTCCCCTGGAAAGTGCTGGAAGGTGCCCACTTTATAGGCAAAACATAGACTTACTTGAAGCACATCGCCTCTCCCCCATCCCATCTACCCAACTCTGTGGGATCTACAGGAGGAAATGCACCCAGGAGGACCTAATGCATGAGTGGATGGCTTGACTGCAGTCCCTTGTCCAGGGGCTCAAGGATGAGCACCAGGAGTGGGCCACTAACTGGAAGGAGTGCTGGGCCAACTGGGAGACCCGCCAGGCTGACAGGAAGCAAAGAAAGGCCATGTGAGACCATCTAGCATGCTAGCATGATGCCATGTGTTCCTCCCTCACCTTGGTGATAGATCACATGATGTCATGCATGGAGTGGGCCAACAGCCACCTCCCCACTCCATCCTGTGGCTTCTCGTTCTGACCTCCCCGGGGGCTACCAGGGCCCAGAACAAGGGGTGGTGGGACCTCTCAGGCAGCCTGTAGGGAATGATTCCGGACACACTGGGTGCAGGTGAAAACAAGCAGAGGATTTACTGTTTCACACAGCTGGTGGAGTCCTCATCAGGGGTTAATCTGGTGAGCACTAACTTAACCAAAACATACATTAGATTATATAGGTAGCAGATGGATGGAGGAGAAGTGATTTCATAGGTCTAGCAGTGGAAGTGAAATATGCACATAAACCAATGACTACAAAAGTTACACAGTATCTCCGCCCATTGCCAATTAAACATGTTATAACTAATACAGGTAGTTATTCCTAACAAGCGAAATGAGCAACATAAACAGGATGGAAGTCCCAAAATGGACATATTGATGTCAATTTGTTTCGCTGAGATTGTGATGTCTACTGCGAGATGACTCCATCCTTGTGTTGGCACAGTCCTTGGGATCCAAGCAGATTAATCTGAAATCACAGGAGACAGTGAGAAAATCATGAAGCCTGGCTGGTACCAGCCAGGCCTTATCAGAGTGAGGCCCTTTGGAATGTAGTTGCCAGGGGAACCAGGGTCACGGTAACTGCCTGTCTGTGTGCTGCCCAGGCCTGGCCTAATAATTTCAGATTTGACTTGTCAGTTGTCAGCAAGATACCGTGGACTGCCTCAATTTACCCTACATAGCTGAAATCTCCAGAACACCCAGAGGCAGTTCCAGTCCCATCCCTGAGCCCGCCTCCTCCACTCACCTATTCCACATTCTATGCCCACAAAGACTCTGGAGTGCCGCACATGGGCATGCCTACACGCTTGAGGCACCATCGCCTCCTGGGGACAGTGTTGCCAGGCGCAGCTGTGTCTGCAGCTCCAATGGAAGGCTAGGCTTCTTGAGGCTCTCTCCCAGCCATGGGATCCCAGTGTGGATTCCTTTGCCTGCTTTTCAGTTGGACGGAGGGGAGGGTGAGAAGCATGCTCTCCTGGGGACCTCTGGGCCCACTGTCCAGGCCACACATGCTCCCAGGACACCAACTTCCTCTGACCCGAGAACTGTTGCTCTCAGCTCGCTGATGAGGGCAAGACCTCAGGGACAGTGTCTCCAGGGATGACTGACCACCTCTCTTTTTTCTCCCCAGTCAGACCAGCCACGACTGTGAGGTGATTAACAGCTTCCAAGCTCAACACTGGGGGAGCCTCAGGTGTCAGAGGGTGTATGAGGACCTAATGAGGGAGCAGGTGTCTATCCTCAGGGACATACAGCAAACGCTGACCGAAATGGGCCCAGATGTGGCTTGAGCTGCTGCTGCAGGGCTGCAACATCTGTGCCGCCAGCTGGGAGATGATGGCATACCCGGATCCTGTCCCTGCCCCCCTTTCTACCCTGAGGCAACGGGCCTAGGAGAGGAGGGACAGGTGTTGTCATCAGGGGGAAGGGTTCTTGTAGAAGTCCCTCTCCAGACATTTAGCCAGACACTTCATCACAGGGTCTCCAGATGCCTTACTTGCTGTTCTCTGGCAGTTCTCCTCTCCTGGTGTTCATTGATCCAGTCCTGCTGCTCTGCCCACATCTCCTGAATGAGGGAGTTCATGCTTTCCATTTCCTCCCTTGTGTATTTTTGCCTGTGGATCTGAGCCAGGTGAGCAGATGCTGCAATAGGGGGCATGAGCAGCAAGCTGGCTATAGTCCCAGCCATAATGAAAAGTTACAAGGGCACATATTATAGCAGAAAAGTTTACTTAAGCCTACCCCAATCTGTCAGCCTACACCATGGCTGTGTCTAGACTGGCAAGTTTTTCTGCAAAATCATCTGCTTTTCCGGAAAAACTTGCCAGCTGTCTACACTGGCCGCTTGAATTTCCGCAAAAGCACTGACGATCTCATGTAAGATTGCCAGTGCTTTTGCAGAAATACTATGCTGCTCCTGTTCGAGCAAAAGTCTTTTTCCGAAAAACTTTTGTGCAAAATGGCCAGTGTAGACACCAGAGCTTTGTTTTCTGCAAAAAAAAAACCCAATCACAAAAATGGCGATTGGGGCTTTTTTGCAGAAAAGCGCGTCTAGATTGGCCACGGATGCTTTTCCGCAAAAAGTGCTTTTGCGGAAAAGCATCCTGCCAATCTAGACGCGCTTTTCCAAAAATGCTTTTAACGGAAAACTTTTCTGTTAAAAGCATTTCCGGAAAATCATGCCAGTGTAGACGTAGCCCATAGGTTTCTGTGAAGACAATGGAGATGTGTTCCTTGCAAGGCCAAATGTTTGCTTTAAAGTGTGCACTTTATAGCAGGTGCAGAGAGTTATCAGGGTAGCATCTAGACACACATGGTTTGGAGGCAGGCAGGCATGGAAAGGGCCCAGCCAAGTAGGAGGGGGAGATGGGATGGGGTGGCTTCCTTCTGTGTCCACCACACATTGGATATGGCACACGCAAACGTGTGTGTGTGTGTGTGTGTGTGTGTGTCTGTGTCTGTGTGACTCGTGGCTTCCCAGTGAGAGTGCTGTTAGCTTCCCCTTCTCCTTCATCCAGGTTGCCATGAGAGATATCAGTCTTCTTCGAATCACACAGACATCGGGAGTGGATGATGACTGAATATGTCGATAAATCTGGGCCTTACGCTGCAATGCTTTGTGGTTCAATGATGCCAGACCACTTACAAGTGGTGTGGTGTGGAAAGGTATCCTACCATGGAGGACAGAATAAGGCTGGCCTCCCCAAAAATCTTGTGAAAAGAATCAGAGTTCCTAGCTGAGATCATCATAGAGCTGTGAAGGGAAGACTTCCGCTCCATCTGTGGACACATTAACAAGCTGTCCCAGGCCCTCCACACTGTGTAGGACCAGAGCATACCAAAACAACACAACCTATTACTTTAGTAAGAAAAAAATTGTGAGCTCACCATAAGTGCTCTCCCCAGGGTTGGTGCTTAACTGGGAGACATCCTGGGAGGAGGGGACTGGCTCCAATATAATGAACAGATCTTGGCTCTCATCAATCGCTGGCTGGCTAGTTTCCTTCCTTGATTTCCTTTTCCTTTCTCTCCACCACCACACTCTCCTCCAAACTGATGCCAGGTGTATCTTGGCTGGACTCCAGGTCAGGCTTGAGAAGCTGGTCAGGTTCTCCCTTTCCCCTCCCACCGAATGGCATCCAGCTGCTTGTAGAAGCAGTGTCTGAGGTGCTGCTCCAGACCATCTGTTAGCTTCCTTTGCCTTGTGGTAGGACTGCTGCAGCTCCCTGATTTTTACCTGGCACTTCTGGGTGTCCCTAGAATAGCCTTTAGCCAGCAGTCAGCTTATGATCTTCGTGTAAATGTCTGCCTTCAGCTTTCTGGTTCGGAACTCAGAGAGAATGGATCCATGTCTCCATACGTCAATGAGGTCCAAGATCTCCTGGACACTCCGTGCTGGCACTCTTCAGTGCCCCTGGGAATTGGAGTCCATGGAGTCCCAGCTGCAATGAAAAGTTACAAGGGCACACATTACAGCAGATACATTCCCACAGGGAAAAGGTGACCTGTTACTCTGACTTGGAGAAGGTTATTCACGAACTAACTGGGAGCAGAAATGTTCACTTTTTGGCCTTGTAATTGGGGCCTGAAGCAAATGGAGCCAAGGTAATGATGAATTACTAAGGCTCCTTAGAATTGAAAGAGAAAAGAACATTAAGGAAAATGTAAGTAGACTCATGGGCTACGTCTACACTACAGGTTTCTTGCGCCTATAAAGCCACCCGGAACCAGTTCTAGCCAGGATAGAAGTCATCAGTTGCTCTTGAGTGCTGTTGCTGGAGCCCTCCAGAGTTGCATGCTTAAAGAGACACCCACTAGACAGTCGCTTCTCTGTTTCTGCTGCCTGCTTGTTAACTTCTTTGGCAACGCAAAGTTTTAGCAGTGCCGGCTGTGTTCGCCCTTTACTTTTTTGAGGATGACACAGCTTTCACTACTCTGCCCTGTGCTATGGAGCTGGAGCTGCCCCTGGGCATGTGATGGACCCCCAGGGCCATCCTGCACTCCCTGCAGTGCCTGCTTCAAGCAGGGATCCTCTTCCAAATGGAGGTGGACCCCAAGATCTTCCTCATCAGCCTCTGTGTGATTGCAGGTGATCCTCTCTGGCTGCCCCAGCCCACCATACCCAGAAGATTCTGGAGGCTGGACACCAGCTTAGACTGGTGGGACGACCAGCAATGGGTGCAGAACTTCCACATGCAGAGGGGCACCTTCCAGGAGCTCTGTGCCTGGCGCACACCCACCCTCCAACGATGCAACACCCACTTGTGGCTCGCTATCCCACTCCAAAAATGGGTCTCCATGGCCCTCTGGAAGCTGGCCACCCCAGACAGCTACCTCTCACTGGCACAACAGTTTGGGGTGGGGAGGTCCACATTTGGGGCTGTCCTCATGCAGGTAAGGAGATCACAGGATGCAGACTCTGCATGGGAGGAGGGGATATGTTGCATAAGGGGGACCCTTAGTATTGGGAGCTGGGCACTGTATGCAGTGGACTGGGGGTATGTCTACACTACAAAGTTAGTTCGAACTAACGGACGTTAGTTCGAACTAACTTTAATAGGTGCTACACTAGCGCTCCGCTAGTTCGAATTTGAATCGAACTAGCGGAGCGCTTAGTTCGAACTAGGAAAACCTCATTTTACGAGGACTAACGCCTAGTTCGAACTAGCTAGTTCGAACTAAGGGCTGTGTAGCCCTTTAGTTCGAACTAGTGGGAGGCTAGCCCTCCCCAGGTTTCCCTGGTGGCCACTCTGGCCAACACCAGGGAAACTCTATGCCCCCCTCCCAGCCCCGGACCCCTTAAAGGGGCACGGGCTGGCTACGGTGCCCGTGCCAGGTGCAAGCCTGCCAGCACCCAGCTAGCAGACCCTGCACCTGGCACGGCACAGAGCCACCCACCCGATGCCCCCCAGCCCACCCCCTCTTGCCGGGACCAGGCTGGCGGCTCCCGGGAGTTTGCCCTGGACCGCAAGAGGCGGGCACCTTCCTGGGCTAGTGCGGACATCGTGGACCTCGTCCACGATCTCCGCACTAGGCACAGGAAAGTGGCCGTCTAGGGCAGGAGAGCTGCCAGCCTGGCCACCCAGGACCAGGTGTGCATGAAAATCAGGGGGGTCCACTGAGACCCCCGACACTGAGCCCTGAGCTTACAATGGCCGTCCTGGGTCAGACCAAAGGTCCATCTAGCCCAGTAGCCTGTCTGCCAACAGCGGCCAACCCTAGGAACCCTGGAGGGGATGGACCGAAGACAGTGACCAAGCCATTTGTCTCGTGCCATCCCTCTCCAGCCTTCCACAAACTTTGGGCAGGGACACCACTCCTACCCTCTGGCTAATAGGACTCCATGGACCCAACCTCCATCACTTGATCTCACTTCCCTTTCAACTCTGTTCTAGTTCTAGCCTTCACAGCCTCCTGCAGCAAGGAGTTCCACAGGTTAACTATTTGCTTTGTCAACAACAACAACAACTTTCTCTTACTAGTTTCAAGCCTGCTACCCATTCCTTTCCTTTGGTGTCCTCTAGTCCTTCTTGATGGGAACTCAGGAAGAACTTTTCCGAATGCACCCTCTCCACCCAACCCCTGCTTTTAGAGACCTCTATCCTGTCCCCCTCCGTCTCCTCTTTTCTAAGTTGAACAGTCCCAGTCTCTGTAGCCTCTCTTCATCTGGGACCTGTTCCCAACCCCTGATCATGTTAGTTGCCCTCCCCTCTCCCAGCCTTTCTCTTCCCCTCTCCCACCTCCTTTTCCCAGTCTCCCCCAGTTTTTTTTCAATAAAGACAGAGTCAATGTTGGAAGAAACGTTATCTTTATTTTGTACATCAATAAGAAGGGGGGCTAAGGAAGGGTAAGTGGAAGGAGGTGAGGGAGGAATGGGGTACGAGCCCCCGATGGGGAGGACTGGGCTGGCTCTGCGGGCTTCTGGGGCTGGAAGCTCTCCTGCAGCCCCCCAATTACTCCCTCTCCCCAGATGGCAGCCTGCGGCAAGTGCAGCTGGGCTGATGGCCGAGTGGTGTGATGTGCCCAGTGTGGGCACTCAGGGCACTCCAAGCCAGAACTTCTTTGCAAGCGGGGCACCCCTTAGAACTGTGTGTCCGGGGTGGGGGTCGGGACCCTTTAAGCGCAGCCCTCGGCTAGCCTGAGACAGCATCTCCATGCTCTAAGTCCTCCTTTTATGCCCTGCCGGCACTGCTTCCGGCCATCCTTAAGCCCTGTTCAGAGTCCACTCAATGTGGACTTGCTAGTTCGAACTAGCAAAACGCTAGTTCGAACTAGTTTTTAGTTCTAGACGCGTTAGTTCGAACTAGCTTAGTTCGAATTAACTAATTCGAACTAAGTTAGTTCGAACTAGCGCTGTAGTGTAGACATACCCTGGGGGTGGGAGAAAGGACTTGGCCCCAGGGGCTGGTGCCTTCTCACCCTCACACTGGCCTGGTTGGGGGGGGCATAGTCTGACAGTGGAAGGGAGGGCTCCTGTGGGTTGGAAAGGCCAGGAGGGAGAGCAGTCATGTACCACTGGGAGCACACAACCCCGCTCTCATTTCTATGTTTTGTGTGTTCCCGTCTCTCCTACAGGTCGTCCAGTCCATCAACTCCCTGCTGCTGTGCAGAGTCATCTGGCTCTAGGACCTGGAGGCCACCATGGGTGGATTTGCTGTCCTGGGGGTCTCCAACTATGCAGGAGCAATCGACGGCATGCACATCCCCATTCAGGCCCTGGACCATCGATGTTTATCAACAGAAAGGCCTACTTCTCCATAATCCTGCAGTCCCTGGTGGACCACTGGGGCCACTTCACAAACATTTACGTGGGATGGTCGGGCAGGGCTCACAATGCCTGAGTCTTTAGGACCTCCGACCTTTTTCCCAGCTGGAGGAGGGGACCTTTTTCCCCTACCAGGAGTTTCCAGTGGGCAACCAGACTATGCCAGTGTGCATAGTGGGGGATGTGGCATACCTACTCATGCCCTGGCTAATGTGCCCCTACACTGGCCAGCTGGATCACACCAAGGGCATTTTTAATGCCCGCCTCAACAGAGCTCACCTGCAGGTGGCGTGCACCTTCGGGCTTCTGTAGGGATGGTTCCGCTGCCTCCTCAGCTGCCTGAATGTCGGGGAGCAGAATATCCCTGAGGTGGTGGTGGCCTGCTGTGTGCTACACAAGTTGGGTGAATTCAAGGGGGAGGCCTTTCTTCCGGGATGGGTGGCAGAGTCCACCTGTGTGGGCTGGGGCTTTGAACAGCCCCAGACATCTGCGACCCACCAGGCCCATCAGGCCAGAGTGTACATCTGGGAGGCCCTGAGGGAAAGGTTCTCACAAGAACCATTGTAAATCTCCCCAGGGCCTCCACAACAGGTCCTCTCTCCCTTCCCCCTCTCACCTCCTCCCCTTGCCTGTACCCTGACCTCCCGATAAATACACCTGCTTGGTTTTCAAACAATATTAGTCTTTTTTTATTAAACATAAACAAGGGTAGGCAGGGGGAGAGGGGCTGTCTGAACTGGGAGGGGGGATCTTGACTGGGAGGAGTGTTGGGGCAGCTTGCTGAGCGACCTCGGGTGTGGGGATGTTGTCGGGGTTGGGTGGGTCTGGGGGCGCCAGTCGGGTGGGCGGAGGGGCGGCTGGAGTGGGGACCATAGGAGGGGCTGTAGGCATGACTGGAGGAGGAGGCCTGGCCATGGGGAAGGGAGGAAGCAGAGGCATGATAATGGGGAGGAAGGAGAGGCATGGCAGGGTAGGAAGACGGGTAGGCCATGAGTATAGGAGAAGGGGCAGGAGAGTGAAAGGTAGAAGAGAGGCAGGAGAGTGACAGGATGCCACACATGGTGTCACAGTGTGCCACTAGATCACTCCACACCTGCTGCCACCATTCGAGGTCGGAGTTCAGCCGGCGCGCCAGGTGGGCGTGGATGTCATGCATCACCCCAATGTGCTGGCGCATCAGCTCCTCCCCAGGCCTGGCTCGTCTGTGGCTTCCCCGGACTCTGGATGGTGGCTGTAGCAGTGGCATGGCTGGGCCCTTCGTCCGGCTGTGGAGAAGACACAAGAGGGAGGGGCGGTCAGTCCTCCCTGAACAAACATTCCCTGAGGCTGTGCCCTCCTGTGTGAGTGGCGACAGCACCAGTCTGTGGCCTGCAGGAGCGGGAAGTCCCAGGTGCAAGACCATGTGTGGCCTGCATGGCACACCCTGTGTCACAAGGGCCCCAAGGTGGCCAGAGGACTGTGCTGCCCGCCTCCTTCACCCCCCAGCCACACACACCACAACCAGGCAGGCAAGGGAAGTGTCCTGCCACAGTGGATCCTGTTGCTCCATAAGGAGAGTTTAAAAGGAAATCCTGTGGGCAGACAAAATGGAGTCTAAATGGCTTCCATTTTGAATAGAACATTTTACCTCAGATATGTTTTTCCCGCCTAAACTACTAATTGTGCTCACATCATTATAACTCATTGCACCCCTCTCCTTAGCCTGTGCACCCGGCTCAAAGCTGTGCACTCAGCATCAATGGGCTGCATACCACCCAAAATGATGCACACTCCCCCCTTCTAAGCATTGTACATGGCCCCATTTTATGCACCCACCTTTTCCCGCCTCAGAGTGCTTATAAACTCTGCTCTGAGGAAAGCTCGGGATCGTCACTGTCCATTTGTCACCGTTCATTGCTGTCTCTCTGTTTCCCCATGACGTTCCTTTCCCCTTGTCATGTTTGTGGTTTATGGTTAGTTGAGTGAGGCCTAGACCTTGCCTTGGATTGCCATCCTGCGAGAGGGAATTCCTCATGTTTTTGGATTATTGACATGGGCCAGTGAACTGGGACTCTGTATACCATCTACATCTACTCATCCACCGAGTCCACCAGAGTGATCGAAGGACCAGACAGGTTTGGGTTTGAGAGAAGCCATACCACGCAGCGACTAGAATTTCTCCAGCCTCATCTCCAGTAGGAGAGAATCTCTATAAGGGATCTCCCCACCAGTCCTCCCTGTAGGCTTACCATTAGCCGAAAAGTAGCAGGTTGTGGGCACCAATCGCCAAAAACCTCTGTAAAGTGTACTTACCTTTTGTGTATAGGGATCTTTCTATCATCTTTTTCTTCAGGGATAGGGTGGACTTGTTGTTTAAAGTTGCTTGTTTGTATGTTTGTGTATTTTACTTCAACAATATATGGTTTGGCACTAAATTCGTGTGTGCCTGATTTGTGGCTGTTAATGACACTGGTGATTAGATATGGAATACCAGGTCCCTGGAAGGGCCAGGGAGGTCTTGGGGAGCTGGTGGGAGGCCATTTTTGGCTGAAGCAGAGAGGCATGGTGAAGACACCTGCTCCCTGCAAACTTCCAGCCACAATGCTTGTGCAGGGTGCCTGTGACTTTAAAGGCGGCCAGCAGCCAGGAACTATAGAGTTCTGATTGAGTTTGCCCAAGAGGACACCTTTTTTTTCACCCCTGGAGGCCAGTTCTTTCTCAAAAACCCCTCTGGAACATCCACACTTGCCTTTTTGTGCAAGAGCTGTTGCGCAAAAAGGAGTTATGCCTCATAGAAGGAGGTTTACCTACACCACAAAAAGTCCTCTGTTCTGCTGTTTTACTGTCAATTTCCTTGTGCAAAAGCATGCTTGAGGTGTGGATACTCCATGGGTTTTTGCGCAAAAATGCATGTTTTTTCACAAAACTTTGCAGCGAAGACATAGCCATGTTGCATGCCACTGTCGATATGATTGTTATGTTCAGTGACAAATAGCGTTCCGGGAGCTCCATTCTGAGTATCTTATTATATGCATATTGTACCTGTTTCTCCATACTTTAACTTTGTTTTTTTCTTTTTTTTAACCATGGATTATTCGTTGCTAATACCTCTATATCCATGACTACATTTTTGCCTGTCCTTTTATATATGAAGGTTTTAATTTATTTAATAAATACTTAATTTGGATTATTATTATATTTCATTACTTGATATGACTGTGGACGGGCCACAAAGAGTAACCAGGAAAGGGGAGGTAGTCATGCCTGTGCATATGGTATGATGAGGCAGCCTTCATAGGAAGAATGCAGTCCCTTTAGCCTGCCAGCGGATTGACATGCAGATTTCTGTGAAGTCCTGTGGAGTATCCTTTAATGTTCATTAGTAAAAATCCTGATTAGTAAAAAGACTGAATGACAGCTGTCACTCAAACTAATTGAATAAAAAAAAGAAATTCAGCCAATGCTTTTCACATATTGGAGAAACTGCCTAATGAATAATTTTGGCTTCTGAAATCTGGTTTGAAAGTAAAAATTGGAAAAAGAGAAGCTATTTATCTACTTCTTTAGCAAAGTCATTGCATTGCAATATAAGTTCAAAAAAGAAGTAGGAGGAAATACCGCTTATGTATGTGACTTCTCTGTATTATCAGTTATGAATGTGTGTGAGTGTTTAAAGGTATTTTGTTCCCTGACAAGCACTTGAGTCACGGCAGGTCAGCACAGGTTTCCAAGCCCTTTCTGGTAATCCCAACATCATAAAGGGGTTTATTTGCTGGAGTAAAGCAAAACATGAGCTGGGATCACATAAACCTATTTATAGTAAGAGCCACAGCACTTTTCATTATTATGGACTTATTTCATATTTCATAGTATGGATGAGGTGGGATGGAAATTAATTTTATAGAGAGGTAATATGCAATCCCTTTCAGCACAGTTATATTTGCAAGAACGCTCTCTGCAAAGCCAACGATTATCTAGCCCTCACTGATGTCAAAGAGGACAGGAAAAGAAGTAAAGTAAGGACAATGGGGAGAAATGGAATAGAGAAGCAAAGAGCTAAACAATTATTTCTTAACATGATGGAGATGAAGCATTGTCTAGTGCAATACTTCTCAAATTTTTTGATACAAAAAGACCAGCTTGCTGTCTACCTAAACTTTGTCAGGGAGATCTCAGAAACCAGCAACAGTCCACAAACCAGTTGTTGAGAAACTCTGAGCTAGTAAGTGGGCACTACAACAGGAGCCCAAAGTAAAGCCATGCAAATAGCTGATTATTTTGGGTTCGGAGGCTGAACCATAACAGTTAAAAAGATGTTTCAAATCAACTTGAAATGATTTTTTAAATATTTTTCTGGGAAATGAAAAAGTTAAAAATGTTTTCAGTTGAACAAAAAGTTTTATTTTTAGGATTTTATTTATTTTATCTTTTTAAGATGTAATGAAATTCAAAAGAAAAATTCATTTATTTATGAAACCAAAATTAATTTAAAAAACCATAATGATTCATTTAAAAAATATCTAAACAAACCTTTGACTTTTTCTGGGGGGTTTTCAGCAAAACAATTTGGTGAATTTTACTAAATTCAGTTAATACTTGATTAACCCCATCTCTCCCTGCCCAAGACCTGCTATATATACACATGCTACAAGATTTACCTGGTGTTGCTCATGTCCTTCAGAGCACCAGACTGGAGGGTATGAGAGGTGCAGGAGTTAGGGCAGAGCACGGGGAACTCAGGGCAGGAGGTGAAGATGACCACTGGCTGTTCCCTGGGGGTCTGGAGCAATGGGGAGCCATGCTAGCTGACCCACTGGTGGCGTTCCTCCCTAGGGTGGTGCGAGTCTTGCTGGCAAGCCTGCCACTGGTGTTGCTCCCTGGGGCCAAACCAGGATGGCAGCAGCTTCAATGCCTAGCTTGCCACTCGTGTTGCTTCCTGGGGTTGACCTAGTGCTGGGCATGGGGCATGCTTCCTTGCTGCCTCCTTGTGATAATTCAGGAGTATAACTGGACCTGCTGTCACAGAACAGGGAAGAAAACTGGCAGCATGTGACCTCCAGGAGAAGACAGACAACTCAGGTATCCCCAGTCATGATAGAGGTAAGTAACCGCTTTCAAGCTCTCTGCACAGGTACCAAGGATGGGAAACACTTGGGCAGAGACCTCTGAGGGAAGGGATTTGATGGAGACCCTATTGACCACTAGGGAGGTAACCTAGTGACATGATATGGGAAAAGCTGAAGTATTCAATGTTTTTTTTTTTTGCCTCTGTCTTCACAGACAAGGTCAGCTCCCAGGCTATGTCTAGACTGCATCCCTCTCCAACAGAGGGATGCAAATCAAGCACTTCGGAAGTGCAAATGAGCCTGAGATTTAAATATCCTGGGCTTCATTTGCATACTCATGTTCCGATGCTGTGCCAATCAGGCTTAGTGTCGAAAGTGAAAGTAAAGTGTAGCCGTGGCTCTGCCACATTTCTGCCAACAGCAGGGACTTTTTCAGCAGATCCTGTACTCCTCAAAAAATGAGACAGGTTTTACCCCTTTTATTATTTGCTAAGTGGTGGCTACTTTTTTAAAAACATATGATTTGCATCTACTTCTGTCTGGATGGAAATTCAATTTAAAATAAACAAAACCAGCATTTAATTTTTGTATGAAATAAAACTACCTTAAATGTGAAGGACACATAACAAAAAAGTATCCAAACACATTTTGCATCTAAACAAAGAAATATCCTTAATGAATTTAACAGATCGATTCTAGTCACCATGTTCTTCAAGATGTTAGAATGCTCTCATAACCAGTTTTTTACTGAGAAAAGAGGAAAACAAGTTTTTCTGCTTCGTCAACTCTCAGTTTTGCAATGGTGAATGAACTAATCATTGAATTGAACTAGCTGAATAAACCAAAGTGATAAAAACATTCTCCACCTGCTGAAGAAGCTAATACTGATGTAAATACTGGTTCCGGGTGCTTTCTCAGCAACTTACACTAGTGAACTGGTAGAATTTCTTTAAATGTTGACAGGAGTCATGTTCTGTTTAATTTTTAAATTTAATTCATAAGTTATTTAAAATAGGTTATGATAAATTTAGGCCATAACAATTTTTAATTTAATTTTAAAGGTATATTATTTAAAACAAAGCCTATTTAAATAGGATTACAATTCCAATTTTAATAGAGCTCTCCTGCCACAGACAGGAAGGGACTTGGGGACACAGGCACTGGGAACACCAGAGTTCCCCTTCCTCAGACAAAGGGAGAGGGAGAATCACCTGGGTCCCAGGCAGGGGTGAGGTTGTCAGGACACAGCACAAGGGGGCTGGGTTCCTGGGCGGGTGTGTGTGTGGGACGTTTCAGGAGAGTAGCGGGAGGGGGGATTATTTAGAGAGCCAGACAGGAGATGGGGATCCAGGTGGGCATCAGGGAGGCAGGGTGGGGGAAGGGGGAGAGAGAAGAGGAGACAGGGTCCCAGAAGGGTTGCAGTGGGCCAGGAGATGGGGTGCGGGTTTTTTTTCCAGTCCTTTTATTTTTTTTTTTTTTGAAAAATTTCCTGATACTACAGAACTAAACTGAACTGTATTAATATTCCACTCTTACATTTCATGACAAACAGAAAACTTCATGAGCCCAAAAAAGGGAAAATCTTATAAAACTAAGATATGAATCTCAGCATTTTAACAGCTGAACAGAGAAAGGAATTAAAATGCTGTAATTTAAAAAAATCATGAGTGGATGGGTAAAGCCTGTAGAAACGGAAATTTACAAACTAGTTAAAACCTGGAATCTGAGGGTATGTCTACACTAGTCCCCTAGTTCGAACTAGGTAGGCTAATGTAGGCATTCGAAGTTGCAAATGAAGCCTGGGATTTAAATATCCCGGGCCTTTATTTGCATCTTTCCGTCTGGGCGCCATTTTTAAATCCCCTTAGTCCGAACTAACTGCCTGTGGCTACATGCAGCAGTCAAATGTTAACTTGAACTAAGTCCTTAGTTCGAGTTAACTGTTACACCTCATGGTAACAGTTAACTCGAATGAGGTGTAACAGTTAACTCGAACTAAGGACATAGTTCAAGTTAACGTTTGACTGCCGCATGTAGCCGCGGGATGTTAGTTCGGACTAAGGGGATATTTAAATCCCGGGCTTCATTTGCAACTTGGAATGCCTACATTAGCCTCCCTCGTTTGAACTAGGGAGCTAGTGTAGACATACCCTGACTGCTTAGAAACTACACAGATGGAAAATGGGGATGAACAGCCGAAGGGGTAATGAGGTGTTTGCCAGACAGGAGATGGGGATCTCCCCTCCACCTACTCTTGGGGCCCTGAACCTGCCCCGGAACCCGGTCTCTTAGCTGCTTCCCATTCCAACAGTCTCCGAAGAAAGCCTGACATTAATTAGATACCGGCCAGGCTAATTCTGGCTGCAGATCCAGTTATGGTAAGCTGCCTGTCAGTAGATCCTTTTACTGTATTGGCAGTTTTGATCTGCTCCCCAGACATCTGGCAGATCTCATTGATTTTGGCGCCATGACACCTGCTCATTTGGAATGGTGAGTTCATGAGAAGTGGTTTGAGCAGATACATCTAAACCTGCCCAATAGACTTTCACCTCTGGAGAGCTGGATTCAATGCCACTGAAGGACAGAGGCCGAGCTGGGGGAAAAGAGAGGGAGGAGGTGGAGGGAGTTGTGGGACAGTGGGCAGGGGCACCCAGATGGGACAGCCGGGCAAGGGTGGTTCACAGGCAGGGGAGATGCGGGGGAGAGAACACAGGAGGGGGGGGGGGAAGGGTCCCACAGGTGGGAAGCAGGGGAGGAGGAGTTGCGGGGGGGGGGTGCACGGGAGGGAGGGGTGGCCAGCCAAGGAGCTGGCCACCCCTCCCTCCCATGCACTCCCCCCCGCAACATTGGTGAGGGGGCGCACTCGAAGGCGAAGAGGAGGCGGCTGAGCTCAGCGTCACCTGCTGCAGGGTGCCCTGTGCCACCCTCCAGGAAGCGCTTCAGCAGGGGCTGCGCTGTGGGGCTGCCTGTGCAGAGCTCCCAGCTCCCCGGGGCCAGGAGCAGGCTCCGAGCAGCTGGGCACGGGGCTCCCGGCGCAGGGCTCCCACGTCAGGTGGCCTCCACGGGGCTCCCCGCCTGCTCCTCCTCAGGCCAGAATGCTGCCCCGGGAATGTGCTGCCCCAAGCACCTGCTTGTTTTGCTGGTGCCTAGAGCTGGCCCAGCTCTGTTGGCAAATGGATGCAATCTAGATACAGCCCCAGACACCAGCACTAGGCAACATAGTATGGGAAAGAGGTGAGGGAAAGAACAGGTGGAGAAAGAATAGGTTAAAAAGTATGAGAAAAGTTGGAGAAGCACAAATCCATGGCACCATATCTAATGCATCTGAGGGTGCTGAGGGAGTTGGTTGATGTGATTGCAGAGCCATTGGCCATTATCTTTGAAAACTCATGACAATTGGGGGAGCTCCTGGATGATTGTACAAGGCAAATGTAGTGCCCATCTTTAAAAAGGGGAAGAAGGAGAATCCAGGGAACTACAGACTGGTCAGCCTCCTCTCAGTTCCTGGAAAAATCATGGAGGGATCCTCAAAGAATAAATTTTGAAGCACTTGGAAGAGAGGATGTAATCAGGAATAGTCAACATGGATTCACCAAGGGCAAGTCATGCCTGACCACCCTGATTGCCTTCATATGGTTATGGGGAAGGTGGTGGATAGTATATACCTTGACTTTAGCAAAGCTTTAGATATGGTCTTCCATGGTATTCTTGCCAGCAAGTTAAGAAAGTATGTATTGGATAAATGGACAGTAATGGCATATTAAGATTCATTAGGAGGAGCATTGCTGGCAGATCTAGAGAAGTGATTTTCTTTTTATTCCACACTGGTTTGGCCATGTCTGGATTGTTGCACACAATTCTCGTCCCCTCATTAGAGAAAGGATGTGGATGCATTGCAGAAAGTCCAGTGGAGGGCAACCAAAATGTTTAGGAGGCTAGAGCACATGGCTTATGAGGAGAGGCTTAGGGATTTGGGCTCATTTAGTCTATAGAATAGAAGAGTGAGGGGGGATTTGATAGGAGCCTTCAACTACCTGAAGGGTCATTTCAAAGAGGGAGGAGAGTAGCTGTTCTCAGTGGTGAAGATGACAGAATGAGGAACATGGTCTTATGTTGCAGTGTGGGAGGTCTAGGTTGGATATTAGGAAAAGCTATTTCACTAGGAGGGTGGTGAAGCCCTGGAATGGGTTACCAGGGAGGTGGTGGAATCTTCATGCCTAGAGGTTTTTAAGTCCTGGCTTGACAAAGCCCTGGCTGGCACGATTTAGTTGGAATTGGCTGTGCTTCAGGTAGAAGGTGGGACTCAATGACCTCCTGACATCTCTTCCAAAAACATGGGTATGTCTGCACTAGCCCTCTAGTTCGAACTAGGGAGGCTAATGTAGGCATTCGAAGTTGCAAATGAAGACCAGGATTTAAATATCCTGGGCTTTCTTTGCATGTTCCCCTCTGGTCACCATTTTTAAATGCCGCTTTTTAAATGGCTACACACAGCAGTTAAACGGTAATTCACCATTTAACCTCATTCCAGGAGGAGTAACAGGAAATTTGAACTAAGGACTTACTTCGAATTACCATTTAACTGCCGCGTGTAGCCACGGGCAGTTAGTCCGGACTAGTGGCATTTAAAAATGGTGACCGGACGGGAACATGCAAATAAAGCCCGGGATATTTAAATCCTGGGCTTCATTTGCAACTTCGAATGCCTACATTAGCCTCCTTAGTTCTAAGTAGGGGGCTAGTGTAGACATACCCCACGATTCTATGATTGTATGATTCACAGCCCTGTTTCCATTTGATCCTAGCTCTTAAGGTTTAGGAGGAGTTCTTAAACAGATTCACAGATGGACACACATACAAGACGTACAAACACTTTCAAATAAAATATATACATATACATATAGACACACACATATACATATACACACACTAGAAAAATTATCTAGCTTTGCCCAGGCCCTTCAGGGCAAGAGGCTGGTGGTATGGGGCTGCAGGGTCAGGGCAGGGCCTTGAAGATTTGGGGAGGGCAGGGCAGGAGGCTGAGGGCACGGGGGGGGTGAGAGTAAGGATTGGGGGGTGAGGAAGGGCTTAGAGTGTGTGTGTCCCATCCAGTGGGGCTTTCTCTTCTCCCCTCCCAGACAGTGGGGCCTTTTCTCCTCCACCAGCCTCTCTGGCCATCAGGGGCCTTCTGTCTTCCCCTGGCCTTCTGTCTTTTCCCAGCCCCCACTCGCCTAACTCGAGGAGTTTTTCTCTCTTTTCCAACCCCTCATGCCCCAGCTGCCAAGGGCTTTCTGTCTCCCTCCAGTGTCCCCAAACACCAGGGGCTTTCTTTTTCCTCCCAGCCCTCCTGGCTATCAGGGGTCTTCTGTCTCCTCCTAGCCTCGCTGACTGGGAGGGGTCTTCTGTCTCCTCCTAGCCTCTCTGACTGGGAGGGGCCTTCTGTCTACCCCTGCCACCTCCCACTCTCTCCAGCAGGGGTTTTCTGTCTCCCTCTAGGTCCCTTGCTGGCAAGGGCCTTCCCCCCTCCAGCTCTGTGGTCAAGTGCTGGAGATGAGGGAAAGCTTTAGGGCAGAGAGGTTACTTACCCCGTATGATGACAGACAAGATGGCGAGCCCCAGCCCTGCTAGCTACTCTTTTGATAGTGCAGCTGCCTCCAGTCATCTCTCTGCAGGATAGCTCTCCCCTAGGGGCTCGCTGCCCACACTGGCCACCGTCAGTATGATGACCCTCCTCTCTGTGCTCTTTTTTTTTCCATATTCTGGGCAACAGTCCTGTTCCTGGCATTTCATGTTTTCTTTGCTAAACCCTGACTTTGCTTTAAGTTAAGATAAGAGGAAGCTGCATACCAAATTTGGTGGTCCTAGCACTTATCCTTTAGAAGGAGTTCTTGAACAAATACTCACAGGCAGATAGACAGACTTTATGAATATATATGATTTTTTGGTGAGAAAAGTTTCATCGAAAGGGTTGCACCCAGATATATTAAGAAGTCTTGGGTTCTATTTCTGATTGATCTGCTATGGCATCTTCAGGAAGCCATTCCACATAACTGTGCCTCAGTTTCTCCTTTCACCCTTTATCTGTCTTATCTTTTATACTATGAGCACTCTGAGTCAGGAACTGTCTCATTATGCACTTGTAGTGTTTCTAGCAAAGTTAGTCTCCACTCTTAACCGTAGCCTCTAGGTGTCATTTCACGACACAAGTATTTAGTCTGGAACAAATATTTATGGAGGAATGTCTAGATTTGCATTTACAAAGGTTTAGCTAACCATGAGTGTATTGGCAATTAGTAAACCACAGTTAAAATATGTAATAAATCAAGTACAGATATATCTTTATGAGAAGTGTGCAAGTGGTCAAGGACTGAATTTCCAACAAGGCTAAAGCACGTTAGAAAGATGTGGTGATGAAACTTGTAGATTTGTTTACTAAGCTATGGTATCCAGCTACTAGTGCTCTCAATCGGACATCTTCGATAGACATAAATTCTTTTTTAAAAGAAAATCTCAAATGGTATGTCTACACTACAGCACTAATTCGAACTAACTTATTTAGAATTAGTTAATTCAAAATAAGCTAATTCGAAATAACGCATCTAGACCCAAAAACTAATTTGAATTAGCATTTTGCTAATTCGAAATAGCGTGTCCACACTGATTGGACGCTGGGTCATATTTAAGGGCAGCTGAAACCGGTTCTGGCAGGGCATCAGGTCAGTAGTTGCTTTGTGTGGCTGCTGTCTGAGGCTATCTCAGGCTCGTGCTTAAAGGGACCCCTCTAGACAGCCGGTTCTCAGCTTTTCCGCTTGCTTGCCTACCTCGCTAAGGGACAGCAAAGCGTTTTACTTTCTGCCTGCCTGTGTCGGTGGTTCCCATTGGGTATGCTGCCGCAGTTGGCACCATGGAGCCAGAGCTTGCCCTGGGCATGCTGCTCCAGTTTTTGGACTTGCTGCTGCAAGCCTGCCAGGAATGACTGGAGGCTGCCTTGCACCATCTGGTGCACGTCAGCCCTCTGCCTCTCCCCCTGGCCTCCCTAGGGGTCGTGGAGGAGCGGCAGCAGTGCCCGGACGCCAGCGTGCCCCGCCGCATCTGGCGTCTGGACACCAGCAGTGATTGGTGGGACCGCATCGTCCTGGAGCGCTGGGGAGACCAACAGTGGACCCAGAACTTCAGGATGAAGAAGGACACCTTCCTGGAGCTCTGCAAGTGGCTCGCCCCTGCTCTGCGGTAACAGGACACTCGCATGAAGCCCGCCATCCTCCTCCAGAAGCGTGTGGCCAATGCCCTGTGGAAGCTCTCCACGCCGGAAAGCTACCGATCCGTTGGGAACCAGTTCAACGGGGGGAAATCCACTGTCAGAGCAGTACTCATGCAGGTACAGCACTCACTGGCCACTGGGCCGGGGGCGACAGGGGCTGCAAGGAGGGGATGGGCTGCTCCAGGGAAAATGGGGGAGGGGGAGGCGAAAGTGCCCTGCACAGGAGGGTTCAGTCTGTCCCTACCATACTACACGCCGCCCGCGGTGGCCAGGATCACAGCGGGAGTCGCTTCCGGGAGTGGGGCATGGGGCAGTGCCAGGGAACAAACACTCCCAGCTACCCGGGCGCCCCAGTGATTTGCGGTTTGCTGTGTCTCTCTGCAGGTGGTCAAGGCCATCAATCGGGTGCTGCTCCGCAGGCTGGTCCGCCTCACCAACCCGGACGCGGTCAACTGCAGGGGGGCCATCGACAGGACGCACATCCTCATCCGTGCCCCGGAATACCTGGCCTCCCAGTACATCAACCGCAAGGGGTACTTCTCCGTGCTCCTGCAGGCCATGTGTGACCACCGGGGACAGTTCACAGACATAAATGTGGGCTGGTCTGGCAAGGCACACGATGCCAGGGTGTTCCACAACTCCTCCATGTGACAGAGGCTGCAGGCCGGGACCTTCTTCCCCGACTGCCACATCAGGGTCGGGGACGTGGACATGCCCCTCTGCCTGGTGGGGGATGCGGCCTACCCCCTACAGACCTGGCTGGTGATGCCATACACGGGGCACCTCAACCCCTCTCGGAAGGCCTTCAATGCCAGGCTCAGCAGGGCCCGCACTGTGGTTGAGGGGGCCTTCAGACGCCTGAAAGCCAGAATTAGATGGCTCCTCACTCGCCTCGACCTCGCTGAGCACAGTATCCCTCCCGTGCTGGCAGCATGTTGTGTGCTGCACAATGTATGTGAGCAGAAGGGGGAGGCTTTCCTGCCAGCCTAGAAGGCTGAGGCTGAGTGCATGGCTGGCCAGTACATGCAGCCCCGCACCGCCACCATCCGGAAGGCCCAGCGGGGGCCCGTCCAGATCCAGGAAGCCCGGAGGGAGAGTTTCCAGGTGGAGGAGGACTGAACTCTCCCTGCATGCCCCACTGGGGCCTTCTTCCACCCTCCCCTGCTTACTCTTTCCGCTCCCTAACCCCCCTTCCTAATGTAAAATAAAAACACCTGTTTTGCAAAAAAATACCCTCTCTTTATTGTACATAACTGGGGTGGGGGGAGGGAGGAATGAGGGTGAGAGAGGGGAGGGGAAACCTGGGAGTAGGGAGCTGGAAGTGGGAGGAAGGGGAGGAAGGGAAGGGAAAGCTCA
This sequence comes from Pelodiscus sinensis, assembly GCF_052426305.1. Taxonomy (NCBI): domain Eukaryota; kingdom Metazoa; phylum Chordata; order Testudines; family Trionychidae; genus Pelodiscus; species Pelodiscus sinensis. The sequence continues at coordinate 29,452,453 of NC_143067.1, read as the reverse complement.
GGGTTGGGGGTCCTGCTGGCTCTCCTATCTCACAGCACTGTGGGTGTGGGAGCATCGGGGGGGAGTGGGTGTGGAGAATGAGGCAGGAGGGATGGGGGGTGGGAAGTGTCAGTCCCCGTAATACACGAGGTTCGAAGGGATGCCGGAAAGGATGAGACCACAACTGGGGGTTTCAAAAAGCACAAACTGATTTTATTTTGATGGCGCCAGACAATCATCAGAACAAAAATTAAAAAGATTGCCAGACAACACAAAACAATTCCCTGAGGCTTTTCTAAATCACAATAATTTCCAATAACTGCCCAGGGGTTAGGAACAGTTGAATTAACACTGGTATTGTCCATAGGGCTGATTATTTATACAACTTTATACAAGGAAACAGTAAAAAACCTAAACCACAACTATTTATAAACTAATTTAGTAACTTTTTAGCCACTGTCACTTGGCAAGCAATAAGGACAACTAAAAAATCAATTAGGATAGGGATGATGGTGGTGGTGGTGGGGGGGGGGTATTATACCAGTTCTGGAGACAGCAGGAACACAAGTACCGGTCACACACTCATAAACTGTCTCCACTCGGGTCGACCAACTCGGAGTACGCTCAGTAAGACTCAAGAGCGGGGGATGCAAGGCGTCTGGGTGATCAGGCCAGGCGTTCACTCGATGCGAATCCCCAGTGAGAGAGGGGCTGCCTGCCTGTTTTATTGCCTGTGAACTTATCACCCCATAAGTTGGTTTTTGCTGCAGTGGGTGGAGTAGCAGGCCTGAGCACAAGTCAGCCCATTGGCTGATCTTTCACTGCAATGGGTGGAGCGAGCAGGGGAAGATTATTAATTTACATGCCCTTATATGGAAAACACTCCACCTCACAGACAGAGCCCCCTATACCAGCCTCAGAGGTATTACAGGCTATGGCTCCCTGTGACGGGCAGCCATTTCTGATGTTCTGCCTCGGACAGGAAGGAAGCAGGAGGGGGAGCAGGTGTGGGAGCAGGAGCAAGAGTTGGGGTGGCTGCAGAGGTTGGAGCAGGAGACAGGAACCTGTCCACCAAGGTCTAGAGGTGGCCACGGAGGGAACGGCCCTGCTCCTCCAGTGCCTCCAAGCTCCACTGCCACAGCTGCAGGTCCTCCCAGACCCAGTGGTCCTGGGTGCGGAGCTGGTGCTCCAGTAGCAGGAGGTGCCGCTGCTGGCAGTCCTCCAGGTTCCGGGTGTGCCTGCTGACCCGGGTGCAGGTGGCTGTTGCAGGTGGGGTGGTGTACTCTGCATGCCCAGGTGCTGCAGCTGGGGTGAAACAAGAGCAGTGGTCAGTTCTCCCTGGGGACACAGTGGGTGAAACCCAGCCCCCCGCTGCAAGGCAAGGTCGGTGTGTGGGGAACAGGTCAGGGCCCCTGCATGACACCCAGCTGCTGCTCCATGGTGTGGGCAAGGCCCAGGCGCATGGTTCCTGGGCTCCCTCTCCCCCCACCCCTCCCATACACAGAAGGGGATCATGATGGCACTCATAGGTGGAGTCCTCCCAGGCCTCGGATGACACAGCTGATGTACTCTGTGGGGTGCTTCGGGGGTCCTGGGTCCTGGGCAGGCTCCTTGCAGGCTCCTGTCTCTCGGCATCCTCCTCTTCCTCCTTTGTGTCAGGGACAGGTCGTTCTGCCTCGGGTCGATCACTACCTGGGGGGCATGGACTGCGTGAGCCCCCAGGATGCGGTTCAGGGCCTCATAATGAGGGCATGCCTCCGGGTCGGCCCCTGGCTGGCAGGCCCTGGAGTAGGCCTGCCACAAGTCTTTAATCTTGCAGCGGACCTGTTCCTGGGTCCGCATGTGGCCTCTGCTGGCCAGGCTGGCAGCCATGCGGCTGTAGATGGCCGTGTTCCTGTGCCTAGTATGGAGATCGTGGATGTTGGAGGCCTCCCCCCAACCTCAATGAGGTCCACGATCTCCACACTAGACCAGGCAGGCGCCTGCCTCTTGCAGCCCCGGGCAGGCTCCTGTGAGCTGCCAGCCTGGGCTTGGGAAGAGGCGGAGGGCTGGGTGGCAGCGGGTGGTTGGCTCATCCCGTGCTAGGTGCAGGGTCTGCTGGCTGGGTGCTGGCAGGCTTGCAACTGGCACGGGCACCGTGGGCAGACCGTGCCCCTTTAAGGGCTCCGGAGCTGGGAAGGGGACAGAAGAGTTTCCTGGTTCGTCCCAGAGTGGCCACCAGGGCAACCTGGGAAAGGCTAGCCTCCAAATAGTTCTAAGTAAATGGCTACACAGCCCTTAATTCGAACTACTTAATTCGAACTAGGCGTTACTCCTCGTAGAATGAGGTTTACCTAATTCGAATTAAGCGCTCCTAATTAAGCACTCCTGCATGTGTCGCCCCTATTAATGTTAATTCGAACTAATGGCTATTAGTTGGAATTAACTTTGTAGTGTAGACATATCCAAAAGGAATACATAGCATACCTTCCAATTATGGTACATAACAGAACTATTAACCTGAATTACTTCTTGGAAATTAAAATCATTCAGCAAACTATATTAGTGTCTTTAATTAACTTCCTTAATTACTTGTTGCTAACCATATGGATGACGTGTTACTTCTGTATTTTTCTTTGCTTAATGCTGCAGCATGGTCTAACTATGTCCTGTTCCTCATCTTTTTTTCTTAAATGTTTGTCTCTTTACTGACACAAGTTTTTTGGTGTCTGGGACTTTCAGTTTGAAAAATTCATTTTGAGTACAGTTAAGGTTTGTCAATATCCCATTGCAGGAAAAAATATTCTCCTGTTCAGTCCTTGTCAATCATAATTTTGAAAAAATTTATCATGTTTGCCTTCCTTTCATCTTTTTAGCATTTTTAAGACATGAATATGATTATTGTATTCAGAACCCAGTGCAGCAGGTGAGCATAAAACAGGAAACAATGCCTTTCTCTAATTTGTGTTGCAGTTTTGTCTCTCCATAGATCTGATTCTGAATTCCATTTATTTTCTGCATGACAGCAATGCACTGGAGTGAAGCTTGTTGCTTTTCAGCAGTAACTCCCAAATCCCTGCTCTGGTCAGCATGCTGCAGCACAACTCTCTCTAGCATCTATTTATTAACTAGCCAATAGCCCGTCATAAAATGGGATTTTTGGGTCTCTTTTCCATGTCTGTCTGTCTGTCTCTCTCTCTCTCTCTCTCTCTCTCTCTCTCCTCCTCCTCCTCCTCCTCCTGCCTCCCCCCTCTCTCTCTCAGCTCTCCTTCACCTCCTGCCTCTCTCTCCGTCTCTCTTTCTCTTCTCCTCCCCCTCCTGCCTCTCACTCCGGGGACTGAGGAGTCCAAATGGGTGTTTGGGCTGCGCGCTCCCTGTGCAGGGGCAAGCAGCGCAAGCGACTTTTTGGGCTCCATGCTCCCCATCTGGTACAGGGACGATGGAGCCCAAACAGCCTCTTGCGCCGCTTGTTCCCATGCGGTGACCCGGCTGAGCGGTGCAGAACTCAACCAAGCGCTACAGCGGGAGGCGAAGGAGGGCGGGGCAGTGACATACATGGTCAGGCCCCACCCCCTGGCCGTGTATTTCACCGCCCTGCCTCCCCTTCCCCTTCCGCCGTGGTACTCAGCTGAGTTGTGTGCCACTCAGTCGTGCTGCCACAGGAAAGCAAGAGGCGCAGGCAGACATTTGGGGTCTGTGCTCCCCATTCAGCACGAGAGTGCTGCATGGGGGTCACGGCCCCCAAATGGCCGCTTGTGACGCTTGCTCCCCTGCGGCGGCCCAGCTGAGAGGTGCAGAAGTAAGCCGAGCGCCACAGCGGGAGGCAACAGTGCCTCCCAGAGGCAACACGTAATGCTACAGCATTACAGAGTCACAGATATTGGGCTACTATATATGGGTATGTCTACACTACAAAGTTAGTTCGAACTAACTTTCATAGGCACGGGCTGGCTATGGTGCCCGTGCCAGGTGCAAGCCTGCCAGCACCCAGCCTGCAGACCCTGCACCTGGCACGGATCGAGCCACGCACCCGATGCCCCCCAGCCCTCCCCCTCTTCCCGGGACCAGGCTGGCGGCTCCCGGGAGCTTGCCCGGGACCGCAAGAGGCGGGCACCCACCTGGGCTAGTGCAGACATCGTGGACCTCGTCCACGACCTCCGCACTAGGCACAGGAAAGTGGCCAGCTAGCTCAGGAGAGCTGCCAGCCTGGCCACCCAGGAGAAGGTGTGCATGAAAATCAAGGGGGTCCACTGAGACCCCCGACCCTAAGCCCTGAGCTTACAATGGCCGTACTGGGTCAGACCAAAGATCCATCTAGCCCAGTAGCCTGTCGGCCAACAGCGGCCAACCCTAGGGACCCTGGAGGGGATGGACTGAAGACAGTGACGAAGCCATTTGTCTCGTGCCATCCCTCTCCAGCCTTCTACAAACCTTGGGCAGGGACACCACTCCTACCCCCTAGCTAATAGCACTCCATGGACCCAGCCTCCATGACTTGATCTCACTTCCCTTTAAACTCTGTTCCAGTTCTAGCCTTCACAGCCTCCTGCAGCAAGGAGTTCCACATGTTGACTCTTTGCTTTGTGAAGAAGAACTTTCTGTTACTAGTTTGAAGCCTGCTACCCATTCCTTTCCTTTGGTGTCCTCTAGTCCTTCTTTATGGGAACTCATGAAGAACTTTTCTGTATGCACCCTCTCCACCCAACTCCTGCTTTTAGAGACCTCTATCCTGTCCCCCCTCCATCTCCTCTTTTCTAAGCTGAAAAGTCCCAGTTTCTTTAGCCTCTCTTCATATGGGACCTGTTCCCAACCCCTGATCATTTTAGTTGCCCTCCCCTCTCCAAGCCTCTCTCTTCCCCTCTCCCACCTCCTTTTCCCAGTCTCCACCAGTTTTGTTCAATAAAGACAGATTCCATTTTTGAACACAATTGTCCTTTATTTTGTACATCAAGAAAAGGGGCTAGGGAAGGGTAAGTAGAAGGAGGTGAGGGAGGAATGGGGTATGAGCCCCTGATGGGGAGGACTGGGCTGGCTCTGCGGGCTTCTGGGAGTGGAAGCTCTCCTGCAGTCCCCCAATTGCCCCCTCTCCCCAGCTGGCAGCCTGCGGCAAGTGCAGCCGGGCTGATGGCCGAGTGGTGTGATGTGACCAGTGTGGGTACTCCAGGCACTCCAAGCCAGGACTGCTTTGCAAGTTGGGCACCCCTGAGAACTGTCTGTCTGGGGTGGGGGTCGGGACCCTTTAAGCACAGCCCTCGGCTAGCCTGAGACAGCATCTCCACGCTCTAAGTCCTCCTCTGATGCCCTGCCGGCACTGCTTCCGGCCATCCTCAACCCCGGTTCAGGGTCCACTTAATGTGGACATGCTAGTTCGAATTAGCAAAACGCTAATTCGAACTACAGGCAGTCCCTGAGTTACGCGGATCCGACTTATGTCGGATCCGCAGTTACGAACGGGGCACTTCCTCTCCCTGGTCTCCAGCAGACCAGGGAGAGGAAGCAAAGCGGCAGAACGCGTGGCCAGCTGACAGCCCAGACGCGTCTGGGCTGTCAGCTGGCCGTGTGCTCCGCTCTGCTCCCCCTCCCCCTGGTCTGCAGACCAGGGAGAGGGGGAACAGAGCGGTGGAGCGCGCGACCAGCTGACAGCCCAGACGCATCTGGGCTGTCAGCTGGCCGCGCGTTCCACCGCTCTGCTCTGCTCTGCTCTGCTCCCCCTCCCCCTGGTCTACAGACCAGGGGGAGGGGGAGCAGAGCAGAGCAAAGCCGCGGAGCCCGAGGGCAGCAGGATAGCCACGGCGCGTCTGGGCTGTCCCGCTGCTCGCGTGTTCAGCCGCTTTGCTCCCCGTCCCCCTGGTCTGCAGACCAGGGGGACGGGGAGCAAAGCAGAGCAAAGCCACGGAGCCCGAGGGCAGCAGGATAGCCACGGCGTGTCTGGGCTGTCCCACTGCCCCCGTGCGCCACGGCTTTGCTCCGGACGCCTGTGGTACAGCAGCTGGGGCGCTGCCGGTTGGTCCCGTAGCGCCGCTCTGGGTGCCACTGGACCAACCCAGCAGCACCCTAGCTGCTCAGCCCCAGGTGTCCCTAAGTCAGCAGCTGCTGAAAATGACCAGTGGCTGACTACAGGAAGCCCCTGCTCCGGGCTTCCTGGAATCAGCAGCTGATCAGTTTCAGCAGCAGCTGACTTGGGGATGCCTGGGGTTCTTAAGTTGAATCTGTAAGTCAGTCGGAACTGGCATCCAGATTCAGCCACTGTTGAAACTGATCAGTTTCAGCAGCGGCTGAATCTGGACGCCAGTTCCGACTTACAGACAGATTCAACTTAAGAACAAACCTACAGTCCCTATCTTGTACGTAACCCGGGGACTGCCTGTAGTTTTTAGTTCTAGACGCGTTAGTTCGACTTAGCTTAGTTCGAATTAACTAATTCGAACTAATTTAGTTCGAATTAGTGCTGTAGTGTAGACATACCCTATATGATTTGAGGGGTGTTTTTAAAATTTGTTTTGGTTGTTTTTCTACAAGGGTCCTACATTTTATCTGCATTTAATTGCTGTTGTCATCCTATAAGCCTAGGTAGTAAAATTATACTATAAATCCACTTTGAATCACATTATACAAATCCTCATTAACTCTGACTGTTTCTTTAATAGTATCAGACTACCATGCATGGTGATATTTTCCTAAAAAACATCACCCAAATCATATGAATAGAGTCTGCTGGTATCCCTGCAGCCCTCATTTTTTTCTGATTGAAATTTTTATTTTATTTAACACATTTGCTCCTTTGTTCTTAACTAACTAGCCAATTAGCCCATCATAAGACAGGATTTTTAGGTCTCTCCTCCATGTCGGTCTTCTCTCCTGAGCCTCCGTTCTCTCGCTCTGTCTCTCTCTCTTGCTCTTTCTCTCTCCTCCTCCTACTGCCTCCCCCGCCCTCTCTCTCAGCTCTCCTCCCCCTCTTACCTCTCACTCGGGGGACCACAGAGACCAAATGGCCTTTTGGGCTCTACACTCCCCGGGCTGCATGGGGAGCGCAGATCCCAAACAGCTGCTTGTCCCACTTGCTCCCATGCAGTGGCCCGGCTGAGCAGCGCAGAAGTCAGCTGAGCGCCATGGCGGGAGGCGAAGGGGGGCAGGGCGGTGACATTCATGGCCAGGGTGCGGGGCCTGGAGCTGCTGTCATGCAGCACGTCACCGCCCCGCCCCCCCTTACCCTCCCGCCATGACACTCGGCTGATTTCTGCGCCGCTCAGCCGGGCTGCTACGGGGGAGCAAGCGGCCATTTGGGCCCCACACTCCCCGTGCAGCACGGACCACTCAGAGGGAACAGCCAGCATTTCAGAAACAGCATCGCCCAGCAGGAACAACCAGCATTTCAGGCAACAGCACCCCACAGAGGGAACAGCCAGTATTTTGGCGTTACAGACTCTCAGACACTGGGGGTATGTCTACACTACCCCCCTAGTTCAAACTAGCGGGGGTAATGTAGTCATAAGGAGTTGCAAATGAAGCCCAGGATTTGAATTTCCCGGGCTTCATTTGCATAAAGCCGACCGGCGCCATTTTTAAATGCCGGCTAGTTCGGACCCCGTGCCGCGCGGCTACACGCGGCACAGACTAGCTAGTTCGGATTAGGCTTCCTAATCCGAACTAGCTGTACACCTCGTGGAACGTGGAAGCCTAATCCGAACTAGCTAGTCCGTGCCACGTGTAGCCGCGCGGCACGGGGTCGGACCTAGCCGGCATTTAAATATGGCGCCGGCTAGCTTTATGCAAATGAAGCCCGGGAAATTCAAATCCCGGGCTTCATTTGCAACTCCGTATGACTGCATTACCCCCCCTAGTTCGAACTAGGGGGGTAGTGTAGACATACCCTGGGCTACTATATATATGATTTTCCAGGAATGCTACATCAATTTCAGCTCTGACTGCTGAGGCAAAATGCCGGAGGGCTAAGGCTGATTATCCTAAATGAGGGCTGCATCTTTCCATTAGATCTACTGTGAAGTTATCAGCTGAGCAATAGATGCAATGGGTACAAGGCAGAAATGTGGCTTCTCCATATTCTTTTTTTCCTTCCATACAGGGACCTTCCAAAAGCTACTTGCAATGTACCTGAATTGGCCCTGATTATAGAGATAACCAAAAGGAGTTTGATCCTTATGAAAAAAATAATATCTGGGATCACTGCACCATCATGGAGATTCTCGCTCCTGAACATTAAATGAAAATGAAGGTCATATCATATGGAAATATAGATGACTAAACCTTGAAACTTTAAAATGAGTATACACTTCCTTAGGGCTCTTTTTTGAAGGACTAGAGGCAATTCATTCAGTCTCTGCACCAGGCATCCTGCTGGTATCTCGTTCTAGTTCTCTAAACAAGACTTTCCCACATCTCTAATACCCACTTCCTCACCCCTCCTAATGCACCAAATGCTGATACCGTTTCTCCTCTTTGCTGTCATGGCTGTGCTTGCCTCTTTCAGACATGCCAGTTACTCACCACCCTAGAGTATGAGGAGATACCAAGAGCTGTGCACCAGCTAGACTACACAACAAAACACTGTTTCTTTTCATGTACATTTTTTGTGAAAAAAAAGGCAGTGTTAAATAGGCATAAGTAGCCAGTAGAAGATGAGGGGCTGTAAACACTTGTCTATTCCATTCAATGTTTTACCAGTTTATATTAATATATCTGGCATGGCTAAACATGTTTTGTCATATAGTCATTTCAAGTCAAAGCTCTGGGGCACAGCTGTCCCTGGACTGCTGCTCCCTAATACTGATGCTGCCAGCCTTGGGCCACAAACTCTTTGCCCAAGACCTTTGTGGCTTTAATCCAATAGCTCCTTAAGGCACAAAGCAATCTGCCATTTCAGCTTTGTTTCAGACCTAGCTCTTGCATCTGGTCAGATCGGGGAGGGGCGCCTCCCCTGTGGGGTCAGCAGGTGGCCACTCCAACCACTGCTGAGAAGGTGGAAGGTGTGGCTGCTGCTGCTCTCCTGGCTTTCCCCCCACCCTGCTCCTACCCCACTGGCTGGAGCTCTTCCTGCCTTGCTCAGCCACCACCCTCCTGCTGAGGCCCTGCTGGACCTTCTCCCCCTGGACACTGCTGCTGCTGCCTTCCATCGCTGCTGCCTGCGGGGTGGGGGGAAGGGGCCTGCTGGCCTGCCCCCTCCACCTTCCGGAGGGAGAGGAAGAGGACCCTACCACCACCAGCATCCACCCTCTGGGGTCCCCTGTCTCGGTTGGCTGCCGCCTGCCTGCTGCTGCAGCCGCACAACCTGCACCCCGTAGAGGAGCCGAAGAGAAGACACCAGCAGCACCTGGACTTGTGGAGGGGGCTTCCAAAGACCCAACTTTTTTCACCTGAGCACCTGGGGTGGTGGTGAGTTGAGTTGCTAAGAGGGAGGCTGGGGGAGAGGCGCAGAGCTCTTCCCCTAGTCCAGTTACCCCACCCTCCCCAAGCTTCCTCCACGACCCCCTTAACACCTGGACTTTCTCTTCGCCGGGGCCACTGCTCCACTGCTCTACCTGGGACTGTGCTGCAGGCGAGACTGAGCCCCCACAAGCACTCGTGGGTGTGCTCCCTCCCCACCCCCTTTAAACTTGCCCCCCCAGCTTCATTTAGTTGGGGGGGCCTCGCTCACCCCAACCTGCCCCCACCACAAAAGTTTGTCCCCCCCACACCTGCCCTGTCCTGTTAGCCAAATTTGTTTGTTCCCACCCTCCCTCAGTTTGTTCAACTGCTCCACCCAGCCCCAGAGCGTTTGTTTGTTGTCTGCCCCTCCCCCACCCCAGGTCAGCCTGCTGTGGTGTGCCCCGCCCTCCCAGCCACAGCTTGCCACACCCCACCCTGTCCTCTGCTCACCTAGTATTCCCCCTTCTCCCAGCCTTGCCCCCCCCGAGTGCTTGTGTCCCTTCCCCCTTTTAGTTAGCCCCCCTCCAAACACTGCACCCCCCTTAATGGCCCCATAGTTCCCTTCTGTATCCCAGTGCAGCCGGAGGAGCTGGCCCCTGCCCTGCACCTGCCACTGCACCCTCTGTCCCATCCTTCTGGCACCCTCCTCTGCCTCCAGCCTTGCAGGGTGGAGAGGTTGCTGGCCCTTCGGTTCCCCATTCATGTCCTGCCTCTGTTAGCGCCCTCCCTCACTGCAATCAGTCCAGCAGGAGGGAGTGGTTGCCTTTCCCATCCCCCTCACTCCCCAGTCGCGAACACCCTTCCCTTGTGTCCCTGACCCACCTTCTGGCACCCTCCTCCTCTGCTCCAGCTTCGCAGAGAGGAGCAGTTGCTAGTTTCCCCTTCCTCACTTTCCCCACATATGCCCTTCCTCTGCTAGCACCATTCCTCCCTACAAAAAACTTAGTGGGAGGGAGTGGTTGCTTCCCCTTTTTCCTTTAGTGCCCCCCTTCCCTTTGCATCCCCGCCACTCTCTTCATGCTTTCCTCCTCCACCTTCAGCCGGTGGGGAGGAGTGGCTGCCACCCCCTTCCCTTGGATGCCACTTTCCCCCGAGCTCAGTCCCCTCCTCTCCAGCCTCTAATTTAGTGTGGAAGAGTGGCTGGCACCCTTTCCTAGATGCCCCCCTCAATTGAGTGGTTGGCTCATCCTCCCCATTCCCCCCACTGGTCCCCACCCCTCCCCTGCTGGCTGATTGGCAGGAAGGAGAAGTTGATCCCCAGCCCCCTTCCTCACGATCTGTGCCTCCTCCAACCGCCCCCCCCCGCCATGATGGAGGAGGTCCCCACCCTATCTCCTGTCCCAGTAGACCCCAAGGTTCCCCCGATGTCACTGATCCTGTAGACCACTTTGGCCAACCACCTGACTCGTGGTCCGGGTTCTGTTGCTGCCATGGCTGATGCTCCCCTTGATATAGGAGAGCCTTCCACCTCAGCCAGTAAGAAGGGCCAGGGGAAGAAGAAGGGCAAAGGCCTGGCCCAGAAGGCCAAACCTCCTGCGGCTGAGGCCACCCTGCCCACTGTGGTCCTGCCATCTGCTGCACTCCCTCCTTCCCCTGCTGTTCCCTCCACTTTGTCTGGGGGCGATCCACCCACAGTCCCAAGAGCATATGCACAGGTGGCTGCTGCCGCCTCCCTATGTGCCGCTGTGTCATCATCCCTGACTGCCACCTCCAGCTCCATTCCAGGTGGCCAGGGCCCCTTTCCCACAGGGCCCCATCCTACCTGTGAGCTGGGATTGTTCTGGGTCTCTCTGAGCAAGGAGAGAGCTGAGAGACAGCTAAGAGGAGCAAGCTGTGCGGAGAAGAAGTCCTGCAGCAACAGAGCCAGGCACAGACAGCCCAAGGAGTGCAAGCTGTGCTGAGGGGAAGTTTTGCAGCAACAGAGCCAGGCACAGACAGCCCAAGGAGCGGAGACCCTGTGTTGAGCAGCAGACTGGCAGTGCTCAGAGAGCCAAAAGGGACAGAGAAGCAATGCAAGGAGCTGGAGACTGGCAAAGCAGCACAGCCTGCAGCTGGGTGTGGTGAGCAGCTGGGACCAGCAAAGTGCAGGGAGAGGCTCTGGGCAGGTAGATATCACCAGCCAAGAGGCCCAGCAGGCCAGACTGAGAGAGGTGTCTGGCCACTTAGGCTATGTCTAGACTGCAAGCCTCTTTCAAAAGAGGCTCTTTCGAAAGATACTAGACTGCACACGGAATTTCGAAAAAGCAAGCCGCTTTTTCGAAAGAAAGCACCCAGTGAGTCTGGATGCTCTCTTTCTAAAAAGCCTGTTTGCTGTCAAGAACGCCTTCTTTTGAAAGAGCACTTTCAAAAGAAGGCGTTCTTCCTCGTGGAATTAGGTTTACCACTGTCGAAAGAAAAGCCGCATTCTTTCGATTTAATTTCGAAAGAATGCGGCTGCAGTCTAGACGCAGGTGAAGTTTTTTCAAAAAAAGGCTACTTTTTTCAAAAAAAACCCTGAGTCTGGACACAGCCTTAGAGCTTGAGGCTGTGTGGTCACTGCCAGAGCAAGCATGTCCAGCCTGCAGCCCCCCTGCAGCACATCCAGGGCCTCTAAGGGGCCTATAAGGAAGAGACTGTGAACTGACCTTACACTCTGCAGGCTGCTGTTTTGATGTCCCCGTGATACAGAGCAGGGCTGTGTGTTCTCATTTAACCATTCTCATTTTTTCTTATTCTATTCTCTTTAATCAGTTGATGTTTAATACATTGTATTTGCTTTGAACCTTATGAAATGATCACTGGGCCAAGAAAGTGTGCAGTGTGAAGAGAGCACCTCAGAGTGGGGACACCCTAACTCCTGCCCCTAGTGACTACAAGGTCGGGGATTAAGCCCCAGGAAACCTGGGCCCAGCCTTGTTGGGGTTTCAAGGGCTCTGCTACTCAGGAGAGTGGAGGGGGAGCCCTCAGGATCAGGTAAGCCATGGGGTAAAGGAAGTGGGAGTGGGGACTCAGATCCTTTCGCTGGTCCATTTCACTGGGGTGGTATAGAAGCCAGGAAAGTTCCCCACAATAGCGGGACCATTCCCCCACTTACATCATAGATCACCACTCCCTGTGGACGTCTGGTGCAACCACCACCCGGACGACAACACTAACTTTACCTATGGGAGACAATTGGTTGCACCACTCCCAGTTGGACCGTATTTACCTATCCCATTCCATCTGGTACGAAGCCACTCCTCCAGTGTCTGGTTGGCCCCAGTCACGGACCACCATTTGGTGGCCATGAAAGCCTCTCTTAGCCAGAAGAGACTGGGGCTGGTCTATTGGCACTTCAACAGTAGCCTGCTGGAGGACATGGGCTTTGTGGCGTCCTTCTGGGAGTTCTGGCTGGCCTGGCGGCGGCAGCGGCCTGCCTTTCCCTTTACGTGGTGATGCTGGGACATGGGAAAGGTACATGCCCGGCTCTTCTGCCATGACTGCTCCTGAGGCACCAGCCAGCAGAGGGATGCAGCGATAGAGCAGTTGGAGTGGGAGGTTTTGAAGCTTGAGAGGCTCCTAGTATCAGACCCCGAGGATCCACCCTTCCGCAAGGTGTACCAGGAGAAGCAGGAGGAACTCCCCTCGAGGACCTCCGGGAGACGGATTGTAGCTCCCACTTCTTCTACGCTCTGGAGAAAAAGAGGGGGGCTAAAAAGCATATCACCTGCCTTTTGGCAGAGGACGGCACCTCCCTCATGGATCCGGAAGAGATGCGTGAAAGGGCCTTCTACGCCAGTTTATTCTCCCCAGGTCCGACTGAAGCCAATGCCTGCAGGGTGCTCTGGACCAAGCTCCCAACAGTCAGCGCGGATGACTGGGACTGGCTAGAGCTGCATCTCACTCTGGCTGAATTCTCAGAAGCCCTCTGTCTCATGCCCACCAACAAAACACCGGGCATGGATGGGCTGACCGTGGAGTTCTACCGCATGTTCTGGGATGTCCTCAGCCCAGACCTCGTCACCATCTGGGACGAGTCCTTGGAGAACAGGGTCCTCCCTCTGTCACGCAGGCAAGCTGTGCTTGCCTTGCTGCTGAAGAGGGGGGACCTCGATGACCTTCAGAATTGGTGTTCCATCTCGCTCCTGAGCACAGACTACAAAGTCGTAGCAAAAGCCAATTCGCTGCAGCTGCAGTCTGTGCTGGCGGATGTGATCCATCCCGACCAGACCTACATCATCCTGGGCCATACCATCTTCGATAATCTGTACTAATCTGATCTCTTGGAGCTTGGGTGTAGGCATGGTCTGTTGTTTGCCCGCCTGTCCCTGGACCAGGAGAAGACTTTTGACAGGGTGGACCATGGGTATCTCCTGGGCACTCTGTAGGCCTTTGGCTTCAGTCCCCATTTTGTGGATTTTCTCCGGGTGCTGTATGCCCTTGCAGAGTATTTGGTCAGGTTCAACTGGACCCTGACCGAGCCAGTAAGTTTCAGGCGGGGAGTACACAAGGGATATCTGCTGTCGGGCCAGCAGTATGATCTGGTGATTGAGTCCTTCTTCCATCTCCTCCATCGTAGGCTGACAGAGTTGGTGCTTTGAGAGCTGGAGCTGCGGCTGGTTCTGTCAGCGTATGCCGATGACGTGCTCCTCATGGTCGAGGACCTGGGCGACCTGGTGCAGGTGGAGGCCTGCCAAGCAGTCTACTCGGTGGCCTCCTCTGCCCGAGTCAGCTGGGTCAAGAACTCTGGCCTGGTGGTCGGGGACGGGTGACAGGCAGCTCTCTCCCACATGTGCTTCAGGCCATCAGGTGGAGCACAGATCTGCTGCTCTATCTCAGCATTTTTCTATCTGCCACACATTTTTCTTTGCCAGAGAACTGGCAAGGTTTGGAGGCCAGGATGGGTGCTGATGCTAAGTCAGCTGGTCCTGTCCATGCTCTGGCACCGGCTCAGTACCCTGAGCCCGGCCCCGGAGGTCCTGGACAAGCTCCACAGGATAGCCCTGGAGTTGTTTTGACCAGGACTGCAGTGGGTCTCTTCAGGGGTTTTGTCACTTCCTCTGGAAGAGGGGAGCCAGGGCCTGATCTGCATGTGCAGCCAGGTCTGGACCTTCCACCTCCAGGCCCTGCAGAGACTCCTCTATAGTGCAGGTAGTCTGGCATGGAGCACTTTGGTGCGCGCCTTCCTCCGCTGCCTCAAGGGACTCCGATACGACCGGCAGCTCTTTTTTATCCACCCGAGGGGTCTTCCGCGAGACGTCTCAAAGCTGCCAGAATTCTACCAGGAACTCCTCCAGACCTGGAAGCTGTTTTCAGTGACCAGGTCCATTGTGGCCACAGAGGGAGCAGACCTCCTCGCAGAGTCCCTGCTATACAATCCAGCCTTATGTGTGCAGGTGGCAGATTCTCCTTCGGTGCGTCAGAGGTTGATCCTGGCAGAAACCACCAAGGTGGACTTCCTGGACTACGACAGGGGGGACTGGGTGTATCCCCAAGCGCCCACCTTCCAGGAGGTGAAGGCAGCTTTGTCGCAGCCCGCTTTCAATTTCCTGAAGCGAGCCCTTGCGAGAGGGTATGCCCCATCCCCCCACTGTAAATCGTAGTCTGGAATTCCATGCCCTTACCTCAGGGCAGGACAACAAAAATAAACTGCAATAAAGGTGGCCTGGGTTGGAGGCAGACCAGCAAAGGGCACCACTCGGGGGCCTGACCTTAGGTTAGGGCGGGCAGCCAAGTCCACAGTTCAAAAAGACCCTGCTAGGGTTCAAGGCAAGGTGGCAGGCAAAACAGTCTTGGAAAGCCTCAGCCCTGGGTTAGGGTGGAGCAGTAAGCGACAATTTATAAGCCCACAGTCTTGGAAGGCCCAGCCCTAGTTCAGGGTGGGGCTGCAGGTGCTCAGTTTGTAAACCCCACCTTAGTTCAGACTGGGGCGGCAGGCCAACAGTATATAAGCCCAGCCTTTGGTCAGGGCAGGGCCGCAGACAAACAGTTTATACCAATTTCACAACTGAGGTCTCCTTGCTCAGGCAGCTCACCTGCAGTGGTGGAGAGGGGAAGATTGCCACCCGTGGATGGCGGGGGGGCGCAGGCCTGCCCACTCCACTGTGCCCCAGTCCAGGGCCCTAGAAGCATCAGTACAGACTGCTGCCAGGTCAGCGGGGGCTCCAGCCCGAAACACAATGACCTGGGTGTTTAAGTGTCTGTACTTTTTCCTGGGCCGCTTTCCTGCTCCCTCTCAGCGCGTACCTGGGGAATGTCTGGTAGATCTCTCTGGGAGTCAAAGGTGTCCCGGTTCAGCAGCCAGTCCCACCCTCCCTGAGTTTTTCTAGCATCAGCCTCCAAGGGGTGGGGGGTGTGAGGGAGGAGGAGGAGGAGAAGGAGGCCAACCAAGTTAACATGCCCACAAGCCAAGAGCTACTCCTTACCCCAGAGCCAGTCTCTCCTACCAGGATGTCTCCCAAGCTTCGGAGGAACCTGGGAAGAGTAGGTGAGTTCTATAACTTTCCCTATCTACATGCGGGGGCAGGTGATGGACTGTGAGGAGTTGCACACTCCTCTCTCTGCCTGCTGGACCTGGAGGCTGCAAACAGCCTGTGCACACATGTGCCCATGAAGTGCCAGTCTGGAGCACTCAGCCCATGACACTCTCACATAAGTAAAATCTTGGTCCTTCTCACAAGGTTCCTGGAGATGCCTGACTTATTCTAGCCTCCATGGTGGGACACCTTCCACAACAAGCCACCACTAGGGAGTGTGGGGTAATGGAGCCACACAGCAGTGCCAGACATGGCACAGGGTCATGCCAGCACTCAGGCAGCATCTGTTCTTGATCAAGCACAGTGATGCATAGGAGACTGATCATCTGCATCGGAACCTGCCAGGGTGAGGAAGATGAGCGGAACCCAGTAGCACTCTCTCCTGCAAGTGACAGCTGCCACTCTCACATACCTCCACAACACCTCTCCCCCACACTTCCTCCAGTGGCAGGGATAGAAGTCTCTGTATGCAGGATGCCAACAGTGCCAGACCCAGCATGTGCAGGACGTAGTAGGAAGCCAAGCCACACTGTCCCTCCCTCCTGTCCGCAAGCTCCTGGTTTGGCCAGCACTTTCCCATGCTGTTTGTCCCCAGGCTGTGGGTGTTGTCATGCTCCCCTGGGATGTCTGTGCCTCTGCTAGAAAGTACCTGCTGTCTAGGCAACATATATCCTTGCTCAAAGCACATTGCCATTATCTGAACTGAGCACATAGTCTGAACTGAGACTTTCAGTGTCAGCTCAGGGATTAGACTGGGCTTCATGCACAGTGTCTCCTGGGATAACTGCCTTCGTAACCTTTCTTCGTAGCTGGGGCAGCTGCAGGCTTGGCACGTCTCCCACCTCCTATACCATCTACTCAACTCTGTGGGATTCACAGGAGGAAACACACCTGGGAGGACCTAATATGTGAGCAGATGGCCTGCCTGCAGCCCCTTGTTTAGGGGCTTGAGGATGAGAAGGAGGAGTGGGCTACTGTCCTGGAAGAGTGCTGGGCTTCCCAGGAGTGAAGGATAGCTGCCTGGGACCACCTGGCATGCCAGCATGATGCCATGTATTCCTCCCTAACCTTGGTGATGGAATTCATGGTGTTGTGCATGGAGCGGGCCACCAGACACTTCTCCACCACATCCTGTGGCTTCTCCTCCTAACCTCTGCAGGGGCCACTAGGGCCCCAGAACAAGGGGCGGTGGGATCTGTAGGGCAACCAAAACCATCAGACCACCCAGAGGCAGGCACCAGTACCAGTCCCAACACTGAGTCCACCTCCCCCCTCACCCATTCCACTTTCTTTACCCAGTCCCTCCCCTATTCTATGTCCCCCAAATAAGCAGTCCTGATTGTGCAACAAATATGTCTTTATTATTTGCTCTACAGGGGAGGGGGCAAGGTGGGAAGGGAGGTCTAAGGAAGGGATGGATCGGGGAGGAAAGATACACAGGGGGAATGCAGAAGCCCCTTGTGGAGAAGCATGGGGAAGAGTCTCAGAACTCTTCCTCAAGGCTTCTCTGATGAGCCCAGCCCCTTGAGGCACTGGTGTCCAGCTGCTCAAATTCCCTGGCCAGATGTTCAGCCTCAGTGCCCCCCCTTCACGGTATTAAACTTTCCCCCTTGAATAGTATATTACACATTAATACAAGGTGAGTTGGTAGATACTGATACAGATATACTCCCTCTCAGGAGTGTCCTCTTTTTTGAAAGTTCAAATATGGTAACCCTACCCCCTTGCTTTTGCAAAGGTTGTGGAGCACACAGCAGGCTGTCACCTCAAAGTGGATGTTGTGCTTGCTGAGGTCCAGGTGGGTGAGGAGATTCCTGAACCTCTCCTTTAAATAGCAAAATTCACATTCCACAACCATGCAACATCTGTTCAGCATGGTGTTGAAGTCCAGGCTGCCAGTCTAGGCTTCATGAGCCAGGGGACCAAGAGGTAGGCTGCATTGCCTAGGATGATAAATTGGAGAAAGCCCAAAGGAGAGCAGTGAAAATAATTAAATATCTAGAAAACATGACCTACATGCAAATATTTAAAAAATTGTATTTAGTCTGGAGAAAAGGAGATCAAGGATGTGATAACAGTCTTCAAGTATATAAAAAATTGCTAAAAAGAGAATGTTGAAAAAATATTCTAAGTAGCTGATGACAGGACAAGACTAAGGAGTTTAAACTGTGGTTAGACATTAGCAAAAACTTTCTAACTATAATCATAGAATCACAGAGTGGGAAGAGACCTCAGGAGGTCATTGAGTTCAACCCCTTGCCCAAAGCAGGACCAACCCCAACTAAATCAACCTAGCCAGGGCTTTGTCAAGCCAGGACTTAAAAATCTCTAGGGATGGAGATTCCACCACCTCCCTAGTTAACCCATTCCAGGACTTCACCACCCTCCTGGTGAAATAGTATTTCCTAATATTCAACCTAGACCTCCCCCACTATAACTTGAGACCATTTTTCCTTGTTCTGTCATCTGTAACTACTGAAAAGAGCCTCTCTCCATCATCTTTGGAACCTCCTTCAGGTATCTGAATGCTGCTATCAAAACCCCCTCATTCTTCTCTTCTGCAGACTAAATAAGCCCAAATCCCTCAGCCTTTTCTCATAAGTCCAGTCCCCTTATCATTTTGGTTGCCCTCCACTGGACTTTCTCCACTCCACAGATGACCTAGCAAGACCCCTTCTAATCTTGCAATTTTATGATTCAACAGTTCTATGAAGGATAATTTTGTGGTTCAAGTACCAGACTGGGACTTGAAAATTCTGGGTTCAGTTCACAGTTCTGTCCTAGACTTCCTGTGTAGCCTTAACCAAGTCACTAAGGGTATGTCTACACTACCACCCTAGTCCGAACTAGGGTGGTTAAACTAGGCAACCGAAGTTGCAAATGAAGCCCAGAATTTAAATAGCCCGGGCTTCATTTGTATCTTACTGGGCGCCGCCATTTTTAAAGCCCCGGTAGTTCGGACTCCGTGCCCGCGGCTACACGCGGCATGGAGTAGGTAGTTTGGATTAGGCTCTCTAATCCGAACTACCGTTACTCCTCGTGGTAATTTCCTATTTCCACTTACCCTATAATTCAGATGTCTGTTACCCCAAATTTCACTGGAGGCCACCCCAGGGTTACACTCAAAGGATATGTCTACACTACAGCGCTAATTCGAACTAACTTAGTTCGAATTAGTTAATTCGAACTAAGCTAATTCAAACTAACGCATCTAGAACTAAAAACTGTGTCCATCTTGTGGTGGGTGTCCTTCACTAGTATTGTTGGGTACTGTGTTTGGGGAAAGAGGGCCAGGGTAAACTCCTTTTCCTCTCTCCCTGCATCTGTCACCAAATTATCAATCACACATCTATCTCTATGATGGTTTACCTCTGTCTAAAAGACTTTCGTCCCCAAAGAATCAGGTTTATTGTTAGGTCCTCTGATTATCATTTTGTCCTCTGGTTATCATTTTGTTATCTTTTTGTTATTGTAATAACAAATATTTGTATTGCTGTAATATTTGTATTGTTAGTTACATACTCGTTGTTAATTCCTCTTATTGTCTTCTGATTACTATCTTGATATTGAATCCTATAGTGGAGAGCTGATTCCTCATTTAATAAATCCATTTGGGTATGTCTACACTACAAAGTTAGTTCGAACAAACAGACGTTAGTTCAAACTAACTTTCATAGGCGCTATACTAGCACTCTGTTAGTTCGAATTTAATTCGAACTAACGGAGCGCTTAGTTCGAACTAGGTAATCCTCATTCCACGAGGATTAAGCCTAGTTCGAACTTACTAATTCGAATTAAGGGCTGTGTAGCCCCTTAATTCGAACTAGTGGGAGGCTAGCCCTCCCCAGCTTTCCCTGGTGGCCACTCTGGCCAACACCAGGGAAACTCTATGCCCCCCCTCCCGGCCCCGGACCCCTTAAAGGGGCACAGGCTGGCTACAGTGCCTGTGCCAGGTGCAAGCCTGCCAGCACCCAGCCTGCAGACCCTGCACCTGGCACGGATCGAGCCACCCACCCGATGCCCCCCAGCCCTCCCCCTCTTCCCGGGACCAGGCTGGCGGCTCCCGGGAGCTTGCCCGGGACCGCAAGAGGCGGGCACCTGCCTGGGCTAGTGCAGACATCGTGGACCTCGTCCACGATCTCCGCACTAGGCACAGGAAAGTGGCCGGCTTGGGCAGGAGAGCTGCCAGCCTGGCCATCCATGAGCAGGTGTGCATGAAAATCAAGGGGGTCCACTGAGACCCTCGACCCTGAGCCCTGAGCTTACAATGGCCGTCCTGGGTCAGACCAAAGGTCCATCTAGCCCAGTAGCCTGTCTGCCGACAGCGGCCAAGCCTAGGGACCCTGGAGGGGATGGACCGAAGACATTGACCAAGCCATTTGTCTCGTGCCATCCCTCTCCAGCCTTCCACAAACTTTGGACAGGGACACCACTCCTACCCCCTGGCTAATAGCACTCCATGGACCCAACCTCCATGAATTGATCTCACTTCTCTTTAAACTCTGTTCTAGTTCTAGCCTTCACAGCCTCCTGCAGCAAGGAGTTCCACACGTTGACTCTTTGCTTTGTGAAGAACAACTTTCTGTTATTAGTTTGAAGCCTGCTACCCATTCCTTTCCTTTGGTGTCCTCTAGTCCTTCTATTATGGGAACTAATGAAGAACTTTTCTGTATGCACCCTCTCCACCCAACTCCTGCTTTTAGAGACCTCTATCATATCCCCCCCTCCGTCTCCTCTTTTCTAAGCTGAAAAGTCCCAGTCTCTTTAGCCTCTCTTCATATGGGACCTGTTCCCAACCCCTGATCATTTTAGTTGCCCTCCCCTCTCCCACCCTCTCTCTTCCCCTCTCCCACCTCCTTTTCCCAGTCTCCCCCAGTTTTGTTCAATAAAGACAGATTCCATTTTGGAACACAATTGTCCTTTATTTTGTACATCAGGAAGGGGGGCTAGGGAGGGGTAAGTGGAAGGAGGTGAGGGAGGAATGGGGTATGAGCCCCCGATGGAGAGGACTGGGCTGGCTCTGTGGGCTTCTGGGGGTGGAAGCTCTCCTGCAGCCCCCCAATTACCGCCTCTCGCCAGATGGCAGCCTGCGGCAAGTGTAGCCGGTCTGATGGCCGATTGCTTTGATGTGCCCATTGTGGGTACTCCGGGCACTCCAAGCCAGGACTGCTTTGCAAGTTGGGCACCCCTGAGAACTGTCTGTCCAGAGTGGGGGTCGGGTCCCTTTAAGCACAACCCTCGGCTAGCCTGAGACAGCAGCTCCATGCTCTAAGTCATCATCTGACGCCCTGCCGGCACTGCTTCCGGCCATCCTTAACCCCGGTTCAGGGTCCACTTAAAGTGGACATGCTAGTTCGAATTAACAAAACGCTAATTCGAACTAGTTTTTTAGTCTGGATCCGTTAGTTCGAATTAGCTTAGTTCGAATTAGCGCTGTAGTGTAGACATAACCTCTGTGTGTATGTGTGCCTCAGTTTCCCTGTAGAATAGTAATAGTGATGTAGCTGTGTTAATCTGGTCTCATCACCTAATAAAGCATCTTTTTAGTCTTTAAAGTGCTGCATAGTCCTGTCTTTTGTTTCAGTTTCTCTGGGGATTGCACCAGTGTATGGCTGGGGATGGGAATGTTGGGTGTGGCTCTCACTCAGGGGAAGGCTGCTCAAAACTGCCCCATCTTAGCATGCACACAACAATAACTCATGGGCTACGTCTACACTGGCCCCTTCTTCGGAATAGCCATGCTAATTTAGAACTTTGGAATAGGGATTTGCGCGGGGGATTTAAATATCCCCCGCGGGATTTAAATAAACATGGCTGCCGCTTTTTTTCCGGCTTGGGGAAAAGCCGGAAAAGAGCGTCCAGACTGGCGCGATCCTCCGGAATAAAGCCCTATCCCGGTGGATTTCTTATTCCTACTTTAAAGGAGCCACTTGCTGGCTGTGAAACACATCTGACTGAGGATGGGATTGCAGTGCCCAGTGACTCCCTGACATGCTCTGAAAGGGGGAAATGGTAGATGTGGTACATCTAGACTTTAGTAAAATATTTGTTACAATTACACATGACCTTATCAATAAATATCTAGACAATATCTAGATGGGGCTACTATGAAGCATCTGCACAATCATTCTCAGGGTATGTCTACGCTACCACCCTAGTTCAAACTAGGGTGGTAATGTAGGCAACCAGAGTTGCAAATGAAGCCCGGGATTTGAATTTCCCAGGCTTCATTTGCATAAAGCCGGGCGCCGCCATTTTTAAATGTCCGTTAGTGCGGATTCTGTGCCACGCGGCTACACGCGGCACGGACTAGGTTGTTTGGACTAGGCTTCCTATTCCAAACTACCATTACTCCTCATGAAACGGAGTCCGTACTAGCGGACATTTAAAAATGGCGGCACCCGGCTTTATGCAAATGAAGCCTGGGAAATTCAAATCCCGGGCTTCATTTGCAACTCCATTTGCCTACATTTCCACCCTAGTTCGAACTAGGGTGGTAGTGTAGACATACCCTCAGAGAGTAGTTATTAATGGTTCACAGTCACGTTGGAAGAAGTTCTGCAGAGGTCAGTTTTGGGACTGGTTTTGTTCAATAGCTTCATCAACAATTTACATAATGGCATTGAGAGTCTACTTATAAAATTTGCAGATGATCCCAAGCTGGGAGGGGCTGCAAGTGCTTTGAAGGATAGGGTCATAATTCAAAATGATCTCAACAAACTAGAGAAATAGTCTGAGGAAAATAGGCTGAAGATTAATAAGGACAAAATGCAAAGTACTCCACTTAGGAAGGAACAATCAGTTTCACACATACTGAATGGGAAGTGACTGTCTAGGGAAGGAGTACTGCAGAAAGAGATCTAGGGGTCATAATGGACCACAAGCTAAATATAAGTCAACAGTGTCACACTGTTGCAAATAAGGCAACATGATTCTAGGGTGCATTAACTGGAGTGTTGTGAGCAAGACATGAGAAGTCATTCTTCTGCTCCACTCTGCACTGATTAGGCCTCAATTGGTGTATTGTGCCCAGTTCTGGGCATCACATATTTCAAGAAAGATATGGAGAAATTGGAGAGAAGAACAACAAAAATTAGGAAAAACTTCCTGCCTGTAATTGTGGTTAAACACTGACGTAAATTGCTTAGGGAGGTGGTGGAATCTCCATCACTGAAGATATCTAAGAGCAAGTTAGATAAACATCTATAAGGAGGATGATCTACATGGTGCTTGGTTCTGTCGTGAGGTTAGGGGACCTGACTTAATGACCTCTTGAAGTCCCTTTCAATTCTATTATTCTATGATTCTGTGTTTCTATTGCAGCACTAAAATAATTTGGTATCAAATTAGGACTCTGGGGCTCTGAGTTGCCACTTTAATTATGGAAATATGTGTACTTGCACTGGATTTGTGGACTGTATACAATTCATGTTTGTTCATTATAATGTATTCACCAAACGTGACTTATTTGGCCAATGTTCTGCTTTATATAGCTCCTCCAGTAAAATAAGGGAATCCCAAATTATTTCAGTAACAGAAATATTCAGGATTCAGTCATCAGCCACAGAAGTTCACCGATATCTGGAATGAGAGCAATGAAAGAAAATAAAGAGAGCAATACTATACAACAATTTAGAATGAAAAGTGGGTAATATTGTTAGTATCCATGGGAGCAATTTAAACTGTCAGCATTTATTTACCCAATTTGGATTTGTACAGAGAAAATTCCATGGAATCTGAAGTATTGAGTCATGATCTTGGTTTCATGGCTCTTCTATCCACAGTGAATTAACTCATTGAGTTCTCCGGCAATATCAAATGAAACTGGAGTTGAGGGGGGGGTCAACATCTCTGAAAATAGGCAGCCCATTTGCAGGAAGTGTCTAATCATGGATTTAGGTGCCTAACTCCAAGCATTCACTCTTGAAAATTCTGGCTTTCATTTTGTTTTAAGTATTGTATTTAAAAATACTACATAGTGAAAGCTATTCAAATATATACACTTAGTGTGCCTTGATTTTTACTTATGGCATCCACTGTATTTCTGTTACTTAGAAAAGAGATGCTCACAAATACTGTGGTAAATGTAACTCATGAAAGTGATGTGTCACAGGCCACCTCTTCTGTGTAAATTGGCATAGTTCTATGAAAGTCAATAAAGCCACATTAAATTTAGATGGCCAAGAGCCAGGTCCTAAGACTTAGGTGACACATATCTTTATCCAAAGAAACAGTCACAATCATATTTAGGAGAAAATGAGCAAGTGAACCAGAAGAACTACCTAGAATTCATCTGTTTCATTCACAGGTGATGATTTAGTTCAGTTATATATGGTTCTGTGCTGCTTTACTTTGACTTTCATGTTTAATAAATTCAGAAGCATAATTTACTCAAGTTTCACATCTATATTTGTCCAGTTTGTCAAATCACGTTTCACATCCACCAAGTTTTACACCTATATTTACTTGTGTGATTTTGAAATATCCATGGTGATTGATAGAGCAGCAGTATGCTATTGATGACCTACTGATGGGGTGGGGCAAAAGGGGCAATTGCCACAGAGCTTGATGATTTAAAAGGGCCCAGGTTCCCAGAAGCTCCAGACCCTTTCAATCACTGCCAGAGGATGGTGTGGATCATTCCAGGCAGCACTGAGGGTTGGGAGGGTTGTGAACTGCTGTCAGGTTGGTACTGAGAGCAGGCTGCCCCAGCTCCACCCCTTTCACTGAGGCCCCACTCCTTTTGGGAGTGCAGAGTTGCCTCTCTCACCTACCTTGTTCAAGCAATGAGGCAGTCGGTTCCCCTGAATTTTGGGTCAGTCCTCCATGTATCCATCCTTACATCCATGAAACTGGGGCTCCTTTTCCTGAATTCCAAGTTGTCAACGCTGTTCCCCACTCTGGAACTCTGAGTGCAGAAGGTGGGGGTCCACACAAGACCCTAAAATACCTTGCCTCTATTGGTTTATGCATAAAAGCTGCCCAAAGTCACAGATTCCTTGGCCTTGGGTGGTAGCTGTCACCACCAAGTGAACCAAAAACCCTTTTCTTCATGAACCCAGGAAGAAAGTATTGGGATATGTAAGAATTAATAGGGGTCCAGGAAGGCAATACAACAGTGGTAGGGGTCTGGCCAGAGCAGGCATTGT
The DNA here is from genome assembly GCF_052426305.1 of Pelodiscus sinensis. Classification (NCBI taxonomy): domain Eukaryota; kingdom Metazoa; phylum Chordata; order Testudines; family Trionychidae; genus Pelodiscus; species Pelodiscus sinensis. The sequence goes on along the minus strand of NC_143067.1, from coordinate 29,427,429 downwards.
TCTTTGAACATGTTTTTTTCCCTTTGTCCTTGCAGCCTGGAAAGATAGATAAAGGGTCTGGCTAGAGCAGGTATTCTCCATTTTAATGTATAGAAATGCTCTTTCCCTTTGTTCTTGCAGTCTAGAAAGAACACTTGCTCTGTAAAAATTCTTTCAGGATCACATCCTTTGTAATCTCTGTAATCTGCTGAATCAGAAAGCATGTAATGTAGAAAAGTGCTGATCTAACTAAAAATCTTGTGCACAGTAAACAGAGGCAGGTATAATAGTATTAATTACCTGCCTATTAATATTCATTGTATATGAGTTAACATTACTAAAAAATATTTAAGGGAAATATTGATAGATATGTGAATTAATACACTAAAATGGTTAAAAAAACTGTAACTGGTGCCGAATCATTGCTTACTAGGAACATTATGTTGGGGGTTTGAGGTGGAATGAGCATCCGCAATAAAGAGGTCCATTTTCTCCATCCGCTCCTGAGTATTCTGTTTCTTCTCTAACAGAAAGCACTTGGACTTCTTCTAGAAGGGTACCCCAACCTCTTTTAACACAAGAGAACTTTTAAAAAAAGAGAGAAAACAAACTCCAATCTCTGATAGCTGACCTCTCAATCTTAGGCATGCATACACAGACCTCCTACTATGTTCCAGGACAGAAGAATCAAATCACCGCCTTAAGGTGATTTTATTAACAAAACCAAAGGATATACTTGATAAAGCATACTTAGTTGCTAGTTGTTACAGAGCAACTGAGAAAAGGACAGCTTAAAACACAGAGAACTTGTATCTCTGGGATACAACTTAAAATACATTATACAAGGGGGTATATGAACTTGGCACAGAGAAGTGTAACCTAACAACAAAACAAAGAAAATAACCTGATCATGTCTAAATAGACATTTCATTCCCTATCTACTTACAGATTCATGGTTTAAGGTCCAGTCCATTACCAAGCCAAGTATTCCTTGTATACATGGTAGTTCTGCCTGGCTCACTTCATCTTGTTCTCCCAACTCCTGGCTTAAAACTCACACAAAGAAAAACAGCAGGCTTCCAATATCTTCCAATTCAAATTTCAACACCCTCTCCCATTGGCTCTCCTGGCTCCTTGCCAACACTCCCTAGCTACTTGATTTTAGCCCTTTAGTCTCCGAAAAAACTTAAAATACAAAAAATGGTCTTGCAGCACCGTAGGCTAGGTCTACACTACAGAATTCTTGCGCAAAAACTCACAGAGCGTCCGCACCTCAAGTGCATTTTTGTACAAGTAAAACAAAAGAGGGGTTTTTCTGGTGTAGGTATTCCTCCTTCTACAAGGAATAACTCCTTTTTGTGCAAGAGTTCTTGCACAAAAAGGTGAGCATGGATGGAGAACAGGTTTTTTTTGTGCAAAAAGAGGCAATCGAAAAAAGCACAGGTGCCCTGGTGGCCATTTTGTACATAGCAATCGGAGTTTCCTTTCGAGAGAGCATCCATGCAGTCTGGATGCTCTCTTTTGCAAAAGCGCAACACTTTTTCAATATGCCTTTGCAGCGTGGACGTGCTCTTGCGCAATACGTTTTTGCAGAAGAGCCCGTAGTGTAGACGTAGCCTTAGATACTAACAAAAATGTAGATGGTATCATGAGCTTTTGTGGGCACAACCCACTTCTTCAGATGAAAAAATTGGGTTGTGCCCAATGCCCATGAAAGCTCATGGTATCGTCTACAAGGTGCTGCAGGACCATTAATTGTTTTAAAAGTTTTTTTCAGTTACAGATAACACAGCTCTCCCTCTGATACCTTTAGTCATCAAATGCTGGCCAGCACTCCTCCTATCCATAACACAAGGATACATATCATTGGGAGTTTGAGATCACCACCACTTCTTCTCTCATAATCCTTCTGTGCTTGCTCTAGTCAAGTTTCAGGGCAATCCTTCCTTCTTTATTTTCTGTCCAGGCAAGTTTCTGCACAGGAAGATAATATTAAGCTTTAATTACTCTTGGCTAGGTTTGTAGTTGGTATAAAGTAACATCTCTCCATTGAAGTCAGTGGTGTTATTGAATTTATACCAGCTGAGGAGCTTGTTTATTAATTTTTTCTTGCTTTGTTAGTTATTATTGTAAAAGAACCAAGCCAACTATTGGCAGAAATTTTACTATGTTCTTATTTTTTCTGACGGAGGAGATTTGCAGTTTTTAAAATTTGTCTTTTACTTCAGCTGACATCTAGTTGTCTCTTGTATATGATTTTTAATTTAAGTAAAAAGAATATTATGATTGAAGAAAAGATATCTCTATTATAGTTCACTGAGCTCTAGGTCAGCATAGTTTCTCATTTATTTCATTTTGGTGTGTAATTTTTTACCATAGCTCTGTAGTAAATTTCTTACATTAAAAAGTTTTAATACAATTGAAAGCACATCAATAGGCAACATCCAATTTATGTGGCAATCCTGAACTGTAGTCATTGGCAATAGAGAAATAATAGAATAGAAGTTTTGACATGTTTTCTTTATTTTGTTTTTAGCAATTTCACACTAATCATATACAACTATTGCATGTTTTCAGTAAAATAAAATAGTAATGGGTGATGGCATTAGATCTGAATGACAACTCAAATCAAATCCAAGCCTCTGTCAGGCAAACAAAAGAAGCATATTCAAGGAAAATGTCAAGAAAAATTGCCTTTAGACAATCTCAAATATCTTGATCCTTCACAGATAGACCTGCACAGCCTCTGGTTAATTCTAAAGCATATGAGGGGGCATGACAGGAATGCATCATTTCTATAGGTGTGGTTCAAAATCTGATTTCAGAAAGCCAGAGTTCACTGAATATGTCTTTCTTATCTCGATAAGACATTAAAACCAGTTCCCTATTCTGTCTTCAGATTATTTTTAAGGTAAAATGATTCTGGCCTTTTGATGAAATATGTTCAAGAAACAACTGTGATGTGAGTACAGAATCCTTTCAGTATATTTTCAAAAGACCTAAAGCAGTTTATTAAATATGTTTATCAACATCAGTGAAGTAATTTTGTCTGTTTAGATGGCCTGTAGCTAGACAAAAATGAGCATGTAGAATCTTGCCATTTGGAGGCTTTTAGCTCTCTTGTTCTATATAACATTGTTTGTAATCAGATGTAACATGACAACAACATCTTGACAGGCTGATCATAACCTTCACTTGCAAAATTCATGCATCAAGACCGCAGACACATTCTTATTTAAACTATATTGTATTTATATACAGCAGGTGGATTTTGCTGCTAATCTGCTATAGAAAAACTGAAGAAATATTTAAGTTTTTATTGTTTTAATGCACAGCTTAGATATTTTCTATCTGAGAAAATTTAACTTTTCCCAGTCACACTAATTTATTTGGACAGTCATTCAGATTCACAAGACAATCGAAAAGAAGTTTCTATATATACTTCTGCTCCTTGGAGAATGTATGTCCAATTTTCTAGCTGCTAATCTGTTTCATAACCTCATGTTGGTGATAAGCAGGAGAGAGAGCCCCACCTCTGGGAAGGACTGTTCATATGAAGAGGTTATATCAGTGACTTTCATCCTGAGGTCCTATAACTCCATGCAACTTTTTGAAGATACCACGTGTCTCTTGAGTTGATCCATAAATATGGTTGGAACAATCAGAATATACCCATTATCTTCTCTGATGCACAAGCAATAGGGCTGAGTCAATGAACCAGAGCCATCAGGAATTGTTGTCCTCTCACTCTCCAGGCAAGTGGGCTAAAGAAGGGACAAAGAGGAGGAAACCTCATGTTTACCTGTATGAAGTAGTCAAGGAAACCTCAAAGGTTTCAAACTCCATGCAATTTTATTTCCTACACCTGGGCTTTTCTCGTGTAGACAAGAATGAGGACTTAAACAAAAGTTTTCAGATGTGGCCTGTATACCTATAAGCTAGAATGTCCTAAACACAATCAGTCAAAATAAATTGAGAACATCAGTTTACATAATCTGAGAACCTGGTCCAAAGACTCCATTTGGACTTGCATTTTTGTTTTGTTTTGTTTTTCCAGACGACGATTAAAACTGCCAGCATTTGTTTTGTTTTGTTTTCCCTATCATTTATCTAGTCAGTCTATACATATTCTATCACATACAGTAATTATTTAAAAAATTAACCATGACACTGTCCTATTCAGTTAAGGCTTTGTATCATACCCAGCACCATATTAATGAACCTAAATTTATTGCATCTAGTGCATGCTATTGCTTTATCGAATGAACATTGTGCAGACTTCATTATTTAAAAAATCTAAAATTCTATTTCAGAAACTTCTGATATTGCTTGTGTCCCTGGAAAAGCATTGTGCAGACACTTGCATCTAGTAGAATATTATTCATTTCTGAATACATAGAAACAGATCTCTGAATGAACAGCAATTTCTTATACAGTATTTAGTAAAAAGCAGTAACTAAAAACCAAAATAAGGTAAAGCATTCACTTTCATTATTGAATATTTTATCTTTATTATTGTAATAGAGTTACAGTGTGACATAAAATAAGGAGCTTTTGCTAAACTCTGTAAAGCAAATACATGCTTCTGCCATAAACAACCTCTATTAGATTTAGATTTTATTGCCACATTACTGCACTGATGTGCAATAAACATTCAATGTCATCTTTTTAAAATTATCCCAGGAGTAAACAGAAACTGTCCTCTATAAGAGTGTATCATTATTTTCAAGGAAGACTTACTATTATTACATGGTTTAGCAAAGCACTGTAAAAAAGCTACATAGCGAATACTTTGTATTTGATAAACTGTGCAATCAAATTTATACAGTATACTATTCACATAGACTAATAAACTAAGAGGTGATATTATGCAGTCATTGCATAGCAAAAAGCAGACTAATTAAGTAATATTCACATCTAATGTGCAAAATGCAGACCAAAAGGTATAGCTTGGAAGGTAAAACACCCTAACTGAACACACTAGATTAACGCCAAAATAACAAGATAAACAAGTACACAGAAGTTAAAGAGCCATATTTTATTTTTTTCTATACATATGTCTACACATGAACCAGAAGATGAAACATCCGCTTTAATAAACTCCAATCAAATTAGCTCATCAAATTTAGACAGGATTAAATGTTTGACAATGAAAAATAGTTTTTGGTTTTTTCTAAAGAAAACTCCAATGATTTGTTTTTATAGACTGTGAATTGTAACCTCTTGAATTATTGAGAAAGAGTTTAAAAAACATTGCCTAAAATGTAACTATGAAACTTGACTGTCTAATTAACTATTTTGCTGAAGGTTCATGTGGCATTGTTTTTAAATTAACTTAATATAATGTTTTGTGGATTCTGAAGTAATACTGGCAAAAATCCATCAATCTCTCAATTTCTCTGAAAAATCCTTATCTGAAATTTATACTTCTAAGAAGTTTTCAGTAGTAATGAAATTTACTAGAATTGTTTTAAAGGTAATACCATACCTGCAAAATGGACATCTTGTATTTAAAGCCCTTACATATTGTTCCTACAAATATATTGCTACAGTAAAAATGAAATGTAGTAAGTTTATCCAATAAAATCTATTTTCCTGTACATTCTTTTGTGTATGATTTTGTATTGAATGCTACATATATTACATCACTTATTGTAACAGTTATGTATCAGCAAATATAGCAGTAATATACAGATGATTTTTGTGTCTTAACAAGTATTTTACCAGTTTTTCCTACTAAATATACCCCATTTTTTAGTATTTATGCATGACCTGAGCAGACCAGTCATTTATCTAATAGTATACATTGGATGGCATTATCAAATTGCAAACGACTGTACACTTAGCCACTTTACAAATTTTCTCTTTCTTTCTTTCTTTCTTTCTTTCTTTCTTTCTTTCTTTCTTTCTTTCTTTCTTTCTTTCTTTCTTTCTTTCTTTCTTTCTTTCTTTCTTTCCCTTTCCAGGACTACTGACTTTTTTAATGCAGGCTCTAAATATGTTTCCTTTACCATTTAACAACATATTAAGAGCTAAAATAGATGAACTCTACACAATATTTTAAGAACACAACTTTAAAAAAGTAAAAAAGTACAATCTCATGCTGCATATTTACATATATTATTTAAATACTATATTTTTCTTTTTGCTATCCATAAATTTTAATCTAAAGCTTTTTAATGTACTGTTTTATAAAAGAATACATTCAACATATCTAGAGCTTGCAAAACATTTTTTCTTTCTAAAACATATTATAAATAAAAGCTACCTGTAAAAGCATCCAGGTGTTGGTTTGATTACATGGGGGTAAAGGGCATTTGAATTCTATTCTTAATTGTGCAACTGATTTCATGTTTAGTCTAGTGACAAATTAATGCTTAGACCAAGACTGCCTGAAGACAGCAAATTAAAGCATTCATTGCCACTGAATCATAGGTGCTGTACAGTGATAAACTGCCCCAAAAGTATGCAGATTTTCCTGTCTTTAAGAACATCTAATATTATTAGACCAGTAACTGGAGATTGGGGAGGAGGAGAGAAAGAGCTGGAAATACAATGTATCTTATGGAATTTGACAAAATTCAAAGCTTTACAACCTTGAAAAAAACTACCACATAAACAGTGCTCTATAAATGGCAAGCACACTACAGAATGTGCTACATGAACATCGTATTTCCCCCAAAGTCATTTTGCATAAAATATTTCATGAAAATGTACAGTATCTTTGTTGGGACATTCAGTAATAAGCTATCTACAAATGATTTAGAATTTGTTTTCATTACTAAACTTTTCCTCTCCCTTCTTCAGAATCATGGTTCCCAGGTGTGTACATTGTTATGGCCTTAGTATACAGGATTACTTTTTTAAATATACTTTTTAAAATAAAGAAACCTTCATTTTCTTTAAGACAGAGGCAATGAAACAAATGGGAATTACTGTGCATCAAACAGAAAGCAATTCCCAGTGCAAAAGACTAAACAAAATTACATGAGTTAACAGGATTATTGATGTGGAGTTGGGGCTTTCAGCTGGGGTTCCCTGTTTAAGTAAGTTGCCCAGTAGACTAAATTAAAGATTCCAAAAAGCAGTGGAAAAGCTATTCTTGATAGTCGATCAATTTTGCTGACACTGTTAAAAGTTTTCTTGGGTTCTGCTGGTTTTGTTTCTGGTTTAACTTCTTTGGGCTCTATTGTTGCACTTTTAGCAATGGTAGCCAGTCCAGGGTCTCTGGCAATATTAGGGGTATAGCTTGTTGCTGCTGCTGTGTATGTGTTATTTTTCTTAATGAGAGGATCCTTCAGTTTCTTTGGCTGGGAAAAGAAAAACATAATTCTTATTTAGGCCCATCTTTTCAGTGGATAATATTGTTATAATATAATATAGTAAAAAGTGTTATTGCTTACAGGTTGAAATTATACATCAAACTGGACAAACTAGATGTTAAGTGTGCATGGAAATATGCATAAAACACTGTATACAAGCACAAGGCGCAATCTTTAAATTTAAATTACTATTCCTGGAAATAAAGCAACTAATTAATTTCCCCAAAATATTAAGAATAAAAAATACATTTTAGAATAGGCTATTTTTTAGAGTGAAGCAAAGCAATATTTAGTAATATCTGCAATAACAATCCAAAAGTAGCAAACTAAACATAGTTCATTATCTTCTGAATCAAATGACTAGAACAAATAAATTGAATTTGAGAGATATCCAGAACATAAAATTATTTCCAAATTTGTCATTCAGATACCAAGACATATGTTGCATGATTTCTAATACAAATGATCATATATATCATTTTTATCTTCCTTATATTGAGGGTGCAACTACACTGCAGGGCTTAACTCGAAATAAGCTATGCAAATTGAGCTACATCAATTGTGTATCTCATTCTGAAATAGCTTATTTTGAAATAGAGAGCATCTACACAGCACTTATTTTGAAATAGCAGTCTCTTCCTTTGACTTCCCTTATTCCTCACACAAAGAATCATAGGCTATGTCTACACTGCAGAGAAAAGTCAGAAAAAGGTACGCAAATTGTGAACTGCAACTTGAATATATTTTTCTGCTTTTTTTCCAAAAGAGGCTTTTCTGAAATTTGGCCCTTCTACAAAGGGCCAAATTTTGGTAAAACCTCCTCTTTTGGAACATCCCTTATTGCTCTCACTGAGGCTATGTCTACAATAAACTGCTTCCAGAAAAAGCTACACAAATTGGCTACGTCTAGACTGGCATGATTTTCCGCAAATGCTTTTAATGGAAAAGTTTTCCGTTAAAAGCATTTGCGGAAAAGAGCGTCTAGATTGGCACAGACGCTTTTCCGCAAAACCAATCTAGATGCACTTTTGCGCAAAAAAGCCCCGATCACCATTTTCGCGATTGGGGATTTTTTGCGCAAAACAAATCTGAGCCGTCTACACTGGCCCTTTTGTGCAAAAGTTTTGCGCAAAAGGGACTTTTGCCTGATCAGGAGCAGCATAGTATTTCCACAAGAAGCACTGATTTCAGACAGTAGGAAGTCAGTGTTCTTGCGGAAATTCAAGTGGCCAGTGTAGACAACTGGCAAGTTTTTCCACAAAAGCAGCTGATTTTGCGGAAAAACTTGCCAGTTGCGAATTGTAATTTTTTTTTGTGTTGCTTTTTCTGATTCTTTTTTTGGAAGAGGGTTTTCAGAAGAAGCTAATCAGATTGGTCAGGCACGACTTGCCCTTGGTGACTCCATGTTGACTATTCCTGATTACTTTCCCCTCTTTCAAGTGCTTTGAAGTGGATTCCTTGAGGATCCCCTCCATGATTTTTCCAGGGATTGACATAAGACTTACTGGTATGTAGTTCCCTGGATTGTCCTTCTTCCCTTTTTTAAAGATGGGCACTACATTTACCTTTTTCCAGTCATCTGGGAGCTCTCCCAATCTCCACAAGTTTTCAAAGATAATGGCCAAAGGCTCTGCATTGACATTTGCCAACTCCCTTAGTACCCTAGGATGCATTAAATCTGGACCCATGGATTTGTGTATATCTAGTTTTTCTAAAAGTTCCTATTCTTTCTTCACGGAGGGATGCCCACCTCCATCCCATACTGCATTGCCTGGTGCAGTAGTCTGGGAACTGACTTTGTCTGTGAAGACTGAGGAAAAAACATAAAAATAAAAATTGAGTACTTCAGCTTTTCTCACATCATCTGTCACTAGGCTACCTCCCTCATCCAGTAAGGGCCCAACATCCTCTCTGATCACCCTCTTATTGCTAACATGACTGCAGAAACCTTTCTTGCTACCCTTTACATTCTTTGCTAGCTGCAATTCCAATTGCGCTTTCACCTTCCTGATTACTGCCCTACATTCTTGAGAAATATATTTATACTCCTCCATAGTCATCTTTGCAAGTTTCCACTTCTTATAAGCTTCCTTTTTTTGTGTTTAAGCTCACCCAGGATTTCCCTGGTAAGCCTACCTGGTTGCCTATTATATTTGCTTTTCTTACTGCGCATCAGAAGGGTTTGGTCCTGTGCCTTCAATAAGGCTTCTTTAAAATACTGCCAGCTCTCCTGGATTCCTTTCCCCTTCATGTTAGCATCGCAGGGGATCCTGCCCATCAGTTCTGTGGGAGTCAAAGTCTGCTTTTCTGAAGTCCAGGGTGTGTATTTTGCTGCTCTCCTTTTTCCCTTTTGTCAGGATCCTGAAATCCACCAACACATGATCACTGCTGCCCAGGGTTACAGGAGTTGAAATAAGAAGTCCTTCAGCTTGACAGTATTTGGAAACTATTTCGAAATGATGCCTTTTGCTGATTACCACTGGGCTAGCTGAGTTGTAATGGTTGGTGTTTAAGAACATAAGAACATAAGACCCATATTGGGTTAGACCAACCGTCCATCCAGCCCAGTATCTTGTCTGCCGACAGTGGCCAATGCCAGATGCCCCAGAGTGGGAGAACACAATAGGTAATCCTCACGTGATCCCTCCCCTGTCACCCATCTCCAGAGAAATAGAGGCTAGAGACACCATTCCTGGCTAATAGACATAGAGGGGCCTAATCTCCATGCAGCTATATAGCTTTTTTTTTTTTAACCCTGTTAAAGTCCTAGCCTTCACCACATCCTCTGGAAAGAAGTTCCACAAGTTGACTGTGCACTGTTTAATTCTGAACATGTACTGCTAGAAAACTGTATATCCCCAGGCCTTTTAAAAATATCTCACTGGAAAGTACAAACCATCCTAGAATGCTGCTAAATTAAACAGTGCTTATATCTCAATAGAAAGTGACTGAGTTATATTAGACATACTAGATCCTGGTCTTTGATCAGCCATTGTGCTAATTTGAACGTCTAAATTAGTCTTAAAGTCTTTTAAATGGCTTTAATATATCTGCCATATGGTAATCTCACCTGGCATAAAGCTGTAGGCAGTCCTACTTCCCACTATAGCCTTTGTAGATGAACAAGTTGGAAAATAAGTTTGGATGGAAGGGAAAGGAAACATGAGGGAAGTACTATGGTGTTTCAGCTACCCCTGCTATGTCTCAGAAGGACTCTAAGCTATGTTTGACACTGAGGCCAAAATGTGATATTTTGCTCCTTGAACAGAAAAAGAAGGCATAGATGAAAAAGAACCTTTAACAGATTATTTTATTTATATAAACAAATATAATTCTGTATACATTTTTATTTATATTTTCTGTCCCCAACCTCCAAATAAGGGAAGAACAAGAAAAAAAAATAGAACCAGCGGAAAAAAGAAAGGGAGGCAAAGAGGAGAAAGTAGAGTGACTTCTCATTTTTCATCCAAGAGAAATTAATATTTCTAAAAAGTTAGACCAAATCCCTGTGTGAGGCCTCACTTCTTCAAAACTGTGGGGCAGCATGTATCCTTGAGGTTGAGGAAAAGCCTTCAAATCCGCTTCAGCATAAATGTTCCAGACTATTTCCACCTAATTCCTTTTCAAATTTGAATGAATGTTTATAGATTTCTTCCCTCCCAATTTCCCATACTTCTTCAGCTCAAATGCTGCAAAGATTTAAGTTTTGAAATACTATCTTCAGTTCTCTTATGTGAAAATTTGAAACACGATTAATTTTAAATCCATTAGTTAATGTTTAAATTTCATATAAAATAACAAGATTTCTTCCAAAACTCATTGTCTTTTTTCAGGTCTTGAAGCAAATTTCTCTTCAGTTCAGAAGAGAGGACTTAAATTAAAGGAATTTTTTAGTAAGAGCCATTTTAAATCAGATATTTTACATAATATATTTAATGATATGTTACATATTTTCCAGCAGATGCCTTGCTGGCAAGCACTGGAAATGTATCAGAAATATGTATGAAAGCATCATACAAGGGTTTCAGGTTGACAATTAGTTTTAAGACGCCTGTGATGATGTCCCAAATATTTACCCACTTTGGACTGCAAATCCCTTGGGCTGTGTCTAACCTGGCCAGTTTTTCCAGAAAATCAGCCGCTTTTCCGGAAAAACTTGCCAGCTGTCTACACTGGCCGCTTGAATTTCCGCAAAAGCACTGACTTCCTACTGTAAGAAATAAGTGGTTTTTGCAGAAATACTATGCTGCTCCTGTTCGGGCAAAAGTCCCTTTTGCGCAAAACTTTTGCGCAAAAGGGCCAGTGTAGACAGCTGAGATTTGTTTTGTGCAAAAAAGCCCCTATCGTGAAAATGGCGATCAGGGCTTTCTTGCGCAAAAGCGCGTCTAGATTAGCAACAGACGCTGTTCCGCAAAAAGTGCTTTTTTTCCGAAAATTCTTTTAACGGAAAACTTTTCAGTTAAAAGCATTTCTGGAAAATCATGCCAGTCTAGACGTAGCCTTGATGTTGTCAACAGCTTTTGCTACTTGATCACATTTTAATCTAATTCATGATTATGTAGGGATAACTCACTATGGGCAAACCAGGTTCAAAGATAAATGCCGTCATTGCTGTTCATGAAGAAGCAGCAATGAAAAGTAGATGTTATAGAATGTTTGTGTGTGTCTGCAGATTCAGCCCTGTTTCATGTTTCACTGGTAATGTCAAAGGAATTTGATTCTTTGTTTTTACACACTACTGTTGCTCTCATACGTTGATGTAAGGGATAAATGATGTTCAAAAATATGGGTGAGAGAGGGAGGAGCTAGTTTCTTCAGAATCACAAGAAGGCCCTGTTGTCTAATAACCATAACAAAGGCCTAAGCCAGATTAATGAAGGCTACTGAGTGGCACTCGTTTTTCTCTATACTTGTCCTGCGGTTGCTTAACCAAAAATCAGCGGTGGAGCTTCCTGAGTAAAATCTGCATTGTCTTTCAGTATAGATTCTTTCATTTAGAGATTGCAAGCCTACAAAGCATGTTGTGAGTAGTAACTTCTCTGATAACATTCAAAAGGAAAATACCTCCATAGATGTCACAGTCACTTCTATCCCCCTTGTTTTTTGTATAATTGTATACCACATAAATAGGTCTTTTTCTATACTTGGTTATGTGTGCCTGCCATCATCTACACACATTTTTCACTTTTGTTAATTTACGGTGCTGGGAGTGAAGAATTTTGAAGAAATAATAATGAAAAGGTTTTATTTTGTTCTCGATGTTTGTTGGTTCATAAGATAAAAGCCCCACAATTTGTTTCTGATTTCCACAGAAAAGGATGGTATATATATTTGCTAATATGTAACTTCCACTATTGTGGAGTCTGATCAGAGATTCCCTTGAGGCTCTTCTCAGACGCAGATGAAGCCCATTCACAGAGTCATGATTTCTAGGCTTTTTCACTGAACTTATATTAAGAAATAAAGATTCACCTGGACAAGCTCCGATTATTCAAAACCCTGTAGTCTGTCTATTTAGCAACCATAGTATCCCACTCTTTGCACTGACTAATAGTCTCATAGGCTACGTCTACACTGGCCCCTTTTCTGGAAGGGGCATGTTAATTTCAGAGATCGCAATAGGGAAATCCGCGGGGGATTTAAATATTCCCCACGGCATTTAAATAAAAATGTCCGCCGCTTTTTTCCGGCTTTTAGAAAAGTCTTCAAAGTAGGAATAAGATCCTCCGGAAAAGGGAGCTTTTTCCGGAGGATCGGGGCCAGTGTAGACGCTCTTTTCCGGCTTTTCTAAAAGCCGGAAAAAAGCGGCGGACATTTTTATTTAAATGCCGCGGGGGATATTTAAATCCCCCGCGGATTTCCCTATTGCGATCTCTGAAATTAACATGCCCCTTCCGGAAAAGGGGCCAATGTAGACGAGCCCATAGACTTTAAGGTCAGAAGGGACCATTATGATCATCTAGTCTGACCCCCTGCACAGTGCAGGCCACAGAATCTCACCCACCCCTTCCAGAATAATCCTCTCACCTATATCTCAGATATTGAAGCCTTCAAATACTTTGAAGACCCCGAGATGCAGAGAATCCTCTAGCTGTGAGCTGTACCCCATGCTACAGAGGAAAGCGAAAAACCTCCAGGGCCTCTGCCAATCTACCCTGGAGGAAAATTCCTTCCTCACCCCAAATATGGAGATCAGCTAAACCCTGAGCATGTGGGCAAGACTCATCAGCCAGACACCCAGAAAGTTCTCTATAGTTACTCCCTGTTGAACATACTGTACAGTTTAAGATATCCATGGTATTAGACCTAGATATTTCTGATTTCCATAGAAATCAGATTTCCATAGAAATACCTCTCTTATCCTTCAGAGATATGCTCTACCATGAAAGCTACCTTTTAGTGGCACAATTAAATAATTATTCATTGTGTCAGACAGAGCTCTCCAAAGGGCTGGATTTAGATTATGATATTCATTCCACGAGAAATGAGAATGACCATCACCATGTTCAGAACTTAATGGAAAGCTCATTTACTTAACTTAGTTTTCTCTCATCGATTTCTTCCTACTCCCAGACTTGCAAATAGGTCCCGATCCATAGCTTTTGAAAATCAAGAGACAGATATTAACTGCTTTTAGTGCACTTTGGATCGGGCTCACAGACACTACACATATCCCCTGTATGTCTGTCTGTCTGAGACACACACACACCAGCTATGTCTACACAGCAGCATTATTTTGAAATAACATAAGTTATTCCAAAATAATGTAGTGCGCTTCTAAACAGCAAGCTTGTTATTTCAAAATACAGTAAACTTCCGATAATCTGGCACCTTTAGGACCCAGGGGGTGCCGGACTATCAGATATGCTGGGCTATGAGGGGTCTGGAGTGGGGTGGGAGGGGATGCCACCCCAGAGCCCTCATAACCCCCCCTTATGATAGTCCGGCTCTGCCCCAGGCATTCCTGGAATCAGCCGCTGATCTGTTTCAGCAGCGGCTGAATCGGGGACCTCTGGGGCAGAGCAGCTGGGGTCCTGCCGGGTTGGTCCTGCAGCGCCATCCTTTGGTCCAAGGGGCAGCGCTACGTGACCAACCCGGCAGCACTCCAGATGCTCTGCTCCCTTCTTCCCCGATTCAGCTGCTGGTCAGTTTCAGCAGCAGCTGAATGGGGGAAGCCTGTCCAGCTGCCCCAGCACTTACGGGTTCCTGATGGTGCCGGACCATTAGGAGTCCCGGAGCATTGGATGCCGGACTAATGGAGTTTTACTGTAAATTCAAAATAAAGGGCTTCTTACTCTGACTCCTGTAACCCTCATTGTATCGGAAGAATGCTCTATTTTGAAATAACTGCTATATAGACATCACCAAATATCGAAATAAGCTATTTTGACTTAAGCTACACAATTAGCATAGCTTAAATTCCATATCTTATTTTGAGCTTAGTCCTGCTGTGTAGATGTGCACACACTCATGTGCATGTGTGCACACACACACAAACACACACACACAAAGTAGACAATCTAATCCTACTATAGAAAAAGAAAGGGTAGATTGGTAGAGGCCCTGGAGGTTTTTCACCTTCCTCTGTAGAATGGGGCACAGATCACAGCTGGAGGATTCTTTGCATCTTGGGGTCTTTAAACTATTTGAAGGCTTCAATATCTGAGATATAGGTGAGAGGATTATTCCAGAAGTGGGTGGATGAGATCCTGTGGCCTGGGTTGTGCAGGGGGTCAGACTAGATGATCATAATGATACCTTCTGCACTTAAAGTCTATGAGTCTATGAGTCTATGAAAGAAAAAATAAAGAGAGACAGTTAAATAACTGGGAGGTGCTACACTGATGGGAACCATATAAAGACATGAAAGGAAGCAGGAGAGGAGTCTTGGTCTCAGTGTTAAGAGTGCCACAGTGTTAGCTTGAGTCAACTTGTATTTTTTATATTTGAGGCATGGGACAGGGATTGTGTCTTCCTCTTTTTGTCACACAGTGCTGCACATCCGAATGATGCTTTAAAAATGATAACGCTGATAATATGCAAACTATGAGGGGTTCCAACATACAGTTTTACCAGAAAATACTGAACAGAAATGTGCAATATATCCAGTAGATTATCTAAATCATTTTGATAAACAGACTTAATCAAGCACAAATATTATTAATAGATATAAATGTTCATATAATAAAATCTATTAAAGCTGTTACCTTTTCAGGAACAACACTTTTGCCATCCCATGCATAACCTCTCTTTGTGAAGTAGTTCACTGTTGCAAATTCAATGAGTGCTGAAAACACAAATGCATAGCACACTGCTATGAACCAATCCATAGCAGTGGCATAGGCCACCTTTGGAAGGGAATTTCTTGCACTGATGCTCAAAGTGGTCATTGTGAGGACAGTTGTAACACCTGTGAAGCAAGAACATCAGCATTTTTATCTCAGTTGTTATATTTTTTATTTATCAACATGGATTCACAAATGAAACACAAATTTTGTTAACAGAAATATGTTTTCCAACCAAAGAATATTAAATTTCAAGTTACAATAATAATCTTCTGTCTTGATCATTTAACATGTGGAAGTGAGGTTTGTGCATTAGGAGACATCGTTGCTGCAACAGACGAGGAGTGCGTTGGGCAGGGGTGGACAAAAGGGCCTCCGTGGGCTGGTTCCAGCCCACCAAGTGGGTTGATCCAGCTGGTGGAGGCCCTGCCACTCCTCTACCCCCAGGCTAATCAGGGCCTAGGGTCCGGGGAGCATTCGACACTTAGAGTCAACCCCGGAGGTTGATTCTAAGCCCTGTGCAACCAAGGGCAGGGCAGGGAGCGAGAGACTTCATACTCCCCCTGCCTCCCGGCCAATCAGGGGCATTCAAAGTCTCCTCCTGCCCTGCTCCCATCCTGCAGGGAGCATGCAACACACTGATTGGCCTGGGGGAGAGGGGAGGAGAAGCGCGCAAAGTCTCCTCCCGCCCTGCAAGAGGAACGATGCTTAGAAGAGCGGTGTGGTCCTTGCAGGATAAAGGCAGAGTGGGAATAGACTTTGCGTGCTCTCCCCCACCCCCAAGCCCTGATTGGCTGGGTGGCGGAGGGAAGTTTGTGAAGTCTCCTCCCACCGACAGAGGCACAGGCACCTAGAGGGAACTGCCACTTGTTCAGAACAGCTGGTGGGGGTTGTTGGGGGCAAACACTTCACATGCTCACCCACTCCCAGACCAATCAGGATCTGTGGGCGGGGAAGAATGAAGGGCCTGAGGCCTCACCCCTTCTGGGGTGGCCCGGGGCCACTTCAAAAATTTCTGAAGTGGCCCCTGGTCAAAAATTATTGCCCACTTCTGGTGTTGGGTAAGTGGCATTGTTTGCATTGACCACAATCAAGTAAAAGAGACTAGGAGTCCTGTGGCACCTTATAGACTAACAGATTTATTGGAGCATAAGTTTTTGTGGGCAAAGGCCCACTTCGTCAGATGCATCTCTTTATGCTCCAATAAATATGTTAATCTATAAGGTGCCACAGGACTCCTCGTCACTTTTGCAGAATCAGACAAACATGGCTACTCCCCTGATACTTGACACAGTCAAGTAGTTGTCAGTTTTATTATCTGGCCTTTTCAGATATCTGTGTATTTTCACTAGTGCTCAGTAAAGTGGTTATAAACTGTAGCGGTGTTTTAGTACATGACATTGTCTGCAGTTGTCAAGATAACTTGCAAACTTGTGATTTGATATAAATGTCCAGCTTGAACTGGGACAACTTAGAAATCAAGCAGATAACAGTGGAAAGATAATGTGACTTTGTATGTAAGAGGGACAAATGTGTTTTTTCAGTGTTACTGATAATACTGATAATCTTTTGCTGAACCATCTAACATGAGATATATGTGCTTCTTTTAGGCAGGAGTTTGGACACTATATCTCAGAATATATACAGTATATACAAGAAGTCCATGTAGTCATGCATCCTGTCTGTGATGGTAGACAGTTCAGCAATGCTTCAGATGAAGACAAAATTAAAACATGAGGCACCCACCCAGGGGCAGATGACCGTTTTGCGGGGCCCCGGGCAGCATAATTTCGCGGGGCCCCCCTTTGCCACGGTGCATGCGCGGGGCTTTTTGAAGCGCAGAGCCCGGTGCGGCCACCCCGTTCGCCCTGCCCTATATCCGTCCCTGCACCCACCTAAATTCCTTCCTGACCCTCAAAATTAAGCAGATTATGTCCCACAACATGAGATTAGATATACTATTTACTTAGACTGGACATAAATTCAGTGATTGACTAACATTTCAAAAACATTATTTTTAAATGAGACTTAATGATCATCCCAACAAAATTAATGAAACTGGAAGAAGAATGTCACCTAATCCCAATAGTTGTCTGGATTTATTGAATAACGTAATTTCCTTGTCCAGAAGAATTAGAGAAGGAGTTAATTTATATCCCAATTCTGTTCTCACCTAACATTTTAGTAATCATGTAAGTTGCAAGTCTTTTTTCCATCTTGCCAATTATTTAATTTCATATCATAATAATGATAAAACAACTCACAATTATGTAAACTTCAGCTAGGTGTTGGATGCTGTCTATCTTATTTGTATAAGGGTTTTACTGTGCTGTATTTCCCACAAAAACAAAGGATATTAATTGTTTTTATTGCTGATTAACCTGTTTGGGGCTGAACGAAGTAGCAGGCATATTTGGAAAATATGTTACTCCACAATAACCCAAAATAGACTATGGTGCATGTTATGATACTGCATTTAGTTGAACTAATGTTTTGTACAGGTTTCTGTGCCATCACACAGTGATGCTTTGGTAATAGTAAAGATAATGTAAAGTAAAGTAAAATATAATGATAATATAATTTGCATTTCTAGTAACAGAACTTTTAATTGACAGTAGGGAGATTGCATTGCTATCACAGATTTTTTTCAAGTGAAAGCTGGACATTTACATCAAATCACATATTCACAAGTTATCTTGACAAATGAAAAAAATTTCATATACTAAATCACTGCTACAGTTTATAAACACTGTATTGGGTATTAGTAAAAATATGCAGACATCTGAAAGATACTAAGGACAATATCTTGAATTTTATTCAATATCTTGAATATTATTGGAACCTAATGATGTTGTGGTTTTTGATCCTACAAGGAATTTATAAGATCTTATTCCACTTATGACTAATGAGCTTTTGTTGCTGTTATATAGTAAATCCTGCTATGCTGCAGTTTGTGTTTTTACTAATTGTGCTAAAAGAGTGCTATAAATCTATATATAGAATAATAGTATCATAGAATCATAGGGTTGGAACAGGCCTCAGGAGGTCATTGAGTCAAACCCCCTGCTTAAAGCAGGACTAATCCCAACTAAATCATCCCAGCCAGGGCTTTGTCATGATGGTACTTAAAAACCTGTAGGGATAGAGATTCCACCACCACCCAAGGTAGCCCATTCCAGTGTTTCATCACACTCCTAAGTGAAATAATTTTTCATAATATCCAACCTTGATCTACCTCACTACAACTTGAGACCATTGCTCCTCGGTCTATCATCTGTCATCACAAAAAACAGCCTCTCTCCAGCCTCTCTGGAACTCCCTTTAAGGCAGTTGAAGAATGCTATCAAATTCCTCCTCACTCTTCTCTTCTACAGACTAAGCAAGCCCAAATCTCTCAGCCTCTCCTCATAAATCATGTGCTTCAGTCCCCTACTCATTTTCTGTACTGAGCTTTTCTGTGTGAATGCATGTATGAATATTCTCACATAAAATATTCAGAGACATTTTTTTCACAGTGAAGTTAGGAAATTAAAAAATAGAATTTAAGAATTGGTTCAAACATATGTAAAAATACACATGTAATCAGCAAAATAATTATATTCTAAAAAGAAGACTATTAAAATGTTTACATTCTTAAAGAAGTGTCAGAAGGCTTAAAAGAGCTGCATGAAAAATGGAGTATAATATCAGAGAGGTGTTAGTCTGTTTCAGTAAAAGAATGAGAAGTCCTGTGGCATGTTAAAGACTAGCTAATTTATTTGAGCATAAGTTTTCGTGTGCTGCAGAACTAGCCAGATACCCAGAAGTCACCTACTACAGGACCGACCCAACAGAGAAAAGAACAGAACGGAATGACACTAGCAATTATCTACAGCTCCCAGGTAAAACCACTCCAGCGCATCCTCAAGGATCTACAATTCATCCTAGTTGATAATCTCTCACCCTTAAAAACCTTGGTAGGCAGGCCATTCCTTTCATACAGACAGCCCCCCACTACACACTACACAACAGGAACACTAACCTAGGAAAAAATCCCTTCAAGAAACTGTGTTGCCAACTCTGTCCACATATCTATCTTAGTGATATCATAGGAACTAACCACATCAGTCACTCTATTGGAGCTCATTCATCTGCATATCTACTAATATGATGTGCTGGCAATGTCTTTCTGCCATGTACCTTGGTCAAACCGGGCTAGTCTCTATGCAAAAGAATAAATGGACACAAATCAGATATCAAGAATGGTAACATTCAAAAACAAGTCAGAGAACACTTTGATCTTCCTTGACATTCATAACAGACCTGAAAATTGCCATACTTTATTTTAAAAAACCTTCAAAAACAGACTGAAGCGTGTAATTCAGAGCTCAAATTCATATGAATGTTGACACCATCAGACTGGGTTTGAAAGAGTCTTGGGATTATTAAAAATGATAATTTTCATCCTTTTGGTATTCTCAGTTTCTTATCAACTATTGGGAGTGGGCCACATCCATCCTGATTGAATTAGCCTTCTTAGCACTAGTCTTCCCCATAGTAATGTAACACTCCCATCTTTGTATGTATGTATAAATCCCTGCCAAACTGAAACTTCCACGTCAGGCATACAAAGAAGTGGGCTGCAGCCCACAAAAACTTATGGCAAAGTAAATTTGTTACTCTTTAATGTGTCATAGGACTTTAATGTCCCAGCCTGGTATTGAGCCATTGGTCACTTCCCATTGAGCCTGACAATCTAGCCAGCTTTCTATCCACTTTACTTTCCATGTATCCAACCTGTACTTCCTTAACTTGCTGGCAAAAATATTGTGGGAGACGATATCAAAAGCTTTGCTGAATCAAGGTACATCACATCCACCACCTTCCCCATATCCACAAAGCCAGTTACCTAGTGATAGAAGGCAATCAGGTTGGACAGGTATGACCTGGACTTGGTGAATCCATGCTGACTATTCCTGATCACTTTCCTTTCTTCCAAGTGCTTCAGAATGGATTCCTTGATAATCCCCTCCATGATCTTTCCAGGGACTGAGGTTAGGCTGACCTGTCTTTATGTCTCTAGATTATCCTTCTTCCCTTTTTTAAAGATGGGCACTACATTTGTCTTTTTCCAGTTGTCTGGGACCCTCTCCAATCATCATGAGTTTTCACAGATAATGGCCAATGGCTCTGCAATCACATCAGACAACTCCCTCAGCATCCTCAGATGCATTAGACCCAGCCCCATGGATCTGTGCATGTCCAACTTTTCTTTGTTAACATTAAAATGCAGTGTTTTTGCTGTGACTAATCTCTACATGTTTTTTGGAATCCCCTACTTTGTCATGCTCTTGCACTATGTTGAGAGGAAAAATTGCTGCAGAAATTAGGTTTGTTGGATTTATGCACTTCTACTCCTGCCAGAAGCATTCTCAACTGTACAGTTATTACTTGAACAACACAGAATGAGCTGGAGCATATTGGAGAAATCTCACTCCCCTTCTTCTGTAATCCTCTAGGAGTGAGCAGGAGGAGGGAGTGGGTCTGGGCATGGCATCAAGGCAGGCAGGAGCTTAAGCCATGGTTTACTGGTGATGAGCAAATGAAGGTTTACTGCAGAGGCATCAGTTGTTTCTCCTGTTTCATCCAGGTTGCCATGTGAGATATCAGTCTTCTCCAAATCACACAGAGGGAGATGATTCTGACAGAATGTTGCCAGAAACCTGAACCTTATGCTGCAAATCTTTGTGCTGCAATAATGCCAGACCACTTACTGGCAGGCCTCCACAGAGACTCTGTGAGATGGATTAAAGTATTCCTCTATGAGAGCTTTGTGTAGATGAGCTGGAAGGATTCCCACTCTGTCTCCAGACTCATTAACAAGCTGTTTGGGGGATGCACAAATCACAGTCAATTGCCTTACTTTAAGTAAGATTAAAAAAACGTGAGCTCACCAGAAGTGCCCTCCCCAGGATCAGTGCCCAACGGTGAGATGTCCTGGGAGGAGGGGATTGAAACCAAATTATACAAAATTTGTGGCTGTCAGTAACATCTGTTGCTCCACTCATCTGTTGACCATCCTCCTCCTCCTCTTTCTCATTCATGCTGTCCTCCACAGTGCTGTCCAAGGTTGCTTGAGGAGTGTCTTGGGAAGAATCCATGGACTGCCTAGGGAAGCTGGTTGAGTCCCCCCAAGGATTGTGTGCAGCTGCTTATTGAAGTGGCATGTTTGCAGTGATGCTTCAGACTGTCCATTTGCCTGCTTTGTCTTTTCATATAACTGCCTCAGCTCCTTTATTTTCACTCAGCACTGCTGGTGTTCCTGGCATATCCTTTCTCCTTAATGCCCTTTGCAATCTTGGCATAGATATACACATTTCTTTTCATAGTACTGTGAGAACAGATTTCTATATCCACACAGCAGTGAGGCCCAGGATCTCCCGAATGCTACATATTGGTGCTCCTCTGTGACCCTGGGAACTCATGAAACTGATTGAACTCATTGTCAGCTGTGCTGCTCAAGTGTGCTGCCCACTTTGAGGTCTGCTCACCATGCTAGCCATACAGGAAATTAACGTTCAAATTTTCCCGGGACTTTTCTTGTTCATCTGGGGAGTAGTAGAGTTGAAACTCCTGGCCTGATTGGTCACCACCGAGCATTGTAGGACACATCACAGAGGCCAAGAATATTGACTTTTACAGCACTGTGTCTGCACTACCGTAAAGTCAACCATGCAAGACTGAATTTAGCATTGCTCATCGTGAAAAGCAGGAGTAGTGAAATCAGATTTAATAGTCCTTAAAGTTGAAGAATGGACCTGATGATGTGAACACATTGTTTAGAAAATCGACCTAATGCAGCTAAGTTTGACCTAAACTCACAGGGTAGAACAGACCTCAGAGACCCTTCCATTCATCCCTGCCTGAATCCTATTCAGAGAGAAGTGATTAAGAATTTGTATCACTAATTTCTGTAGCTGCACTGGGCTATAAGGTCATTTGAAGATCTAGCAGATAAGATCAACCCACAGATTTATTAAAGCTGGGATTTTCATTGGGCCACAAGATCACTTGAGGAGCTAGCAGTTGAGATCAACTCACAGAGTTATTAAAGTTGGGAGTTTCAAGTGGGACAAGAACCAAGTGAAAAACTCCCTTTGAATAAATTATCTTTGAAAATCCAAGCCAAAAGCTGTATTAGTCATTTTACTGTAGAACTTCTCTAACATAATTCCATCTACTAGAAAAGCAATTTTAAAATTATCTGTGATGGAGAATCCACCATAGCCCTTGATAAATTGTTTCAATAGTCAATTATCCGCACAGTTAATTTGTCTAGCTTTAACTTCTAGCAATTGGGTAATGTTAGATTTTTTTTCTCTGTTAGACTAAAGAATGCCTTATTAATACCCCATATTGCTACTTTACAGACTGTAATCAGGTCACCCTTAACCTTATGTTTGTTAATCTATATTGAATAAGCTTCTTGAGTCTGTTGGTATAAGGCATGTTCAAAAGCTTCAGAGAGGTAGCCGAGTTAGTCTGTAATTGGAAAAACCAAAAAATAATGAATAGTCTAGCAGCACCTTAAAGACATGTAGATGGTATCATAAGCTTTCTTGGGCACAACCCATTTGTTCAGCTGAATGGATTATTAAAAGTCCAGTTCCAAAATAAATAAGGGATGGGGAAAGGAAGAAGGAAGGGGAAAAATAGCATATTAGAGTGTTCATGTTACATGAAGTTGATAGAAAAGATACAAATTGTTCTTAAGTACCCATTGTTTGGTTGGCTAAGTCATTAGGATGTGGAAGGTAGTGTGCTAGCCAGGTAATGTCTTTATTCATACCTTTGTGATGGGTCCCAAACTTGTAAATGAAGTTAAGTTCCAATGCTTTCCCATGTATTTGTCTTGTGGAATTTTCCTGAAACAACACAGTGACTTTGAAATCCATTAATGAGTGCCTAGGCAGGTTAAAGCATTCTCCAACAGGTTTTTGTGTGTTGTCTTTTTGGATATCTGATTTGTGTCTGTTAATTCTTTCCTGTAGAGCCTCTCCAGTTTGGCCAATATACATGGCAGAGGGGCATTGCTGGCTTTTGATGGCATAGATAACATTAGTGGATGTACAGTTAAATGAGCCTCTGATGTAATGGCTGATGTGGTTGGGTCCAGTGATGAGATCGCTTCTGTAGATGTGTGGACAGAGC
Organism: Pelodiscus sinensis; assembly: GCF_052426305.1. NCBI lineage: Eukaryota > Metazoa > Chordata > Testudines > Trionychidae > Pelodiscus > Pelodiscus sinensis. The sequence goes on along the minus strand of NC_143067.1, from coordinate 29,403,653 downwards.
TGGCACCAGGGCTGATTGCAGGGGTGGTTCCTGATGATTATGATGGAGGTGTGCTGCATGGTTCCTGAAGAGAATTTATTTCATGATGCCATCTACATGTTTTGTTAGTCTTTAAGATGTTGCTAGACCATTCATTGCTTTTTTAGGTATAAGGCATGTTTTCTAATCCTTTCTTCATGTGGTTCTTCTTTGAACTTTCTCCAATTTATCAATATCCTTCACCAGTGTTGAATACTGAAGTAAAATAGTCTCTCTACGCCAACATGAGAGTCTTCTGTTTATGTATCCCAGGATCATGTTAGCTCTTTAGGCCCTGGCATCATGGTAAAAGCTCATATTCAGCTGATTATCCACCATGATCTCTAAATCCTATTCAGAATTACTGCTTTCCAGATCTGTGCCTTGGCTGGGGGAGAGCAGGTGAGCTGGCCCAGCAGGACAGGATGGTGAGAAGTCCCAGAGAACAAGGAGGAGGGTGTCAGTGGCTTTGTCAGCACTCTGGGAAGCACCCCCAAGGGGTCCTCTGTGACCTCACCCTGTCACACCTACAATCCAATCCCCTACCCCAGGTTATAACCCTCTTCTTCACCCAAACTCCCTCTCAGACCGCACATCCTCTCCTGCAACCCAATCCGTTCCTGGAGCGCTTTTCTACACCTAACCTCGATCCCAGACCCTGTATCCCCTCTATAAAAAAGTGAAACTCTTGACCACTTACCAAAATCTTGGAGTGCCCCCCCCCAAAAAAAAAATTATTGCCCAACCCTGGCCTACAGTCTTGTTCCTAGATGTATACATTTACATTTAGCAATATTAAGATATATGTAAGATAAACCTTTTGAATATTACTTTTCAGTTTTATATAAACAAAAATAGTTTAAGATGTTCAGATCTAAAGCCAGATTATCATCAAATTATTTTTTAATTTTGCATTGTTGTTCATAAATTTAGATCTTATAAAATAGTCTGTTGCATTATTTTCAAAGTGAAGCACATTTCTTATCCACTTCTACCATGTCACATATTAAAGTTAAAGTAAGAGTGCTTTACTATATGTAGAATATGACCCTGGCAAATTTTTGTTTTGTTTCACTTACCAAATACAGTTCTTGCTGGAACAGATTCTCTGTTAAGCCAGAAGGAAACCTGGGACAGTATCACTGTCATGATGCATGGCAGATATGTCTGAATGACAAAGTAACCTATCTTTCTCTTCAAATGGAAGTGGGTAGTCATAACAACATACTCCCCTAGAAACCAATAAAAATAAAACACAATGAGAGCCTTTGCCAAATGCATAGATTAAAATCTTGTGTCTGAGTTTGTGCATCAGTAATAATTTCTTTATAATTTTTATCCACTGTTATTACAAATTTTGTTTGAGACAAGTTTTGTTTAGCCTGAAGAAATTTTTAAATAATGAATTGAGGGTGTATAGGCCTTTCATCTCAAATTCAGCTACTTTGGGCAGCGAATAAAATTTAATGTCAAGGTAAGTGATTTAGTGTCCTTTGTATAAAAATGGTTATGATGGTTTTGCAACGTCCAAAATTTAAATGAAACCCGAAGACTGATGTTTTTCATTCATATCAGGCTTAGGACACAAGGATTAGTTATGTTTGTATTGCCATTACTTGTGTTCTGCCTGTTCTGAAAATAGAAGGCCACTTTCTACTTCTATTAATTTAGTACCTTTCAATAGTAATACTTTCCCTTAATGTAATTGGCTGATCAGTGAATTATGACAGAGTTCTGTCCATAACTAGCTTTTCTGAATATTGCAAAACCATACAGAAACAACATTTCTGTGGAATTTGTCACTATACAAAAAGGTTTATAAAAGCTTAGAAAAGATACATGTGACTTTAAAACTGAATGAAACCCTCTTCCTAAACAGAAGGTGATGCATGAAATCACTGTGATTCTCTTTTAAAATATAAACAACTGGCAATAGAACTGGTAAAGGAAAATCCTAAACTGAATTGAAAAACTGTGTCTAAACATTAACTGCTTGCCCTTTTCCTCTAATTCAGATTCCAGAAGATCATTCATAGGAACATTCTTGTCCACATATAATAACCCCGAGGAAAGCTTATAAATAGCTTTATTTGATGTTTGAATACATAATAAAAGACAGTGGCGGTGGGGAAGGGTGGGGGGGAGAGAGTAAGAGCATTAGATATGAATTCAGAGGTAGAGGAAAGGGTATATGAAGAGAAAGACATCTCTAAAATAAGACTGGCAGAAGCATTTTCAAGTGAAAACTAAGTAAGATGATTGATGTGATCAAACCCCTTCTTTTTATCATCCATTTATCTTGGGTTTTTTGTTTTGTTTTGTTTTGTTTTGTTTTTTCGGCCTGTCTCTTTTTTTTTAGCTAGCAAAGCCAGCAAAGAAGAATTAATCTAAAATATGACAGCAGGAGTTATTTTAATAAAATCAAATATAGAAAAATCAGAATGGTATGTAAGCATTAATTCATTGTGTGTGGAGTTCAAGCTAAGAAGGTCAAAGAGTTAACACATCATACTACTCTGAATACTTATTTGACTGCTTAAATTATCAAAGTATTTTTGACCTGTGAAAAATGATAACACGATTCAAAGGAGATAGGAAATTTAAAAAGTCTGAGATTAATAATGGCTTGGTAAATACTGCAGTTGCTTTGAGCTAGTCAAAGGTAACACTACACAGCACTTATTTTGAAATAAATCACTATTCCAAAATGTCCCTTACTCTTCATGGAATAAGTTTTACAAGGACGTCGGAATAGCGAGCCTGTGATTTTTCAAAATAATGGGCACGCTCAAAAGACGCAGAATAGCTCTGGTATCCCAAAATAGTGGTACAGTGCAGACATAGCCTAAGTGACATATTGCAGATGACCACACAGACTGGCAATAATGCCTGCTATTAAGTTACAAAATAAAATCCTTTTAATTAATTCCGAATGAATCTAAAATACTAACGGATTGTAATCAATTATTAAAAGACAGCCTCTTTGAGAGTGGTTGATTTAATGGTGGGAAGTGTGCTGCTCTTTTGCTACTCTCTGAACATCTGACTTCTTGAACATTTCAGACTTTTTTTTTAACTGAAATGCATAGGGGCATCCACTACCACTACTGTTCATTGAGCTTATCAGCCATTCCCATATAATTCTGTTTTCAGAAGTCTATAACTCAGGCCAAGTCTATAACCTCTAGGCCAAAAGTTTTATAGGAAAAGTACTGCTCATAAGTTATCAAAATATATTTGACCAGTTTTAACTCCTCATTCAGAAAAAGCATTTAAAACATATTTAATCATGTGCTTAAATCCCATTGATTTAAAATATGTCTAACAGACTGTTCATATGGTAAGCAATCTCCATATCATATTGTTTTATTTAATTTTCAACATGTTTTAAAAAACTCTGCTTTGAAACTTTGGGAGTCATTTTGATAATTAACATCTATTTGGTAAATAGGCCCTTTTTCATTTATTTACAATAATGGGGTGAAAACAATCTTAAATAGAGTTGTGATTGAACCAGACCATCATAGCTGAATACTTCCAGACTCTGAGATTTCATGTTGTATTCAAAATTTTGCTGCTGGATGCTTTTTCAAAAATGGGCCAAAACAAAACTCTAAATCCAAGTGCAGGGAGTGGTCTGATCCAATTCTAAACTCAAACTTTATTTATGAGGTCTAACTCTTATGTTCTTATGTTCTAACTCCAGCAATTAAAGTTCAAATATTTGTGAGGTATAAATCAAAATAGTTCTATTGGGGAACATGACATTGTAGTCAATAGCAGCAATTTCAGTACTTTTACCTTGTTTTCTGTGTTTACTTTTTTAAATGGTCTTTGGCTTTAAAAATAGAACATAAAGCTAGGTGTGTGCTGTAATACAAAGGGATGGGTGGTTAGAGTTAAAGACAAAGTATTAGCCATAATTTTATATTTCCTTATAATTGTAGGTAGAAATCAGCCAATTTCTGGTCTTTAAACCACATTAGTTTTCATTTAATATTTCTACAGTATAACTAACTAGAAAGAAAAGCTCATTTAGAAAAGAATCCTCTCAGCAAATGCATGGAGCATAAAGAAATAACAATATATCTGATGGTGAGCACAAATATTGCTGATTTTTGCTGCAAACCAATATTTTCAGTGTCAAAATAATTTCCATATAAATAGAAATTTGTCAGAGTCTGTTAAGCACCTGGTTTTCTTTTCACAAAACCTTCCAGAAAATTAAAGACTTGCTACATCAAAAAGTAATGTGTGGATTGTTGGGGAGTGACAATAGATTCATGTGCATCTCAAAAATTAAAAAGGGTTCAGTGACTCCATTGTCATTAAACAGTCATTAAACCAGTAGTAGCATTATTAGTTATTTATAAATAACATTTCCTAAACCAATGTTGTAGTGACAGCTTCATGCAAGGCAAAAGATATGTGTACGGCAGATTCTTTCTTTGACACCATACAATATTCATAACACCAACAGGATATTTTAGTCATACAAAGTGTGACGTATAGAAACCCCTTACTGCAAACAGTTTGGAAGTAACCACATCCACAGATCTGAATATTAGGGCACAATGTAGTGTTTATGAGGCAGGAAAGAAGAGGAAGAATCAGGTGTACTGCTCCACTAAATAAATTCTATACCTCATAGAATATTTGTATCACCCCAACTTCCAATATAACTTGAAAAGTAGGAGGGAAAAAAGGCAGTCATCTGTTTATGGAATTTTTGGCAAATCCATACCTCATGAATGCATATAAAAAAAACCTCTGCAAGATTTTGGAAGCTTCTTCAAAACATCTCAATAACCCCATGGCAACCAAATGCATCTTTTGTCTAACAGTGGTTCTGGAAAGTGCAAATAGACATTATATATAGGAGTATCACCAAGAGACATTAGACTTTGTGTTAATAGAGCATTAATCTCATATAACTTTAAAAGTGGTAAGACTGTTCATACTTCTTATTAAACTTATTTTACATGATGATATTGGAGCCTTTTGAAGGGCAGGGAATATGCAGAGGGATTTTGTGTGTCTTTCCATAATGAGAGGAACAATTAATGCAATAACTCCCAAGTTTATATTTCCCATAACTGACAGGAGTAGAAAGCAAAAATAAATCTTTGATTATTAACTGTTTTTGAGCTTGTGAAGGGGCAGACAAGCCCCGCATTGAAGGGCAAAGGGCAGCCCAGGCCCAGCTGGCGGAAGAGGCCCTTCCCATCCAGCCCTGCTGGGCATGCTCCCAGCAAAGCCCAGGTATAAGAGAGCAGAAAGCCCTGCATCTGAGAGGGCAGCAGGAGGGTAGAAGGGAGCAGGCAACAACCCCAGTGTTTCTGCAGCAGCTGAAGCCAGAGACAGAGCCTGCAGTGGACTCTGGGAGTAAAGCCAGCAGCTACCCCCGCCTGAGACCGGAGCACCTGCAAGCCCAGCAGCAGCCCCGGCAAGTACCGACTCCGAGACAAGCAGACCTCAGGGGTGCCAGGGCGCGGTAGGAAGCAGCCCAGGGCAAGGGATTGCTAGAGCAGCTTGGCGTGTAGTGGACCGATTCCCCGCCGAGCAGGCAGGAGCAATTGTCTCTGCCTAAGGGCTCTGGGCTGGGACCTGGAGGAGAGGGTGGGCCTGGATCCCCCTACCACCCATTTTCCAACCCTGGACAGAAGGATCCCTGGCCCAGGAAAGGCTTCTCCTGGCGGCTAGGCCTCAAAAGCCATATTTACCCTGATAATGGGGCATTGATTTTGAAGACTAGGAGGCAAGGGCCGTATTTACTCTAGGGGAGTGGCGCACCCCACGATGGGGGAGGGGGGCGCACCCTGCAACAGAGCTACAGTAGTATTTTGCTTAGGGCAAACACCATGGAGTAGAAGGCTCACTTACACATCTATGTGAAACAGTAACTTAGTGAATGACAGATCTGTTTCCTCCATAAATGCATTCATTTATCCGGTACTAACTTAAGAGGATTCTGTTGTATATGCAACTTTGGTGCAAAAAAGATTAGCTAACAGGCTTAACTTTAGGATTTAATAACTGTTGTTCCTAGTCTTTTCTAGTTTTCCTGCTTCTGTTCAGTAACATGTCTTTGTTACAGAAAGTACCCATTGTACAGAATTTAGCTATTTAGGCTTGTGTAGAAGGAAGGAAGAAAAAACATATAGAATGTTAATAAAATATAATTCAGTTCCCTGTAAGAATGCTCCAAAATGGTGATGGTAGTGACATTACACATTTTAGGTCTGTCTTCAGTAGTTTAAAGATTTATTATCTGTTTTCATAAGCAATTATAAAATAACTATCTCCTTCATATTGAATTATCATGTACTATGTCAAATATTAACTACATGGTTTAAGTATCTTTCCAAGTTCTCGACTCTGTAAGTACCCTCTTACCTTCAACTGGTCAGAGGAAAAAGACATTTTGTTCAGAATAATTTATAAGGGGGGAAACTGATTCAATTAGGTTTTTCTATACCAGAGATTTTAGTCAGTGGAACTGCACTTCAACAGACACTCAGCATAGCCTCTTAAGATGTACTACCTTTCCTCAGCTCTTCTCCCCTAGCAGCCTTCCTCAGCTTATGCTACATTGACAACACCTTCATCATATGGACCCATGGGAAAGAGATCATTGAAGAATTCCACAGGGATTTCAACAACTTCCACCCCAGAATCTACCTTAGCTGGTATCAGTCCACACAAGATATCCACTTCCTTGACAATACAGTACAATTAAATGATGGACACATTACTACCACCCTATACTGGAAACTGACTGAATGTTATTCTTATCTACATGCCCCTAGCTTCCATTCAGAACACATCACACGATCCAGTGTTTACAGCCAGCCCCTAAGATATAACTGGATTTGATTCAATCCCACAGACAGAGACAAACACCTACAGGGTCTTTTTCAGGAATTTAAAAAACTTAAACACCCGCCTGGGGAAGTGAAAAAAACAGATTGACAGAGCCAGGCGAGTACCCAGGAATCTGTTCCTTCAAGACAGACCCAACAAAGAAAATAACAGAACACCACTAGCCCCTTACACCTACAGGCCCAAGCTCATACCGCATCATTGGCTATCTACAACTTCTCCTGGAAAATGATCCCTTACTCTCAGAGGTCTTGGGAAACAGGCCAATCCTCACCTACAGACAACCCCCTTGTCAGCAGCCACATATCACCCACATACTCTCAGGAACCTACACCTGCAATAAACCTCATTATCAACTCTGTCCACACAGCTATACTAGCGACACCATTACCAGATCTAACCACATCAGAGACTAATACAACTGCATATCCTTTAATGTGATATATGCCATCAAATGCCAGCAATGCCGCTCTGCCATGTATATTGGTCAAACTGAACAGTCTCTACAACAAAGGATTAATGGACACAAATCAGATGTTTGAAATGGTATCACACACAAACCTGTAGGGGAACATTTTAACCTGACCAGACACTCATTAATGGACTTTAAAGTAGCCATTCTTCTACAAAGGAATTTCACAAGCCAACTACAGACAGAGAGAGAGAGAGCAGAATTGATCTTCATATGCAACTGCAACATTGTATCACTTGATCTGAACAAAGACTTGAACTTATTAACATATTATAATGCCAGCTTTCCTTACATTCAACATGCTATGGGACACTTCCAGCCCACTCAGTTAGCTTCATTAGCAATTGACTGGTAATACTCCTTTCTTTGGCTGTGTCCAGACTCAGGGTTTTTTTCGAAAAAAGTAGCCTTTTTTTGAAAAAACTTCACCTGTGTCTAGACTGCAGCCGCGTTCTTTCGAAATAAAATCGACGGCGGTAAACCTCATTGCACGAGGAAGAACGCCTTCTTTCGAAAGTTCCTCTTTCGAAAGAAGGCGTTCTTGAATGTAAATAGGGCTTCTTCGAAAGAGAGCATCCAGACTCACTGGGTGCTTTCTTTCGAAAAAGCAAGCCGCTTTTTCGAAAGTACCGCGTGCAGTCTAGACGCTCTCTTTCGAAAGAGGCTTGCAGTCTAGACATAGCCTTAGTCTGAGGGTCCCCCCTTTTTTTCTCCACTCTAGATCATCTCATGTGAAGAAGTGGGTTTTGCCCACGAAAGCTCATGATGCTGTATGTATATTTTTGTTAGTCTTTAAGGGGTCACAGGACTATTTGTTTTTTTTTAAAAGTTGTTTTTAAAGTTACAGACTAACATGACTATCCCTCTGAGACTTTTTATACACTGTAAATTGATTTTACCCTTCTACACTAGGGATTTGCACAGATGCAGTTTCCCCAGTTCTGAGAAATTCTGCTGCACTGATCCTGACTCCAGCAAAATCTTGCAGCTCCCATTGGCCAGTTTCCATCCAATAGGGATTGAGAAATGTTGCTGGGCGAGGGGGAATGTGTGAAGTCTTCCCCTTCTCATCCACAGCACAGAGAGCCATAGTGAGTAGCTAGCTACAGAGGTGGGTGGACCGGATTAAAAGAGCTGGTAGACTGGATCTGTCCCTGCTATAGAAGAAGCCTAAATATCTATATCTCAGTACTTCTTTAATTTTGTTTTACTTTCCTTATGTCATAATTCTGGTCTTTTGCAGAGAGGCATTGTTCTTTTCTGATATTTTTGGTTCACTGTAGTCATTTTCAGAGCCTACAGGCTCAAAGCCAGAGATCTTTAATAATTTTCTACTTAGTAAGATTTTTTTCCTTTCAGTGACAGTTTTGTTAAGTAAAATGTGAGCTTTCAGTCATTCTCTATTATGTCTGCACTGTCTATAAAATGGAGAGAGCTTATATTCATCGATGGCTCCATCCCTCCTTCACTGGTACCCTGCAGAGAGCCCTCCACAGATATGAATGCAGGGAGGAGGTGAGCCAAAGACAAAAGTGGGGTTTAGGAAGAGCATAATTCATTCATTAAGTCCTGGAGGGAATTTATACAATAGGTCATGCTGCACAGTGGAAACCCTTTTTGTGGGTGATCACAGGAAGAGCCACATTGTAGAGCATCCCCAAGCTGCAAGACCCTGTTGGAATCTGTACTGTCTGGGTTCTTAAGGGGTGTAAGATATCCAAAGTAAGACTTGAGGCATAGGACTTCCTCACAAATATCCCTGGACTCTGGTCATTCCCAAGGTCGATAGGAATTAGGCAGAATTTTTTGCTTTGTCCATTGCTGGACGGGGTGGGAGAAGGCAATCTGGCTTTCCTTCTTACCCATCTGCTAAATAGAGAAATTCAGATCAAACATCGTGGAACAGCAAAGTCTCTCAGAATTTTCCTCCCATAGCCTCCCATTGATGTCATTTCTACAAGACAAGGCTAGAGTAAAGACTGTAGAGGTGATATGTTTTGTTCATCACTTGTATTGGCTTTTAGCACAGGCATCTTGAGTGACATTCTGGCAAAGCTCATACTAATTTCAATCAGACTAGGATTTTGTTCTTTGTCTTTTTATTTGCATGTGAAGCACCATGTATATCTTCAATACTAAATAACAAATAACCATTTTTAATACATTCAAAACGGCTCTTTTAAATTTGTTTTGATATTTTATTGCAGACTTGAACTCCTCATATCTTCTGTTTAAGCTGTCTTATTCCTGATGCAACTGACAAAATAAGCAGTGATTTGAATTTTAAATTCTCTTTAGTTTTCTAGAAGGGACCTGCAAGTACCCTAGCAGATCCCCCTCCCCCCCCCAATATAGTTACTTGCTCGGTCTGTTTGTAAATTCCCCAAGCTGAGTAGTCACAGCACATCTGTATTAGAAGGCTCACTCTAAATGGACTCTTTTCTTTTTTTTTAATGTTCATTGATTTTACGAATGGCATTAAAAAAGCTCTCTGTTTATTCAGGTGTAAATGTACTAGTTTAGTTGAGCCACTGATTCTGTCACTTTTAATATAACGTAACTAGTTCTCATAATGGAGTGACTTTTTATAGTCCACTGACCATTCAATCTTGTCAACAATGTAATAGCTTGTTGATACCAAACTTTCAGTTTAACACTGCTTTTAAGACCTAGTCAAAATAAATAAATTAAAACTATTTAAAATGACTGCTGAGCAGTGGAAAAGCAACTTTTTTCATCCTGTCCAGAAACCTTAGTCATATGATACTGTGATAGTGAGTGAGCACTGTTTATACCTGGCAGCAAATAGTTTTGCATTAGAAATTAACAGAGCATATTTGTCTATGAGTAGCACCAAAAATAAAAATACTTTGAACTTATGTTTAATAATGCCTATTGGGGGATCTCTGAGCTTTGTAGATACAATAAAAAATTAGAACTGAAGCACAGAGAAATATGTGACTTCCCTAAACTTATACATAAACATCAATGACAGAGCTTAGACCTGAACCCAGATTTTTTTGATGCCTGATAAGGTTTCTTAACTAATGGCCTATTCTTTTCTATCATAAATTTCATGGGTGAACAAACAAAAGTTGGTGGCTTTAATAGGATTTCTATATCACACATTTGGACTTCCCAATCAGCATTTAGGCTTGTAAAACATAATTTGTGTACCCTGTCTGTTCGGGAGATCAAATATGAGATTTCAACAACCTAGGATATGTTTATATTTCAAATTTAATTTTTCTGTTACTAATATTAGGATTTCATTTTATGCCTACCTTATTGCAATTATTGAACTTGTGTTAATTCTCATGATATTTTAAAGTACAAACAAGTTTGCTTTCTGCCCTTATCTGGCAATATAGCATAGTGTATTTTATCTGCAATATAAACTCTATATACAGTGATTTATAATGAAAAATATTTTATTAGCAGGATATTATCCTTTCTCATTACTACTTGTAATTTTTTCACATTCATAGCAGAAAAAGATAACAGCAAGAAGAATATTTCCTTTTTGATGTAATTACTAATATAATTAGATGCTGCATGTCACTATTGTAAACTTTGAATTGTAAAACATTTTAATCATCAGTTCAAATATGAAAATAGTTATGGTACCAGAACACACTGCCATTTTAGATTTCAATGCCCTCTTGTTTAGAATCACTTGACATTACAATCAATGTCTCTTTTACTTTCTTAGTTCTGTTATGGCATCTTATCAATACAAACTTTTCTCACCCCCAACAAGACAATGCTTTATTACATACCTGTACTAGACTGAACAATTCCAGAGTCCACAGTTTGTCCCAAAAGATCGTATTGGTTCAATCGTGAGCCATCTTCTGCCACAACCACAGACCTTGCTGGTTCTCTTGTCCATTCATACACAACCTCTGCTCTGGTATAGGCATCTAATTTAAAAGAAAAATATTTCATTATCTAGCCTTTTACATTCTATTGCCTTTGAAATCTGAGAGGATGAAATCCACCTCTTCCCCATCCCATTCCTGACAATGAAAAGCCAGAATATATCATACTTTGTGCAGGAAACACCAAAGAGATAGAAGAGAGGACTTGAAATTTGCATCTCATCATTCACGGGCATGCCAAGGACCACTTGAATTTTTGTAGCTTCCAAACTATGACGAAAATGGTAGTCACACTCTTCTGTACCTATATGCAATGTGAGTCCAAATAAACCTCAATGGCCTCCTCTTATGTCAACATGATTTGAACTTTAGCCTTTGCATGCATGTCCCATCTGTAATCCACTACTCCCTCTTCACACTGTTTCATGAGGCTTAAGTGACAAAGAAGCCACACATTCATCTAAACCCAGATAGGCATCTGTTTCAGCTATCTGATCAGTTTATATGTGGCAAGCTGAGGTGTGAATATATCTTGCACTAGCATGATGTGCACTGACTGTCCATATGGACCCTCCAGGAAATTGGAGTGATTTGATTTATGCTGCTTTGGAATTAGAGTACATCAGAGCACACTAAGGAACTTTTAATGCTTGGCAGTAGGTTTGGCATAGAGAGTGCTTGGCAGACTAGATTTACATTCCAGCTTTCTATACGCTAACTGCTCACATAGACATGCCCTGAGACTTCCTGGGCATAGATTATTCTGAACTGGGCTGAATATATTTTTTTAATACCTGTCCAGAAACCTTAGTCATATGACTAAGGTGCCAGTAGTGATTATCCTGGTTCAAACTTACTTATAACTTTACTTAACAAAAAAGAAAAAAGAAGAAAAAAGGCTTTGCATTTCCCATTCTCCAAAATGCAGTTTCAGTCTAGTATGTTACATAAATGCATCAGTGACATTACCCACATAGCATTGCATTGTATGGTCCAATAAAGTATTTGTGTCCTGTAATGGCTTGGTCACTAACAAAGAATCAAACAATTTGGGAATATTTTTTCTCTTTATGTTGTAAACGATTCATCCCATCATTTTTCCTGGCATGGTATTTGGCAATCTAAGGGTATGTCCACACTGCAAAGTTATTTTGAAATAACGGTAATTCCGTAATTTCAATATAATTTCAAAATAACAGATGGTTTATTCCAACTGCTGTAAACCTCATTCTACAAAGAATAATGCCTATTCTGAAATAGTTATTTCAAAATAAGGCAAGTGTAGACACTACACTTCTACTATTTCAAAATAGCCCCTTACCACTGCCATTCTAAGTTATTCCTCCGGAGGCTCTGAATCGAGATAGCACATCTACATTAGGGATGCCTTCCTTGGACAAATTTTGAGGCTTCCTTGCAGTGTAGATGTACTATTTTGAAATAAGCTATACTAGCATCCACACAACAATGGCATTATTTCAAAAGAAAATTGAAGTAATGGAGGGCTTTTTCCAACATTGGTAAACCTCATTCCACAAGGAATAACACTTCTTCTGAAAAAGCTCTTGGAAGAAGGTGTTGCTATGTCGAAATAGCTCCTCACCAGGGCCATTTTAAGTTATTCTTCCTCAGTAACTCCTGGGGCTCTAAATCAAGATAGCACGTCCACATTAGGGGAGCCTGCCTCAGACTAATTTTGAGGCTTCCCTGTAGTGTGGATACTCTATTTTGAAATAAGCTCTTCTGGAAGTGTACGTCTACACTAGCTCCCTAGTTTGAACTAGGGAGGCTAATGAGGACGACTGAAATTGCTAATGAAGTGCAGGATTTAAATATCCCGTGCTTGATTAGCATAGTCCCGTCCGGTGGCCATTTTGGAAACTGACTAGCCTGAAGTAACTGCCCACATCTATACGCGGCAGAGAAGCGGGATTCCGAGATAAACCCCTTAGTTTGAATTAACTGTTAAACCTCAGTCCACGAGGAATAACAGTTAATTCGAACTAAGGGGTTTATCTTGGAATCTTGCTTCTCTGCCGCATATAGACGCGGGCAGTTACTTCGGGCTAGTCAGTTTCCAAAATGGTGACCGGACTGGAATATGCTAATCAAGCGAGGGATATTTAAATACCGTGCTTCATTAGCAATTTTAGTCACCCTCATTAGCCTCCCTAGTTCGAACTAGGGGGCTAGTGTAGATGTACGCGAAGATATCTTTTTTTTCCAAAGGAAGCTTGCAGTGTAGATGTACTCTTAGGGTGTGTCTAGACTACATGGCTCCGTCAACGGAGTCAGGTAAATTAGTTTATTTGGCATAGTCAAAATAATTTAAATAATCCCAGCTTCATTAAAATAAACATGGCCACCGCGCTGTGCCGACGATCAGCTGATCCAGCACAGTGCGGCAGTCTAGACGCGGATCTGTCGGCTGGGGAAGCCTTTACCGACCAATCCCTTATGCTTTGTGAAACGAGGTTTACATTCTATTAAATACTTTTTTCTCTTTAATTTGTTCATATCCCGTTCTCATTAGGTTCATGTCTTTTACATAAAAAAGTCAAGTTCTTAAAATATGTAAGTTTTATAAAACACAAGATAAATAAAAGTTATACAACCTAAATATGAATTTCATCACTGTATTTCAATCAAGCATTTAAAACTACTGTCATAGTAAACAAGGAACTCGTTGCTTTAATGAATAAAAGGTAAGAAATATTTTGAGCATATCACATTTATTGTAAGCAATTTGTAATGCTTCTTAACTACCTAGTTACTTACCTAGTTAACCTAATTGTTTTTCATACTATTGCACAGCGATAAACTACATGAGAGTTTTATGAATGTAAAAGCTTAATTTACCTGTTAAAATAACACACAGAAAAACTTTTAAATAAAACTAACATACAATGTGAGAATCTCCTTTACTTATTTGACGGCACCTAAAGCAATAAGTAACCTAAGGCTGAGGATACACTTCAAGCATGGCTTTCTGTTTGCCATGAGGACTTTTTTCTTCAGGCTGCCATGAGATTCTATTCTTAAGTAAAGGAGAAAGGTCTCTCTGAGGTGCTCTTCCAAATTTCACACAAGCCATTCAGTTGAAGCCATATATATCAAGATTCAAGGCTAGCCTTGCCTTGAGCAGACTGCCTCATCAGGTATTCACAATAACAACATCCAACATGTATAAGACTTTTAGTTGAGGAAGCCATGTTAATTCCAAGTCTCTGCTATGACTGAGAGATGTGGGTGACCTATAGAAAACACCAGCATTTTATTTGGAAAATCTGCAACAAAACATGGGAGATCTATCACTTCAGTAATGCCAACTCCTTTAGAATTGAGGCTCTTTCTCAACCTTTTTTTTATAAGCTTCAGAGAGGTAGCTGAGTTAGTCTGTAACAGAAAAAACTTAACTTAAAAAACAACAAATAGTCTAGTAGCACTTTAAAGAGTAACAAAACATGTAGATGGTATCATGAGCTTTCGTGGGCAGAAGTGGGTTTTGCCCTCAAAAGCTCATGATACCATTTACATGTTTTGTTACTTTTTAAAGTGCTACTAGACTATTGTTTCTTAAGTTTTTCCTTTTTTATAAAGTATCTTTTTTTATAAAAATTATAAGTACCCCCAATGCACCAACCCTCCCCCAGACCCAGGCACTCCATCCCCTCATTCCAATACACCCACTCCTTCCCCAGAGCCAGGTACCGCAGGTACAGGATGAGTAAGGTGGCTTTAAAGTGGTTGCTCCTGCCACCCGGCCTGGCTGCCTCTGCTTGATCACAGTTTGCCCAAGGAGGCAGCATGTGGCCTGCCAGGTGCTCCCAGCCAGTGCCGTAACTAGCTAATTTTGCACCTGAGGCAAGACTAGAAAATTGCACCCCTTCATGTTTATATATTCATAGTAGTTATTTAATAGAAAAAGGGAAATTACATAAATAGCAATAATTAATTTTAGTTCATTAAAACATCTTTTGTAATAAACCACCATCACTGGCAAGCAGAGAAATACTTGCAGGGCAATTTCCAAATTTGGATAAGATTTGGCCAGATTATATTCATGAATTAACTGTAGAAGGTCCAAACTAGTCACAGATGAAACATTTGCAACAGAGCTGAATCTCTGACAAAATTTCTGAGACATTCAAAGCACTGTCATATTTAAAACTTAAATCCATTGCTGCTTTTTGAAGATTAGCTGTATCCATTTTAACAAAAGAATCGCCTGAAAAAAAATCCTGCTTCAATTCTTAAACTTAAATACAATAGCCTTTAAATGGCTCACACTGCCCATTAAAATAGTTATCTTGAAAACTGGAAACATATGTTTAAGGGATTGCCACATTGACTTTACCACGGGTCTCATAAAGGAAACATCTTTTTAGAAATTGGACAACGGCGCAACTAGGGAGCGGTGAATGTTGACTGTCCTCGGCGCGGGCAGGGGTGTTGATGTGGTGCGAGGCATGAGTGAAGATAGCTTAGTATAGTGGTCTCCAACTTTTTACACCCAAGATCACTTTTTAAATGTCAGGACCAAGATCTACCCCATCCCTTCCTCAAGACCCCACCTCTTCCTTGAGGTCCCGCCCTCTCTGTTGCCCTCCTTTCCATCACTTGCTGTCCCCAGCTCTTATACACTCTCACTGGGTTGAGATGGGAGGTGCAGGCTCCGGGGTGGGGAGGGGGGAATGAGGGATTTGGGTGTGGGAAGCGGTGAGAGGTGCAAGCTCTGGAAGGGAAAGTGGGTGCAGGAGGAGGCGGAGAAGGGAATGTTGGCTCAGGGAGGGGGCTCCAGGCTGGAGAGTGTTGGGGTCAGGTGGAGGGTTGGGGTGCTGAGCAAGCCACAGGCTTGTGGATGTGAGGGTGCAGGAGTTTGGGTTGGAGGTGTGAGGGGCTCAGGGCAAGGAGATTGGGAGTATGATGGGCTCAGGACACAGATTTGTGGTGTGTCGAAAGTGCAGGAGTGTTGTGGCAGAAGACTGAGGATATGGGGGTGCAGGAGTTTGGGGATGTGAGAGGCTCAGGACGGGGGGTTCCAGTGTATAATAGGCTCAGATTTTGGGTCGGGGGAGGGGGCGTTATGATCCTGTGGCCAGATGGGGGGTTGGCCCCAATTTCGGTCTTGTTGGCCAGGCTTCATTTTTAAATACAATATTATGTCAAACACAAAAGTTTTCAGCATTGTCTTCATTTATGAAAGGGGCGGGAAACCTGTTTTGAGTCAGGGTCACTGACCCACAGAAAAGTCAGTCGGGGCCACGCAAGTGAGATGCAAAAAAGCAAGCCCTCCAACCCTCTCCATGCCTCACTAATGTGGCCCCAACTGTGCTGGTGGGGGAAGAGAACAGGGTTTTGGGGCAGGTTATTGGTGGGTGCTGGAGCAGGTGGCAGGGTGCTGGTGTATGCTGGGGCAGAGGATAGGGTACTGATGTGTGCTGGGGCAGGTGGCAGGGTGCCGGTGGGTGCTGGGAGAGGGTGCAGGTGGGGGCTGGGGCAAGGTACTGATGGGGGAAGGGTCTGGCCAGTGGGAGGGGACAGGGACAGATGGGGCCAGTACCTGGGGATTCTGCAGCTGTGTACCAGCTCTGGGGTCTCAGGCAGCACATGCACTGCTTCCCCTTCCCCAAACAGCTGGCACATTTCCTGAACAGCTGGGTCTGTGGTGCACCAGCGACTCCTTCCCCTGCTGCCTACCGGGGGGGAAGTGGGAGTCCCGGAACCGCACCAGCTCCAACTGCATGGAGCTCTGTTCTTCAGTCCCAGTGACAGCTGCATGCTTCCTGAGTGGTTGGAGCTGATGCGGTCCTGGGACTCCTACTGCCTCCCCGCAGGAAGACAGCAGGGGAAGGAGGTCACTGGTGCACCACAGACCCACCTTTTTAGGCAGCACACCAGCTGTTTGGGGAGGAGAAGTGCACCCCGTGCACTTCCTGAAACCCCAGACATGGCGCACAGCTGCAGGACTGCACCCCTCACCTGTGTGCCTGAGGCAAGTGCCTCACTTGCCTTGCCCTTGTTATGGTCCTGCTCCTGGCTCACCGTTATGCATCACATGGGCTTGTGTGCTTTGGTCCTGCCCCAGCCCAATGCCCCCCTAGCAGGGTGCGCTGAGGCACAATTCAATAAAGACAGTGCTTGACAATTACTGCTATGTTGAGCAGTTAGCTATAATAATAAGATTTTAGTTTATGGAGTGACTTTTTTGACCATGAGAAGCCTTGATTTAGGTTAATGTTCTCCTGGGCCCATACAGACACATTGTATGATTTAGTCAAAATATGCAATGTTAATAGACCATGAGTATTGAAAAATGCCCTCATCTTTCATCTAAGTGCACACTTTTAAGTATAAATCTCACCATAGGCAAATATGGTCATATTTAGCCATCTTCCCACCTTCATGTGAATATGATAATCCATTTTTCTTCCAAATAAAAATGACTAGGAAACTGTATCACCCATCTGATAGATACCAAGACAAAAGATTTCCTAAACACTTAAGGTATGTCTACACTTGCCCCCTAGTTCAAACTAGGGATGCAAATGAAGCATACCGAAATTGCTAATGAAGCATGGGATTTAAATATCCCACGCTTGATTAGCATATTCATGGCCAGTCGCCATTTTAAAAAGCCGATAGCCCGAATTAACTTGACGCATGTAGATGCGGTATTCCGATCCAAAACCCTTCCCTCTAATTAACTGTTACTCCTCGTGCAATGAGGAGTAAAGGTTAATTCGAGGGAAGGGTTTTGTATTGGACTACCGCATCTACATGCGGCGAGTTAATTCGGGATACCGGCTTTTTAAAATGCTGACTAGTCGGGAATATGCTAATAAAGCACAGGATATTTAAATCCCATGCTTCATTAGCAACTTTGATATTCTTCGTTTGCCTCCCTAGTTTGAACTAGGGGGCAAGTGTAGACATACGCTTAGATAATTCAGAAACTGCTGAAACGAACACAGTAATAATGGAAATGAGACTACATCATGAATTCATTCTGATGTGTGTGTGTGTGTGTGTGTGTGTGTTTCAATCACCCAGCCCTGGGTGTCAGCAAGGTACACAGAAGAGAGACAATGAGTTAATAAACTTTTTTAATGTGTATGGCTGGCCAGAAAACAAGAATTTTGTTTCAGGAAAAATGTAAAGGTTTGACATTTGTTTCAGTGAACTTTTAAAAATAATTCTGAATTTTATACTCCAGAACCAGACCTGCCACTAGGACAAGGAGTGAATGGAGGAAACTGCTTCATGGCCTAGTGATTCTAAAGGGATGAGGCTACCATCCACTGCTGCAGTTACAGTGGCAATGCCCAGAATCCCAGGGCACTTTGGGTAGCTCTAAGGGCAGGAGGGGGGCAGCATAGTACACTCAGGTCAGTACTCAGGGCTGGCAGCCTTTGGACCCACCTCTTCTGTCCAAGGACCATCCCATTCTGGGAACACAGAGTGTCTGCCCCCCCACCTTACCCAAGGGCCTGACGTGGCTATCAGTTCCCCTGCACAGAACAGCTAATAGTCTCGTGGTCAAGATAGAGTCAGACAGAACAGGGTCTTACCTGCACCATCCAAAAACGAGGTGAATGCCCTAACTAACAAGCTATTGGCTAGAAATTCTATCCTCAGCTTTGGAACCTGCTACATTTTTCCTAATTTTTTGAAGGGGAGTGAAGGGGGATTGATAAAGCAATATTTTCCTAGAGGAAAAATATTCCATCAAAAAATTCGTAACCAGTTCTAAGTCTGAGGCCTTAGTTCTGCTACTGGGTCCATATTGTCCTCTCTAGGGAAATAAACTGTGTAGCCTACTGGAAACTATCAAGAGTTTTATCCTTATCAATCCATTTAGGAAGAAAATGTTTGCTATCTCATCCCCATGATATTATTCACCTCCTTCAAGGAACTGATAATGACTTCAGATCCCTGAAGACCAAGATCTTGTGTATAATAGATTTATCCCTCCAAAATGGCTTCAAGCTATTACATAAAATAGCAAGTTGGTAGTACAGCTTTTGCTGTCTACCACACTTGCAAGAATAACCTAACCTGGACTTGTGTAACAGCCAGCCAGAGGGAGCCTAGATTAAAATAGAAAATCTTGAAAGAACATCCAATACAAAGTTCACATATTTGGTAGGCTCTCTGGTGCTTCAGTTTTCTCAGAACATTTGTAGCCATGTGCCCTACTACAGTTAGAGGTTTTATTTATTTTCTTCTTTTTCATAGGAGATAGCCAGAAATGTTTCCTGGAGGATCTGAAAGAAAGTTTGGCATTTAAAAGGTACCAATTCTGGTCAGCTGTCCTCAGAGATTCTAAGCTTTTTATCCACTGAATCCCAGCACTATACAAAATTGTATATAGAAGACAGGTAACTATATAGCAGTACTGTAATAGATCAATCCTTTCCTAGAGTAAATAGAATAATTCAGTTCAAAGTAAATTATCAGCTTGTCTGTTACCCAGTGAGAATGAAGTGAATGAGTAATTATCCATTATCAATGAAATGTCCCAATTCTTCTGGAAAGAGAAATAGCCATTGAGGAAATAATTTGTATCCTATTAAATGTTCACTCATTTTGTCTTCTTTTTTCATGTTGAATTAGATAAAATAAACCTGTTATTTTTTCTGTTTCCAGAACTTTCTCAAAATTTAACTTTTTGATATACATACTTTCAAATTATTTAAAAATAATATTTTTATCTGAAAAATGGGAATATATAGGATGGTCAAGAGTTAAGAGTCAAGAGTTTGGTCTCAGCCATGTTGCCTATCAACAAAAAATTTCTTCAGTAAAATCCTGGCCCCACTGAAAGCAGTAGCAAAATTCTAGTTCACATTATTCAATAAATCTGCTAATATGAGCTAAAAATCATAGGAATGGGACACTCTCATGAGATTTTTAAGGATTTTATCTCAAGAAGTTCCAAAACATCATCTTTTTCTCATTATATCTTTGTTCCTCTAACTTTAGTAATAGGAACATTTGAGCATCTTTAAAAAGAATTTATTTTTATTTGGTTTTAAAAATGTGCACACTGCACGGAATGAATTCACTTATATCTGAATCAATTCATCCATTCATGGATCTATAATGCTGATCTTACTCAGTATCAAACAAAAATTCCTTTACAGTAAAGCTTAAAATGGGTTTCTATATGCCATGCTGCAAAGCTATTATCTACATCTTTGAAGTATAGCCATTTCTCTCTTTGGTCAATGTTTAGGCAAGATTTTGAATTATAGTTAGTTGTGTAGAAAAAGTTCATTTAAAAAAACCTGGAAATATTGAAAAAAATACAAGCTTTTATGGTTTTAAATAATCTTGTGCTCTGATATGATGTAAAAGATTTGTCACGTAGCCTTGAAAATGGGGAATCAGAGTTAAAAATAAACTTACAGCTTCCAAATTTCAATGGGCAAGCATGTGCATCCATTGGAAAGTCTTCTAAATGCATTGGACATTCTGCTCTCACAGTCAATCTACAATGGATTCATAAACAAAACAAAAAATTATACCTTCATGCAATTAAGAAACATAATTAGACAATTATATAAAGGAAATAATTAATAAATACAATTATAAATATATTTGCTTAGTGATCAACAGAGGAACACAAAGAATTAGTCATATTTCACAAAATTCTAAAAGATGTTTTGCAAGTGGCTGTTTTTTTTAAAAAAGTGATTTTTTTGTTCAGTCATACTATAAATTTTTGCTCAGTTCTAAATGTTGCTTAACTGGCTTGAAATCTTCCACAAGTCTAATATTAATGTGTTCATACAGTCTTTCCTCAGGCAAAATTCTCATTGATAATGGGAATTTTGCCTGAGTAACGAGAGTATCAGGACAATAATGGACAAAATATTAAGGAGCTTGTTTAGTTTCCTCTTCAGTAGCTTTATGTTTGACAATTATCCAGTTATTTAATATCATCAGTCATGGGTATCAGATATTACAACATATGCCTTTATTTCATTTCCAAGATATTTACAATACTGACCTGATGCATAGCCCACTGGCATTTAATGAGATGCTTTCCACTGAGTTCAATGGCATTAGATGAGGAACTCTCTTTTTAAATGTCTGTCTCAGTTTGATAATGAACCTAAAGCTATACAATGGTGCAAACACTGCAGGAAAGTTGGCCACCCAAAAGAGTGAACTAGAAGTATGTGTTTGAAAGGAGACTTCCAAATAAAGTTTTCTAAAATTATTTAATTTGGTTGTCCACAGTCAATGATTCTTGAAGCCACGAAGAAAGTTTGAACACACATTTAAAAAATCACAATTGACTGTTACCCTGAATATGAAATAAAAATGTAGTTGTGTAGATACACTTTGCCCATTTTATGCATAGTTGTTTAGAATGTCCAGTACCAATGTGTTAAAGTGATGTATTTGTGATGATGACATCTCAAACGAGACAGATACTCATTATATAATATAAAGCTCAGACATTAAGAAATCATCTGAGGCACACATTCATTACGCTGACAAAATTTCTATTGCCTTCATAGTATATACTTCCGTGATCCCTCAAGAGTATAATCACATGCAATAAAATCTTCACCTTATTGAAATAATTCTAAGGTGGTTTGGAGATTGAAATGTACTTAAAACAAAAGATTTGTTACTGATGCATTAGCTTGGAATACATTCAAGCTAGACACCCGGCTGGTAAAACAAAGATTTGATCAGGTTGGAGTAAAAAATATTGCACAGTAAGACAGATAAAATAGGTAAGGCAGTGGTCCCCAACCTTTTGAGGTTGTCGGGCGCCAGGGGGCATGGACGTTTGCCCGCCGGGCGCCAGGGGGCGGGGACACTTGCGCGCCCGGGGCGGCCCCCCCAGCCGCGTGCCCGGGGGTGGGGCCCCCCCATAGCTGCGCGCCCGGGGGCAGGGCCCCCTCCAAGGGCCGCGCGCCCAGGGCCAGCGCTCCCCCCCCCCCGCCGAGTGCCGCGCGCCCGGGGCCGGTGCTCCCCCCCCCCCCCCCCCCGCCGAGTGCCGCGCGCCCGGGGCCAGGGCCGGCGCTCCCCCCGCCCCCTCCTGCCGAGTGCCGTGCGCCCGGCGCTCCCCCCGCCAAGCGCGCTCTCCCCGCAAGCGCCTGTGCACCATGTGCCCGGGGCCAGGCCAGCCCCGAACACCTGGCGGGCACATTGAAATGCCCCTGCGGGCGCCCGCGAGCACTGTGTTGGGGACCATGGAGGTAAGGTAATGACATCAGGATGTATAGTGTCCCTGAAAAAGTCAAGCACCACACATCAGCAAGGAAAGGTCAGTAAAACTTGAATATTATAGAGAAATTGCACGCATGTGCTTTTACAAGTGAAAGGTAAGAAAGACAACTAATAATGGCTAAAAGGATATATTTGAACAATGCACTGCAAAATGGTACTCTTGGACATTAGGCTGCTAACATCCAAGAATTTGGGGAAACCAAAACAAGAGTCACCTAGACTTGCATAATTGCCAGCTGAAAAAGTCTGACTCCAACTTAGACAGTCTTGAAAGACATCTCAGAATAATTTTGCATATTTGACATGCTCCTAGGAGCATGGAGATTTGAATTTCTCAAAACACTCAGGACACCTGTCCCATCTTTTAACATTTTTAGAAGTGTTAAAAGAAATCTCAATACTCCCACAAGGATCAATCTGATCAGCTTGATTAGTCTCTAAAGAATTACTTTATATTTTGAAAACCAGTGAGACAAAACTGGCAGCTGTCTAGATGCAAAAAAACAGAAATATAAGCAAACAAAAAAAATTCCTTTTCCATTGTTTGTTAAAAGGCTTTTCAATCAAAAAATTGTCAGTCCTTTGTTTTCTATAACAATGTGTGCAAAAATTGATTATTTCTTTTCCTGACTGCATTTAGCCCAAGTTCAAGAGTATCCAAATTATCCATATGATAAATTTCTAATAGAAAGTACGTCCATCGATGAAACATGTTCCCAACAATTTCTCAGATTCTTCAAACAACTTGCTTTTTCTTGTTACTGTATGTCTAAAAAGATGAATGCCCATTTTTAGACTATAATATCCTTCTATATTTCCCATGGAAAATGGAAAGTGTGCAAAAACCTCTATGCCCTAATTTTTTTAAATCCTCATCGTGCTATAAATATACCTTCACATTTTAGGTCTACTACGCTGGAGTGTGAATATTCAGGCTTCATTGTGCTGTTAAACTGGGATTCTCAAACAAGCAACTCCAATTTCAGGTCCATTAAAAGCTAGTTGACACTGGAGGGCTAATTCTCCTAGAGCCTTTCAAAATCAAAACATTACATGGAGTTTTAAAATGACCAAGGTGTGGCATAAGAAAAATGATTACATTGCAAGCTTCTGAATTTGTCAATACTGGTATGACCTATTGTGAAAATTACTATTAAGCCTAAAATTCAAACATACAGTTATCAGAAAGAAATATTTCTCCATTCTTTTTGATGAAATTATACAGTAAAAAAAGTAGTAATTTCAAATTAAATGAACCCCTCTCACACACATACTGTATTTTTATTCTTACCTCATTGTATACAGCAGTGTCCCATCCTCTGTAATTCGTAGTAGTTTGTTAGGCATCGTCATGTTGTGAGCCACTGATTTCTTTCCATTGTGGAAGAAAGTATCAGGTGTCCAGATCTTGCTGGCCATTAAATTATTTAGCCGGAGGACTGTCATGGGTCCTTTGAATTTTAATCTCTCATCTCTCCAACTTTGACGGAAAAATACATCTATTGTGTATTCCTAGAGGAATTCATACAACGGAAAAACTCTCAAGATGTCACATTTTGTAATTCAAGTTTTTGACAGGTGATCAGTGATCGAGGATATGGGGGAAGGGACACAACGCCTTATTCTCTCCTCATCTACAAATAGTTTAAAAGTAGGATATAACTCCTGATTTATATCAGTGTAAATGAGAGAATACATCCTTGACAATAACCATTGATCATTAAGGAATGAAATATTTTAATGTGATACAAAGCAGTATAACCAGAAGCAACAGAATGAAATTACAAAACAATTATAATATATAAAATTTTATATATCTTTGAAATAGTATTCCAAATGGAGGAGTAGAAAAGATTTAAATTAGACTAGATGAAGTATGATAAAATAACGAGTAGGAAATTCCTGCCATCTGTAGCTGTTATGATGCTATGATGAATATGAAGTTATTGAAAAACATGGTAATTTAAAATTACACTGTACAATCATCCATTGTTTTTTACTAAAGAATGAGCCTACCTTTAGACTTTTTGACCAAAGACCAATGGCAAACCATGAAGGAGAATGGCCCTGCCATAAATATTACACATACAAGTAACAGAACTGCAGCTATCTAAGAATACAGCCAGTAAAGACAGACATTCTAGAAAGAATGGAAGAAATTAAGTATGACACCAGATTCAACTAGACTAAGTCACGTTGAAATAGTCCATTTATTTTTTATACATGTTAGTATTTCATGGAGAAGAATCCATGGCGAGATGTTTTCTAATTGGTAACTATCAGCTACATTACAGGCTATTTAGCCTGAAAGGTTACAGTATATGCTTCATCTGTTTGGCATGATGTTCTAACCATGTTAGTATTTTAATTGTTTTCAATCGCCTAGTGCAATGGTTTCAAACTTTTTTTCTCATGACCCAGTTGAAGAAAATTGTTGATGCCCATGACACAACATAATTTAACTAGAGTGTAGGCTCCAGTGTGGGGCTGACGATGAGAGCTTTGGGCCGTAGTAGGGGGCTCCAGCTTTGGGGGGAGGGATCAGGGCTGGGGCAGGACGGGCTTACCTTGTGTGGCTCCTAGTCAGCAGTGCAGTGATGATGCAAAGGCAGCTTCCTGCCTCTCCTGTTACCGCATACAATGCTGCATCACAGAAGCAGTCAATAGCAGGTTCCTAACCGATGGGAGTGCAGAGCTAGTGCTCAGGGTAGGAGCTGTGTGCGGAGCCCTTTCCCCTTAGGAGTTGATATTGTTACCGGCCTCTTCTGTGGCAAATTGCAGTCTGTGGTGCCAAGACAGGCAGGTAGCCTGCCTTTGCATCACTCTGATCACCTGATCACCCTGCAAAAATGAGACCCAGTGCCTGACATTCCATGACCCAGTAATGAGTTGTGACCCATAGTTTGAAAACCCCTGACCCATTGACTCCTACTCCACCCATGTGCTTCTAATTAAGTGGATGCTGGATCAAGGTCCCCATAAGGAACCACTTAAGTCAATGGGACTTTGGCCATTGACTTTGAGGGCAGTCAGGATTTCACCCCCATGTTTATGCAAAAGCAGATATGAGGATGGGTGATATTATGGTCAGCAGGTGAAAGGAAATTGTTGGATTTTCATCATATTTTCTCCAAGCTCTACTCAAAACTTAGTTACACAGGAGTATAAATATATTGCTTGAGAATGAAGGGGAGTTATCGGGAAGGAGGAAGCACAATTGGAATTGCAGCTAGCAAGGGATGTGAATGGTAACAAAGTTTTCTACAGACATGTTAGGAATAAGAGGGTCATCAGCGAGGGTGTGGGACCCTTACTGGATGAGAGAGGTAACCTAGTGACAGATGATGTGGGAAAAACTGAAGTACTCGATGCTTTCTTTGCCTCTGTCTTCATGGAAAAGGTCAGCGCTCAGACAAATGCACTAGGTGACACAGTATGGGAAGGAGGTGAACAGCCCGTGGTGGGTAAAGAACAGGTTAGGAACTATTTAGAAAAGCTAAACATACACAAATCCATGGGCCCGGATTTAATGCATCCGAGGGTACTAAGGAAGTTGGCAAATATCACTGTGGAGCCTTTGGCCATTATCTTTGAAAACTTGTGGAGATCAGGAGAGGTCCCAGATGATTGGAAAAAGGCAAATGTAGTGCCCATCTTTTAAAAAGGGAAGAAGGATGATCCAGAGAACAACAGACCAGTTAGTCTTACCTCAGTCCCTGGAAAAATCATAGAGGGGATCTTCAAGGAATCCATTTTGAAGCACTTGGAAGAGGGGAAATTGATCAGGAATAGTCAGCATGGATTCACAAAGGGCAAGTCATGCCTGACCAATCTGATTAGCTTCTATGAAGTGGTAACTGGCACTATGGACACGAGGAAGTCAGTGGATGTGATATACCTAGATTTTAACAAAGCTTCTGAGACGGTCTCCCACAATATTCTTGCCAGTAAGTTAAGGGAATATAGATTGTATAAATGTACTATAAGATGGATAGAAAGCTGGCTAGACTGCCGAGCCCAATGGGTAGTGATCAACGGCTCAGTGTCAGGTTGCCAGTCGGTTTCTAGTGGAGTGCCTCAAGGATCTGTTCTAGGATAGGTTTTATTCAACATCTTTATTAATGACCTGGATGAGAGGATGGGTTGCACTGTCAGGGTATGTCTACACTACCCTCCTAGTTCGAACTAGCAGGGTAATGTAGGCATACCGCACTTGCAAATGAAGCCCGGGATTTGAATTTCCCGGGCTTCATTTGCATAAGCGGGGCGCCACCATTTTTAAAACCCCGCTCGTTCGAACCCCGTGCAGCGCGGCTACACGGGGCACGAACTAGGTAGTTCGAACTAGGCTTCCTAGTTCGAACTACCGTTACTCCTCATTCCACGAGGAGTAACGGTAGTTTGAACTAGGAAGCCTAGTTCGAACTACCTAGTTCGTGCCCCGTGTAGCCGCGCTGCACGGGGTTCGAACGAGCGGGGTTTTAAAAATGGAGGCGCCCCGCTTATGCAAAAGAAGCCCGGGAAATTCAAATCCCGGGCTTCATTTGCAAGTGCGGTATGCCTACATTACCCTGCTAGTTCGAAATAGCGGGGTAGTGTAGACATACCCTCAGCAAGTTCACAGATGACACTAAGCTAGGGGGAGAGGTAGATACACTGGAGAGCAGGGATAGAGTCCAGAGTGACGTGGACAGATGAGAGCATTGGGCCAAAAGAAATCTAATGAGGTTAAACAAGGAGAAGTGTAGAGTCCTGCACTTGGGATGGAACAATCCCAAGCATAGTTACAGGCTGGGGACCGAATGGCTAAGAAGCAGTTCTGCAGAAAAGGACCTGGGGATTACAGTGGATGAGAAGCTGGATATGAGTCAACAGTGTGCCCTTGTAGCCAAGAGAGCTAATGGCATATTAGGGTACATTAGGAGGAGCATTGCCAACAGATCCAGAGAAGTGATTATTCCCCTTTATTCGGCTCTGGTGAGGTCACATCTGGAGTATTGTGTCCAGTTCTGGGCCCCCCACTATAGAAATTATGTGTATGCATTGGAGAGGGTCCAGTGGAGGGCAACCAAAATGATTAGGGGCCTGGAGCATATGACCTATGAGGAGAGGCTGAAGGATTTGGTTTTGGTTAGTATGCAGAAGAGAAGAGTGAGGGGGGATTTGCTAGGAGCCTTCAACTTCCTGAAGGGAGGTTCCAAAGAGGAAGGAGAGAAGCTGTTCACAGTAGTGACGGATGGCAGAACAAGGAGCAATGGTCTCAAGTTACAGTGGGAGAGGCTTAGGTTGGATATTAGGAAAAACTATTTCGTTAGAAGGGTTGTGAAGCACTTGAATGGGTTACTTAGGGAGGTGGTGGAATCTCCATCCTTAGAGGTTTTTAAGTCTCAGCTTGACAAAGCCCTGGCTGGGTTGATTTACTTGGGATTGGTCCTGTCTTGGGCAGGGGACTGGACTTGATGACCTCCTGAGGTCTCGTCCAGCTCTGTGATTCTATGATTCTATTCTATGATTCTATAGTGAAAGATAAGCACGGGAAATGACAGCCTGGCATCATAGAAGGAATTGTTCACTTGTATCTGATACTACAGAAAGGGGAGACAGTGGGATGATGTGAAAGTTTGGAAGGAAGACACTAAGGAGCTCCGTCAGTCACTGTAGATTAGTATAGGGGGACCTAAAATTGAGAGATCAGGTGTGTGACCAAATGATTAGATGACAGAGGAAGGAAAGCAGAGAGAAAGTGTTTATGGGCCTTATCAAGACTTCTGCATTTCCTGATTACCCTCTACCCCAGAAAACTGTTTCCCAGAACATTCAGTGTTCATCTACACTGCACCCTTACCTCGAAATAAGCTATGCAATTTCTGCTACGCAAATTACATAGCTTATTTCACTGTTATTTTGAAATAGCTTATTTTGTAATTTGGTGCTATTTACACAGTGCCAAATTTCAAAATAAGGTGCTATTCTAAAATGTCCCTTATCCCTTGTGCAATGAGGTTTACAGGGGCATCAGAATAGACATAGTCTCACTGAAATTTAGAAAGAAATATGTTTTGGCTTTGCTCACATTTTGTTAGAGTGCGCTATACACCATTGCCCAAGCAATATTTCTGCTAAAATGAAAGCTATCAGAAAGCCAGTTTTAACATTAAATGGTCAGATCTTCTGATCAGACTGAGTATAGATCTTGTGACTGGGGCATTACTTAACAGAGCAGGAAAATATGCAGTTACACAATATCCTTGCTTTAATTCTGGAAAATATGCAGTTACACAAGCCAGACAAGGATCTGACTATACCATTTACATCTAGGATTGGTCACATATTCATTAATGGGAATGTAATGAGAGAAAAATAAATTAACTCTCTATATCCACACAAGAAATCATACAATTGTTAAATATTATTGCTTTTGGATAAGTTTGTAAGGCCTAGAAAAATTAAATTTAACATTTTCTGTGTTTGCCTAACCCTATCTATTGCCTATTATTTATTATCATCTGTTTGTTTGTTTGTACTGTTATTATTTTACTTATTTTTTAGGAACACCCAAAGACCCCATTTGGCTAGTTGCTATAAAAATATATAGCATATAGAAAGAATAAAATTTCGTTTTAATAACAGATCTCAGTAGTGCATGTCTTTGCTCAAGATTAGTGTTCAGAAAGTTAAAAGCATTTAAAAGAAAATAAAACTTTTAGGAACTATCCTATCTTTTTATACCTAATGGTCCCCTTTTTTACATAAATTCAGCTATACTGCTGTTGTTATATTAATTCTTTGTTTTACTATACACTTATGCTTAATTTTGAAAATAGATTACCTTATTTTCTAGAATTATATTTCTGCCCAAATGTCAAGTGTCACATAAAGGTAGACATGTATCAGCAGTGTCAAATCAGATTCAACCTGTATTCAATAATGAAATAACCTGAACCAACAAAATCTAAGTAAGATAGAAAGTTCAGCCTTGGCATAGTCCTATATACACCAGTAAACCTACAAACTGTCTTGAACATAAGTCTATGCTATGGGAAAGCCCCCACGTGCATTGCTCACAGGTTAGCATGCACTGGTGGAATTCCACAATGAAACTAGCTATCCATGTTCAGACAAGAGTCCATCTAATCAAATAGATGGGGAAAATGTGTTCATTTATTATTTCAAATATTAAAATTATTTTTGATTCAACCATGCACATTGTCCCTTAATATTTGCTTCCTGTGAACATCTAAACCAAGCTGCAAAAAGAAGCCAAGATTTTCAAAAATGGCTAGTGATTTGGGGTGCTGTTCTTGAGACATTTTAAAGGATCCCAATTTTCAGAATGTGCCAGGCAGCCATCTTTGAAAGCCAGGTCACTTTAAGGTGTCCTATTGAGCACTTAAAAATCACATTTAAAAATGTAAACTGCTGCATTTTTAGTTTAAAAGCCTAACTATTTACTGAAAATTAATTTCAAATTGCATACTTATATTTAAAATACTTGGGTTGCATTGTGATGGTTGGTTATATCAATTGTCAAATCCAGGAAGAGAAGCAACCTGAAATGACTTACTTAAGTTATCAACAGAAGAGCAAACAGAGAAAAATAGTTGCACATAAATAAACGGCAGTCCAAGAAACTGAAGTAATATAGTTATAATTTCAAATCACAAATAAATATAAAAAATTCACAATCTGTTTGAAGTTTATATGCAAGCAGAAGAAAAACAAAACTCATCAACTACATTATTTGCTCTGAGTTTTTTCAGTCAGTAAAATCAACCTTTTGCAGCTGCTTCCCATCTTAGTGTGTGTGCACTGAGAACATGGGATACTTGATCCACTCATTCTTATCAATTACCTTTCATTGGAAAGGACTAAAATCTAAAGGAGCAGTTGACTAGTCTGTGCAGCCCAACACACTGATACACCTGCCTCTTTTAATAGAATCTTCAAAGTAGTATCAGTTGCAGTTTTCAAATCAGTTGTGTTAATGACATCATCAACTTCAAGGAACATTAGAATGGTGACTTTGGGAGAAATACCAAAAAGTGGCACATGAAAAATAACTAATTTTTGGAGAAACACGTTGGCTGTGTCTACATTGGCAAGATTTTGCGCAAAAGCGGGTGCTACACTGGCCGCGAGTTCTTGCGCAAGAACACTGACGTTCTAATGTAAGAAATCAGTGCTTCTTGCGCAAGAACTATGACGCTTCCACTCAGGAATAAGCCCTCTTGCACAAGTGTTCTTGCGCAAGAGGCCAGTGTAGACAGGCAACATGAATTTCTTGCACAAGAAAGCCCGATGGTTAAAATGGCCATCAGAACTTTCTTGCACAAGAGAGCGTCTACACTGGCACGGATGCTTTTGTGCAAAAGCACATCTCTTGCGCAAAAGCACATGCCAGCGTTGAGACGCTCTCTTGTTCAAATACTCTAATGCAAAAACTCATGTGTTAAAGAGTATTTGCACAAAATCTTGCCAATGTAGACATAGCCTTTGTCTATAATCCCATGAATGAATGCTGTGTTGTTCAGCTAGAACCTCAATTAGCTGCTGGGTAAATGCCAACTATAACTTTTGAGACTGGCCCAATTTATATGCCCAAAGGAATTAATTACTTTCATAGGATAGTTCTTCCTCTTACATTTTTCTTTTCCAGTTCTGTTGATGTTGCAGATGATTGATTTAAACAGAAAAAAATAAAATTCTAATTAATTAGTGATAGAAATATAGCCGTGTTAGTCAGGGGTAGCTGAAGCAAAATGCAGGACAATGTTAGTCTTTAAAGTGCTACATTGTCCTGCATTTTGCTTTAATTAATTAGTGTATTTCCAGTTCTCATTTTTACACTGATAGTAGGTATTGAGGAAGTTTTAATAGTTATACCCCAGACCAAATTTCTCAGTACATGTGAGAGGGGAAATGGTTCACTTTATATGCAAAAAAGGAAAGGAACTTACCTCTTTTTTTAAGGTAATTTTTAAGCTTAAGGCCAATACCTACAGTAGCTTTGCTAGAGGTCTCTAAACATATGAATCCCTTGTAATTATGCAGCAATTAGGGTTTGATTTCCACACCATGATGGGATGATTCAGATTCTCATCATGAATCTTTTTTGACAAGCCAATATCTAGGAAATTCACTTCTAACTGATCAGCAGCATTTAATTTTAAAACATGGGTTCTGCGTTCTCAGCCTCATGCTGTAGGCTTACGTGTTTTAAAGTAATATGCTTTTCTGAAAATTGGATCAGCGGTGTTCCAATTTGGACTGAGTGATCATTTTCTCAAGGATACTAATCTATTCAAAATGACTAAGTATGAGCAGAATTCTATACTATGATGCATGTATATCAATTATAACCCAGAATTAAACTCACAGAAACTGCTAATTTAAGGGCCATAATTAATAAGAATAGATAAGTGTAAAAGCTGACGTGATTCTGAAACCAAAATATATATAAAAATGAGTTAGGTATAAGGTTATTGCAGATCCCGCCTAAAGATTATTGCTATAAAAATATAGAATGTCACTTACCATATCATGGTCGGAAACAGGTCCAAAGCTGGTGACGAAGATGTCAGTCTTCACTTCAGTTACACGCTCTGATGAAGCAAGAAATTATGTGTCTATCAACAGCCTTCATTAGAGCTAACCACCACAAACTCTCACTCAAATAGAACAGTTATTGACTTTGATAAGCTATTCTAAATTGGTGTATAATGTGGAATTGATAATTTACTGCATATAGATGTAATTTCACAGTTAATATTTCCAGCAACTGTTTTTTTATTGAAGTGTCAAAATACAGCTTTTTGAAACATGAGTTTTTATGCCAGGCTTTGAAATCTCTTTGCAGACAGGTCATAGTTCTATTGCTAATTAAAACTTTAAATTAATCTTTGACTAATATACCTATTTGTTTCAACACTATAAAGAGTACTCAATAGCCAATACTGGACTCAGCTCTCATATTATGTGTCCAATATTTCTGGGAAATTCTAATAAAGTTCTCCATTAATTAACCCTCAGATAGCCTTCTGTGTATATGTATGTACGTTAGATATTTATATAATATACAGAGACACAGAGAGAAAAATACAGAATGAATACAGTATTATGTGACATGATATAAAGGTATTTTTATTTCCTGAGGTTATGAGTGCAGTCATTTAGAAACCTCTAAAATTTACATAAAATGCGTGTATGTGTGTGTGCGCGCGCATGATCTAAGAATTATTTTGGGGAAGTTATATGGATTGTACAGGAGGTGAGATTAGATAATTACAATGGTCCCTTCCCATCTTGGAAACTATTGGACACTATGAATCTATATTCAGTTCTGAATATTAACCATCCTAGACACCAGGCCAATAAATTTTAGGGGACTTTCCAAATGTGGAAAGAAGGAAGAATACATTTCTCAGATTTTAAATAAAATAACAGCTGTAAAGTATCAGTTGTTGAGAGAACTGAAATATTAGAAGTAGTCCCTGAGAAAATAGTTTAATTAAACATAGTGGAAGGGAGGTGATCAAAGGTCTATGATAAAGGACGTTTGTCATACGGTTTTATATCAGGAATCAGGGTCTGGGCTAGAAATAGTCTCTGGGTAATTTACAAGTGCAGCTGACCTGTAGTAGGCTGCCTGATGGGCTACCCAGTCAGATTCATTAAAGGAGTCAGCGAACTGACTCGTATGTCCAGCTACAGCAACAGTTGAGCAGCTGTTCAAAGCATTTGACCATCATTGCAATAGTTCCTGCTCCAGCTTTGGATCCAACCTTGTTGCACTCCAAGTAACCTGGTCCTAACCTTTGGCACCAATTCCTGACGGCTGACTCTCACTCTAACTATTGGACATTACTCCTACTTCAAATGGGTATGACCACCCACATCCTTTCACTGTCACATTGAAGCATACTATATAGCTACCACATACATTTTACAAAATACACATATCCCTTCAAAGTTACAAAATAACGCAATAGATAAAATATTAATTTAAAAAATGTTTTTTGAAATTCAAACTGATTTCATTTGATTGGACTCTGGTGGACTCACTTTAAAAAACACAATTTATTGCACCTTAGAAAGGTCAGTAGCAAAAATTAATTCATGTTCCTCAATAAAAACATTTACAAACTCAAAATCTGTATATATGAAATCAAGTTATAAAGAGAAAGCAATAATTGTACATATTAATTTTATTTCTATTGAAAATATCTAAAACTACATATTCAAAATCTTATTTTAAAACATGAAGAATTTTAACAGTTAATTATCAAAATGTAGTATTAGTTGTGATGTAGTTCACCATCACAGGTAATGTAATGAACAAAGTTATTGTATTTTTTTATCAAGTCAGTGTAGAACACTGTGTAGAACATTGACTTGATAAAAAGATACAATAACTTTGTTAATTACATTAGCTGTGATGGTGGACTACATCACAACTAATACTACATTTTGATAATTAACCATTAAATTTCCGTATATTTTAAATAGCAGAAAAGAAAATCTCAAACATATCTTTAAAAAAATGTACAGAAGAAATTTCCTTGAGCTATTCTTTGTTATACAAAGCTGCAACTGAATTTCCTCATGTCTTTTGAATTCTAAAACTTTTATGTGTAGATAGCTGCAGGAGCCAGCAAACAGAGCTGTAAACAGGGGAGTTTGAGTGGGAGTTTGTAAAGGGAGTTTGGATATTGGGACTTGTTTGGGGTTTGTTTTTGCTGTGGAGGGGGTGTTTTGGTTTGTTTTTGCGTTCACCGGACTAATAGGATTTTGGTGAGAAAGTAGATAAAACACAGAGGCAGTAGTGGCCATGGCCCAAGTAGTAGAGAACACAAGGAGGATGATTGGATGTGGTAGCTGCGGTATGTACATGATTCTGGAGGGGGTACCTGAAAGGAGTTTTGTTTGAATGAAGTGCTGCCTGATAGAGCTGATGGAAGAAAAGATCCGAGGACTGGAGATGCAGGTGGAAACTCTGGTCGAGTTTAGAAGGGGGTTTGAGCAGATGATGGAGCAAAGGCATGACGTGGCTGAAGGCGAAAGCTTAGATATGCAGATGGAAGCAGGATCAAGGGCCTCAGAGGGGGGACTGCTGGGCAAAGAAAATGGACAGTGGAAGCATGTGACTAAGAGAACTAGGCAGAGGAAAAGATGGGTCAGTGAAGGAAAAATAGAGCTCAAGAACAGGTATGTGGAGTTGGAGAATGAAGAAGGGGTACAGCAGGTAGATAATGAAGATGGAAGGGTAAGGAAGAAGAGACAGTGGCTAGTCCCATAGATAAAGGGGAAGAGTTAATGGAGACAACACCAATAATGAGCATTAGGAGGATACAGGATGGGTTAAAGAGTATTACAAGGGAAAATAGGAATGGTAAGGACTTGCAGCCAGAGGAAGCAAGAGATAGACCAGAGAATTGCACTGTCACTAGGAAAAGGCAGGTCTACGTGATTGGGGACTCCTTATTGAGAAGAATAGATAGGCCTGTAACCAGAGCTGATCCACAGAATAGAAAGGTGTGCTGTCTGCCAGGTGCTAAGATATAAGATGTGGAACTGAGGTTGAAGAGGATTAAGGGAGCAGGAAGGAATCCATTGATCATCCTTCATGTAGGAACAAATGATACGGCTAGATTCCCGCTGGAACGAATTAAGGGAGACTATGCTAGGCTGGGGAGGACACTCAAAGAAATTGAGGCTCAGGTGATCTTTAGTGAGATTCTGCCTGTTCCTAGAGAAGAGCAATTAAGATGTGACAGGATTATGATGAGCAATAGATGGCTTAGGCAGTGGTGCTATAAGGAGGGCTTTGGGATGTATGGTCACTGGGAGGAATTTATGGACAGAGGACTGTTCTCTCGGGATGGACTTCACCTAAGTAGGGAGGGAAATAGACTTCTAGGATGGAGGCTGGCTCAGCTGATTAAGAGAGCTTTAAACTAGGAATTTGGGGGAGAGGGTTGGGAGATATCCAGGAAATCTCTACATCGGATTTTAACACTGAGAGGGAGGAAAACGAAGTAAGAAAGGATATAGCTGGGGGTCGGAGAACGTACATGAGGAAGGGTAGGGTGGATACTAGTCTAATAGGTCATATTTTAGGTACAACGTCCATGCCAAATGGGGTAAAGAATGTGAGTGAGGCCAAACAGCAAAAATTAAGATGTTTGTACACATGCGAGGAGCCTAGGTAACAAAATGGAGGAACTAGAGCTATTGGTCCAGGAAGTGAAACCAGATATTATAGGAATAACAGAAAAATGGTGGAATACTAGGCATGACTGGAGTACAGGTATTGAAGGGTATGTGCTGTTTAGGAAAGACAGAAATAAGGGTAAAGGTGGTGGAGTCGCATTGTATATCAAAGATGAGGTAGATTGTAAAGAAATAAAAAGTGATGGAATGGAGAAGACAGAGTCTGTTTGGGCAAAAATCACATTGGGGAAGAAAACTATCAGATCCTCCCCTGGGATAGTGCTTGGGGTCTGTTATAGACCACCAGGATCCAACTTGGATATGGATAGAGACCTCTTTAATGTTTTTAATGAAGTATAGTGATAGAAATGTAGCCGTGTTAGTCTGGTGTAGCTAAAACAAAAAACAGGACTACGTAGCACTTTAAAGACTAACAAGATTGTTTATTAGGTGATGAGCTTTCGTGGGCCAGACCCACTTCCTCAGATCAAATAGTGGAAGAAAATTTGTCCTTTTCATATGTGTTAATCTTTTTAAATTGTATCCTTTGGTATGCATGGTTGTGACAATTTTCTTCCACTATTTGATCTGAGCAAGTGGGTCTGGCCCATGAAAGCTCATCACCTAATAAACCATCTTGTTAGTCTTTAAAGTGTTACTTAGTCCTGTTTTTAATGAAGTAAATACTCATGGAAACTGTGTAATCATGGGAGATTTTAACTTTCCAGATATAAACTGGAGAACAAGTGCTAATAATAATAATAGGGCTCAGATTTTCCTAGATGTAATAGCTGATTAATTCCTTCATCAAGTAGTTGCTGAACCAACAAGGGGGGATGCTATTTTAGATTTGGTTTTGGTGAGTAGCGAGGACCTCATAGATGAAATGGTTGTAGGGGACAACCTTGGCTCGAGTGATCATGAGCTAATTCAGTTCAAATTAAATGGAAGGATAAACAAAAATAAATCTGAGAGTAGGGTTTTAAATTTCAAAAGGGCTAACTTTAATAAATTCTGGAAATTAGTTAGGGAATTTGATTGGAGTAAAGAAATTATGGATCTTGAGGTGGAGGAGTCCTGGGATTATTTTAAGTTAAAGTTGCAGAAGCTGTCAGAAGCCTGTATCCCAAGAAAAGGGAAAAAAATTATAGGCAGGTATGTTAGACCAAGCTGGATGAGCAAGCATCTCAGAGAGGTGATTAAGAAAAAGCAGAAAGTGTATAAGGAGTGGAAAATGGGAGGGATCAGTAAAGAAAACTACCTTATTGAGGTTAGAGCATGTCGGGACAAAGTGAGAGAGGCTAAAAGTCAGGTAGAATTGGACCTTGCAAAGGGAATTAAAACCAATAGTAAAAGGTTTTATAGCCATATAAATAGGAAAAAAACAAAAAAAGAAGTAGGACCACTGATTACTAAGAATGGAGTGGAGGTTAAGGATAATCTATGAATGGCCCAATATCTAAACAAATACTTTGTTTCAGTCTTTAATGAGGCTAATGAAGAGCTTAGGGATAATGGTAACATAACAAATGGGACTAGGGATATGGAGGTAGATATTACCATATCCGAGGTAAAAGCCAAACTTGAACAGCTTAATGGGAGTTAATCGGGGGGGGGGGGGGAGGTGGCAGATAATCTTCATCCAAGAATATTAATGGAACTGGTACATAAAATTGCAAGTCCATTCGCAAAAACTTTAATAAATCTCCAAACTCAGGGGCTGTACCAGTTGACTGGAGAATTGCTAATATAGTTCCTCTTTTTAAGAAAGGGAAAATGTGGTACCTGGGTAATTATAGGCCTGTTAGTTTGACATCTGTAGTTTGCAAGATCTTGGAAAAAATTTCAAAGGAGAAAGTAGTTAGAGACACTGAGGCTAATGGCAATTGGGACAAATTACAACATGGTTTAACAAAAGGTAGATCATTCCAAACCAACCTGATCTCCTTTTTTGAGAAAGTAACAGATTTTTTAGATAAAGGAAATGCAGTGGATCTGATCTACCTCGACTTTAGAAAGGCATTTGATACAGTACCACATGGGGAATTATTGGTTAAATTGGAAAAGATAGGGTATGTCTACACTACCACCCTAGTTTGAACTAGGGTGGTAATGTAGGCAATCAGAGTTGCAAATGAAGCCTGGGATTTGAATTTCCTGGGCTTCATTTGCATATTTTCGGGCGCCGCCATTTTTAAATGTCCGCTAGTGTGGACTCCATGCCGCGCGGCTACACATAGCACGGACTAGGTAGTTCAGACTAGGCTTCCTACTCTGAACTACCGTTACTCCTCGTGAAACGGAGTCCGCAGTAGCGGACATTTAAAAATGGCGGTGCCCGGCAATATGGAAATGAAGCCCAGGAAATTCAAATCCCGGGCTTCATTTGCAACTCTGGTTGCCTACATTACCACCCTGGTTCGAACTATGGTGGTAGTGTAGACATACCCATAGGGATTAATATGAAAGTTGAGAGGTGGATAAGCAACTGGTTAAAGGGGAGACTACAGCACGTCATATTGAAAGGTGAACTGTCAGGTTGGAGGAAGGTTACTAGCGGAGTTCCTCAGGGTAGGTCTACACTACCCTGCTAGTTCGAACTAGCGGGGTAATAGGCATACCGCACTTGCAAATGAAGCCTGGGATTTGAATTTCCTGGGCTTCATTTGCATAAGCGGGGCTCCGCCATTTTTAAAACCCCTCTCGTTCGAACCCTGTGCCGCGCGGCTACACAGGGCACGAACTAGGTAGTTCGAACTAGGCTTCCTAGTTCGAACTACCGTTACTCCTCGTGGAATGAGGGATTCGAACCACGGGGTTCGAACGAGCAGGGATTTAAAAATGGCGGCGCCCAGTTTATGCAAATGAAGCCCGGGAAATTCAAATCCCGGGCTTCATTTGCAAGTGCGGTATGCCTACATTACCCTCCTAGTTCGAACTAGGAGGGTAGTGTAGACATACCCTAAATGCATAAACTTACACTTCTCACTATTAAATTTCATCCTATTGCTATCACTCCAATTTACAAGGTCATCCAGATCTTCTTGTATGATATCCCGATCCTTTTCTGAATTGGCAATACCTCCCAACTTTGTGTCTTCCGCAAATTTTATCAGGACACTTCCACTTTTGGTGCCAAGGCCTGCTAGCACCCCGGCGCGGTGGACGGGGGGTCACTCCCTCCGGAACCCGTCCACCCGTGGACGCCAAAAGCGTCCTGACCCGGGCTCCTTACTCCCTCCCTCCGGGCGGCTCTTGGTGGCGTCGCCCCAACTCCCAGAACTTATCCTGGGTCGGTTGCTCGGATCCTGGGTCGTTCGGGGGAAGTCGCCGGGGAGAGCACCCTGGGCCGGGTCAGGTCTCGGCTTGACTGTTCCCTCTGGGTCCGGCGCGGTGGGGTTCGGCCCTCGTCATAGATGGGGCTGGCCGACCGCCAGTGGCGACGGCTGTTCCTATGGCCCCGGGGCCAAGGTCTGGCCACCTGTCGGCCTGGGTGGCGCTTGGGGTCCGTCCTCGGTTGGGGGCCGCTCCTCCACCGCGGCGAGGAGGCTGCCCCCAACCGCGCCGGCGACGAGCCTCTTCAAAGTGGCCCGCCGCGCCGGCCGCTGCCCCAGGCCCCTCCCCTTCCGGCAGCATGCTGGCCTCCACCCCCGCCACACGCCCGCCTCGCTCCGCCCCGCCCCCGTCCCGTGGGGCCTCGCGGGAGGGGCCAATGCTCCCCTGTCAGTGCAGGTGCAGCAGCAAATGCTCCTGCCGGCTCCTCCGACTCATGCCAGGGTAACGCCGGGGGGCTCGGGACTGGCCACCGGTTCCCGGTGGGGGGTGGCCCCAGCCAGCCTTCCCCCAGGTCAGTGACAGCTCGTCACAGTCAGCAATAAAATGATTAAATAAAATTGGCCCCAAAACTGATCCCTGAGGGTATGTCTACACTACCCTCCTAGTTCGAACTAGGAGGGTAATGTAGGCATACCGCACTTGCAAATGAAGCCCGGGATTTGAATTTGAATCACCCTCTCCACCCAACTCCTGCTTTTAGAGACCTCTATCCTGTCCCCCCTCCGTCTCCTCTTTTCTAAGCTGAAAAGTCCCAGTGTCTTTAGCCTCTCTTCATATGGGACCTGTTCCCAACCCCTGATCATTTTAGTTGCCCTCCCCTCTCCCAGTCTCTCTCTTCCCCTCTCCCACCTCCTTTTCCCAGTCTCCCCCAGTTTTGTTCAATAAAGACAGATTCCATTTTGGAACACAATTGTCCTTTATTTTGTACATCAAGAAAAGGGGCTAGGGAAGGGTAAGTGGAAGGAGGTGAGGAAGGAATGGGGCATGAGCCCCCGATGGGGAGGACTGGGCTGGCTCTGCGGGCTTCTGGGGGTGGAAGCTGTCCTGCAGCCCCCAAATTGCCCCGTCTCCCCAGATGGCAGCCTGCGGCAAGTGCAGCTGAGTGCTGTGATGTGCCCAGTGTGGGTAGTCTGGGCACTCCAAGACAGGACTGCTTTGCAAGTGGGGCACCCCTGAGAACTGTCTGTCCGGGGTGGGGGTCGGGACCCTTTAAGCACAGCCCTCGGCTAGCCTGAGACAGCAGCTCCACGCTCTAAGTCCTCCTCTGATGCCCTGCCGGCACTGCTTCCGGCCATCCTTAAGCCCGGTTCAGGGTCCACTTAATGTGGACTTGCGAGTTCAAATTAGCAAAACGCTAATTCGAACTAGTTTTTTAGTCTGGATCTGTTAGTTTGAATTAGCTTTGTTCAAATTCACTAATTCGAACTAAGTTAGTTAGAATTAGCGCTGTAGTGTAGACATACCCTCAGAGAAGTAAGCAAGCCTGCAGCAAATCCTGAGAAATGGCTGTCCAGGAGGATCCCTTTAAGCACGTGTCTCACATAGCCTTAGGCAACAGCATCCAGAAGTAACTGCTGACCTAACACCCTTGCCTTTTATGTGAGAGAGCATCCAATGAGTGTGGATTCTCTCATTCAAAAAAGCAGATCGCTTTTTCGATCCACTTTGACATATTACCTTTGAAGAGATCTTCTGAAAAAGCTTCTTTTGAAAGAAGCTTGCAGTCTAGATGTACCCGCCGAGTTATAGATCAATTATAGGAGTGGATTGGTTAGGTTCTGTTGCCTGGAGGTCAAACTAGATGATTGCACTACTTGCTCCTCACCTTTATGTCTATGGATCAAGACCACAACAAGGACATCAAAGTTTTACACACAGATATGACCTAAACCAAAACTGTGAGTGAATTCAAGTCTGATTTGTATGGATTACCCTGATCTCTAATATGCATATTTTTATAACATTATCAGTCTGTATTTGGAATCTTTTTGTCATGATTATACTCTAAACATCATGGATATTTGTGAAAATAATTTTCCCAGGATAGAGGAGTTCTCAGAGACACAGAGAGCTTTGCATTATTCATGTACACATATATGGATTTACAATAATTATATCCAGGTAGTGTTCAGGAAACTCAAGCAGATCATAGATCCAATAGCTCAAAATAACTTTTATCCCTTGTATGAAAAGCACAAAAAATATTTTTTTTACATTATGAAGTATAGACAGAAGTAATGATATAACAGAGCTTGATTAACAGTAATCCACATGGGATTTCTAATATGTGTTTGAACAATAACTACAAAAATCATTAAGGGGTATCAGGCTAGTTCTTCCAGTCAAACCTACATTTCTTGTTCCCCTACTTCTGCAGGATTGTTTTGTACAATCCACTTATTGTATTCTTCCATGCAGGACCTTATAAAGGGGCCATATTACCTTTACAACTGTGCCAGGCTAAAAGGTCACAGATACCAGATAATCCCTCAAGTGGCAGGGGAGGAATGTATACATGCTGGGAAAGAGCATCCCAAAGCTTATAGGGAAACCTCGCCCTACAGATCTGAGGGTACCATGCGTGAAGAATGCCTGGCCATCTTCATATCCCTTTCCCACTATTGACTCAGCCCAGTTTGTGGTCATTCTGTGTAGTCCAAAACTGTTAGCTGCCCATCCCCACAGTCCCTATATTCAGTAGACCCAGATCATTGGCTAATGAAGCATTCCTTTCTCCTGGAAAATCTGAGGTTCCCCTAGTAGCACTTACAGCAGCTACTTCCTGTCTTTAACACCACAGGAAGGTATCCACTGCACTCAAATTACCGCAGAACCTAAAAATCATATTGGGCAGGCAGCTCCATTTCAATTCCTTATGTTACCTCCTTTCCATTGGTATCATTGTACCTTTAATCTGCCTTACACTATGCAGCTGAAAGGATCAGAATGTGATAGTTTTATTTAGTGTGTTTTTGAACACCTGTAGTAATGAGGCTCAGCTACTTCCCTTAAGAAAAATTCTATTATCTAATTTATTTCCTTCTTAATATTTCCCTTATGTCTCAGTTGATTTTCCCATTTTCCCTTGCCCCCTTGCTTCCAGTAAATTTTTACCCTCATATACTTACAGGCATTCACGAGGCTGCTCTTGGACACAGTCTTGCCTGACTTTCCTTTTTTTCCACGAACAAATAACTGCAAGCATAGCTTTAAGTCTATGTTTATGGATGGAAATAACAGCTGCTATTTACTGTAGATGTGAGAGAAGCAGATATCTAAATCACAGAACCATAGAATCATAGGGTTGGAAGAGACCCTAGGAACTCACTGAGTCCAACCATCTGCCCAAGGCAGGGTCAGCCCTAACTAAATCATCCCAGCCAGGACTCTGTCAAACAGGGACTTAAAAACATATAGGGATGGAGATTCTACCATCTCCCTAGGTAACCTATGCCAGTGCTTCACCACCCTCCTAGTGAAATAGTTTTTCCTAATATCCAACCTAGACCTCCCCCAATGCAATTTGAGATCACTGCTCCTCATTCTGTCATCTGTCACCACTGAGAACAGCCTCTCTCTGTTCTCTTTGCAACTTCCCTTCAGATAGTTAAATCTCCCTTCATTCTTCTCTTCTGTAGACTAAACACGCCCAAATCCCTCAGACTCTCCTCATAAGTCATGTTCTCCAGTTCCCTAATCATTTGTATTGCCCTCTACAGGACTTTGTGCAATGTGTCCACATCCTTTCTGTAATGGGGGGGGGGGAACGGGGGAGGGGAGGAAGAGGCAGAATTGGACGCAATACTCGAGATGTGGCCTCACCAATACCGAATAATGGGGAATAATCATTTCCCTAGATCTGGTGGCAATTCTCCTCCTAATGCACCCTAATATGTTGTTAGCCTTCTTGGCTACAAGGACACACTGTGGACTCATATCCAGTTTCTCATCCACTGTAATCCCATGCCTTTTTCTGCTGAACTGCTGCTTAACTAGTCAGTACCCAGCCTGTAACAATACTTGGGATTCTTCAAGTCCAGGATTCTGCTCTTGTCCTTGTTGACCCACGTCAGATTTCTTTTGGCCCAGTCCTCCAATTTGTCTATGTCACTCTGGACATATCCCTACTCTGCAACATATCTACCACTTCCCCTAATTTAGTGTCATCTGAAAACTTGCTGAGGGTACAGTCCATCCCTTTATCTAGGTTTGGTGTCGGCAACCTTTCAGAAGTGGCATGCCAAGATTTAATTTTTTCATGGATATGTGTGCCGGGGGGAGGAGAGGAATGGGGGTAGGGCAGGCTGGGTATGGTGACCATATTTTCTGATCCAGCTGCAGCTAGGAAGAGTGATTTAATTTAAATTATAAAACTGATTAAGCATTTTAACTTTCTCATATTAGTTTATCAAACTTCATTTTAAATAAAGTAAAATATTTATTTATTAAATAAAGTAAATTACTTTAATTTTGTGACCAACACAAACGGTTTCAATGTTTTCTTTATTTATGGCAGGGGTGGAGAACTTTTTTGAGTCAGGGGCCAGATTTACTTTTCTGGAAGTCTGGAGTTAGTGGATTTTATAGACCCCCCTTAGGCTCTGGGGTAGGAACAAAAATGAGGGGTTCAGTGTGTGAGATGGGGTTGCCAGCGAGTAGGACAGGGATGGGGTGCAGGATCTGGGAGAGAGGTGGAGTGCAGAAAGGGGAGAGGTTGCAAGGTCTGGATGGGAGGCTGCAAGAAGCAGACTGGGAGTAGGGTGTCTGGCCAGGTGGAGGGAGCAGGAGCATGGCAGGGTGCAGTGCGTGGCCAGGAGAGAGGATGCAGGGGCAAGTGTGGATGCAGGAGCAGACTGATGGTAGGTGTCTGGCCAGGTCAGGGGGAAGTACAGGAGCAGGATGGGGGTAG
Organism: Pelodiscus sinensis; assembly: GCF_052426305.1. Classification (NCBI taxonomy): domain Eukaryota; kingdom Metazoa; phylum Chordata; order Testudines; family Trionychidae; genus Pelodiscus; species Pelodiscus sinensis. The sequence continues at coordinate 29,359,693 of NC_143067.1, read as the reverse complement.
GGTGTCAGGCCAGGAGGGAGGCTGCAGGAAAAAGGGAGGGTGACAGAGCTTATTGAGGGTGCAGGATTTTGGCAGGGGGAGACATGAGTGAGGAGGAAGGGTCTGTGGTGGTCTGGGCATGAAGGGGGACACTTATTTGGCTTTGCATCCCCTTGCGGCAACTGCCATGGCCATGCTGTCCCAGGCCACCTTGGAGGCCCCACTGCCGCTGTTGCAGCCCATGCAGTCAGGGACATTTCTGGAGACCAGAGGTGCCACTGCTGCTGCCACATGGTCCCTGGCTGGCCCTGGAAGCCCCGCTGCCATGCGGTCCAGAGCTGGCCCTGGAGGCCCCACTACCACTGCCATGTGGTCCAGGGCTGATCCCGGAGCCCAGAGACACTGCTGCCACTGACATGCAGTCCTAGGCTATCCCCTGACTGTGTGACTGCTGCAGCAGCACATCTGGTCCCCAGCTGAGGCACAGCTGAGGAGCCTCAGACCTACTACTGCCTCCTCCCACTGCATTCTGACCTGCTGCAAGGAGGAGGGAGTGGTCTCCACTGGCTGCACAGGGGAGGGGGGGTGGGGTTGAGCTCTCTCCCGTGTTTGAAAGCTTGTCTCTCTCATCAACAAAAGTCCAGTAAAAGGTATTAACTCACCCTCCTTCTCTCACTTCATTTTGTACCACATACCTGGAAGTTGCAGGTGCAAAATATAGAGCTGCTTTTTAGAAATCATCCCTTTTGCAATCTTTTTTCTATTATGTGCATACTCAGTTACCATAATCTAATGACATCTTCTCATCTCCTCCAATATTTTTAATACTTTCAAACTTATCAACCTTTTAAAAAGGTCTGTGTATTCAGTGCTATATACTCTACTTTACGTGTGTCCTTATCAATGTCGTCATCAGAATCTCCACATTTTATATTAAATCAGTATAGTATAAGTATTGCTTAGATTTTTCGATTAAAGGGAGTTTCTAGAAGAAAATCTAATACAGGAAAGTTCCCAGCACATGGTGGGACTTAGGAATAAAAACTTAGGAATAAAAAAAAAAAACCTCAGCTGCGCCTAGACTGCCTAAAAACCTCAGCTGCGCCTAAACTTGCCAGCTGTCTACACTGGCCGTTTGAATTTCCGCAAGAACACGGACTTCCTACTGTCTGAAATCAGTGCTTCTTGCGGAAATGCTCCTGTTAGGGCAAAAGTCCTTTTGCACAAAAGGGCCAGTGTAGACAGCTCAGATTTGTTTTGCGCAAAAAAGCCCCGATTGCGAAAATGGTGATCAGGGCTTTTTTGCGCAAAAGCGCGTCTAGATTGGCACGGAAGCTTTTCCGCAAAAAGTGCTTTTGTGGAAAAGTGTCTGTGCCAATCTAGATGCCCTTTTCCGCAAATGCTTTTAACGGAAAACTTTTCCATTAAAAGCATTTGCGGAAAATCATGCCAGTCTAGACGTAGCCCTCTAGTATAAAATCCAACAACCCTAGCCCTCACATAATGCCAGTGCTCCAGACTTTATCTTAGCTCTCCAACACTCTCCAATATAATGGACTATATTATTGTATGCTTTTAAAACATACAACTCATTGCCCACAATTCTGGTATATTTAGGGCTTATTTCATAGAATCATAGAACCATAGAGCTGGAAGAAACCTTAGAAGGTCATCAAGCCCAGCCCCCTGCTCAAGGCAGGACCAATCCCAATTAAATCAACCCAGCCAGGGCTTTGTCAAGCCATTCCACTGCTTCACCACCCTCCTAGTGAAATAGTTTTTCCTAATATCCAACCTGGACCTCTCCCACCACAACCTGAGACTTGTTCTTTGTTCTGCCTTCCATCACTACTGTGAACAGCCTCTCTCCATCCTCTTTGGAACCTCCCTTCAGGAAGTTGAAGGCTGCTATCAAATCCCCTTCACTCTTTTATTCTGCAGACTAAATAGACCCAACTCCCTCAGCCTTTCCTCATACGTCATATGCTCCAGCCTCCTAATCTTTTTGGTTGTCCTCTGCTGGATCCTCTCCAATGCATCCACATCCTTCCTGTAATTGGGGGCCCAAAACTGGACACAATATTCCAGATGTGGCCTCACCAGAGCCGAGTAAAGAGGAATAATCATATCTCTGGATCAACTGGCAATGGTCCTCTTAATGCAGTCCAATATGCCATTCGCCTTCTTGGCTACAAGGGCACACCATTGACTCATGTCCAGCTTATCCATTGTAATCCCCAGGTCCTTTTCTACAGAACTGCTATTTGGTCCCCAGCCTGTTTAAAGATGTTTTCCTTAGTTATAGTTTTTGGGGTTCTTCAGTCACTCTCAGAAATACATCTGAGTAGAAAAGTTAAGCTATTCACTCAAGTAAAAATATTATATAATCAAAATAAATAAATAATATGGCCTAAAGCCATGGCTATAGATAAATGAACTCACAACATCACTCAGAAGAGGGAAAGGAAGTCTATACAAAGTTTTATGCTACCTTTTGTGCTACTCTAGTCCTACACCAGTTCCTTTCCAAGCTGTTCTCTATGGGTGCATCTAGACAGCACCCTTCTGTCGGAATAAGCTGTGCAATTTGCACTTATTCCGAGTCTAGATCAAAAGAGGTTATTTTGAAATTTGGCACTGGCTATACAGGGTGCATCTACACAGCAGGGCTGTGTATTAACTCAAAATAAGCTACATCAATTGCATTGCTTATTTCAAAATAGCTTATTTCAAAATTGGGAGCATCTACATAGCACTTATTTTGAAATAAAGAACTCTTCCTCAAACTTTCCTTAATCCTCATACAATGAGGGTAATAGGAGTTGGAGTAAGAAGTCCTCCAGCTTGACAGTATTTCGACATTATTTCGAAATAACTGCCTGGTTGTACAGACATGGACTAAGTTATTTTGAAATAATACTAGTTTCAAAATAATGTTGCTGTGTAGACGTACCCACGGTGCCAAAGTTGAAAATAAGGCACTATTTCGACAAATCCTTTAACCCTCATGGAACCCCTTATCACTCGAACGCTTTTAAAGATGCGGCATTGCTATTTTAAGATACCTCCGGTATCCTGAAAGAGCAACGCAGTCTAGACATACCCTCAGTGTAAGCAGGAGAAAAATCAGGGCTGTTCAAACTCTGCCCAGTTATCAATGACCCAAATAAATAGCAGCTGGAGATCAGCAGTTGGTTAGGCACCTGGTATAGGAGATGCTACACTGACTCTACATCAATGGAAGACTCCACTTACACTGGATTGATCATCTGTGTTCATGCCTTAGGGTACAGGCCTATGCACACAAATACTCACTAGAAATCTCTGGTTGTTTCACCCTCTATAAAATAGCATTTAAAATAAATTATTATAAGATTCTCTTATCCCATTAACAATTTCAACAAAGAAAAAGAGTGTATTTCCTTTTTCTTTACCTTTATCAATTTCTGTGCATAGTCCTAGAAAATTTTAAAGTAATTCATGGTTGGTGCAAAAATCAAGTAAGAATTTGAATAACTACTCATATTTTGGGGGGGGGGCTCATATGATATCAGATTTTATAATATATTCCCTTTCTCATTGTTTTCTATGATGTATGCACTTAACAATAGCAGTTGACTGAAATCTAGAGTGGTATTAGTCAAGGATAAAGGAATATTCATTTCCAGACTAATCCAAGGATTTACATGAAAGTGGGTATAATATTAGTACATCAAGTGGACAAAGTAATTACTTGTTTTGTTGCATATTAGCCTCAAAATTACAGTCGAAATCCTTAATATAGAATAATCCATTGCTTTCTGTAGTTCTTAAAGAAAAAAAGAATAATTTATAAAAAATAAAGATAATCATCCCAGGAGTCAATGAACTTAGACAGGGATGAATTTGACTTCATCTTCAAGGACTGTGGTAAAAGGGAAGAATTAACAGCCACAAACTAAATGCACTTACTTTTTAATATCTGATTTTTTTTGCATGGTTAGGGGATAATATACATATTAAATCTTATTATAGAAAAATGTTCTCTACAATGAAAGCTTCTTTTTCTTGAAAACTAACAGATGTTTGAAAACAAGATAAATTACATATTTTATTCTATTTTTTTCCTGGAGAGTGGAAAGGAAAACAAATTGTGGCATCTCAAAGGTCATCAGAATAATTTCATATAATAAGATTATGTCTACATTTAGAAACTTTTCCATGAAAAGTCATCATATAATGTATCATTTTGCTAAAGCAGACATGAACAAGTATCTATCTGGATGCAGATTTCCTATTCTTTTTGTGAATTGTAAATACAGTTTATTTCCTGCTAAAGAAGCACAAAGGGTATGTCTACACTACCACCCTAGTTCGAACTAGGGTGGTAATATAGGCAACCGGAGTTGCAAATGAAGCCCGGGATTTGAATTTCCTGGGCTTCATTTGCATAAAGCCGGGCGCCGCCATTTTTAAATGTCTGCTAGTGTGGACTCCGTGCCGCGCGGCTACACGCGGCACGGACTAGGTAGTTCGGACTAGGCTTCCTAGTTTCACAAGGAGTAATGGTAGTTCGGACTAGGAAGCCTAGTCCAAACTACTTAGTCCGTGCCACGTGTAGCCGCGCGGCACGGAGTCCACACTAGCGGACATTTAAAAATGGTGGTGCCTGGCTTTATGCAAATGAAGCCCGGGAAATTCAAATCCCAGGCTTCATTTGCAACTCCGGTTGCCTACATTACCACCCTAGTTTGAACTAGGGTGGTAGTGTAGACATACCCATAGAGTCTTAACAACACTATTATACAAGAAGGAATGGCAGTTTAACCCTTCTGCCTTTCTATAGTTAGGTAATTAAACTGAAGAAGTAATAGGTATTGTGTAACTATAGAGGCAAAGACTGGTGGGCCGAATCTTGATATCCTTACCTAACACAAACCCTATAATCTTTGTTGAGACATTTGTATAAGTAAGAAAGTGGAATCTAGGGTCATGTTCTATTGTAAATTAAATCAATGGGAATTTGGTTGGTTGTCTTCAGATATTAGGTTTTTAGAATCTCCCTGGCCCAGTAATGGGGAACCTTTTTTGAGTTGGGGGCTGCTGACTCACAAAAAACTCAGTTGGGGGGCTGCACACAAGTCAGAAGAAAAAAACAACTCCCAACCCCAAAACATTAGGTCCTCACTGACATGGTACCCACATTTCCCTCACACACCAGAGCCTAGCGGGACCCTGACTAGTAGATTTTATGTGCTCCAGTCCTGTGGGCAGGGAGGGCCGAAGGGAGCTGGAGCACCAGTGAGGGTTCCCCAATGCTGGGGGAAGCCCTGTGCCATAGGTGCTGGATCCAGGCAAACCAGGGGCCTCATCCGGCACCTGGGCCTTAGGTTCCAAACCTCTGCTCTAGCCCATTGAAATCAGCCAAGTCCTGGGTCAGACTTTTTGTTCCTCATTCATGAAAAACTCAGTGCATGTTTGTTGAACTGAGGGCCACATATTTTATCATAGTTTATAGATGTGTATTTGTATGAGTATATACAGATTGGTGTTCTACTAAAATGTCTTCTATATTAAAAATGTTCGATAAATCTGCAAAGCAAATGTGAACGTAAAAACAATCACTTTAAATTTCATTTTGCTCTGAGGGACAACCTCTAAAATGACAATATCACACACCTCCTAAACCTGGTCTCAGGCGATTATCATAGCCATCCAGCAGACGATCCAGTATCCTAGTAAACACTGTAGTGTTGTCTTTAATTTCATCTTGTAATGAAGTTTGTCCATAGCTGAAATCAAAGAGCAGTTAACATTATAAATCATCAATCTACCAGTAACTCTACAAAACAATTCCAAAATCTGCTTAATCTTGCTTACACTGATTTATGGAGACAAAATCTCTTCCATAATACCAGATTGTAGTGCATTACATGGTTCTTTTTCTTAAATATTTTCTTTTTAAAGAACACATTTGGAATAAAAGCTTAGGTTAACACAAGCTCATTTCTACAAATAGAAAGCAAATGGAACATGGTTTCTTTATTGCTTACTCCGTTATTTATTAATGGCTATAATTTTTCATTTTTTTATATTCCACAATGATATTTGTACTTATCAGAAAATTACAATGTATTTGATTTATAACAGTTATCAAGAGCTCAGATGAAGAGAAATACATAATACATTAAAAATGAATGAAATTTCAATACTGATAATATTTTCTAAAATAAAGAGTAAATATATAAAACAGAGAAGTATCCTTCATAAACATTCATGCAGACCAATTGACATTTGTGCAGAGCTTACTAGAGAAAAAGAGTGAGAGCAAAACATTTACTAATATGATGGAATTGTTAATAGATACATACATATTAATCGCTTCCTTAGGGTGGTATGTTTTTACTTTCCTTTTTCCATTAGATTAATTTAAAAAGAATAAATACAATTATTCCATGTAAGTGCATAGTCAAGCTTTGTTTTGACATAGAAACCTTCTTTTTCTGTAAAGCTTGTCTCCCAGGTTCCTATTGCTGCAGTAGTAATTCAGACAGAAGTCCTACTAAAGTCAGTGGAAAGTTTTGTCTGAATAAGGTTGGCAGAATAAAAGTCTTTGAACTTGATTATTGTAATGTCACTCTGGAGTACATCAGGATGAAGTCTGTTTTAATCAATGGCATTAAACAGGCATAAGTGAGATCAGAATAAGTCTTTTAACTACCTAAAGTCCTTCCCAAACACAGGTCATGGCTAATTCTTCTTAATCAACTATTATGCTTGCTTTGGGGCCAAATCTTGTAATTATAGAATCTAGGACTGAAAGAGACCTCAGGAGGAAGTCTAGTCCAGGACCAACTCCAAGTAAGTCATTCCAGCAAGTACTTTATCATCCCTTCCCTTAAAAATGTCTAAGGATGTAGATACCACCACCTCCCAAGCCAACCATTCCAGTGTTTCACCATCCTCCTAGTGAAATAGTTTTCCTAATATCCAATCCAGACCTCCCACCCAAAAAACTTGAGACCTTTGCTTCTTATTCTCTCATCTGTCACCACTGAGAATAGCCTGGCTCCATCCTCTTTGGAGCCCCCATTCAGGTAGTTGAAAGCTGCTATCAAATCTCCCCTCATTCTTCTATTTTGGAGATTCAATAATGCCCAATACCCTTAGCCTCTCCTCATAAATCATATGTCCCATTCCTTTAATAATTTGTGTTGCCCTCTGCTGGACTCCTCTCCAATTTGTCCACAACCTTTCTGTAGTGGAGTGGCGTGTACTCCATCTATTACCATGTGAAACTGCCATTAAACATTGTTGTTGCTAGTGGGATTTGGCCTTTTAATTCAAATTGCTTTCCAGTACATAATTTTGTTATATATATTTATTACTGAACCAGATAACCAATACGGTGGAGCTGCTGAACACCTTTTGTAGGGTGATAGCTTGCTGAAAACTATTAGAAAACTATTAGAAAACTATTACACTCAGCCAACATACTTCCTATATAGACATTAATAAAGAGGGTTCAGCATTCTTCCAGACCTAGTTGTTCTAATCAGCCAGGACCATTTTAAAAAGAAGAAATGGGTATGTAAAATATCAACTATAAAAAACCCTATTGTTTCCTTTTACCTCATCAATTTAGTCTTGTTTGCAGAGCCTACATGCATGAAAATGGGAAACAGTGTATCTGTTTGTATGGCCTTTTCTATGGGACAGAAACATCACTCTTACATTAACTTTCAAAGAGGTTTTGAATAAAGGAAAACACAGATTTAAGCAACTAACAGAATCTACTTTTACAAGTTTTTCACCACCATTTTATTTCATGTGTTGTTTGGAGGGCCATATAATTCCTTTTGTTACTGGGAACCTGTAAAACAAAGATATCTACACTTCTGTTTCTAATGAACAGAATTAAATGACAGATACATTTCCCAATAAATTGTATCAATAAATTAGATCACATTTCTTTTAAGCTACCATAAACAAATATTTTTACTATGATGATTTTCATTTTTGAAGTGATCATTTAAAATGTGTCATCTGAAAATATTTACATATGTCTTTTCAGATGTTACTTTTATGTTAATTTACAAATTACAATGATGTATTATACTTTTCTCCCATGTGCATTTCATTTTGAAAGATCCATTCCCACATCTGCTACAGAAAGGTACGGTACAGGATTTTTCTCTGGATTAAATTCTGCAAAAATACTTATTGTTTATGAACAAACTGTTGTGCATACATATCTCAAGGAGAGCAGAAGGTCATCAAGATTAAGGTAGAAGAAAGTACTCTTTTGTAAGGTTGATGAGAATAAATATATGTGTATCTCTGGGATAAAGGAAGTAAGAAGTGATGGACAAATGGAATGTAATCTGAGATGATGTGATAAAACATAATTATGCCATTAATTCTATTTCTGGGTGTGGAATTTTAAGTACGTTTACTTAATTCCTATTATTTTTCCAAAAGCAAATGTGGTAGAAGATGTTTGGCTTTTAATTAATTTATGTATCAGTATAACATGAGCTGTTTGCACAAGTGTAACAGACAATACATTATAAATTCCATATAACAGCGATATTTTTCCACCGTAAAATGAGTGTCCAAAATCAGGAAACCATTCTTGGTAAAATAGCCTAAATACAGATTTTTATTTTCTTTGAACAGAAGCATCTGATTGAAAAATATGCATTTCCCCTATAAGTGAAATTTTATTTTATTAGAATACTATATTTGCCAAAGAATAAACACAAATCTAAAATTAAAATCAACTGAAGTGCTTGGATAAAATGCCTTCCTAAACAGATATATTTGATGTGAGATATGTACATTTTGAAGACAAATATTGAAGTTACTGTATGTGACTGTGGTTTCCTAAACCATTGCACAATAAAACACTGTATACTAACTCCATCTACAGGTCATTATAATGGTGACACTTCATATAATTTTTCAAAAGCAGTCAAATGTATTTTAATTCTCATTTAAGATTATAGTCCTTTCAAATTAATATACTTCCAGGGAGACGTAATTTCACAATATACCTAGGAAATGAAAGAGCAAGATGAAATACCTAATGAATACTTTACATTATCACTTGTTGGATTTTTAAACAAAGGTATTTTTAAATCTATCTTGTTCATTCAACACATATATTAAACTATATGCATACACTATTTACATCTTTTTTTAGAAGAAACATTCATGAAGAATAGACCTTTTTATCTTCTTGTATCAATCTAAGCTTTTCTGATTGGTCATGAGATAAATTTCTCTACAGATGCAGAATAAAAGATAAAAAAGAAGAAATGATAAAAATCGGTGCATAAAATATTTTCTAAGGCTTATTGATTGTGGGGAAAATATGTCTTTAATGACCTTTATTCATTAGGTAGGATTGTAATATTTTAAAATATAATAAAATACATATTTGCACTCCCATGGACAGTGAATTTTGGATTGTACTTTCCTTTTCAACTATATGCCAGTTTAGCTCATATGTTTAGTAATCAAATAAGTAATAATCAAATAATTAATAATCATGAATGGTACTATCTCTAATGCTAATTCTACACACAATTTATATCAAATAGATTAAACAGTGTGCACTTTCAAACCCATAGTTCTGTGGCAGGGCCTAATCCTGCAAATTCTTAGGCATGTAAGGCCTAAGCAAGGGCTAGTTTCATGGGTAAGAACTTCTTTCATGAGTAAGGGTTTGCAGAAATAAGTATCAAAACTGTTTTATTTAACAAGTTAGGACTCAATAGAGAATCCAATGGGAGTTTTGCCCCTGATTTGGTCTAGAATACTGAATAATAGAAATATCATTCTATTAGATTCCCAATCACAACTGAAATATAGAATACGATCTCATACTCTTTACCATTGAGTAGAAAGGACACTATAAATATTTATATGTATTTAATTGGTAATTTGCTTTAATATGATTCAAACAGTTTCTGTTGAAGATTTTCCTAATCTTAGAATAAAGATGTTATGCAAACAAATTGTAGTTTTCATTCACTGTTCATTATTTAGATTTAGCTGGGATTTGAACAGAGATTACTTCCCTACAGTACACTAAATAGAGCCCAGTCCATGTGATAGTTGTTCTTATGCCTTTATAACAAAGTAAAAGGGCTAAATTTCTTTTTTTAAAAAGCTTTTAAAATATCTGCCCCACCTTCTTCCAGGTAGTGTAGTCAAAAGCAGGGTCCAGGCCCAAAGACAGTCACAAAGAGCTAGAATGCTCTTCATGTTGGATACTGAAAGCTGGAAATGAAAATAAGAAACAATCAACAACCCTTGCACTACAACAATTACTTTGGAAAACACAAAAGGTCTCAAGTAACTTAAGCTAAATAATGTGATGTCAGTCAATGACCTCACTGTACTACTGTCTGTCTTTCAGTGTAAAAACAAAAATGGTGTCCTATCCATTCACCTCTTTGTTTTCTTTTACGGGACTTTTTTTACACACATAGCAGACGGTTTTTAATCTTGTTATATTTCTCTTCAACTTTTTTTAAAATATAGATTACTGAATTAAAGTGCTTAGCAGCAGTTTAATGCCACTGTTCAGGATCCTCCTGAGTTGACAATGTCAAGTATTTTTATGATATCTGGGAATAACCAAATACAGTTGTGTATTTTTTGCTTTTTTTACTTACTTGAGTGCAGATGTGCCATTCAGGGTCTCTGCTAGTGACTGAATGGAGCAATTTCTTTGGTTATAAGTTTATCTTGGCATAATGGACACAACTTTTTTTAGAGACTTTCCTGTTTATAGTCTCTTGTTTATTGAAGCATTATTGTGTAACTAATGTAATGTTTGGACTCGCATTCTGAGATCTGCTGCTAAGTATGCACTCTAGTACTTCCGTCAGGCTAAAGGACACACTTTATTAATCAAACCATGTGCTGAATGCCTACATACAGTCTTCTAAATCTCTAGCCATTTTCACTGCCTGACGCTAGGAAACGTTTCCGCATAAACAGTGGGGATTTTTTTGCCTCTCAAATGGTTCCCGAGTTATTTATTTATTATTCCACAGTTTAATCTAAACAGACACCAATTAAAGTAAAAAGTGAGCGAACCCTATATATTTTCCAGTAAGTCTAGAAACAAACTTGGCTGGTAATTGTGGTATTTATTCAACATTCACATAAATGGCTAGATGCTGCTGCAGATCTATCAATAAATATATTCCAGCACACATATGGTGTACTGGAATCCAGTAACTTTCCAGTGTTCGTGAATTAAAACAAAAGCAAAATCGTAAAAACTCTATTTTCTCCTAAGACTCAAAATGAGGAAAAAAAGTGCCAGATGAATAATGAAATACAATTAAGGTGTTTATAGTGAAGTGATCTGCAGGTAAACATTCAATAGGTTTGTACTAATCTAGGTGGATATGACACTGATTAGATAGAGATCGTCATTTTAAATTGCACAGTTATCATGTCCCTTATAATATGAAATGTAACATCTGTAGTGTTAAAACCACCTACTCCTGTTAACTTTTGTTTTTGCAAAAGATTCCACAGTGTGACAAAAAACCGAATCACTCTCAACTATCTTCCCTGATCTGATGAGCCCCCTCAACCATTCCCCCCTTAAATAAAAGCAGAGAGACATCATAATTGCTGGAGAAGTAGTGTCTAGCAGTCTAAAAATCATATGCAAACATGCATTTTAAGGGAGCATTAGGTGATTCCAGTTCCCTCCATCCATCCCAAACCAGACATTACTCTAAAGATTTTTCAGTTTTCCTATTCAAAATGGGAGGAAGCCCCACACATCTCTGATCATTTTAGTAGCGTCCATTGGAAACGATGCATTTGAATGCCTTTCTTGGTGCACGAGGAGAAATTCGCCTTGCTCTGAGGCGCAGATTTAGACATGTTTTCCTTCCTGCATTTCAACTTTTGTATTTTCCTCACCTCTTCCTGAGAAAGTCAATTTCCCCAGCCTTGAAAATATTTTTTTCTAAGGGACTATTTTCAGATCTGTTCATGTAATAATGCCCACCGATCGCTGCGGTTTCTCAACCTGTGGTGGTGGGGGGGGGGGGGGAGGATTGAAAATGCACCTGCTTAGGGCGGGATGGATTGATCATCTATATACATAGATGTGTTTCCCGAAAAAACCAGAGCGATCAAAGGTTTGTTAGCAATAAATAAACAGTTCTTACCTAGAGCCCTTCTGGGCACAGGTTCGCAGAATCACTGAAAAAGTCTGTCAGAGAAAATCGCTCAAGAAACGGAGGCAGCTTGAAGGTAAGGAGCCTTCGGAGAGGCTGAGGATGTGCTGCGTTCCCCGGCTCTGTTTCAGTCATTCGGTCTCTGCCATCATGGATTCTACTGGTGCTTTGGTGTTAAAGACTTAACACACAAATTTCTTTTCCCAATATTCCGACCACAGCTATACAACAAAAGGTTTCTCTTTACCAAGACTGTAGTAATACGTCCCAGGGTAAACCGGATGTGAAATAGGCTGTGACTTCATGCCAGAGAGATTTTATTTTAGAAAGGAAGGTGGTACCAAGCTCTCATCTACAGACCAATCCGCCCATTTTTTTATATGCAGCACAATTTAACTTCCAGTGCTCTCGCCCTAATCCCTTTCTTTCTGGCTGCAGACTCAAATCCTTCTACAATCTGCAGCATTATTATTATTATTTTCGGGGGGAGAGGAGTGTGCACAGTTAGGGGCTGGGCGATTACATTTGGAGTCTTTTGACACTTGCAGATTACAAAACACCCTGTTTTAAGGCTTTTACATTAAAAATACAACCGATCTGCGTTAGCAGTTAACCTTTGCTCATATAGTTAATCGCTGCATAAATATGAATGAAGTCGAGCTAGGAAATATCGAGAAGGCAGCATAAAGCAAATCTGTCCATCTATATACATAGGCATGGGTAGATGTAGATACAGATATATACAAAGAAATGCATTGTGTTGCCAATTAAACCAAAGTACTATGCATTGTAGATGAAGCCCATACGAAATCAAATTAAAGCCTCTGTTGGTTTGTGCTCATTTAATGGTAGGTGACAGGTTTGTCTAGAGTGGTCTTTGCTATTGACAATAGGGAGAGAACATATTATTTCAGGTCTATTTCTGGGGGCGGGAAATAGCGGTGTATAGAAATTCGTATGAGTGTTTATATGCTGGCTATTTCATGCGTATAGAGATGTGGATCCTGTTCTGTTTCCCGACAGTTTGATTTACCTGCTGTTAATAAACAGCGAGGAGATGAGATTATATTATATCAATTAGAACAAATATTTCCTTCCTACCAAGCTCCACCCCTCTCCTTCAGTGTCATTGTCTTAGGATACATCTGTCACAGCCCTGCAAAATAATAGCAAAATCAGGCGACCAATACGACACAATGATACCCCAGGAAATATTGCGCGCGCCTGCGGCATACGTGAGTCTATATACACATTCCCTTCCCCCAAGAACTGACTGTGGGACTCATCTTTAGATTTTATGAATGGAATGGGTTCGCTTAGGACCCATTGCGGTGTGATGTAGGGAGAGGACCGGTATTACTGGGTCTTTTACTGGGGACCTATTTCAGTAGGCAGCAGGAGCTGTCCATTCAGTTCCAAAGCACTGGGAGCTCTCCTCGGTTCTGCAGCGGACCGAGCTGACCACTGTTTACCATCGATACAGAACTGTCTAGAGAACCCTAAGGTTGCTGAGCGCCATGCTCAACAGCGAGTATTGCCATCTTAGATCAATTTGCTGCATGCCTGTGAAATGGGGTCGCCTAAAAAGCTACACGGACATTTTTGTCCTTTTTAAAATTAGTGAGGTTTTCAGTCTCTTTACAGTGGCTGCAGGTTTTCTGGACTCTACAGGGACTTTGATAGGGTATGAATGTTTTGCTGGCCATAACAGAAGACCTGGAGGACTTTTGTCATAAATGACATTTCAAGGCTAAGAATAGTTCCCATACCTGCAGTTTATTAGATATAACATATTGACAACCCACAGTGGTATAGTGGTCTGTAGCTAATCCCAAAGGTTAGCATCAATTAAAGGCTTAATTAACTTTCCCCTCCACATCAGTAGACTGTGCAAACCAGGGGGTGTGCACTGCTTCAGTGGAAAAGCCAAGATGGGACTTTGGACACATCAAAGTTGGTGAGATTTCATTATACTTTCAGAGAGTATGACCCAATCACATATGCTATAGAAGCTGGTGACCATAAAGTTAGATCATGGCATATCTCAGTATCTCCAGAGTCCTGTAATATTGCATGTGTATGCCCACCACACAGGTGTATGGGCTTTCTTTAGGGTTAACAATATTTAGTGAAAGGGTTAAATGACCCCTTAGTTTTAAGTCAGAGAGAGCTGCAAGGGGGACATATGCAATATTATATCAGTCACACATTGTACAGAAGATAATTTTTGATCATGCTCTTTTCTCATATGCTTACCAGAGGTATTTTTGCATTTCATCATGGAACATGATCCTGCTTCCCCTGGAGTTAAAATCCCTAGTGGTGGCAACAGTCCCAGTATCATGCCCCAATCTTTCTGTACTGATATCTTTTCAAACCTCATATTGTGTAACATTCTGCACACAATACATAACTTCCAATATATATTGCATTATTAGTGTCTGCAACAGACTATGAAGGATTTGAGAACAATGCCATTCATAGCGGTTGCTGGCAATAACTTTCAAGCTGTCAAGGTGCTGGGAAAGTGTTGATGAAGGATTTAAGATATTGTAGCCTGAGCATCTGCTTGGCCTAAAACAGAAAAATGAAATTCCTAATAATATTCCAGGAGCTCTCACTTTCATTATAACATGCACAAAATAGGCAAAAGATAGCTACACACAGAAAATTTTTAAAGATCAGTGGTTGATTGGTACATTCTAGGCTTTGTTTCTCCATATTTCTATTTCAGTTCACCTCATTTTGGCTCAAGGTTGTTCACAGTGCACAGACTATCAAAAGACATTCAAGGAATTGTTAAATGGTTTACAGTCAGCATTTACCAGAGAAATTAGAAGAATGGCTGGTATGAGGCCACTCATGCCTTGTTCCGTGGTAAGATATACTTTCCAAATGCATTGCATTTCAAACTGTTCCTTCCAATGATTGGTATAATCATCTCTACATTAATTGTCTAATTCTACAATTGTTATTTTTGCAGTGAAGTGTTAGAGAATTTTGGCTGACTGGTATTTAAAATTAAAGGAGTATGTCTTGGATGAATGGACTTTAAGGTGGCAGAAAGCTGGCTAAATCATCAGGGTCAATTGGTAGTGATCAATGGCTTGATGTCTAGTTGGCAGCCAGTATTAAGAGGAGTGCCCCAGGGGTCAGTCTTGGAGCTAGATGTGTTCAACATCTTTATTAATGATCTGGATTTGGGAATGGTTTACACCCTCAGCAACTCTGCAAACAACACTAAGCTGGGCAGATATACTGAGCAGTATTTTAAATAAGCCTTATTGAAGGCTCAGGAACAAACCATCTCGATGCTCAGTAAGAAAAGCAAATATGGTAGGCAACCAGATTGGCTTACCAGGGAAATCCTTGGTGAGCTTAAACACAAAAATGAAAATTATAAGAAATGGAAACTTGGATAGATGACCAGGGAAGAGTATAAATATATTGATCAAGAATGCAGGGGAGTAATCAGGAAGGTGAAATCACGATTGGAATTGCAGCTAGCAAGAGATGTGAATGGTAACAAAGTTTTCTACAGGCATGTTAACAATAA
This sequence comes from Pelodiscus sinensis, assembly GCF_052426305.1. Lineage (NCBI taxonomy): Eukaryota > Metazoa > Chordata > Testudines > Trionychidae > Pelodiscus > Pelodiscus sinensis. Next base: position 29,343,961 of record NC_143067.1, on the reverse strand, counting down.
GAGGGTCATCAGAGAGGGTGTGGGGCCCTTACTGGATGAGGAAGGTAACTTAGTGACAGATGACATGGGAAAAGCTGAAGTACTCAATGCTTTCTTTGCCTTTGTCTTCACAGACAAGGTCAGTGCCCAGACTACTGCACTAGGCAATGCAATATGGGAAGGAGGTGGGCAGCCCTCGGTGGAGAAAGAACAGGTTAAGAACTATTTAGAAAAGCTAGACATACACAGATCCAAGGATTTAATGCATCTGAGGATACTGAAGGAGTTGGCAAATGTCATTGCAGAGCCTTTGGCCATTATCTTTGAAAACTTGTGGAGATCAGGAGAGGTCCCAGATGATTGGAAAAAGGCAAATGTAGTGCCCATCTTTAAAGAAGGACAATCAAGGGAAGTACAGACCAGTAAGTCTTACTTCAGTCCCCAGAAAAATCATGGAGGGAATCATCAAGGAATCCATTTTGAAGCACTTGGAAGAGAGGAAAGTGATCAAGAATAGTCAGCATGGATTCATCAAAGGCAAGTCATGCCTGACCAATCTGATTAGCTTCTGTGATGAGGTAAGTGACACTGCAGAAATGAGGAAGTCAGCGGATATGATATACCTTGACTTTAGCAAAACTTCTGATACAGTCTCCCACAATATTCTAACCAGCAAGTTAAGGGAGTATGGTTTGGATAAATGGACTGTAAGGTGAATAGAATGCTGGCTAGATTGTCATACCCAATGGGTAGTGATCAACACCTTGATATCTGGTTGCTGGTCGGTTTCAAGCGGAGTGCACCAAGGATTGGTTCTAGAGCCAGTTTTGTTTAACTTCTTTATTAATGATCTGGATGAAGGGATGGATTGCAGCCCTCAGCAAGTTTGTGGATGACACTAAGCTAAGGGGAGAGGTAGATACGTTAGAGGGCAGGGATAAGGTGCAGAGTGACCTAGACAAATTAGAGGATTGGGTCAAAAGAATTCTGATGAGGTTCAACAAGGACAGAATAATCTCAAGGATTGTTACAGGCTGGGGATCAACTGGCTAAGTAGCATTTCAGCAGAAAAGGACCTGTGGATTACAGTGGATGAGAAGCTGGATATGAGTCAGCAGTGTGCCCTTGTAGCCAAGAAGGCTAATGGCATATTAGGGTGCATTAGGAGGAGCATTTCCAGAAGAGCTAGGGAAGTTATTATTCCCTTTTATTCGGCACTGGTGAGGCCACATCTGGAGTACTGCATCTGATTCTGGGCCCCCCACTCCAGAAAAGATGTGGTCACATTGGAGAGGGTCCAGCAAAGGGCAACCAAAATGATTAGCGGGGTGGAGCACATGACCTACAAGGAGAGGCTGAGGTATTTGGGCTTATTAGTCTGCAGAAGAGAAAAGTGAGGGGGGATTTGATAGCAGCCTTCAACTTCCTGAAGGGAGGTTCCAGAGAAGATGGTGGGAGGCTGTTCTCAATAGTGATGGATGGCAGAACAAGGTGCAGTGGTCTCAAGTTACAGTGTGGGAGGTCTAGGTTGGCTATTAAGAAAAAATATTTCACTAGGAGGGTGGTGAAGTACTCGACTGGGTTACCTCAGGAGGTGGTGGAATCTCAATCCCTAGAGGATTTTTAAGACCCAGCTTGACAAAGCCCTGGCTGGGATAATTTCATTGGGATTGGTCCTACTGTGGGCAGGGGGTTGGACTCGATGACCTCCTGAAGTTTCTTCCAGCCATAGGATTCTATGACTGGAGGGTAGGAGTAGAGTCTGGAGGGTAGGGTGACGTAGACAATTTGGAGGATTGGCCAAAAGAAATCTGTAGAGCCCTTGAACGCCTACAAATATCCACTTTATATCTGTGGGTATCCTCATCCACGGACATGGATGCAGATATTCACAGCTCATTTTTATGGATACAAATGAAGATATGGATACACATTTTGTATCCACATAGGGCTCTAGAAATCTGATGTGGTTCAACAAACACAAATGCAGAATCCTGCACTTAAGATTAAAAAAAATTCCATGCACTGCTATAGGCTGGGGACCCACTGGATAAGCAGCAGTTGTACAGAAAAAGGTCTAGGAATTATAGTAGACGAGAAGCTGGATATGAGTCAACAATGTGCCTTTGTTGCCAAGAAGGTCAACTGTAATTTGAGCTGCGCTAGTTGGAGGATTTTCATCAGACTGAGGGAAGCGATTATTTCCCTCTGTTTAGCATTGGTGAGGCTGAATCTGATGTATTGCATACAGTTTTATCTCCCCTCCCCACCCAGTTACAGGGCCGGCCCAAGGTATTCTGGTGACTCGGGCATGGGTGCGCAGCACTGCCCCCGGGTGCATGGCGTATGCGTGGCCCGGCTACAGCTGCTGGCGCGCAGCCGAGGCCCAGCCCCGGTGCACACGGTGCATGCTCGGCCTGGCTACAGCTGCTGACGTGCATCCCAGGGCCCACCCTTAGGGCGCACGGCGCAAGCGCAGCCCAGTCCAGCCCAGCCGTCGCACGTGCCGGGCCGTGTAGAGCCCCGCGGCCATGGGGGGAAGGGCTCTGCTGGCCGGCGCCACGGGGATGTGGGCGGGCCGGCGCTGTGGAAGCCAGGCGCGCAGTGCCTGATGGCAGCTGTAAGGGATGCCGCGCACCCCTTAGAGCTGCCATCAGGCACCCCGCAGCAGTTGGCGCCCTGGGCAGCTGCCTGACTCGCCCATGCCTCCATCCGGCCCTGCCCAGTATAAAAGGTTCTGGACAAACTGGAAAGAATCCAGCAGAGGTCAACAAAAATGATTGGTGGCGGGTGCATGACTTAGGAGGAGAGACTAGGTATGAGTCTTATTTAGTCTGCAAAAGAGAAGTATAAGGATTTGATAAGAGCCTTTAACTTCATTTTTGGGGGTTCCAGAGAGGATGGAGCTAGACTATTCTCAGTGGTTGCAGATGACAGAACAAGAAGCAATGGTCACAAGTTGCAGTGGTAGAGATCTAGGTTGGATATTAGGAAAAAAACTGTTTCACTAGCAGGATTGTGAAGCACTGTAACAGTGGTGGAATCTCCATCCTTAGAGACTTTTAAGGCAAGGCTGGACAAACCCTTGCTGGAATGAGTTAGTTGGGGTTGGTCCTGCTTAGAGCAGCTGTTGGATCTGACCTCCTGAAGTCTCTTCAAATTCAAATATTCTATGATTTTATTTAAAATAGGACCCTTAGTTGACATTGAAATAGTGAAGTGTCTTTAGTGACACACATTCCATTAGAATCTGAAGGGCTACTTCTAGACCGGCATGATTTTCCGCAAATGCTTTTAACAGAAAAATTTTTCTGTTAAAAGTATTTGCGGAAAAGAGCATCTAGATTGGCACGGACGCTTTTCCACAAAAGCACTTTTTGCAGAAAAGCATCAGTGCCAATCTAGACGCAGTTTTGTGCAAGAAAGCCCCAATCGCCATTTTCGCGCTCGGGGCTTTTTTGTGCAAAACAATACCGCGTTGTCTACACTGGCCCTCTTGCGCAAAAGCATTTGCACAAGAGGGCTTTTGCCCTAACAGGAGCAGCATAGCATTTCCGCAAGAACACTGACAATCTTACATGAGATCGTCAGTGTTCTTACGGAAATTCAAGTGGCCAGTGTAGACAGCTGGTAAGTTTTTCCCCAAAAGCACCTGCCAGTCTAGACGCTGCCAAGATGTATGGCTATGAACCCCTTGCACTGAACTGAAAATTCCAGCCTTATGCATAAAGAGTTATATTTGTTACAGTAACAAAAAGTCATGTAATTGAAGAAGATATTGTAAATATAAATACATTTTTAACATTAGGCCTTCTTTCTCCAGTTGTTCATTGCAAAATTGCACAAATAAATAGACATTCATTATTTTATGTGTTTTTCTCATTCAAATAAATGACTGCATCCATTTTAAAGAAATGTGGTTACTATAATATTACACTTAGAGGAAATATATTTCATGCCACAGTTTCATCTGTAGTATATTTAAGATAAATTCTATTGCAAATCAGTGGAGCTACACTGGAGATACTGAAATGGCAATTGCTACCACACTTTTATCAGTTTACTAACACTGGGATATAAAATAAAAGTGTTTTGTTTCTCTTTTACTTGGACACTCAGGATTATATGGAATGGTTCATTCTGCTCTTGTATAATTGCTGTACTCCAAAGGATAAGAAGATTTTGGGGTTCTCCCTGGGTGAAGATATTGATTTCAAATAAGAAGCAGCACATTATTTCTTTAATTCTTTCCCTTAAAAATATAGCATAAAACCAATCATTTTCCCTATGTGGCTGAGATTCCAGCCCATCAGTTAGATCTATAGCCCAACTTTTCCCATTTCCTTTCAAAGCCTGTTAGCACGGACCTCATTTCAATCAATAGGAGATGATAAAAATATTTGCATTTATTGAAAGAAAAGGATTGGTTTATGATGTGCTGGGATTATAAAATAATTGCTGTTGAAAAAATGGAGATTCCTAGCTTTGAAAGAAAGAAAGCAATTGACAGCATGTTTTTCAGAGTAATTGCCTCCAAATAGGATGTATTTGCAAAGAATGAAAAGGAAATATATTGCAGGTCTTTTACCATTCTTAGTCTGTTCTGGTCTCAAGGGCATGTTCCAATGCCCATTGAGATTAATGGGAGTTTTCCATTGACTTCAGTGGGTTTTGGAGTGTATCCTGTGTCTAGGACTAGGTCTACACTGCAAAGAAAAGTTGGAAAAAGATATGCAAATTGCAAACTGCAATTTGCGTATCTTTTCCCGCTTTTCTTTTGAAAGAGGCTTTTCCAAAATTTAGTTTCAAGAGGGAGTTTGGAAGGGGAGTGGGAAGGGGGTGAGGTACACTCACCATTCTTTAAAACCTTTAAACTAAATTATAATCAAAACTTCCTGATTTAAATAGAAAAACCCTACCAGTAACCTAGGTAGCTGTAGGAGAGAATTCAGGTAGAAGCCCAGCAGCAGCATGGGATCTATCTTGTTTATTACACTCAGTGTAGCATGTATGACAGGGTTGCCAACCATCAGTTGGCAACACTGTCCCTGAAGCCAGCAGGCCCTGCCCCACAGGGGCCCCGAGGTGACCAGGGGACCACACTTCCCGCTCCCTGCCCCTCCCACGGACAAGCAGGCCAGGGAAGTGTCTGGCTACAGTGGGATCCCATGGGTGGGAGAGAGGCATGACACAGCTTTGGGGGTCAGGGTGGCTGAACTGGAGGAGCTAAGGGAGGCAGAGCTGTATGTTGATAAGGCTTTCCAGGACACTGTAGAATTATCCCACCTCCGGTCAGACAGCCCCTGCGCTGTTAAAGAGAATGAAAGTCTCAGGGAAATAGAGCAGTCAATGGGAGCAGAGGGAAACCTTCCCATAGTTGGGACCTTCCTTCCAGATGATGTTGGAGTATCCTCTCACACTCAGGTTACCTCTTCGGGGGAGGGAACTCCAGTCATTAGGAAAAGGCAGGTGTTAGTAATGGGATATTTGATCATTAGAAACATAAATAGCTGGGTTTGCAATGACTGGGAGAACCATATGGTGACTTGCCTGCCTGGTGTGAAGGTTGCGGATCTCTTGAGGTATCTACATATACTTATGTGTAGTGCTAGGGAGGAACCAGTGGTCGTGGTACATGTAGGTACTAATGACATAGGGTAGGGTAGCAGAGATGTCCTGGAGGCCAAAATTAGACTGTTAGGAAAGAGACTGAATTCAGGACTTCTATGGTGGCAGTCTCAGAAATGCTTCCAGTTCCACGCACAAGGCCAGGTAAGCAGGCAGAGCTTCAGAGTCTCAATGCATGGATGAGATGATGGTGTAGAGAGGAGGGGCTTAGATTTATTAGGAACTTGGGAAACTTTTGGAATAGGGGCAGCCTGTACAGGAAGGATGGACTCCACATAAACCAAAGTGGATCCAGATTGCTGGCACTTAACATTAAAAAGGTTGCAGAGCAGTTTTTAAACTAAGGGTATGTCTACACTACCCCGCTAGTTCGAACTAGCGGGGTAATGTATGCATACCGCACTTGCTAATGAAGCCCGGGATTTGAATTTCCCGGGCTTCATTAGCATAACCGGGGAGCCGCCATTTTTAAATCCCCGCTGCTTCGAACCCCGTGTAGCGCGGCTACACGGGGCTCGAACTAGGTAGTTCGGACTAGGGTCCTATTCCGAACTACCGGTACTCCTCGTGAAACGAGGTGTACCGGTAGTTCGGAATAGGCACCCTAGTCCGAACTACCTAGTTCGAGCCCCGTGTAGCCGCGCTACACGGGGTTCGAAGCAGCGGGGATTTAAAAATGGCGGCTCCCCGCTTATGCTAATGAAGCCCGGGAAATTCAAATCCCGGGCTTCATTAGCAAGTGCGGTATGCATACATTACCCCGCTAGTTCGAACTAGCGGGGTAGTGTAGACATACCCTAAGAGATGGGAGAAAGCCGATTGGTGCAGAGGAGCACATGGATCAGACAGAGACATCTATTAGGGGTGGTTCTATTAATAATGATGCTCTAGGTTCTAGTCAGGAGGAGAGGATGGAACTATGCATCAGATCAGAAAGAGTTCTTTTGGAAAAAGGTGTGTGTGGAGGTGGAAGAGGCTTTTTTTCTGAAGAAGAGAACCCTCCTGGCCCACACAGGGAGCAACACCAGGTCCCAGGACCCAGCCAATGGCAGCAAATGGCATGTGCCCTCCTGGCTGGAGCAGAGATCCTGTGTCTCCTCAAGCTGTGGGGGGAGGAGGAAACCCTGCAGCATCTCCACTCGCAGATCAGAAATGCTGATATCTATGGCTGGATGGCCAAGACCTTGGCAAAGAGGGGACACTGCTCCCCAGACTTAGAATTGGTCCAGAGTAAGGTCAAGGAGCTCTGCCAGGGCTACACCAGGGCCAGGGAGCTCTCACTCTGGGGCAGGACCCCACTCCTACCCCTACTAGAAGGAGCTCCATCATATCCTGGGGAGGTGGGGAAGCCCTTTCCCACCCATTGTGGGACTTGAGACACCTGTCGTCACTCGCCTGGAGCTCTCTGCCAAGGAGGAGAAGGAAGATGAGGGACAGCAGGTGCAAGAGGAGGCAGTATGGTGACCCTCACGCTCGAGCCGGTACGTCAGGGCCTGGACGTGTTGCAGGCATCCTCTGACAGCGGGGAGGGATCACTAGGTGAGTGCTCTTAGTTTTACACACATATACAGGGCAGGAGAGGTGGACGTAGGAGGGATGGGGTACAATTGTCGTTCGGCCTTCTTGGCCTGGCCATCGTGCTGCAGTTGGTGCACATGGAAGCACAATGCAGTGCCGGGCTGCAACACACAGCCTCAGGAGCACCCCTGGGATTTTCTCACAGACTCAGGGGAGGCCATACACATGTGCGACCCCTTGCGGGGGGATGCTCTTCCACTGGAAGCAGGCTGGGGACAAGGGTGCAGGCATGACCCCATACAGACTGAGCAGTGCTGCACACAGCACACAGATATGCCTGCCTGCAGAAGGCACGACCCACTCCCACGTACAACACTGCCATGTGTGTGCAGGCCCCATGGAGGGCAAGGCTGCGTCATGCCTCTCTCCCATCCATGGGATCCCACTGTAGCCAGACACTTCCCTGGCCTGCTTGTGCATGGGAGGGGCAGGGAGCGGGAAGTGTGGTCCCCTGGGCACCTCGGGGCCCCTGTGAGGCAGGGCCTGCTGGCTTCAGGGACAGTGTTTGCATGGATGACTGACTGTCTCCCCTTCTTTATTCTCCACAGCTGGACTAGCCATCACTGAGGGTCGAGCCACACCAGCCGAGGCAGCTGCCTGACTTTGAGGGAGCCACACACACACAAGGGTGCACGAGGACCTCCTGAGGCAGCATATGAGCATCCTTTGCGACATGCAGCAGACCCTGGTGCAGAAGGCCCTGGAGGATGTGAGTGGTGAAGCCACATGTGGGACTAGCTTGTGCGGCAGGATGCCAATATGTGTGCCTCACCCATCCAGGTTCTTAGCCTCCCTCCTTCCTCTCCTATCCAGGTTCTCAGCTCCCCTCCTCCTGAGCTGATTTTATTCAAAGAAAAAGACAAAGTTTGTTTTGTCAAATCAAAACAGGTGTGTTAACTGAGAATTAAGGAAAAGGGGAAGGAAGAGATTCTGGTGGAAAAGGGATAGTGGAGCAAGGCCTCTAGTGGGGAGACCTTGAGGAGAGTTACTGGAGTCCTTGAGAGAAACTTTCCCTCAGAGCCTCCTGGATGCGTACCCCGCCTGATGTGCCTGGCAGATGGCAACTGTGCGCAGTTGATCAATGGCTCTCCCTTTCTGGCCGGCCTATGCCCCCAACCCCAGTAGGAAGGCCTCCCTGTTGCTCTCCACAATGTTGGGGAGGTCACAACACACCTAGATGACCTCAGGGATGTTGTGCTCCCCCATGTCGAGGCGGGTCAAGAGGCACCTGAACCTCACCTTCAGGTGCCCAAAGGCACATTTCACGTGGATGCAGGCCTGGCTAAGGTGGGCATTGAATTGGTCCCTGCTGGTGTCCAGAGAATCGGTGTATGACTTCATAAGCCACGGCATGAGAGAGTAGGCCATGTCCCCCATGATGCACAGTGGCACGTTCACATCCCCGATGCAAAATTCACGCTTGGGGAAGAATGTGCCAACCTCCAGCTTCCTGTAGAGGCATGAGTTTCTAAAAATGTGGGCGTTATGCACCTTGCCCAACCACCCAAAGAAAATGTCTGTGAAGTGTCCACGGTGGTCGACCAGGGCCTGCAGGACCATGGAGAAGTAGCCCATGCAGTTTATGTATTGGGCTGCTCAATGATTTGGTGCATGGATTGGGATGTGGGTGTCTTCAATTGCTCCCTCGCAGTTAGGGAACCCCAGGGCAGCAAATCCAACAACAATCAGGTCCAGGTCTCCCAGGTGGATGACCCTGTGCAGCAGGGCTGAGTCGAAGGTCCTCACAACCTGCAGAAGGAGACAAACACACAAAATAGAGAATGAGAAGGAGTGCTTGAGCCCTTGGGAGGTGCCCATCCCCCTCTGCTCCCCCCCTCAAATATCCCAGGAGCCATCCCCTATGAGGCTGCTTCCCAGCAGGGATGTGTGAGGGCAGGACGGCACAACCCCCAAGGGGTGGGGCTTTCTCCTCACCTCCAGTCTACCCCAGCACCTCCACCCCTCTTTCCCTAGGGTCCCCCTTTCCAGGACTCCCCACCCCTGCAGGGACTGCAGCCTGAGAGTGTGTTACCTCCAAAAGGAGGGCCCCGACGGTGGACTTCCCTATGCCAAACTGGTTGCCCACCTATCGGTAGCTCTCTAGGGTAGCAAGCTTCCAGACAGTAATGGCAACCCTCATTTTCAGGGGGTTGGCAGGCTGCAGGTGGGTGTCATGTCGTTGGAAGACAGGGGCGAGCCAGACACACAGCTCCAAAAAGTTGGCCTCCCATATGTGGAAGTTTTGGAGCCACTGCTGGTTGGCCCACTGTTCCATAACCAGCCGGTCCCACCAGTCGGAATGGATGTCCAGCCTCGCCACTGAGGGGTGAGGTTGCAAGAGTCTTGCTCCCGCACACAGGGAGAGGGTCTCAAGGATGGACTCCGTGTCGAGCTTGTGTAGGTCCATAAAGGCAGCCTACAGAAACTGCAGCATGGCCATTTGGGGCCATCGCATACCCAGAGGCACCTCTGGCTCCATGGCAAGAAGAATGCTGTGGCATCCAAAAGCTGGGCAACTAGAGCATGCACTGCTAAAGCTTTGCTGTCCCTCGGAGAGGTAGGCAAGCAAGCAAATGGCTGTCCGGGAGGTCTCTTGAAGCACATTTCTCAGCTAGCCTTAGGCAACAATGCCCAGAAGCAACTGCTGACCTAGTGCCCTGCCTGAACTGATTCCATGTGGCGTTATATGCAAACCGGTAAATATGGATGCTCTCTTTTGAAAAAGTAGATTACATTTTCATTGTGCTTTTGCTGTGTAGATGCTCTCTTTCAAAAAAATCTCTTGTGGAAAAGCTTCTTCAGAAAGAAGCTTGCAGTCTAGACGTAGCCAGGGCCTTCCACTGATTTGGAAGCAACCAGAGATGTAACTTAACGCAGCAGTTTATTCCATCCTGGCTACAAACCTTTCTTTCTTTCTTTCTTTCTTTCTTTCTTTCTTTCTTTCTTTCTTTCTTTCTTTCTTTCTTTCTTTCTTTCTTTCTTTCTTTCTTTCTTTCTTTCTTTCTTTCTTTCTTTCTTTCTTTCTTTCACTTTTAGATTTTAGATGCTAAAGGATTGGCAACAGGATTTTTGGGTATGATCTGAGTTGTATATTGACCTAGATGTGTGGCTAGTCCTTTGGAATCAGAAAACCTCTATTTTAAAGAGACACTCATATTTAAATCCAGTGTTTTTGGGGCGATACAAAGACTGGAATGCCTCGGAAAACTGCTTTTATGACTTCTTGTTAGCCAGTGTGGTGAGAAAAGTTTATGTTTGTGACTGGATTGGTATATCTTATAAAAGAATAAATACCAGCATTTTGGGGGTATATTTGTCCTGTTTCTCAGCAGTGTAACCTGAATTTGGTGTTCTCAGTTGTGACCCATTAAGTTACAGTGACCTACAATTACATATATATCTTTGTGTGTGGATAGTATACACACAGCATAAATATGTAAAATTGCTGACATGTTCCAGGAGAAGTGCTCTTATATGATGTGTCCTGAATAGCCAAAGGATCAGAATAAAGCAAATGAAACCAAGAGATTTACGCTAAACAGCAGATCAGATAAAGAATTAAAATAATGTCCATCTGTTCCAGAGCTTTGAACTCTGTTAGTTACAAGTCTTGCTCATGTGATAAAACAAATATTTTGTGTGTGTGTGTGTGTGTGTGTGTGTGTGTGTGTGTATATAAAATTAAGATTTTATTTTTAATGAATGTACTCCATACATATATAGAAGTGTTGCTACTCTCCCTTCATAGACTTATGGAAATTCAATTAGTTAGATTTATTTTTAACTTCAGTATACAACAGCACAAAAAAAGAGTGATTATCTCTTGACAGATAACATTTCTACAGTTGACCGCTGATGATATCAGTCAGGAATATATACATATGATGCCTCCTTTTTTTTTCTTTTTTCCTTAAAATAAATGAGTAGAAAGGGGAGAAGACTTGATTGGGAAATCTTGATGAGAATCTTTATAAGAATACATTTGACTGTTCTCAAAGAAACACCTGGATTTGAGATACTATATTCCAGGGCTATTCAACACACGGCCCACAGGATGCATTCAGCCCACAGCCTATTTGTTTGCAGCCCAAACAGTGCAGTTTGGGTTTACACAGGATTCAACACGCAGCCTGAGGGTAGGATCCTTTGAACATGGCCTCCACTGGGAACATGCTCCACAATGGCGAGGCATTTCCCAAGTGGGGTAAGCATTGAAAGATGCAACTGGATGGGCTGGCTGGAACAGATGGGTACAGGGTGTCGGTATTTCTAGGCCCCAGGGAGGAGGTGCTGGGAGCATCAGAGCATTGTGTGAAAGAAGCTATTGCATATATTTTTGCATATATATGCAACCACACTTAAGTTGTGGCCCTCGGCATGTGCTGTGAGTATCATTGTGGCCCCCGGAGCTTCCTAAGTTGAGTAGCCCTGCTAAATACCATTAAAAAAAATGGATGTTCTTTTTGAGTACATGTTGAAAGACTGAAATTTACATTTATTTCGTACCAAACAATGAACATATTTCGTACCAAATAATTAGGACAAAGTACTAGAGAACAAACTAATGGCAAAAACCTTAAAAAATGCTAAAATGCTAAAATGCTCTGATACGGTTTGCCAACCTCCTGTAAAAAGTCACTTGCAAATTTATGACATCAGTCATGAAGTGTTGTTAGCACCTAAGACAGCAACCTACATTTTTAGTTTCACAAAATTAATTTTGTGGTGGTATCTGAAAATAGCAAGATACACCAAATTAATTTTGTGAAACAGGTTGCAATCATAGGTGCTAACAACACTTCATGACTGATGTCATAATGGAATAAAGCTATTAGAATCCTTTTTAAAAAGAAAATTTAGAATTTATATACAGCGACACCAAAAAGGAATCAAGATCTTGGACAAGGGTATGCGAGGCTTTAAAAGACAAGAAAGGAATATAAAAATCCTGTAACTTATAACTATATAGCCCAACTTTCTGTAAGCTTTTGTGATGGTGGCCACTGATGAAATATGAAGCAGGTCTAGTTCAAACTCTTTTTCTTCTTCTCTATTTTGGAAACAACTGGGTTTTCCTGAATGCAACATTTCCACCTTATGGCAAATATTCCCTCTGCTTCACCCAGCCCTACTGATGAGGTGAAAACATCCAAACCCTATTCCTTTCCAGAGCCTTTATAATCCCTTTATAATAGCTCACCTAGGCTTTACTATCACAACTATTCTCCATTCAGAACTACTGAAATCAATTGTCTGGCTGAATTGGAGCCCTGGTCTACTGGCTTGCTATCTGTCCTAGGACAGGTCATTTAAATTAACCTTCAATCATTACTCAGCTAAAACTCTCTTAGGATATGTCTACACGACAGCACTATTTTGAGCTAACTTAATTCAAATTAGTTAATTCAAACTAAGCTAATTCGAATTAATGCATCTAGACCTAAAAACTAATTCGAATTAGCGTTTTGCTAATTCAAAATAGCATGTCCACATTGAGTGGACCCTGAACCGAAGTTAAGGCTGGCCGGAACCAGTGCCAGCAGGGCATCAGGTTAGGACTTAGGGTGTGGAGCTGCTGCCTCAGGCTAGCTGAGGGCTGTGTTTAAAGGGAGCCGACCCCCACCCCGGACAGACAGTTCTCAGGGTTCACCTCTTGCTTGTCTACCTCGATGAGGGACAGCAAAGCAGTCATGTCTTGGAGTGCCCTGAGTACCCACACTGGGAACATCATAGCATTCAGCCACCAGCCCGGCTACACTTGCTGCAGACTGCCATCCGGGGGGGGATCAATCGGGGGGCTGTCAGGATCCAGAAGGCCCTGCAGGAGAGCTTCCACCCCAAGGAGCCCGCAGACCCACCCCAGTCCTCCCCATCGGAGCCTCGTGCCCCATTCCTCCCTCACCTCCTTCCACTTACCCTTCCCTAGCCCCCCTTCCAGATGTAAAAAATAAAGGACACATGTGTTCAAAAATAGGAACTCTCTTTATTTAACAAAACTGGGGGGGTGGGATTAACCTCAGGGGAGACTGGGAAAAGGAGGTGGGAGAGGGGAAGAGAGAGGGTGGGAGACTGGAGTGCGAAACCTGGGAGGAGGGAGCTGGAAGGGGGAAGCCAGGGAAAGAAGGAGGGGAAGTATAAAACTATGGTATGCCATATCTTCCGTACTGTGTACAGATGTGGTCTCCTTACCACAAAAAAGATATTTTGGCCTTGGAAAGGGTTCAGAAAAGGGCAACTAAAATGATTAGGAGTTTGGAACAGGTCCCAGCTAAAGAGACTGGGGGTATGTCTACACTACCCCGCTAGTTCGAACTAGTGGGGTAATGTAGGCATACCGCACTTGCAAATGAAGCCCGGGATTTGAATTTCCCGGGCTTCATTTGCATAAACGGGGAGCCGCCATTTTTAAATCCCCGCTTGTTCGAACCCCGTGTAGTGCGGCTACACAGGGCTCGAACTAGGTAGTTCGGACTAGGGTTCCTATTCCGAGCTACCGGTACACCTCGTGGAACCTAGTCCGAACTACCTAGTTCGAGCCCCGTGTAGCCGCGCTACACGGGGTTCGAACAAGCGGGGATTTAAAAATGGCGGCTCCCCGCTTATGCAAATGAAGCCCGGGAAATTCAAATCCCGGGCTTCATTTGCAAGTGCTTTATGCCTACATTACCCTCCTAGTTCGAACTAGGAGGGTAGTGTAGACATACCCTGGGACTTTTCAGCTTAGAAAAGAGGAGACTGAGGGGGGATATGGTAGAGGTCTATAAAATCATGAGTGGTATAGAGAGGGTGAATAAAGAAAAGTTCTTCATTAGTTCCCATAATATAAGGACTAGAGGACACCAAATGAAATGAATGGACAGCAGCCCCGGGGGAGCCACCAGCCTGGTCCCGGGAAGAGGCGGAGGGCTGGGTGGCAGCGGGTGGTTGGCTCATGCCGTGCCAGGTGCAGGGTCTGCTGGCTGGGTGCTGGCAGGCTTACAACTGGCACAAGCACTGTAGCCAGACCGTGCACCTTTAAGGTCTCCGGGGCCAGGAGGGAGGCAGAAAAGTTTCCCTGGTTTGCACCAGAGTGGCCACCAGGGCAACCTGGGAAGGGCTAGCCTCCAACTAGTTCGAATTAAGTGGCTATACAGCCCTTAATTCGAACTACTTAATTCGAACTAGGCATTAGTCCTCGTAGAATGAGGTTTACCTAGTTCGAATTATGCGCTCTGCTAGTTCGCATTAAGTTCCAGCTAGCAGTTTGCATGTATAGACGCTATTAAAGTTAATTCGAACTAACAGCTGTTAGTTCGAATTAACTGTAGTATAGACATACCCTTAGATGTCAGTGGCATTTTTGACTGAGTAAAGACTGCATGACCTGGGTATTTATAAGAGTGTTCTTCAGTAATTATATAAAAGTATATTAAACCTTTTGGGGTACTTGGATTAAATTAATATTTTATATTTGGATGTATGTATGACACAACATGACACAGTATGTACTTTATGACTGCTGAAGCAGTAAAGTGTGGATCAAGCTGTAGAATGGTGATTTTAGTCCTGAAGCAATTTTGCACATAGTGGTCATCACATTTATTTATGTGTGTATGGTTTAGATTTAGAATGTACATAGCTAATCTACTATTTAAACAATTGAGAAAACACTTGAGTATTATCCTGGAGAGTTACAGATTCATATTTTATTTCTAAGTGACCTTTCCTGATAAAATGTTGATGCAGTCAAGTGTGATAAATGTGTAGGTGCTTAGGTACTGCTCTAAATCTTGATCATATTAAAAAAGTAATGATGTCAGTGAAATGTTATACTTGAATACTCATCTTTTGCACTTCCTTACATGTTTAGATGTTCCTGATAAAAACAATATTTGTTATAGTGCACACTGGTGCATTCAGTTTTATTGTATGTCCATGATTTTTTTTAACATTGCAAAAATTCATTTTTTTCAGAGTCACTTCATTCAAAAGCACCTGAAAAAATTTTCTGAAGGGTTAAAAAAAGGGGGGAAATATCTTTGCTTAGGGATCAAGCATATGAAATCTCAATACAAAAGCAGAATTTGTATTTTCAGACAGTTGTTGAACAATGACAATACACATCATAACTAAATTCTTACACATTATACACATTATAACTAAATGTATGCTATTCATTGCCAAATGGATGCTCTGAGAATTCCATTTTTTGAGAAAATCTTTCATTTTAACACCTTTGATAACCCAAGATAGTATAATTTATATTTTAATAAGTACTGGAGAAAGTTTTTTAAATAGTCATTAACCTAAGCAATTTTGTATGTCAAGGACAAGATTTTCAGCTAATATAAATCAGTGTATCTCTATTAAAGTCAACGTGCTTCCATTGACTTGCATCAATTGAATTTTTAGTCCATGAATGCTACTCTGTTGAAATAAGTCATCATGCGCTGCAGATGCTTAGGGTCATTTGGGAACAGTCAGTTAATTTAATGTGAATACATATTTAGCATTTCCATTCTTTACTCCCTTCTTTCATTTTTTGTTAATATATTTCTTGGTATCTTGGATATTATTGTACACTTTTGTCCATTATGAAGTTTGTTCTTCATGACAATTAATATCTATATTTGCTAGTCTACTACATAAAGTATAGGCTGTGTCTACACTGCACCCCTTTTCTGGAAAAGGGATGCAGATTAGACACTTCAGAATTGCAAATCCGCGGGGGATGTAAATATCCCCCGCGGCATTTGCATTTACATGGCTGCCACTTTTTTCCAGCTTGGGGATAAGCCGGAGAAAAGCGCCAGTCTAGATGCGATTCTCCGGAAAATAAGCCCTTTTCTGGAGGATTTCTTATTCCTACTTGAAAGGGCTTATTTTCCGGAGAATCGTGTCTAGACTGGCGCTTTTCTCCGGCTTATCCCCAAGCTGGAAAAAAGCGGCAGCCATGTAAATGCAAATGCCGCGGAGGATATTTAAATCACCCGCGGATTTGCAATTCCGACTCGTCACATTAGCATCCCTTTTCAGGAAAGGGATGCCAATGTAGATGTAGCCCTGATGTATTTTGAAAAGTGACTTTGTAAAAATGTTACTTCCTTAATCAATCATTTTACTCCCTATTTACTGTTATGGCTACCTAAACAAAATTAGAGACAAATTCTGTCTTTCTCTACAATGGTGTAACTGCAGAATAACTCCATTGAAATCAATCCAGATATACTGGATTAAAATTGGTATAAATGAGAATAAAATATACTTAGTACTGCTATGTAAACTTGGAGTTGATAATAAATACAGTTATAGGACCAAATTCTACCCTTTTGAAGGCAAAAGCATTGCACCTAAGGGCAGGTAATGAAAACATTGTGTTTGCATAAGTTTAACTGGGGGCAGAGCTTGGCCTACAGAATCTTTATTACTAGCA
Organism: Pelodiscus sinensis; assembly: GCF_052426305.1. Lineage (NCBI taxonomy): Eukaryota > Metazoa > Chordata > Testudines > Trionychidae > Pelodiscus > Pelodiscus sinensis. The sequence continues at coordinate 29,327,364 of NC_143067.1, read as the reverse complement.
AAGATGCATAAGTCACAAAGAATTCAGACTTACTTTAAGATTAAATGTCGAGCTTGCAGGTAATGAAATTACTTTTTTCTTATACACTGTGAACCTTTGCTCTGGAAGTCACTATGCTTAATTTCAGATGAAATTCATACTTTAAAGCAGGGATGGGGAACCTTTTTTGGGTCAGGGGCCACTGACCCACAGAAAAGTCAGTTAGGGGCTGCACACAAGTGAGAAACAATAAAAACCATCCCTCATTAGTGTGGGCTCCCCTATGCTTGGGGGAGTCCCGAGCCTCGGGGTTGGATCCAGGAAAGACAGGGGCCTTAGGTTCCCCACAACTGCTTTAGAAAGATAAAAGTCTTAGAGTGAAATCCTGGCTCCATAAAAGTCAGTAGCAAAATTCCCATGAACATTCAAGGGGCTAAGATTTCAACTTGAATGATCACATGCTGACAAATGATCAATACTAATTAGAATCTTTAAAAAGCTGTGATTCAGAATAAGATCTCCATTTCCCATTGCATTATCCATTACACTTCCCCGTACTTCCCCACTTCTGCAATATTTTGTAAAAAATGAAATAAACGAATAGATTATGCAAATTCTAAATAGCTAGTGGGCCACTGAGTTTAAAACTCAAAAAGTGTCTTGATCTGTCCAATTATTTGGCTTTTTTTTAATAAGGTAGGTAAGCAGGACTCAGTTTTGCATCCCTAGATGCTGCCGCCTAGTATTTACTCACAGAGGTGGTCCCAAATATTCCATTTATAAAAACTGTAGATGCAAGCCTATAGAATATTTCACCTAAGAGAAGTATAAGACTTTCAGTTATTTATGTAGCTGGATATGCCTACCTTAACCCAACCTTCCAAGTCTAGTGTAGACCTGGCCTAATATTACACATAGCTTTAATTCAAGCATCTTTATAAGAAAGATTCTATGATGACATGTTAAGACTGCGACATAAAGCAACAGACATTATGACACATTTTGGTCCCTAAGTAGTAAGCAACTAAATAGTTAATCACATTAAAGAGAATTAAGGTTTCATGAATTTCTCCTATATTATGAATGCTGCCACAAGGCTGCATGGTTGACATTACATACATGGATTAAAGACAGCGACTTTACTATTGTGTCTGAAATATATCAAACAGCCTTGCTTTGTATTATATGACAAAATAGATGCAAAATGTCAGTAAGACAAGATTGATGCAAACTACAGTGTACATCAGATGATAGTAGCATCAGACTGCTTAGTCTTGGGATTCTTTTACAGAGTAAGAAGGAGGAAATGAGTAAGAGAAGAAAGGTTTTAAAGCAATCACTTGAAGATAATAGTCCAGCAGTGTGAGGAATCTAGAATGCAAAGGAAGCACCTCTCAAAATGCAAATTGTAGCGTAATTAAGAACATAAGAACATAAGAATGGCCATACTGGGTCAGACCAAAGGTCCATCTAGCTCAGTATCCAGTCTGCTGACAATGGCCAATGCCGGATGCCCCAGAGTCAGTGAACAGAACGGATAATCATAACATGATCCCTCTCCTATCATCCATTTCCATCTTGTGACAAACAGAGGGGAGGGACATCTTTCTGCCCATCTTGGCTAATAAGTATTTATGGACCTAACCCCCATTAATTTATCTAGTTTTTTCTTGAACCGTGTTAGGCAATGTCTATACCAGAAAACTATTTCAAAATTACTAAAATCAACTTAACAACTCCCAATTTAACAAAATTGAAATAGTGTGTCTCCATTATGGAGAAGCACTGAAATTAGTTAGAATTATTCCAAAATAGTGTGTTCACATTGAACGGAGCCTGCTTTGGACTTAGGGTACGTCTAGACTACATGCCTCTGTCGCCAGAGGCATGTAGATTAGGTTACTAGACATAGGAAAATGAAGCGGCGATTTAAATAATCGCCACTTCATCTACATTTACATGGCTGCCGCACTGAGCCGACAAACAGCTGATCAGCTGTTTGTCGGCTCAGCGCGATAGTCTGGACGTGCGGGTGTCGACATCAAAGGTTTTTGTCGACCACCCAGGCATACCTCATCCCAGGAGGCATACCTGGGTGGTCGACAAATACCTTTGATGTCGACACCTGCATGTCCAGACTATCGCGCTGAGCCGACAAACAGCTGATCAGCTGTTTGTCAGCTCAGCGCGGCAGCCATGTAAATTTAAATGAAGCGGCGATTGTTTAAATCGCCGCTTCATTTACCTATGTCTGGTAGCCTAATCTACATGCCTCTGCTGACAGAGGCATGTAGTCTAGACGTACCCTTAGAGTCCTCAGAAGCACTCTGAGGAGGGCACCAGGAGCAATGTTCCGGAGGGTGTCTGCCTGCATGGCCACGCACAAAAAATTCTAAGCCCGCCCACCTCCTTCACACAGCCGCACAGCAGCATTCACCTTCCAGCTGATGGTGGTATGCTTAATGTACTTGAAATTAGACTCCATTCTCCCATACTTGTAATGAAATAAAAGAATCTTTAAAAATGGAAGGAAAAAGAGATTTGCTGTATTACTAATCATAAGCAGTAGAATATGGAAAATCTAAACATTCTTCAGTATTGTACAAAGCACAGCCATGGGCCATCTAAAATATACATCTCTGTATTACTCTTAGCTTTATAAAGAGTGTTAGGGTGAGGGGGAAGGTTGTCTGATTTTGAACCAGAAACCAGAAGCTGCTGATTGTGCTTCTAATAGTAACAGTAACAGCACAGGTAGGAAGAATGCTGTGCAACTCTTCCTTTGTATTCTTCCTTGAAACTTTATTAATCTGAAATTATTATTTGCTTGGTGCTCTCTGTGAAACTACTGACAGTGACATTTTTACTACTAACTGCAATTAAAACTGTTGTCAAATGCATTCTTCATCTCCCAATACTGATACAAACATTATTTACCAGCTTACCATAAGCTTCTTGTGCTTCTGCCATAAATTATATGTGCCATTAATAGTACCCATTTCTGGTTACTCTTCCCAATACAGCCCAGAAGACATATTCCATTTTAATTTTGAGTCTGCATGTTCCTTTGGAAGATTCAATGAATTAACTGTAGATGCACACTGATAATAAATAGTTCTCCGTAGCTGGTGATTTATCTGGCTAGGATACTGTAGTAGTGTCTTTAACTATGCACTGAAGACATTTGTCTAAATATTGAGCTTGAATTGTCCCAATGATGGTTCAGGTACATGTGATTCTGTTCAGCATGTATACACAGCGTTCTGAAAAACTGCAATTTTCAGGCCGTTGCAGCTCAGTTGTCTGTGAGAAGATTTGGCTATGTCTACACTGGCCACTGAACAACAAAGCTTATGTCCTTCAGGGTATGTCTACACTACCCCGCTAGTTCGAACTAGCAGGGTAATGTAGGCATACCGCACTTGCAAATGAAGCCCGGGATTTGAATTTCCCGGGCTTCATTTGCATAAGCGGGGAGCCACCATTTTTAAAACCCCGCTGGTTCGAACCCCGTGAAATGAGGAGTAACGGTAGTTCGAACTAGGAAGCCTAGTTCGAACTACCTAGTTTGTGCCCCGTGTAGCCGCGCTGCACGGGGTTCGAACCAGCGGGGTTTTAAAAATGGCGGCTCTCCGCTTATGCAAATGAAGCCCGGGAAATTCAAATCCCGGGCTTCATTTGCAAGTGCGGTATACCTACATTACCCCGCTAGTTCGAACTAGGAGGGTAGTGTAGACATACCCTCAGAGATGTTACCCCTTGCCTCCCAAGACAAAAGTTTTACAGTGGCAAGTACCAGTGTGATCAGTTTGTGGTGGGCAGGAATGCTGTCCTGATGACAGTGTGAATGCCATTTGTTGGGGGTGGAAGTATTTTGTCAGCAAAAGAGCTAATAAACAGCAACTTCACTGCCTGACTTTTAGTGGCATGCATATGTTGCCACTGATCCCAGGAGTTAGTGCCTTGCCAGGCCTGTCAAGGGTGGGGGAGGGGGAAAGAGGGCAGTTTCCCTGGGACGTTAGGTACATCTACATTGCACCGGTAGCTCAAAACAAGTTACACAATTTGAGCTACACAAATTGGTAGATTATTTCAAGTGTATTTTGAAATAGCTTGTTCTGAAATTTGACATTGTCTACAGATGGCTACCCAGGTCCTGGAGCCACTGCTGCTGAGCATACCCCTCAATCTCCTGGATACCATGGAATGCCATTTCTGGTGGCAGGAGACAAGCTCAGACTGGTGGGACAGAATTGTCCAGCAGGGATGGGATGATCAGCAGTGGCTGCAGAACTTCCTTATGGGCAAGGCCACATTTCTGGAGCTCTGCAACTAGCTCACCCCTGCCCCACCATTCCTGTGTAGAAATGGAATGGAAGCTCGCCATGCCAGACAGCTCCCACTTAGTCAGGAACCAGTTCAGCATGGGGAAATTGACAGCTGGGGCCATATTCATGCAGCTAGCCATGGCCATCAACCACATTCTGCTATGGATGGTCATCACTCTGGTCAACATAGATACCATAGTGGACAGCTTTATCATCCTGGGCTTCCCAAATGCGTGCGGTGGGGCATAGACAGCATGCACATCCCTATACTCGCCTCCAACCACAATGCCTTGAACTTTATCAACATGAAGGGATATTTCTCCATGGTCCAGTAGGCCCTCATGGATTACAAGGAAAGCTTCACCGACATCAACACTGGATAGTTGGGAAAGGCACATGACTCCCGCATCTTCCTAAATTGCTGCTTCTTCCAAAATATGCATGCCGACACTTTTTCTCCTGACCTCACCATCAGAGTGGGGCGGTGGACATGCCCATTGCAATTCTAGGTGGCACAGTGTATTCCTTGCTCCCCTGGCTCATGAAGCCCTATATGGGCAACCTGGACCCCAGCAAGAAACAGTTCAACACCAGGATGAGCAGGTGCTGCACGGTCATGGAATGTGCGTTTGGCTGTTTAAAAGGAAGGTTCAGGAGTCTCCTCACCAGTCTGGACCTCAGCAAGTGCAACATCCCCTCCGTGGTGCCAGCCTGTTGTGTGTTCCACAGCCTATGAGAAAGCAAGTGGGAGACTTTTCTAACAGGGTGGGGGGCAGAGGCTAAACATCTTGCCAGGGAGTTTGGGCCAGTGGACACCAGTGCCATCAGGAGAACACATCAAGGGGCTGTGCTCATCAGAGAGGCCTTGAGGAAGAGTTTCATGCAAGGCCAGTTCTAAGATTCTCCATTGTGCCTCTCCACAAGGGGCCCCCACATTCCCTGTGTGTGCATTTCATTCCCCACCCCTCTCTTACCCTGCCCTTCCTTCCCATCTTTCCCCCTCCTTCGCAAAGCAAACAATAAATCCCAGGAAAACACAGGACTCTTTACTGAGGGGATATGCAACAAGCGAAGGCCTGGGTAAAGACCCTGGAATGGGGAAGGGAGACTCAGGGATGCAGCTTGGAATGGCACCTGCCTCTGGGTGGTCTGGCGGCTTTGGCTCTTGGGGAGCTGTGACGAGGCGGCCCCCGCTCGTCCCTGGGGCGCCGCCGAACAGGCCTTGATAGGGGTAAAGGGGGGGGCCTGCCGAGGCTGCGCGGCGTGCACGCGAGCCGCGCCGGGACAGGGACAGCTGACCGCCCCCCCCGAAGCGGTAACGCCGTGTCCGCCGGCGCCGAGACAGCGGGGGGGCGGCATCCCCCCGCCGTGAGTGACAGGAGAGCCGGCCAATGGGGGAACCGGACGGGCGGTAAGGGGAACGTCCGCCCGGTGACGTAAGGGGACGCGTCCGCCAGGCGGGAGATTTAAAAATGGACTCCCTTCCGCTCAAGGGGAGGGAGGAGAGAGGAGTTGGGCGGCAGCCGCGCGCAGGCTGGTTGCCAAAGGGGTGGGGGTCTGGAGGAACCACCCCCTTTTCTTGAGCCCAGACCCGACAGTTCCCTAGGCTGGGGAGCTAGCCCAGCGCCAAGTGCGGGCGTACGGACGCCCGGCCGCCAGCCCGACGGACGAACCCAAGGTGACCACCCCGAGGAGGGGGGCGGAAGGGCACCTGAGGAGGGGAAGGAAGTGGCCCAGGGCAGAGCTCATTGGAGCTGGCGGGCTGACGCGTTTCGGCAAGGAGCCCCGTCAGCCGGACCGGAGCTAAGTATCTCCGTGTCCTTAGGGCCCTGGGCTGGGGCCCGTGAGTGAGGGCGGGCCCGGGCCCCCCTTTCCCTCCCCCTCTCCCACGGGAGGGGGAGAAGCATTTGAGCTAGGAGCCGGCCGTGCGGCGTCATAAGGCACGGCCGACCACCAGAATCACTCCCGGGAAGACGGGAAGCCTGATCCCTGAGGGGGAACCAAGCCCACGCGGGGTGTGGGCATAGGACCCAGAAACGGGGCCGGGAAGGGCACCCGTACACCTGGTGGAGAATGTGGGCACATATGGGTAGAGGTCCCAGCCCCTGGTAAGGAGGGGCATAAGCACCATTGAGCGGAGCACATTGACGAAAAAGTTTTATTGCAGCCGAGACCGGGGGGGAGCCGTGGGGCCCACCGCCTCCGGAAAAAGGCCCAAGGGATGGACCCGGCCCAAGTCCTGGAGTGGATGAAAGCCGCCCACCGGGAGAGCCAGCAACAACAGACAGCCCTAATCCAACAACTATCTACGCAACATCAGGAACACCAGCGGCAACTACTGAAGGAGTTAGCCGAGCAATTCAAGGAACAAACCCGGCTCTCGATGGCTCAGATCCCGACGGCAGCGGCACGAGAGGACGACTCGGAGGAGATGGGAGAGGCAGGTCCCCGTCCGAGTATCCAGCTGACCAAGATGGGAGCCACCGACGATCCAGTGGCCTACCTGACGACCTTTGAACGGGTGGCGACGGCGGCAAGGTGGCCGGAGAGCCACTGGGCGACTATCTTGGCCCCTTACCTGACGGGCCAGGCCCAGTTGGCGTATCGTAGCCTCAGTGATAGAGACGCACTACATTATTATAAATTGAAGGAAGCCATCTTGGACCAGATGGGGATCACGCCGGAGACATATCGGCAGAAATTTAGGGGTGAGCAATACCCCCCCGGGACGCGGCCCCGGGTCGTAGCGCAACGCCTGCGAGAGGCAGCATGGAGATGGCTGGACCCCGAGCAACGCACCGGACCGCAAGTGGCCGAGCTTGTGGTCCTAGAACAGTTCATCAATATTTTACCCAGTGGGGGTGCCCGCTGGGTACAAAGACACCACCCCTCTACGTTGAGCGAAGCAATAGAACTAATGAATGACTACGAAGCCGCCGAGGGGTGGGAGCGAGGCCATAGGCCGGAACGGCCTCCCCCCCCGGCGGGCAGAACCGACAAAAAGCCCCCGTCCCAAGAGAAGTCCCGAAAGGAACAATAAGTGGGACGCCGGCAGAGGATCGATCAGGCGACCATTGGCGCCGTCCTGGTCACTACCGCCGCGGGAAGGCCAACGAGAGGGAGGTGGACGTGCGACGGGACCGGGCGTAAGCCCACCAAGACCACCCGCGCCAAGGGGTCCCTGTTTTCGCTGCGGGCAGGAAGGACACCACATTAAAGACTGCCCCTTCATGGACTGCTCGTACGCGCAGGCCTTGGCCGGGGACGGGGTACCCACTACGGACGGTAAGATATTGCGAGAGGTGAAGATTGGGGATAATCTAGTGACAGCCCTAGTGGACTCGGGGTGCAGCCAGACCATGGTGCGGGCCGAACTGGTTCCCCAAGGGGGGCCCCGAGGACCACCCGTGCAGGTACAGTGTGTGCACGGGGATACACACCAGTACTCCACGGCGTGGGTACAACTGCACGATGAGGGAGAAGATAGTTGGTGCTATGTGATACTTGCTCCTCGCCTAGCGTATCCGGCCCTATTGGGCCGTGATTGGACTGGATTTCGTAGGGCGGTGGGAGAGTGGCAAAGGTCCGAGGGCTCGGGCGAGGAGGGAGACCGCATAGCGGCCCTTGGGGAGGCGCCGGCAGGCAACGCCCCCACGACCCCGGAGGGGGGAGGGCCGAACCCCGAGGAGCTGGGCCACCTGGAGCTCGATGGTGGGGACTTCCTCCAGGAGCAGAGAGAGGACCCCACGCTACGCCATGCCTGGGATACGGCGCGCGAGGAGGCCGAGGGGCAAGCGGAGACAGCCGAAAGACCGGCGGGACCACACTTTGAGGTACGAGCGGATCGGCTGTACCGGGTAGACGAAGGGGGGGTTGAACAGGGCACCCGACGGCAACTGCTAGTACCCCGCCGGTACCGGTACCCCCTCATGGAGGTGGCTCACGCCAACCCATGGGCCGGACACTTAGGGCAGGAGAAAACAGTGAAGCGAATACTGCAGCGTTTCTACTGGCCCGGGGTGTACCGCGAGGTGTGGGACTTTTGTGAATCCTGCCCCCAATGCCAGAAAGCGGGACCCCGAAACGTGCCAAAAGGCCCCTGGTCCCCCTCCCGGTAGTCGATGTTCCCTTCGAGAGAATAGCGATGGACATGGTGGGGCCCCTCGATAAGTCAAAAGCAGGTCATCAGTACATACTGGTCATCCTGGACTATGCCACCCGGTACCCGGAGGCGGTGCCCCTCCGAAATACACATGCTACCACCATAGCGACAGAATTAATGAAGTTGTTCTCCCGAGTCGGACTGCCCAGGGAGATTTTGACAGATCAAGGCACGAATTTTACCTCTCGGGTAATGGCGGAATTGTGCCGACTGTTCCAAATTAAGAGTATAAGGACCTCGGTGTACCACCCCCAGACGGATGGGCTGGTCGAGCGATTTAATCGGACGCTGAAGGGCATGCTACGGCGGTTTACCGAGCAAGATCCGCGAGACTGGGACACACTATTACCAGCCCTATTATTCGCCGTGCGAGAAGCCCCGCAGGCGTCAACCGGGTTCTCGCCCTTTGAATTATTGTATGGGCGACAACCGAGGGGCATATTGGATGTAATCAGAGAAAGGTGGGAGGATCAAGAAACTCGGGTGCGTGGGTCGGTACAGTATATTCTAAATTTGAGACAGAAGTTGAGGTCCCTCGCGGAGGTGGCAAGGGACAACTTAGAAAGTGCACAGGAGGTGCAGGCCCGATACTACAACCGGGGGGCCCGGCTCCGGGTTTTTGAGCCAGGCCAGCGGGTCCTATTACTCCTCCCTACGCCAGGGTCAAAACTTGTAGCTAAGTGGCAAGGACCCTTTGAAGTGGTAAGACGCATCGGGGAAGTAGACTATGAGGTCAAGCTGACGGGAAGGGCAGAAGGCACTAAGGTGTACCACGTGAATCTATTGAAAGCGTGGAAGGGTCGGGAGGCTATGTTTATAAATCCCCTGCCCCCAGACCCCGAACTAGGCCCGGGAGGGGTAGAGCAGACCACCCCAGGTCTTTTACAGCTGGGGGACGACTTAGACCCAGAACAACGGACGGAGATGGAAGCCTTGCTGCACCAGTTCCCCGACGTGATGACAGAACAGCCCGGACACACCGCAGTGGCCTATCACCACATCGAGACGGAACCGGGAAAGAAGGTACGAGACCAGGTACGACCCTTACCCCGAAAGATGTGGGAACCGGTGAAAGAGGAGTTACAGAGGATGATCCAGTGGGGCGTGGTGGAAGAGTCGTATAGCGAGTGGCGTAGCCCGATAGTTTTAGTACCCAAACCGGATGGGTCGATGAGGTTCTGCATCGATTTTCGTAAAGTGAACGCCCTCTCCTGATTCGACGCGTACCCCATGCCACGGGTAGACGAGCTGTTGGACCGCCTGGGGGGCGCACAATACCTGTCCACCCTCGATCTGACCCGGGGCTATTGGCAGATCCCCCTGTCCCCTCCATCCAGGGAAAAGACGGCCTTCTCAACCCCCTTTGGGCTGTACCACTTCGTCCGAATGCCCTTCGGCCTCCATGGGGCAGCCGCCACCTTTCAGCGGCTTATGGACCGGGTGTTAAAGACTCATGTCCAGTTCGCCGCGGCATACATTGACGATATTGTCGTATATAGTAAATCCTGGGCTGAGCACCTACAGCACGTGAAGACCATACTACAAGAACTCCGCCAGGCGGGGCTGACGGCGAACCCACGGAAATGCCATTTCGGTGAGAAGGAGGTCTCCTATCTGGGCTACACAGTCGGGAGGGGTCGGCTCCGCCCGTTGGTCGAGAAGGTAGAAGCGCTGCGCACGTTCCAACCACCCCGGACCAAACGACAGGTTAGGCGGTTCTTAGGGTTGGCCGGCTATTATCGCCGCTTTGTGCCTAATTTTGCAGCAATAGCGGCCCCCCTAACGGACCTGACATGGGCGGCACTCCCCCAGAAGGTACGGTGGTCGCCGGAGTGTGAAAAGGCCTTCCAGGAGCTAAAAGATCGCCTAACTCAGGCCCCAGTGTTAGCTCAGCCCGACTTCAGTCAGCCCTTCACCCTATACACAGACGCCTCGGAAACTGGAATAGGGGCTGTCCTGGCACAAGGGGAGGGTGCAGACGAACACCCTGTCATCTATATCAGCCGCAAGTTGTTCATGCGGGAGCGTAAGTACGCAACAGTCGAAAAAGAAGCATTGGCTGTGAAATGGGCAATTGACCTATTAAGATATTATCTTCTAGGCAACCGGTTCCGAGTCGTGATGGACCACGCACCCCTACGCTGGCTGCAGACAATGAAGGATACAAACGCCAGGGTGATGCGGTGGTATTTGTCCCTACAGCCTTACGCGTTTGATGTGGCCCACAGAGCCGGAAGCTTACATCAAAACGCAGATTTCTTTTCGAGACGGCACGAGGAGGAGGAGGAAGAAACTACGGAACTAGAAATGGTGACTGACTTGGGAAGGGGGGTGTGTGACGAGGCGGCCCCCGCTCGTCCCTGGGGCGCTGCCGAACAGGCCTTGATAGGGGTAAAGGGGGGGGCCTGCCGAGGCTGCGCGGCGTGCACGCGCGCCGCGCCGGGACAGGGACAGCTGACCGCCCCCCCCGAAGCGGTAACGCCGTGTCCGCCGGCGCCGAGACAGCGGGGGGGCGGCATCCCCCCGCCGTGAGTGACAGGAGAGCCGGCCAATGGGGGAACCGGACGGGCGGTAAGGGGAACGTCCGCCCGGTGACGTAAGGGGACGCGTCCGCCAGGCGGGAGATTTAAAAATGGACTCCCTTCCGCTCAAGGGGGGGGAGGAGAGAGGAGTTGGGCGGCAGCCGCGCGCAGGCTGGTTGCCAAAGGGGTGGGGGTCTGGAGGAACCACCCCCTTTTCTTGAGCCCAGACCCGACAGTTCCCTAGGCTGGGGAGCTAGCCCAGCGCCAAGTGTGGGCGTACGGACGCCCGGCCGCCAGCCCGACGGACGAACCCAAGGTGACCACCCCGAGGAGGGGGGCGGAAGGGCACCTGAGGAGGGGAAGGAAGTGGCCCAGGGCAGAGCTCATTGGAGCTGGCGGGCTGACGCGTTTCGGCAAGGAGCCCCGTCAGCCGGACCGGAGCTAAGTATCTCCATGTCCTTAGGGCCCTGGGCTGGGGCCCGTGAGTGAGGGCGGGCCCGGGCCCCCCTTTCCCTCCCCCTCTCCCACGGGAGGGGGAGAAGCATTTGAGCTAGGAGCCGGCCGTGCGGCGTCATAAGGCACGGCCGACCACCAGAATCACTCCCGGGAAGACGGGAAGCCTGATCCCTGAGGGGGAACCAAGCCCACGCGGGGTGTGGGCATAGGACCCAGAAACAGGGCCGGGAAGGGCACCCGTACAGGAGCCTTTTAGGGAAAGTCAGGGGATGCGATGAAGAGGTGGCTGGTGGCTCACTCTGTGCATGGCATCATGCAACTCCATCATTGAGGTGAGGTAGGAGAACATGGCATTGTGCTGGCATACCAGCTACTCCCAGGTGGCTTTCCTCGGCTCCTGGTCAGCACATTGCTCCTTCTGACTGGCCCGGCACTCCTTCTGGTTGGAGGCCTGCTTCTGGTACTCATACTTGAATCCCTGGACAATGGACTCGAGGCAGGCCATCTGCTCCTCCATGAACTCCTCTCAGGTGCATTTCCACCTGAGGATCCCACTCAGTCTGGTAGATAGAGTGGAAGGTCGGGTATGTGACAAGCTTGCAGCTGTTTGTGAAGAAAAGTTAAAAGGGCAGTCATCCCAGGAGACACTGTGTATGAAGCCTAGCACTAATCTCTGAGGGTATGTCTACACTACAACGTTAATTCGAACTAACTTAGTTCGAATTAGTTAATTCGAACTAAGCTAATTCGAACTAACGGATCCAGACTAAAAAACTAGTTCGAATTAGCATTTTGCTAATTCGAACTAGCATGTCCACATTAAGTGGACCCTGAACCAGGCTTAAGGATGGCCGGAAGCAGTGCCGGCAGGGCATCAGAGGAGGACTTAGAGCGTGGAGATACTGTGTCAGGCTAGCTGAGGGCTGTGCTTAAAGGGTCCCGACCCCCACCCCGGACAGACAGTTCTTAGGGGTGCCCCGCTTGCAAAGCAGTCCTGGCTTGGATTGCCCGGAGTACCCACACTGGGCACATCACAGCACTTGGCCATCAGCCCGGCTGCACTTGCTGCAGGCTGCCATCTGGGGAGAGGGGGCAATTGGGGGGCTGTAGGAGAGCTTCCACCCCAAAAGCCCGCAGAGCCAGCCCAGTCCCCCCCATCAGGGGCGCATACCCCATTCCTCCCTCATCTCCTTCCACTTACCCTTCCCTAGCCCCTCTTCTTGATGTACAAAATAAAGATAACGTGTCTTCCAAAATGGAATCTGACTTTATTGAACAAAACTGGGAGAGACTGGGAAAAGGAGGTGGGAGAGGGGAAGAGAGAGGGTGGGAGAAGGGAGTGCAACTAAAATGATCAGGGGTTGGGAACAGGTCCCATATGAGAGACTGGGACTTTTCAGCTTAGAAAAGAGGAGACGGAGGGGGGATAGGATAGAGGTCTCTAAATGCAGGAGTTGGGTGGAGAGGGTGCATACAGAAAAGTTCTTCATTAGTTCCCATAAAGAAGGACTAGAGGACACCAAAGGCAAGGAATGGGTAGCAGGCTTCAAACTAGTAACAGAAAGTTCTTCTTCACAAAGCAAATAGTCAACCTGTGGAACTCCTTGCTGCAGGAGGCTGTGAAGGCTACAACTAGAACAGAGTTTAAAGGGAAGTGAGATCAAGTCATGGAGGTTGGGTCCATGGAGTGCTATTAGCCAGGGGGTAGGAGTGGTGTCCCTGCCCAAGGTTTGTGGAAGGCTGGAGAGGGATGGCATGAGACAAATGGCTTGGTCACTGTCTTCGGTCCATCCCCTCCAGGGTCCCTAGGCTTGGCCGCTGTCAGCAGACAGCCTACTGGGCTAGATGGACCTTTGGTCTGACCCAGTATGGCCATTGTAAGCTCAGGGCTCAGGGTCGGGGGTCTCAGTGGACTACCTTGATTTTCATGCACACCTGCTCCTGGGTGGCCAGGCTTGCAGCTCTCCTGCCCTAGCCGGCCACTTTCCTGTGCCTAGTGCGGAGGTCGTGGACGAGGTCCACGATGTCCGCACTAGCCCAGGCGGGTGCCCGCCTCTTGCAGTCCCGGGCAAGCTCCCGGGACCACCAGCCTGGTCCCAGGAAGAGGGGGAGGGCTGGGGGGCATCGGGTGGCTGGCTCGATCCGTGCCAGGTGCAGGGTCTGCTGGCTGGGTGCTGGCAGGCTTGCACCTGGCACGGGCACCGTAGCCAGCCCGTGCCCCTTTAAGGGGTGCGGGGCCGGGAGGGGGGCATAGAGTTTCCCTGGTGTTGGCCAGAGTGGCCACCAGGGAAACGTGGGGAGGGCTAGCCTCCCACTAATTTGAATTAAGGGGCTACACACCCCTTAATTTGAACTAGCTAGTTCGAACTAGGCTTAATTCTCGTAAAATGAGGTTTACCTAGTTCGAACTAAGCGCTCCGTTAGTTCGAATTAAGTTCCAACTAACGGAGCGCTAGTGTAGCGCCTATGAAAGTTAGTTTGAACTAACTCTGTAGTGTAGACATACCCTGAGCCAGTACCAAAGGTCTCAGTTCAGATGATGGCCATGTGCTTCAAGCAAGGCCATACGTTGCCAAGACAGTAGGTACTTTCCAGTAGGGGGACAGATGTCCCAGGGGAGCATCAAAACACCCACTTGGGTACATCTATATTGTAGTTTTCTTGTGGAAAAGCATATGCAAATGAAGTGCGGCATGGAATATCACCACACTTCATTTTTTTCAGGAAGAATGGCTCTTGTGCAACAGGGGGTTTTTGTGCAAAAAGGAGTCATCTACACTGCTCGTCTTTGCACAAAAGCCTCTTGTGCAAAAACAGCTTCACATTACTTATGCAAAAGAAATGCGGTGATATTCCACGCCACACTTCATTTGCATATGCTTTTCCACAAGAAGGCTACAGTATAGACATAGCCTTGGAGATGGAGATGTGATTCCCAGTTCAAAGAAAACACCTGCATTACCTCTGATTGAGCTAGTGCCTCAAAATGTGGTAGCATGGGGATTAACTACCCTGAGGCTATGTCTACACTCGCGGCTTCTTGCGCAAGTATGGCCGTTCTTGCACAAGAATCTGCAGAGCATCTACACTGCCCATCTGCTCTTGCACAAGCAAATGTACAGTACGGTGTGATAAGAGACAGCTCCGGAACACCGTTTGGGGCAGGGCTCACTGACCATGTTGCTCTCCTCTGCTTCTCCTGCAGTGGGACCCCCTGCCAGTGAGGGACCTTCCAGCCCCATCCCGCCGGCACAAAGGATCCAGGGCCCATCGCAGCGCTCCCGGGACTGCCACCACCTGCTCCGCTGCCACGTCTACACGATTGAGTGCATGGAGCGCGCTCTGACGGAGAAGATCCACGCAGATGCGGAGTGGCAGGAGTGGGTGTGGGGCCAGTACCTGGAGCGCTGCGACTGTGTGTGCACTCTCCTGGGCACCATTGCAGACTGGATGGGCCCTGTGCAGCAGCCCAATGCTGTCAGGCTACCCTCTGCCACCTCCAGCTCTCCCCCAACTTCTCCTCCTGCCCTGCCCATGCCCCCTCCCGAGGTCCCCCACCCTTGGCAAACCCTGGTGCAGCCTTCCCCAACCCGACACGAGGGGCAGAGGCACCCCTGCACTCATGGGGGTTGGAGAGGCCTCCATTTACAATCATGAGGCCCTCCCAGTTCAGGGTCCCCTCCTCCCCCCTCCCCACAGTGCACTCCCTTCACCGTGTAACTAAAAGTGCCTTATCTAAAGCAAGTGCATTTTATTTATTGGGAGGTGAGGGAAGGGTGGCGGAAAGGGGTGGTGATGGGAGTGGGAAGTGGGGGCACAGGGACATCCCTGCAGTCAGAGGTGTAGGGGTGGTCTATTGAGGGGCCTGGTCCAGCATCACCCGGAGGGCTTCCCGGACCCGCACCCCATGGCGATTGGTCTTCCAGGTGGTGGCCATTTGGGGCTGCTGGTAGGCCTGGCCCTCACCTGTCATCCACCCCGGGAGGAAGGCCTCCCTCTTCCCCTCAATAATATTATGGAGGACGCAGCATGCCGAGATGACCTCTGGGATGTGCTGCACCCTCATTTCCAAGCGAGTCAGAAGGCACCTGAACCGTGCCTTCAGATGCCCAAAGGCACACTCTACGGGATTGTGAGCCTGGTCCAGCTGGCTGTTGAAGGTGGCCTGGCTGTGGTCCAAGTGGCCGGCGTATGGCCAATCAGCCAGGCCATCAGAAGGTAGGCCACATCCCCCAAGATTCAGGCTAGCATCCTGACATCCCCAATGGTGAATTCCCCCTGGGAGAAATAGGTGCCCGCCTCCAGCCTGTGGCACAGGCCTGAGTGCCTGAAGATGCCAGCGTCGTGGGCCCAGCCGGACCACCCCACATAAATGTCCTGGAACCGGCCCTGGTGGTCCACTAGCACCTGGAGCACCACTGAGCAGTAGCTCTTCCGGTTTATGAACCGGGCCGCTTGGTGCTCTGTCGCCTGGATGGGGATATGGGTCCTGTCTACAGCTCCCCCACAGTTTGGGAACCCGAAGTCGGCAATGGTGGTGTCCACATCATGGGGGCGGATCACCCTCTAGAGCAGCACGTCATTGATGGCATTGACGACCTGCAGAGGGGCACATGGGAGCACAGGGGATGCATGGAATGAGACACAGTGCATACATGGGCCCCTGGGGTGTGCTCACTCTCCGTTTGATGGCCCCCCCCATGCAGGCCAGGGCCCTCTGCCCCCCGGGATTCCTCCTCCCCACCAGCGGGGCTATGTGCAGGAGGGACAGCATGACCCCCTGGGCTTCCCCCTTCCCCTACAGCCTCCCCACACCCGGTCTGGCCCCTTCCCTCCCCCAGGACGAGCCTGTGGTCCATGGAGGGCCTTACCTGCTGGACAACCGTTCCAATGGTGGACCTGCCCATCCCGAACTGGTTTGCCATGGAGCGGTAGCTGTCCAGGGTGGCTGGTTTCCACAGGGCAATTGCAACCCTCTTCTCCACGGGGATGGCGGGGTGCAGGCGGGTTCCTGCTTCCGGACCGCAGGGATGAGCCAGATTCAGAGCTCATGGAATGTCCCCCTGAGCTTCCGGAAGTTCTGCATCCATTGCTGGTCACCCCATTGTCCCAGCACCAGGCGCTCCCACCAGTCCCCACTGGTGTCGTAACTCCAGAGGCACCTGTCAGTGGTGGGGTGCAAGTGCCCAAGCCCAGCTGCAGCCGTGGTGAGGTCCTGCACCTGCTGCCCAGTCTCCAACTCCTGCTGGAGCAATGTGACTCCCTGGTGGAGGAGCTCCACAGCCTCTACCATGGCCATGAGAAGACGTTGCTGGCTGGGGTCCTCCTCTGGTTCCATGGCTGTGACGGTGGCTGCAAGGGTGCCATGGGGCATTTGCCAGGAAAAGAGGTGACAGGTGCTGTTGTGGCTCTCGCTCCCTCAAAAAGGGTGGTGTCAGCATGCAGCCACAGGGAAACGGCCGTCCAGGAGTCCCTTTAAATATGTTTCCCAGTGGGGGTCCGATGCATGCCCACAGATGCAGATTTTGACTCCCTCAGAGATCTGATGGAAAGAATCCCCTGGGATGTTAACATGAAGGGAAAAGGAGTCCAGGACAGCTGGCAGTATTTTAAAGAAGCCTTATTGAAGGCACAGAAAGAAACCATCCCGACGCGTAGCAAGAGAGGCAAACCTGGTAGGAGACCGGATTGGCTTACAGGGGAAATCCTTGGTGAACTTAAGCACAAAAAGGAAGCTTACAGAAAGTGGAAACTTGGACAAATGACTAGGGAGGAGTTTAAATGTATAGTTCGAGAATGCCGGGGGGTTATCAGGAAGGTGAAAGCGCAAATGGAGTTACGACTGGCTAAGGATGTGAAGGATAACAAGAAAGGTTTCTACAGGCATGTCAACAAGAAGAAGGTGATCAGAGAGGGTGTGCAGTCCCTAATGGATGAAGGAGGTAACCTAGTGACAGATGATGTGGGGAAAGCTGAAGTACTCAATGCTTTCTTTGCCTCTGTATTCACGGACAAGGTCGGCTCCTGAACTTCTGTGCTAAGTGACGCAAGATGGGAAGAAGATGGACAGCCCTTGGTGGGTAAAGAGCAGGTTAGGAACTATTTAGAAAAGCTAAACGTACACAAATCCATGGGTAATGCACCCGAGGGTACTGAGGGAGTTGGCAAATGTCATTGAGGAGC
The DNA here is from genome assembly GCF_052426305.1 of Pelodiscus sinensis. Classification (NCBI taxonomy): domain Eukaryota; kingdom Metazoa; phylum Chordata; order Testudines; family Trionychidae; genus Pelodiscus; species Pelodiscus sinensis. The sequence goes on along the minus strand of NC_143067.1, from coordinate 29,309,734 downwards.
CTTCGGCCATTATCTTTGAAAAGTCGTGGAGATCGGGAGAAATCCCGGATGATTGGAAAAAGGCAAATGTAGTGCCCATCTTCAAAAAAGGGAAGAAGGACGATCCAGGGAACTATAGGCCGGTCAGTCTTACCTCGGTTCCCAGAAAAATCATGGAAGGGATCCTAAAGAAATCCATTTTGAGACACTTGGATGAGAGGAAAGTGATCAGGAATAGTCAGCATGGATTCACAAAGGGCAAGTCGTGCCTGACCAATCTGATTAGCTTCTATGATGAGGTAACTGGCTCGGTGGACATGGGAAAGTCAGTGGATGTTATATACCTTGACTTTAGCAAGGCTTTTGATACGGTCTCCCACAATATTCTTGCCAGCAAGTTAAGGGAATGTGGATTGGATAAATGGACGCTAAGATGGATAGAAAGATGGCTAGAAGGCCGGGCCCAGCGGGTAGTGATCAACGGTTCGATGTCAGGATGGCGGTCGGTTTCTAGTGGAGTGCCCCAAGGTTCGGTTCTAGGACCGGTTTTGTTCAATATCTTTATTAATGACCTGGATGAGGGGATAGATTGCACCCTCAGCAAGTTTGCAGATGACACTAAGCTGGGGGGAGAGGCAGATACGCTTAAGGACAGAGATAGGCTCCAGAGTGACTTAGACAAATTGGAGGATTGGGCCACTAGAAATCTCATGAGATTCAACAAAGACAAGTGTAGAGTCCTGCACTTGAGACGGAAGAATCCCAAGCATAGTTACAGGCTGGGGACCAACCAGTTAAGTAGTAGTTCTGCAGAAAAGGACCTGGGGGTTACAGTGGATGAGAAGCTAGATATGAGTCAGCAGTGTGCCCTTGTAGCCAAGAAGGCTAATGGCATATTAGGATGCATTAAGAGGAGCATTACCAGCAGATCCAGAGATGTCATTATTCCCCTTTATTCGGCTTTGGTGAGGCCACATCTGGAGTATTGTGTCCAGTTCTGGGCCCCCCACTACAAAAAGGATGCGGAAGCATTGGAGAGGGTCCAGCGGAGGGCAACCAAAATGATTAGGGGGCTGGAGCATATGACCTACGAGGAGAGGCTGAGGGACTTGGGTCTGTTTATTCTGCAGAAGCGAAGAGTGAGGGGGGATTTGATAGCAGCCTTCAACTTCCTGAAGGGAGGTTCCAAAGAGGATGGAGAGAGGCTGTTCTCAGTAGTGACAGATGGCAGAACAAGGAGCAATGGTCTCAAGTTGTGGTGGGAGAGGTCCAGATTGGATATTAGGAAAAACTATTTTACTAGAAGGGTAGTGAAGCATTGGAATGGGTTACCTAGGGAAGTAGTGGAGTCTCCATCCCTAGAGGTGTTTAAGTCTCGGCTTGACAAAGCCCTGGCCGGGTTGATTTAGATGGGATTGGTCCTGCCTAGAGCGGGGGGCTGGACTTGACGACCTTCTGGGGTCTCTTCCAGTTCTATGATTCTATGATAAGGGGATGGTTGGATGAAATAACATGATCTTGGTAACTAATTGACCATTCATTATCAGTTGGAAATAGGTCAATGGAGGGATGATAGGAGTTGCTATAGGGAACTTTCTGGGTGTCTGGCTGGTGAGTCTTGCCCACATGCTCAGGGTTTAGCTGATCGCCATATTTGGGGTCGGGAAGGAATTTTCCTCCAGGGTAGATTGGCAGAGGCCCTGGAGGTTTTTCGCCTTCCTCTGTAGCATTGGGCACAGATCACAGCTGAAGGACTCTCTGCATGTTGGGTCCTTCAAAGTATTTGAATGCTTCAATATCTTTGATATAGGTGAGAGGATTATTCTAAGAGGGGTGGTTGAGATTCTGTGGCCTGCACTGTGCAGGGGGTCAGACTAGATGATCATAATGGTCCCTTCTGACCTTAATGTCTATGAGTCTATGAGTCTATGAGATGCTGCTGGTGACCTCTTGACACAGCTGAATTTCTTCCAGAGACACGGTCTTGCACAAGGGCTTCCCGCCAGCGTGGATGCTTTCTTGCGCAAGAGCTCAGCATTCTTACGATGCGGTTCTGGCCAGTGTGGACATTTGCTTGCAGAAGAGATCTTGTGCAAGTATACTTGTGTAAGATATTCTTGTGCAAGAACCTGCCAGTGTAGACATAGCCTGAGTGTGTACCCATCCAAGACTATAGACACAGATTTGGGGTAACTAGCTCCTGCTGCTGGTAGCACTGCCATAGTTCCACTATTTTTAGTATACTGGTTTGATCAGAGCTAGAACAGGCATCTATCCTCAGGCTGAGAACCCATGCCCAGATTAAAGTGTAGACAGAGCCTAACTCCAGCTCCAGCATTCCAAAACCTAATAGTAATGGCTCTTCAACTTTTCCATAGAGTCTGCTTGTAAAGACCAGGACATTCTCGGATTCAGCAGATTGTTTGCTGTTGCTTTGAAGTGGGGGTTAGGGGAAAGGAGGAGTGGAAGGAGATAAGTGCATTATAGGATGCTAACAAAATTAACCCAGAACCAACTGGAAGCCTAACCCAGAATGCAAAGAGGCTGCAGGAACTGTGGGATAGCTACCCAAAGTGCATCACTGTCAGAGTTGAAGGTAGCCACCTTACTGTCAACCTCATGTGCTCTGTTGACCTCATGTGCACAATGAGGACATGCACCTTCGAATTTACAATATTGGGTAATACAAACCAACCTTAATAAATTCAACCTAATCTTGTAGTGTAAAGACATACCCTTAAAAGGCCATGCAAATCATAGACAGTGCTTCTAGACAGTGTTTGGACCTGCCATGAGGGATGGGACTGGATTCGATAACCTCTTGAGGTCCCTCCCAATTCTATGATTCTATATGTAACATGCCCTGAAAGTTAATAAACCTAGGTTATAGCAGATCAACAGTTGAAGGGCATTCCAGAGACCCAGAAAAAAAACAACAACAAAACCAACATTTCTTTATGACTTCCTGATCTCTACTAATTCTCTCCAGTGCCTTTCTGATGCTGGCACATTATTTTTATCAGGCCAATCAGCTGAATGCCTGACATGGCCATGTTGTAATTGGCAACTGTTTCATTTCCACTGCTTCATTAACTCATTTTTTGGGTCCTTCCATATTGTCTCATAGTCCTGTGAAGATGGAAGATTATTCTGGTGAGGTTGAACTTAATTGAGCCATCTATATAGAATTCTCAGACTTGTTTTTGTTAGAGGAATGACAAAGTGTGTGTTTACATTCAGAATTGTGGTGTTTTGTGATTTACTATAAGAAGATTTGTTTTAGTGGGATAGTTTCAAGTTAGATTTAAAGGTTCCATAATGAATATGTGTTCAGTGTTCAACAAAGGGCTAACTGGAAATGGCAGCAAAATATTATGCCATATTTACAAGGTCATTTATAAATTCTAGAGTGTTTTCAAAGATATATTATTTTCAGAGTGCAGGCAGTTCAATATCTGGTGCTTAGACAGAAACTTTGTTGAGGTGGACGTGCTCAACAGAGATTACCCCATAATTACATTTTAAGTGTAATCTTAATTTCAGTGTGTCCACACTAATGTTCTGAGTAGTACTTCTCAAAGAAAAAGATTTAAAGAAACTTTGCAGTAAAGGAGAAAGGGTGACAACATGTCAGGGAGTAAACCACTTATGACCAGCTTCTAGCCAGCTAACTGCACTTATAGGCAATCAGTAAGCTCGCTGTCTCGGAACTAAGACATTGGCCACAGAACGATTTGACTGCTTATAAGCATGACTCTCACAACACTTCACCAGCTGCTCAATACACACCATACCCATCAGTTAGCTGCATTTGCCTTGTTTCAGTCTCTGCTCCTGTATTGTTCCAGCCTTTTCCCCTCTGTCTTCAATCTTCTGGCGTCAATCTTTGGTTCTGCCTCTGGTTTGTCCTCAGCTCTGGCATTTGACCACTGTCTCTCTGGTACTGACCTTGGCTCATTTCCTGGATTCTGCTCAACCTGAACCCAGCTATAACTAGATGGCCAAACTCTTGTTTCCATCAGTAGGTCCAATTACCACAGTGAGGACTCTTGTCCAGATGAGAATTTGTAAACTGTTTTACAGGGGAAAGGAATCAGAGGGAGAGAGGCAGTCAAATGTAACAGAGAAGATCCTTATAAGAGCTGGGTCTCTTCTGACTATATTGTGCCAATTATTACAATTGAAATCTACACAAGAACATCTTAAGAGCCTATTTTGCAAGGTAAAATCTGAAAGTATCCCATTAATCCACAATTTTAAATAACTGAGTTAACATTATATACATAAACAGCTTTCCTCACAAAGAAGGCAAACACTTATTTAGAACTCTCAAAAAGTGACCTATATAATTTTACTGATTACAACCCAGTAAAGATCCAGTAGTTAATATTAAGATCACCTTGCAAAAGAAATAACTTAGGAAAGGATTTTGGTGAAGCTTGTTTTTCTTGAAATTGAATTTTGGAAGCTGTGGGTTATGAAAAGAACCTAGGCAATAGAGGAACAATTTAAATATGGTTTAAGATATGAAATGGGTAGGAAAACAGAAATAAAATCTCCTACTGTGCTTTATAAACAAAAAGTCTGAGAAGTAGATAACTGACAGAGAAATAACATGAGCTTTTAGCAGAAAATGTGCTGGATTCTTCCATCATTGTGTGAATGCAGGAGCACAAATAAGTCAGCGAGTTGGCCTGTCCAAGTTCCTTAGGACAGAGGAACTTTGGTAATTGAACTAAAGCAGAGGTTCCTAAACTTTTTAACACCGGGGACCAGTAAAACAATTCACAAGCTTTTGGAGGACCAGTAACATTCATTTGCATGTTTGCATATTCATTAAACAAATGATGAATATGCAAATAAATTGTTTCTGGTCCTCCCAAAGCCCCAAAGCCAACTTTAGCAAAGCTTTTGATACGGTCACCCCCAATATTCTTGCCAGCAAGTTAAGGGACTATGGATTGGATAAATGGACTGTAAGATGGATAGAAAGCTGGCTAGACCAGGGTTTCCCAAACTTTTTACTTTAGTTGGAGCCCGGTTTTTTTCAGTACTGTTTTTTGTAGTCCCAAAATATAAAAGCATATAAAAATGAAAAATGAATAATTTTTCACTGTTTATTGTTTATTCACAATAATAATAGTACACAATATAAATCTTGATATAAAATACTGCCTTATTACCTTAATTACAATTTAACCAGTAGAATTTTAACATTGTAAAGTTTCTTTATTTATAATTGAATGAGTTGAATATGTCATTTTTTATGTGTGCACTTTATAGCATTTAAATAACTAAAAAGAGAACTAATGGGAAGGGTGATGTTGTTTTGCATCACATAGCAACTTTCTGTCAGGAGCAAAAGAAGAAAGTTTTATCCTCAAATCTGGTTCGACATTCAATCTATTTCTATATTTATTTTTTAAGAAAACCAAAGACGAGAAACTAGTTTCACACTTATATGTCATGACGAAAGGCATTAAGAATTTGACTGCTTTCTCAGATAAATGTGAATATTCATTTCTACAGCTCAACCAAAAGTCAATCAAGGAGAGTTTATCAAAGTTCTCTTTTAAGGCAGAGTCACAGGAAAGTTCAATTAATGAATCCATTTCTGATGCATTCAATTATAATATTTTTTCATTTTCGGTGTCAACAGTAAACGGGTTCTTAATCCGCATTTTATTGGTGTCAATTGGAGGAAAATATTCATTTAAGCTTGATGTTAGCCCCAAGAGATGTTCTTGGATTGCCGCAGAAATCACATCAGAGATATTAGTTTCATCATATTTTTCTTCTAATTCAGTTAAAGTACAAAAAGATTTAAAGTTTCTCTTGTTAACTCGCTGTGCCCATAAACAAAGTTTTTAACTATTGCCTCAACTTTTTGTGAACTTTGAAAATATTAATTTTAGTGCCTTGTAAATTCAGACTTAAGTCATTTAAAAGACAAAATATGTCACATAAGTAAGCCACCATTGTTAACCAATCAAATTCATGAAACCTGTCTTTAAATATAAATATAACATCTTTTGCTGATGGAGGGTGTCGCTCCAAGAATAATAAAACTTCACCCTTCATTTCAAAGAGTCATTTCAAAATGTTTCCTTTCGACAGCCATTGAACCTCACAATGTAGTAAGAGATGCTCATATTCACTTCCTAATTCGTTGCACAAAGCAGTAAAGATTCTGGAATTCAAAGGACGAGATTTTATATAATTTATAAACTTCACACATTCTTGAAGAGTGGCACTCAAAAGTGATGGCATAGTTTTTACAGCTAGTGTCTCTCTGTGAATACTACAGTGCACCCATGCACAGTCTGGCGAATCCGTGGGACAAGCCCAGTGCAAAACCCTGCCATTGCTCGAGCCTCATCACTGCTCAGTCCAACACATTTTTTCCAGTTAATATCACTTTGAATAATAAAATAATCGATTAGCTTAAAAATTTCGGCAGCCATTGTTCTTGCTTGAAATGGTGTACAAAATAAGAAATCTTCTTGAATGGAGCTTTTGTAATCATATCTAACAAAACACATCAAATTGGCAGCATCAGCTATATCAGAGCTTTCATCCACTTGTAATGCAAAAAACTGACTATTCTGTATTCAACGTGGGAGAGTTCCTTCAATATTTTTCGTCATATCTTCAATTCTTCATTTCACTGTATTGTTGGATAAAGACAGCGAACCCAACTGATTTCCTTTTTTTCCTCCATAAATACAGGATGCAATGCAGGAAGTCTTAACTTTTCGCCAACAGTATGTGGATAACCTGTCTTGGCTATTAGTTTTAAAACTTCATATGAAGCCAATGCAAAGTTTTCATTTGAAGAGCACATAGAAAGTGAACTTTTCATACTTTTTTTAACAAAAGATAATACATTTCTCTTATTTATGAAAAAATCTATGGGCTTATTTGCGTATTCTTGATGTTTGCATTCCAAATGGTGTTTCAGTTTTGATGGTTTCATGCACTCATTGGACAGTTCTGCGTGACAGATTATACATAATAACAAGCCATTATCATTACCAACACTTATAAAACCAAATTTCAAAATAATTTCAATATTTCAGAATAATTGCTCATCCAAGGAGTTTTTATCTTCTTATTCTCACTTGTATTAGGCTGCACATCGTTCAAACATTTGTTGTATTTCCAGTCACATTCTACAGGCATTTATGCATACTGAAGATGAAAACAAGAGGGTATTTAATTGAAAATAAATGAAGAAAACTTAAGCAGTTAACCTAAGAAGACGTGCACATTGTTGCACCATGAAGAAAGAAGCTGACAGGAAAACCAATGACACAGCCTCGGCTGCATGAAAACACGTGCACATCAGGGAGACAAAGCCGTTTCCCTGGGTCCTACCGCCATCCTTGCCAAGTGGCTTGCGCTCCCCCAGCAGTGCCCAAGCGCTGTGCTGCCCGTGAAGAGAGCCCACCCCTAGGCATGGGCTGGCAGCTCTCAGCCTGTGCCCCCTTTTCTCTGGAGGAGCCAGCGGGCAGCAGGGCGCTAGAACCGGGCAAAACTCGCTCACCCACCCACCCACCAAGGAAATAAGTGCTGCCTGGGATCCTGCTCATTATTCCGAGCCCTGGCAGGGAGATGCACGGAGACCGCCACCATCCAGCAACCCCGGCTGTATCCTCCACCCGTGGCATGGTGGACCCAGTGCCGCAAGGGCAATCTGGGAGCCTGGAACACCTGGCTGCATCCTCTTCCCAGCCCGGCCCAGGGCTTGGGGGACCTGGCGCTGCAAGGGGGATCGGGGAGTCCAGAACACCCTGGCAGCCATGCTGAGGCCCGGTATTTTTTTTCCACAGACCGGTACTGGGCCGTGCACCACAGTTTGGTAAATGCTGAACTAAAGCATCATTCCAACTAGGAGCATTAGACTGATGGCAATGTATCTGTGATGAGTAGGAGGAGTGCTAGCCAATACCCAATAACTAAGGGGTTAAACTCAGGAAGGGTATGTCTACACTGCCACCCTGGTTCGAACGAGGGTAGCTAATGTAGGCATTCAAACTTGCAAATGAAGCCCGGGATTTATATATCCCGGGCTTCATTTGCATGTTCCCGGGCGGGCAGAAGGAATAATGGTAGTTCGAATTAGGAGCTTTAATTCAAACTACCTAGTGTGTGCTGTGTGTAGCTGCAGGCAGGTAGTTCGAATTACGGGCATTTAAAAATGGCGCCCGCCCGGGAACATGCATATTTAAATCCCGGGCTTCATTTGCAAGTTCAAATGCCTACATTAGACACCCCAGTTTGAACTAGGGTGGCAGTGTAGACATATCTGAAGCCAGCAAGGGCATTGGCAGGGAGACAGAGGAACCAATGAGCACATGGTGCTGGAATTTGAATTGTATAAGATACCTTGCCTGTTTTCTTTATTGGGGAGAGTTAAACCAGAAGTTGAGAGACAGAGAATGATTTAAATCTAGGCAGGACTAGCGTGCCTCCAAGAATTTCGGGGCATGTAAGTGGACTAAACCAAGAAAGGATTGTGAGTAAATAAAGAGAAAAATTGAATCTTCTCACAATCAGGATATTTTTCTTTATTTTGTAGTTTGGTTTGGACTGCTCTCTGAAAACCTATGCTTCCTCTCCTCCATTCACCATCTAAGCATTGTTCGCAGAGATGTTCTCTGTGTTTTAATTTGTTTTTCTTATTTGCTCTGCAACACCTAGCAATCAAGTATGCTTTATTAAGCATATTTTTTGTTTTGTAATAAAAATAACTTTTTAAAAATGATTATTTGATTTTTGTGTCCTAGAAGGTAACAGCAGGTCTTTCTGTGTCTGTCTGCATACCTCATACTAAGAGGTCATCTACCAGAGTCTGTAGTTTGTTTTTTTCTTCTCTTTTTTTCAAGCTCTCATGTGGTAAAAGAGCTTGGGGTTACCCTGAGGGAGAATTCAAGTGTCCCCCCCTGTTTTTAAGGAAAAATCACTTGATGATGGTGGCTACCCCCCAAAGTTAGTAAGGCTGTGACTCTGGGGAGTTTTTATAAGCAAAGCCTGTAGACGCAAGGTATTTTTTCCTAGGTTTTCTTGAGGGCCCCCACTTTCTGCACTTGGAGTGCTATAGCGGGGATCAACCCTGACAGCATCAATTTATATTCCAGCTCCATATGAGAACTTTACCAAAAAAATGTGTAAGACCTCTGTTCTTTCATAGTAAAAGTGCCTTTTGATGCAGGTCCCATATCTCTTTTTAGTTAAAGGAGATAATTTGATATATGGTTCTAAGTACTGATTGCCAATGATCGTATGATTTGCATGTCAAGGTATAAAACTTGATGCATGAATTAGCACTTTAGTTAAAATAATTAGTTTTCAGAAACTGGATAAATGGGGCTATTAATCTAAAAATATAGTGGGTGAGGTTTCAGTAGGAAATCAAAAATTTCTGCTCTCAACCCTTTGCAAACTATATGGACCCCTTCATTTATTTGATCTGATTTCTAGCTGAATGCATCCAAAAATACTGAGATAGGTTCTGAAAGGCTGAGATTTATGGCATCTGTTATATCATTTGGAGTTATTGAGGTCAGAAAGAAATTGCTTGAAACACAGAGAGCTGCAGCTGCTGTAAGCTTCCATTTTATTTCATAACACAAAACTAGCTAGAACCAGCCAAAACTGTCTGGGCTAACCCCCAATGACCTAACTCAGCTACCATAACAAGATCTATCACTGTAGCAACCTATATTGTCACAACAATATTACAAAACATATTCCTCCCACTTTACTAAAACAAACACTAAATTAGAGAATGAGAATAGATTGCCTCAGTTCCCAGCTAACCCCAGGGATTACTTTGCCCCATAACCATGGGTTAACTTTAACTAAAGATCCAGCCATTGAGGATGCTTTCTTTCTCTAGATGGATTATGTCAGACATCTGCTATTTTTGCATCCAAAGATCTTATGGGTACAGGCCTTACAATGGGCTCTGAACTCAAAGTGTGAACAGGTGATGTTGTCATATCATCCCACTCAGGGAAGGAGTTTGTTTTCATTGCAGATGGTGATGGAGGAGGAGAGTCAGGAACAGGTGTGTAGCCAGCCAGAGTAAGTCTAAGGTCCGACACTGGGTTCCCAAAGTACAAAATACGCCACATAGGTATCAGTCAAACACAAGTCGTTTATTTCCTGACAGCTAATAGCTGTGCCTCATAACTGGAAGATCAACATAACAAAGAAGCGGCATATCTTAAGTCCCTTCCTGCAAGCCTGGGACCCCGGGTAGGCTGCGAACGAAGTGGGAGGTTGTCTCAGCTTCCAAGGTGCCGGTACCCAAAGCCCATTGGTGAAGTCCAATTTGCTAGGCTCTGAGGCAGCCTTAAATACAGTTTTCCTGCCTTGTTTGGCAGTTTGGAAATTTCCAGGGGTTACTCATTTGTGCTGATGTAGGGCTTAGCTACTAGTTATCTATCTGGTTCTGATTTGGATCTTCTTGTTATTTGGCCCTGTTTACATGATCAGTACGTTAGGGTAAACAGAATTGTTTATACGTTCTTGCCCTTTACCCTTATCTTTACTTGTTCTTGTTATACTGGCAACAATGCTTATCTTAAATGGCATATGTTCCCAAAGACTTGCTTCTGGCCCATCGGAAAAAGGGAGAGAGGGAAAGAATGCAGGCCTCACCACCCCTAAACTAGCACGTACAAAGTTCTTCTGCAATTGACCACTACAAGGTGACTCTTGACTTGGTAGCTCACCAGTAGTGGTGAAGTCAGGCAACTCAACTGGAGATGTGTTCTGGGGGCAGGCATAACTTGACAACAACTGATTTACATGCCACCACCAGAGGAGATCGTCTGCAGTCTGGACAGTATAGGAAACAGGTCCTGTTTGAGTGATGATGGTGGCAATGACCCTGTAGTGAGTCAGTGTGTCCTCCCACTGACCCAAGGTGGAAACTCCACTCAACACCCCTTTGTGGGCGGTGCCAGAATCACTCAACTCCACTGTCAAGCCTGTACCCCACTCCGGCACAACAAATGCAGAAGTGGGGGCCACAAAAGCACCCCAAAATCTGATCTCCACAGACGTTCATACAAAAACTTCCACCCAAATACCCGGACATTGGGAAATAAAAACTACTGCCACCACCCACGTATGTGTAAGAAAACCAGTGAAGAAATCACTTGGGAAATTTCATCCCTAAGATACCACCAGGACACAAAAATTAACCAGTACCGGTTAATTAGAAAAAGAAAACAAACTTTTATTGTCAAAACAATATTACCATTGCAAACGTAATCAAGGTAGCTAGATGGTAAAGGCTACCAATTTATATACTCATGGGGGATTCCCCCATGGGCTCAAATCATAGTTAAAAAAGAGAGGAAAAACCCACTTTTAACAGCACAGACATCATTTCACATTCCCAAACCAGGAAACAAATAAAACCTGATGGGTTAACTAACCTTGTCCTACTTATACATATAAGAAGTCCATTCTTGGGAGAGAGACAGGCCTTCCCATTTCCCTGTTACCTGGAAGAAACCTCTGACTCAGGTGGCCCAGGGACAGCCAACATCAGCGGGGCAGTGTGCTGTGACTTGGAGCCCTACTGACCCAGTGATCTGGACGGCATGCTACTGCTTGGAGGCCTGCTGATCCAGTGGTCCCTGGGCTGGGGCATGGTGGAGTAGGAAGGGTCCACATCCCCCCCTGCCACCTCTGCCCTTGGGTGGCAGGTTCCCCCTGTGGGGCAAATCCCCTGCGCTTGTTGGTTCTCCGCCACCAATGAGCTCCGACCCGGGGTCCTGCCTGCACATAGGCTGGTGCCTTTAAACCAGTGGTCTCCAACCTTTTTACACCCAAGATCACTTTTTAAATGACAGACCAAGCCAAGATCTACTGCCCCACCCCCTTCTTGAAGCTCTGCCCCTTTCTTGAAGCCCTGCCCCATTCTATTCTCCTCCTCTCCATCACTTGCTATCTCCAATCCTTATTCTGCTGGGTTTTTTTTCAATTCTTCTATAGGAAGAGATTTTTCCAACATTTGGCCTGTCTAGACTGGACCAAATGTCAGAAAACCCCCTTCTTTTGGACGCCTCCTTATTCCTCGTGGAAAGAGGAATATAGGGGTGACCAAAAGAGCATGTTAGCTCTTCCACTAAAAAAAGTGGAAGAACAAACGCATCCCTGGATGCAGAAGAGTTTTTCTGGGATCTCTCCAGAATCCTGAAAAACTCCTAGGCTACGTCTAGACTGGCATGATTTTCCGCAAATGCTTTTAATGGAAAAGTTTTTCCGTTAAAAGCATTTGTGGAAAAGAGCATCTAGATTGGCACAGACGCTTTTCCGTAAAAGCACTTTTTGTGGAAAAGCATCCGTGCCAATCTAGAAATGGTTTTGCGCAAGAAAGCCCTGATTGCCATTTTCGCGATCGGGGCTTTTTTGCGCAAAACAATACCGTGTTATCTACAATGGCCCTCTTACACAAAAGCATTTGCGCAAGAGGGCTTTTGCCCGAACGGGAGCAGCATAGCATTTCCCCAAGAACACTGGCAATCTTACATGAGATCGTCAGTGTTCTTGCGGAAATTCAAGTGGCCAGTGTAGACAGCTGGCAAGTTTTTCCACAAAAGCAGCTGCCAGTCTAGACGCAGCCCTACAGTCTAGCGGTACCCTTGCTGGGTTGAAACAGGATGTGTAGGCTCTGGGGTGGGAATGAGGGATTTGGGTGTGGGAAGGGGTGAGAGGTGCAAGCTCTGGGAGGAAATCTGGATGCAGGAAGAGGTAGAGAAGGGGACACTGGCTCGGGGAGGGGGTTCCAGGCTGGACAGTGTTGAGGTACTAAGCAAGCTACAGGATTGTGGATGTGAGGGTGCAGGAATTTGGTTTGGGCTATGTGAGGGGCTCAGGGCAGGGGGGTTCAGTGCATGATAAGCTCAGATCTAGAGTCTGGGGGAAGGGGGAGTGCAGGAGTGGCTGTGGCCAGATGGGGGTGTGGCCCCAATTGGGGGTTTGTTGGCCAGGCTTCATTTTTAAATAAAATACTGTCTTATACAAAAAGTTTCTGCATTGTCTTTATTTATGAGAAGGGCACGGAACCTGTATAGAGTCAGGGGTCACTGACCCACAGAAAAGTCAGTTGGGAGCAGGGGACATGGTACTGGGGAAGGGTGCTAGTGGGTGCTGGGGCAGGGAACAGGGTGCCAGTGGGGGCAGGGTTCTGCATCTGGGGGCAGTGGCAAGGAACAGGTTTCTGCAGCAGGGAAGAGGGTGCCAGTGGGGACAGAGTTCTGTGGCTGAAGGCAGGGGAGAGGAAACAGGATGCCAGGAGGACAGGTTTCTGCAGCAAGGGACAGGTTTCTGCAGCGGGGGAGGGGGGGCAGCGGGGAACAGGTTTCTGCAGCGGGGGGCAGAGGGGTGGTGGGTGACAGGTTTCTGCAACGGGGGACAGGGGGACAGGTTTCTGCAGCAGGTGGCAGGGTGCCAGTGCAGATTGGTTTCTGCAGCGGTGGGCAGGTTTCTGCAGAGGGAGGACAGGGGAGAGGGAAGGGGGGCAGGAGGGTGGGGGACAAGGTTCTGCAGTGGGGGGCAGGAACAGGGTTTGGGGTGCCAGTGGGGTCAGGGAGTTCCCTACACCAGCCTCTGTTGTGTGCTCCCTCCGGAGCCAACCCCCCCCCCCCACGCGGAGGAAGGAAGCCCCGTCGCGTGCCTCTTTCAGGCCTGACTCCCCGTTCCCGTGGAGCAGGGAAGCCAGTGCATGCGACCCCTTGAGGCCACCTCCCTGCTCCCCGCGGAGCAGGGAAGCCAGTGCACACGAGCCCTCAAGGCCGCCCCCACCCTCCACAGAACAGGGAAGCCCGCATACATGCTCCTTCTGGGCCTGACTCCGCCCTCCTGCAGAGAAGGGAAAGCCTCTGGGGACTTACTTGGTAAGTTCCCGGAATGCCAGGGAGCTGGGGCAAGGAACCCCCGGAAGTGATGCGCAGCTGTAGGACTTCCGTCCACACCGCGGGAAGCTGCCACTACCTCCATTGTTGCTCGAGGTACGGAGTGGTGCTTCTTGGGGGTGGGAGGAAATGGGGGGCCCAGAATGCCTCGCGATCGATTGGTCAAGGCCTCAGGATTTACCAGTCAATCGCAATTGACTGGTTGGTGACCACGGCTTTAAATCTTATAGACTATTTATTATTTAGTATTTACCTTGTGGACTGTTTGCCAGACTGTTTGTTGCCCCGCTCTAACCCAGGGCCAGGGCATATAGACTGCCAGCCGGCTTATTCGAAAGTGTTTGTTTATTTTCTGGCCTGCCCGAACGAGGGTGTGGCCTCTAGACTGCTACCTGGGTTACCAGACACTGCTTGATTGTTTGTTTGTTGCCCCGTCCCGCATAAGGGCGAGGCTGTTAGAACTGAGATTTGGCCTCCAGCCAGGCCTGTGGCCCCAGATTCCGGAGGCTCGTAGTGAGTCAGCATGGCCTCCCACTGACATGAACTACTACAGGCCCATTTAGCTCCAGAAGCATAGTTCCAAGCCAAAACTGTCTGTCCAGGACTAAAGGTTCAGTCTTCTACTCTGGATGCACACCTGATGACTTGATCTTGCTTTTGACAATGCACAATTTGTTGTGGTTCAGAAGGTTTCAGCAGATCAGATCAAAGCAAGTATGCAGCTGATGTTCCATCATTAGAAAGGCCAGGGATGGTATGGTTGTAGCATAAGGTGTGTTTCTGTAGGAAACTCCTGAGAAATGAAATGTAGACGGCTGTCACTTACAAGTTGTTCTGGCAGACCCAAATGACTAACAATTCTGCACAGTCTTTGGATAGTACTCTCAGCAGCATGGAAAGCATTATATAAACTTCTGGCCATTTGGAATGAGTATCTACCACCACCAAGAACATGCTTCCTTCAAATGGGCCTCAGTTTTTCAGGCCTGTCTGATGGGTATAGAGGTGCCAACTGAGGTATATTCCTTGAATTGAAATACAATCTCTTGCCTTTCCTTCAATGGCACCATCTAAACCAGGCCATGAAGATTTGCTTTGTGCAATTTCTTTCATTCATTCCTTGACCTGAATGTTGCTGTTCTCACATCTGTGATCTCAGTAGTGTGGAATAATGCCATCCATATTTGGGTTGGGAAGGAATTTTCCTCCAGGGTAGATTGGCTAAAGCCCTGAGGTTTTTTGCTTTCTTCTGTAGCATGTGGCACGGATCACTTGCTGGAGGATTCTTTGCATCTTGGGGTCTTTAAACCATCATTTGAGGACTTCAGTATCTGAGATATAGGTGAGAGGATTATTCCAGGAGTGGGTGGGTGAGATTCTGTGGCCTGCATTGTGCAGGGGATCAGACTAGATGATCTTAATGGTCCCTTCTGACCTTAAAGTCTATGAGTCTATGAGGTTAGCTTCAACATTTGACCTGATGGCATATGGCACTTCAGATATGCATATGGCATATAGCAGTTCTGGCCTTCAGATATTTTGGTTGGCTGCCAAGTTTAATGTTTCACGATGGTTCCCCTCATACTTCCCAGATCCTCTCCAAAAACAGTGGCATATTTCCTCAATATATCAGTCAGACTTGTTCCTTCTTCAGTCATCCGGTGCACTTTTTCCCAGTTCAGCTGGATCTTCCTAAGCCACAATCTACCCATTAAGGCTGGGTAATGGCCTTTCATCGCAAACAGTGGCAATTCAGCAGTCTGTCCACCTTAAGATCAGTAGTGCCCAACAGGGGTACTGCTTTTCCCATATATGTCTTCAGAACGATCTTTGTGGCCTTAAGCAGAAGGGTCTTTAGCTTTTCCTTATACACAGTGTCTGAGACCAATGAAACAGCTGCACTGGTTTGCCATCCAACTGCACGGTACGCAGTATTGATGGGAGCTTGTTGCCAAAGGCAAAACATAGCATGGCGTTTCTTCTTCAGTCTGGGGGTTACCTTGATCATCCTGAGTCTGCTCAATGGTATGCAGATTTTTCTTTTTGTTCCACCAGACCACAGGCCTTTTTTTCTTTTGTTTGCAGGCACACTCAATGTAGTGTCCCTTTTCTCCACACTGTTGACACACTAGGTCCTACACCAGCATTCTGATGCATGGTGACCTGGCTTGCCACAGCGGTAATGTTCCTGGCTTCCCACTGTTTCGTGGGTAGGTTCTTGGGACACTTTATGCACCCTAAGGGATGCACTAAGGTATTGTGCCACACCTGTGGCCAGTTCCATGGAGACTGCAATTTCTACAGCCTTATGTAGGGTGAACTGGGGCTCTGTTAATAGGTGCTTCCATATAGCTTCACTGTGCAAGCCACACACTAACCTTTCACATATGGCATCATTTAACACCTCCCTAAATTCACAATGTTCCACAAGCTGTTTTGAAGATGTTCAAAGCTACAAATTGTTTCGGCTTTCTTTTTGGTCTCTTTTGTGGAACCTATACCTTTCTGCAATTATCAGTGATTTTGGTGCATAACGTGACCTCAGGATTTCCACAATGTCACTGTAAGATTTGGTCTCTGCCTTATCAGGGTTCAGCAAACTGCATAACAGGGAGTAGTAGTTCTTTGCCCCTACAACAGTTAAGAACATTGGCACCTTCTATTCCTTAATGTCATTTGCAATAACAAAAATTTCAAAATGCTCAGTAGGTACTTGCCATTACTCTATAGTTTTCTCAAAAGGTCCCTGCAGCCTTTAGTTTAGCCATGACTGCTGCATCTCCTTTCCTTTCCTTTCCTTTCCTTTCCTTTCCTTTCTCTCTCTTTTTGTCTCTCTCTTTCTTTTAATCTTCCATCCTCCGGTCAGAACAAAGCAGACCTTGATTCTAGTTTCAGTTTGCACTGTCTGTGTAGCAGTTAGTTCTCACCCCTCTTTCCAGAAGACCAAAAAGATTTGGTTTTTTACATTGACTTCTACTTTATTTGTTGCTGGAGGAAGCACAGATATTCCACCCTGATCGCCACTTTGTTATATCATTTGAAGTTACAGAGTTTAGGAAGAAATCGCTTGAAACACAGAACTGCAGCAGTTGGAAGTTTCCATTTTATTCCATAACACAGAACTAGCTAGAAACAGCCAAAACCAGCTGGGCTAACCCCAATGACCCAACACAGTTACTATATCAACAACAAGATCTATCACTACAACAATCCAATACACAACAGTATCTATCTCTAGAATCATATCATAAAGTATAAAGTGCTACCAGACTATTTGTTGTTTTTTAAGTTTATAGTGAGTTAGTACTTCCAGGGAAGATATTAAAGCATGGCAGTTTCAGGCACTTCTACAAATTGCAAAATAAGCAGTCCTTTGAAATATTTATTTTTTCAAGTAAAGGAAATTCCCAGGGTAAACAGCATTGTTCGATTACAGTCAATACTATAAATATGTTTATAGATAGGTGTTAGTAAAATGCATGTTATGAATTCCTGACAGATTTTTCTGTTATGAAATGCCACTCCAAAAATTAAAGAAAGGAGAACTTGCCTAAGGGACCCCATAAAGGTTGGCTGCAAAACCTATATCAGCATGGTCTAAGATAGTTGTATCCAAGTTAAGAACCCTGTTTTGTCTGTATATAGGCTCCAGTGTTTGGGAAATTTTCCTTGAGGTTCTGAGCCTATTGAAACAGCTCTAAAGTCTAAACATAAAAGATGAAATCAAATAAAAGGACCCTAAAAGCCATCAGGAAATGATGTCCATCAGAATGACCTATGGGAATCCTGTCACAAGTCCTGGAGTAGATTCTAGGCAGCACTGTGGCACATTGAGCATCCTTGGGAGGCTGCTGTACCTGAGACAGTCCCTGAGGACCGGCTAAACTCTGCAGACCCTGAACCAGTCTGGGGACATAACAGTGGTTTACTCTCACCACAGACCCCATTTCTCTCCATGCTGAGAGTTTTGTGCTATACCTCTGAGGCTATATGTATACTTGCAGATGGGGTGATGATAATTCCCAGCTTGTACATACTTGTGCTAGCTCTGCTCAAGCTAGCTTGCTAAAAATAAGCAGTGTAGCTGAGACAGCATGGGAAGATTAGGATATAGGCCCTAGTAAGTACCCAAGGACTCCAGGAAGGTATCCATTACTGTGAATGGACATTGATACTGAAGATACCTTAAAAATAAAATGTTCTTCCCGTGGATATCCAACCCCACATCTCTACCTACGCATACACACTCAGGGTATGTCTACACTACCATCCTAGTTCGAACTAGGGTGGTAATGTAGGCAACCGGAGTTGCAAATGAAGCCCGGGATTTGAATTTCCCGGGCTTCATTTGCATAAAGCCGGGCGCCGCCATTTTTAAATGTCCGCTAATGCGGACTCCGTGCCGTGCGGCTACACGTGGCACGGACTAGGTAGTTCGGACTAGGCTTCCTAGTTTCACGAGGAGTAACGGAGTCTAGACCATCCCTGATAGACATTTATCTAACCTATTCTTAAATATCTCCACAGATGGGGATTCCACAACCTCCCTGGGCAATTTATTCCAGTGTTTGACTACCCTGACAGTTAGGAACTTTTTCCTAATGTCCAACCTAAACCTCCCTTGCTGCAGTTTAAGCCCATTGCTTCTTGTTCTATCCCCAGAGGCCAAGACGAACAAGTTTTCTCCCTCCTTCTTATGACATTCTTTTAGATACCTGAAACGGCTATCATGTCTCACCTCAGTCTTCTCTTTTCTAAACTAAACCAACCCATATTCTTTCAGCCTTCCTTCAAAGGTTATGTTCCCTAGACCTTTAATCATTCTTGTTGCTCTTCTCTGGACCCTCTCCAATTTCTCCACATCTTTCTTGAAATGCGGTACCCAGAACTTGACACAATACTCCAACTGAGGCCTAACCAACGCAGAGTAGAGCAGAAGAATGACTTTTCATGTCTTGCTCACAACACTCCTGTTAATGTATCCTAGAATCATGTTTGCTTTTTTTGCAACAGCATCACACTGCAGACTCATATAGTGTGGTCCACTATAACGCCTAGATCCCTTTCTGCCATACTCCTTCCTAGACAGTCACTTCCCATTCTGTATGTGTGAAACTGATTGTTCCTTCCTAAGTGGAGCACTTTACATTTGTCTTTATTAAACTTCATCCTGTTTACCTCAGACCATTTCTCCAATTTGTCCAGATCATTTTGAATTATGCCCCTATCCTCCAGAGCAGTCGCAATCCCTCCCAGATTGGTATCATCTGCAAACTTAATAAGCGTACTTTCTATGCCAATATCTAAATTGTTGATGAAGATATTGAAGAGAGCCTGTCCCAAAACAGACCCCTGCGGAACCCCACTTGTTATACCTTTCCAGCAGGATTGTGAACCATTAATAATTACCCTCTGACTACGGTTATCCAGCCAGTTATGCACCCACCTTATAGTAGCCCCATCTAAGTTGTATTTACCTAGTTTATTGATAAGAATATCATGCGAGACCGTATCAAATGCCTTACTTAAGTCTAGGTATACCACATCCACCACTTCTCCCTTATCCACATGACTCGTTATCCTATCAAAGAAAGCTATCAGATTGGTTTGACATGATTTATTCTTTACAAATCCATGCTGGCTGTTCTCTATCACCTTGCCACCTTCCAAGCATACTTCCAAGCATAATATATACTGTATATATTTAGCTGTTGTGCTTCTGGCTCATCAAAGATGTTGCTTATCATACTGAATACCTTGCTTGAAAAATCAATTTTAAATTAACATTGTAAAACCCAACATATGCACATTAGGTTTCTAGAATGAGAAAGCTCATGTGTTTTTCTAACTTAGGATTTAATGCTGTTTCATCTATTTTTTTAAACATCATATGAGCATGACAGTGTTAAAGGAACAGATACCTTTTATGACAGTCAAACCCAAACATTCTCTAATTTATTCTGTTTGCAGGAGAAATTGCTGGGGCTAGAGTTTGTTTTCATGAAAGGCAGCAGAGATTTTAAAGAAATTTAGTTTTACTTAAAATAATTTTCCACTATTTCTAAACTTCCTCAATTAATCCTTTGCAATATTAGGGTGGTGACATGTTCAAATGTATAACAGCTACCCAACTACCTATTTAGAATCTCACTATCTGAAATTAACCCCTTCAAATTTTGAAATTGAAATCTGCTTTCACAGAAGCTTTTCTCTTGCATTGATTTGTTGCTAGTTAATTTTTGCTTGTTAGAGCACTGAAACTTTTTCTTTAAAATAAAAATAGAGATTTTGCCAATGACCCAAGCCTGCAAATACTTATGCAGCTGAATATTTGTACTCAAGCGAGTAGACAGTGCCATTGGCCTAATCACCAGTGGAATTAAAGTCATCAAGTGCATACCAGTTTGCAGGATCAGATCCTGATATAAGAATGAAAGCACAGATCATCTATGGGCTTACTAAATTTAAAAAATGATTTTTAAGTGCTTCTGAATTTAGACACTGGACAGCTGAAAGTGTTGAACTTAAAATGCAAATTCTTGATGTTTACATTTGTGATTATACAATAATTAAAGATTAATGCACAATTTATTATTTCTGTGAAAATATGTATAATTGCTTTTGCTTTCTGTTTCATTTGCTGAGGTGACAATAGATTTGAAGCTTGGGAGAAGTTGCCAGTTTTTTCCTACACTATATAAAAGTATACTTCAATTAGTGTTTTAAAAGGTAGATTTCATTAAGCTGCATTAAGTGTCCTAATATTCTATCAAACTAGAACCTCAGTCTAATCTTGTCCATTCTCTATATCTTCTTATACTATACTCATTACCACAGTATCTTATCACCTCCTGGTAATGCATTAAGCAATAGGATTAACATATATTACTGTAGCACCTCTAGCCATGGACCAGGACCCCGTTGTGCTAAGGGCTAAACAAACCCAGAACAAAAAGACTGTCCCTTCCCCCAAAGAGCTTACAAGTGTGAAATGAGAGAGAGTAGATGACTACAGAAGGACTACTAATAGCATAGAAGATAATAATGAGACTATAATTATTATCAGCATGATAGGCTGTGGTCCCTAAATATTAACAGCCTCATCATTCTCAAGTTATTTTTTAGGCTTCACAACAAAGGAGCGATTTGAAGGGGACCAATGAAGTGGCTTGGCAGATGTTGATGGCCAATGCATATGGGAAATGGAATCATGGGTAGGATGAAGATGATTTGTTCTCTTATGTTTCCCCCAAGAAGGAAAATTGTTAAAAGAAATAAGGAAACATTGGAGGGCATGGGAAAGGGTGCTGGAATTAGGGTGAGAGGTGCAGCAGCATCTCCTTGACTTGAAATGGTCTCTATCTTGAAATGGTCTTGAAATTGTCATAAAGATATACAGGGTTTACAATTTTGTCAATGGATATCAGAACCTACATTGTAAAAATTGTGCCGCTGGACTTGGGATTGTCCAGAACTTGTTTCTAATAATTGATCTACAGGCAGTCCCTGAGTTACGCGGATCCGACTTGTGTCGGATCCGCACTTACGAACGGGGCCCTCTCCCTGGTCTCCAGCAGACCAGGGAGAGGAAGAAAAGCGGCGGAACACGCGGGCAGCGGGTAGCCCAGACACGTCTGGGCTGTCCGCTGCCCGCGTGCTCCGTGGCTTTGCTCTGCTTTGCTCCCTGTCCCCCTGGTCTGCAGACCAGGGGGACGGGGAGCAAAGCAGAGCAAAGCCGTGGAGCCCGAGGGCAGCAGGACAGCCACGGCACATCTGGGCTGTCCCGCTGCCCCCGTGCTCCGTGGCTTTGCTCCGGGCGCCTGTGGTACAGCAGCTGGGGCGCTGCCAGTTGGTCCCATAGCGCCGCTCTGGGTGCTACGGGACCAACCCGGCAGCACCGCAGCTGCTCTGCCCCGGACGTCCTGATTCAGCCACTGCTGGTCAGTTTCAGCAGTGGCTGAATCAGGACGCCTGGGGCAGAGCAGCTTGGGTGCTGCTGGGTTGGTCCAGCGGCAGCGCTACTGGACCAACCCAGCAGCACCCCGGCTGCTCTGCCCCAGGTGTCCCCAAGTCAGCCGCTGCTGAAACTGACCAGTGGCTGACTTCAGGAAGGCCCTGCCTGGGGCTTCCTGGAATCAACCGCTGATCAGTTTCAGCAGCAGCTGACTTGGGGATGCCTGGGGTTCTTAAGTTGAATCTCTATGTAAGTCAGAACTGGCCGGATTCAGCCACTGTTGAAACTGATCAGTTTCAGCAGCGGCTGAATCTGGACGCCAGTTCCGACTTACATACAGATTCAACTTAAGAACAAACCTACAGTCCCTATCTTGTACGTAACCCGGGGACTGCCTGTATTTGTACCTATTCATCTTAAATAAGAATTCATGAATTAACGTAAGTGAGGAAAATGATGTATCGCAGAGTACACTAGAAAATGCAGAGATAACTGGACTATTAAAACTGAGATAAAATCCATAAATCAAAGGAAAGATAGGCAGAAAGATAAAGAGAAAAAAATTAGAAGCATTTCCCACCTCATCTCTTTGAAAAAAAAATTGAATAACAATGCAATACCTGTTGCTTTATTGATATATTTTCTGTGTGGTGTCTATCTGATAGAACAGTTTATGGAATTTGAAATGTAAGATATCTCTAATAACTTCTCATTGAAAGCAAGTAATGTCATTTATTATGCACTTCCAAATAATGTCTTCTAGAACTTTTAACAAAGCAAAATAAGGGATGTCAAACTGGGAGAAAGGAATTTTTAACGTTTCCCTCCTTTGTCTGAGTCAGAGAGGTTTCTTCCATGTAACAGGGAAATGGAAAGGCCTGTCTCTCTCCCGAGAATGGACTTCTTATATGTGTAAGTAGGGCAAAGTTAAAAAAATTTCTGTGTGTATTTTTAATACCTATTGCAGTAAAGATTGTCATAAGTTTGTATTAGACACATTGTGAGAATGGCTGTTGTGGGTCCCGAAACTCCCCAAACAATGTAGAACTCAAAGGTTTTAATTTTGTGACTAGTAGTGGGGGACAAACCTAGGGAATTTTCTGGTCAGATTCTGAGCGCCAAAAATCCCAATTATATTCCAAAACTCCCCAGTTTATTTGGACTCTCATTTATTTTGAAAGTGAATTAATTTCAAATCCAGCAGAGACTGGAACGAATACCAGTAATAGAGGCCACTAATGATAGTTTTTCAGAAATGATTTCTACAAAATGAATTAGGCCTTTCTAAAGAATACATAAACAATAGGAAGTAAAACACATTTGTTTATAAGCCGAATTCAAAGCCTATAGAAGTCAATGGGATACCAGTTATTGCATAGGAAAAGTAACTCTCTCTACATAAAGCCTGCAGTGGTAAATCAATAAGTCAATTAATAGCAAAGCAATCATGATTCTTCCCATTGTTCAGCATTAGTTTTGGTTTGCTGTGGCTGTATAGTAAAATGGCAGAGAAAGTTCAGGACAGTGGTTCTCAAACAGTAGGTCGAATCTCATTTTAATAGAGTTACTGGGGCTGGCTTACACTTGCTGGAGCCTGGACCAAAGCCTAAGCCCCACTGCCCAGGGCTGATGCCTAAGTCAGAGCCCAAGTGATTGCCACCAAAGCCAAAGCCCAACAATTTCAGTTCTGGGCAGCAGGGCTCAAGTTACAGTCCCTGCCTGGGTTTTGGCTTTGTTCCTTCCCAACACTCCCACATGGGGCAGCAGGGCTTGGGCAAGCTCAGCCCTCTCCTGGGGTCAGAGGATTTTGCAGTGTAATGACATTTGAAAAATACTGAGGCTATGTCTACACTGTTTGTTTTTTGCAGATGAGGAAATACAAATGAAGCGCTCATTTGTAAATCCCATGCTCTCATTTGCATATTCTCTTCTGATCCTTTTTGGGGAAGAGGTTTTTGCAAAAAAACCTGCAGTTGTTATGGGGCCATTTTTTGGGAAAACCCTTTTGCACAAGATCCTGTAAATCACATTTTTTGAGGAATAAGGGACATTGCATAAAAGGGGTTTTTTTCCCCAAAAGATGGCCCCGTCTACACTGCTGTTTTTTTATAAAAACCTCTTCCTCAAAAAGGATTGGACGAGAATATGCAAATGAGAGCACGAGATTTGCAAACGAGCACGAGATTTGCATTTCCTCTTCCTCAAAAAATGAACAGTACAGGCATAGGCTGAGTTAGTAATTCATTCTGAGCAAATAATCTAACTCATTCACATTGAACTGCAGGCAGGCAAGTGCTCTGGGCTATGAACAAGTTATTGGTAACTCGGAGGGGAGCATGAAAAAAACTGTCAAACAATCTTCATGTTTAAAAATAAATGTTACCTCCAGAATCGTTACTGGTTTCTTATATACCCCCCTCTTTCTCTTCCAGCTTCCAATACAGAGAAGCCTAAGGTGGTGATTCAAAGGTGACAACAGTGCACAAGTGCCAGAAGAACACCTATCAACATCTCAAATAGTGGAGTTGTGACTTGGAGGCTACATCTACACTGCAGGCTTTTTGCGCAAGAACAGCTGTTCTTGAGCAAAAACTTGCAGAGTGTCTACACTGGACGTGCGTTCTTGCGCAAGTAAATTTACAGTACAGCATCAGAAAACAGGGCTTCTTCCAGAAGAGTTATCCCTCTCTCCACGAGGAATAAGCTCTCTTGTGCAAGAGCTCTTTCACAAGATGGCAGTGTACACAGGCAACATGAATTTCTTGCACAAGAAAGCCCTATGGCTAAAATGGCCATCAGATCTTTCTCGCGCAAGAGAGCGTCCACACTCCCATGGACGCTCTTGCACAAAAGCACATCTTTTGCGCAAAATCACATGGCAGTGTGGACACACTTTTGTGGAAGACCTTTTGCACAAGAACTCTTGTGCAAAACAGTTCTTGCGCAAGAAGCCTGAAGTGTAAACGTAGCCCAATAGTATTCTTATCACACAGAGAATGATAAAACTCCACTCTTCTAGCGGGTCAGAAGAAGTGTATGAGCTTCCTTCCTTAGAGGAGAACAGACAAGTGCTTCAAATGGATACTGAATCAAAAGGTGTAAATAAATAGGTAAGAGCCACTCATTAGTGGCATTCATAAAAATGAGCAGACTGGTTTTATCTCCAGATTGCATTGTGATGGAAGTCACTGAGATAAGTGAGTTAAAGGTGCAGAGATTCCTCAGTGAAAAAAGTCTTTTCCCCCAGCCACAGATGTTAGAACTAGAGATGTAACTACCCAAACACTTAAAAAAAAATCAAAAGCTGTTACCCATGGCTGGCTTTTGTCAGTGTTTGTCTTTTTCAGTTTGTCATTCATTTCAGGGAATTAGCTCATTCCTAACAGTTCATTAAGGAGTGCCAGAGAAAAGTTCATGTTCAAATGTATTTTTCAAAAGTAGAAATGAATGCTACTTTATCAAAAGGCCATATTTTGATGCATGCAAAGTTAAACAAAATCTTTCTTTACCATTGGGTCATAATCATGATTTTGAATCTCCCGCATGCTAACATGCAGAAAGCTCAAAATAATGTATAATATCCAAGATCCTCAGTTAGTGTACACCAGCAAAGCTCTGAAATCAATAGAGCTATGCTTATTTATATCAGCAGGGTAACTTGCCTTTCTACTTCTTGATTTTACACTTCTGATGTAAGTTAAAATAATGGTAATGATTCAGAGTAGATAGCTCACAAGAGCCAAAGCAGTATGTTTGAGATTCACTTTGTCTCTTGATAGACTAGAATGTTATGTTTACTGCTATAGAAAATGCTATTTTTTCCTTTTGTGCATGTTTGTGGAGGATTTTATCATTTATTTCTCTATCAATATCCCTGAAGGAGGACTTCTTTTTTTATGTTGGCCATGTTGCATGACTGAATGAATGACACAAAGATCAGGAAAATATTCTAGTCCTGGACTTCCCTAACTAGTTTTAAGTCATGACAACATAGGTTAATTTCATATGTGCGGACCTCTAATGTCTACCAGAGCTGACTTCAAACTGCTCTAAGGCAGTAACAGTCTCTTAATGTAGTACAGTTCAACCGCACAATTTTCTTACTAACAGTAACTTTTATATTATCTTATACTGGCAGTTCACTATACAAACAAACATAAATAAGGGTAGTTTATTGTACAGTGTTGTTTACATGAAAAGAAAATCACATTCTACTTTTGAAAATTAAATTTCCTATTATTAGAGTTAAGAACAGCAAGTTACCTGACAGTAAGTAACTTAACTAGGTAGGCCATAACTTCAAAAATCACCACTAATTTCAAAAAAATATGTGGCCACTGAAGGACAAATTCAGCTCTAGCAAGTTGATACCAGTAAAACCAGAAGGATTACACAGATGTAACCCAGTGAAAATTCGACCCTTGATATTTCAGCCTCTTTACAGCTTTGTTATCCACCCACCTGGATTTGTGATTATTTTCACCCTATAGAAAGCCTCACAAAGATTTTTCAACTTCCTTCTTATACTTGATCTTTCTTCCTTCAAGAGATCCATGTGATCAGGGCAATACCCTAAACTGACAAATGTGTAGTTCACCTTGCAGGCCCCCACACTGCTGTATTTACCTGCACCTTTGCAGGTTCAGGGGAGCACAGCTCCTGTTGGCCACAGATCACTGTTCCCAGTCAATAGGATCTGAGATCACCTCTACCTAAGGAAGTGTAGGTAAATATAGAGGCACTGGCCCACCAGATGAACTACTGCCATTTTATTGCCCACCTTTGGTGTACATCCTCTGGAAATTAATGAGAACTTTTCACAGAAGACTGTAGCTTTAGCAAAACCTAAAGAAATCAAGCTTGGTAATCATAAGGAAACAAGCAGAATTTACCCACTGATCTTTGATTTTCACATCTTTTTGTCTGATGCACGAGTTCAGTATCTCCTATTACCTCTCCCACCCTTCAAATAAGATCCTCCAAAAATCTGTTTGGCTTTTTTTCCACTTACTTGCAAAATAAAATGCACTTCCTGAAGTTTTTATTTTTCTCTTTTCCACAAAAATAGTAAAACGATAAATTCACTGGAAGTGCTTGACATACTAAATATATTTTCACAAAGTTCTGTTTACCACAGTCCTCTCTGTGGAAGTTTGAACTGAGGAAGCAGAATTGTATTAAGATATACTGATGCCCTAAAATATGTAAAGTTTAAGAGGCTCCAAAACGTTACCGAAAAATGTGTATTATTCCAATAGAAAGGATAATAAAATAGAAATAATAAATAATAATAAAGTTTTCCATTTGAATATATACTGCTACATAGGCAAGGATGCAATTAAATTGCAATTAAATTTAAAAAAAAAATTGTATTTAGAGGCCCCTCGTAATCTGAGGCCTTAAAATGTAATTTACTTAATGTATACATAAACCCAGTACTGTGAAGGAGGGATGGTCATTTGTGAGGGCTTGGACCCTCAGGTCTAATTCCAGTCCCAAATCTTCAGAGACCTATTTCTGAATTCCATATTAAATGCAGCAGCCTTTGAGGAGAACAGATGATCTTCATCTCATGAATTTTTGGGGGTAGAAGACAAAAGTTCAGTGCTGTTGGCTCTACAGCTGATCATAATATAAACCTTTTGCCCTGATTTAGTGTCATAGCTAAACCATAAAATCAACTCTAAAGAGGAAACAAATCAGCCTATATCAAATAGCTTCCCTAGGTGCTGTTTCAAGTCGATACGTTGTTTTCACTTTTCTGCTGCAAAATACAATGAGAAGTGAAGTCTGTCCTTTGAGCTGTCTCTCAAGCATCTTTATATAGAGTAATAGGAGGAGGAGGAGTTTGTTGCTATTATTTTATTATTTACTCTACGTTCTTTAAGGTATTGTTATCAAGACTGAAAACTTGTAAGTTCCACAACACTTTTCTCATCTGCAGCAACAAAATATCTATTTTACTTGATAAACGGTGGTGAAACAAAAATTGACAGATTGCCACTTCAGTGACCAGCAACCAGACATATAACTTTGGAGGAAAGAGGGGAACTCCATAAAATCCATGATGGTCTTCATACTGTAGACCTAAGATATCTTTTCAGTGCATAACTTAGGTAATAGGCATCATGAAAAACTGAGATAAATTAGTCAAATTGCTGCTAATATAAGACTGGTTTGTGTAGCCTATAGAATTAAGTTGCTTGCCTATTATGCTAATAATATGACTGTGTTGATTCAGATTAATTCATTGATATTTTAATGGGTAGATTTAGTATAGAGGTAATTATTAAGAGCTGCAATACAATAAATCTGCAAAAGGTAATAATAGGCCGTCTGCAAGATCAGCTGAAGCTAAGGTTAGTAAATTTCTATGGTTGACACACAGGTCTCACCCTGCCCCGGGTCATACTTTATTCATAGCTTCCCTGGAACGAAAAGGGGAAATTATGTCTGGAACCTTTCACCCAGATAGCAAAGATGAGTTGCATATGATTGGATGGTGATAGGAAAAAAAACACCCTCAGATTCAGCAAATGCATCATTGTTTGGAAAGTCCCAAAATAACTGGTTCAGGCCTAGCTGAGTAATAGGGTTGGACACAGCATGTGATAGACCACCACAAAGGCCCATGGTAACGAACTAACATATATGATAATAAGGTGAGATCATTGATACATTGACCTATAGGAAAAGGACACTTCAACATTAGAAATATCCCTTACTGAATATACACCAAACATACTAAAGCCAGCGTTAACATTTTATAAAAGTGACAGTCCCAGCCTATGGCAGTAGAAGAATAAGATGTAGTTCTTGAAAGGTGCCAGAATGATGGCCCCAGGTGATTATGGGGAAGGTGAAGGTAATGATAAAGATGATGGACTAACACCTAAGATTGTTCTAGAAGGAATGATGTAAGTATATGGTATGGAAATATAGATGTACATTCCCTATCTATCTTATGAAATTTGAGAGTTTGTGACTCTGCTAATTACATTAATAAAATATATTTGTAAATAAGCACAAGTTCCTATAGTGTGAGTGTTGCAACTATGCACATCAGGGTACCCAGCCATGGCATAATTGAATAGTGGGCCTGATCCTGGGACAAAGAACCTGTGAACCCTAAAGGTGGTAACTGGAAATTCATAAGCAATCTTAGATCAGGCAACATTTGAAAAAACACTTTTAATCATCAGCCTATCAGGCCCTATGGCTGGCTAACTATTCTGCTGAAAGCTCAATTCAGATGAGAACTGCTGGGTTTTTTTCTAAGAAATTGTTCTACTTCCATTGAGGCAAAATCTTCCCTATGTTACAAGAGTGGAGGGAAAATAAACCAAGGCAGAACTGTCATGGTAGGCACATGATTGTGCAAGAACATGTTCCTTCACATCCACAGAAACCCCTCTACATGAGCTCCATGGAAACTTATGGGCAGAAAGGGAGAAACTAAGGAGCAGTGTGTGCTATTGTCCTTTACAGAGGGAGCTGATCTATGAGCAGAACATTTAACCTAAATTAATTCTAGTAGAAGTGTCATTGTCTTAGGATACATGACTCAGCCCTTTTTGGGAGAATAGGATTGGTTATGGGGTAAAATAGTTTTACAGGTGCAGGATGGGGGATACTGAAAACATGCCCCTTCCATGAGTCATGCTGAGAAGGGAGAAAATTATGATATGGCTCATTTGAGAGGATTAGAGCAAGTGTCTTTTAGTCATGACTGCAGGGTTCCATTCCAGTGGATCTTACTGGTTCTTGTACAAACCATTTAATCTTTCTGTTCCTGGGCTGATTCATCTGTAAATTGGATGTAAAAACATCTACCTCTTAGTAGTATTATGAGGCTTTAGATCAGATTGTGGCCCTGCTCAGTTCCATGCTCTTCCAAGAGTCTGGTGTTGCTATGGACGCTAGCCAGGCCCAGGAGCAATGACTTTGCATTCCAATAAGATTGAGTTTAATCTCTCACTGGTGATGAAACAGAGGAAGGAAAGATCCAGTTCATGTCTCTCTCCTTGTCTTGTGCAAAATTGGTCACATTCTAAACCTCAGTTATTCTGTACTTATAAAGTACTATAAGACCCTATTGCCCCAAAAAAAGGACTATGGAAGGACAAAGGATCAGATTAGCTGTTGTTGTTAATCTAGCTGACAAGTTTTACCCCTGGTTATATTTTTTTTAAATTATGGTGCTTTATAGCAGAGCTCTTTAAGAATACATATTCTAAATCTTCATGGAGAACCATTTATAATAACAAAAGCTTTTAGAATATTTTGCATAGTAACTGTTGCTAAGAAAAATCTGAAGCCCAGGCCAAAATTCAAATCCTATCAGCACTTCCAGCAGCTGAAGAAAACTAAACAGACATACTTCAAATGGCAGTCTTCCTCCAGCAATGATATTTATAGAGGTTTCAAAGCTAATATTTATTCAGTACATAAAATATTCCTGCTAAATTATAAATATAGGTGGGATTAGGGGGCTAAAGTAAGACAGCATCAGAACTTGATTTTTGTATGGTTCATGTGTTTATCAGTTCAGAACTGAAATGAGATCCAACTGCTCAACTACAATAACGCAAATCTGGTGATGAAGTTTCTCAACCCTCTCTTTGGTCTCATCTACTCTGCCTCCAGCCAAGGTTGCTGAACAACTTCTACTCTGCAATTAGTACCTTCAGAGAAGCTGCTGAGTCAGGACACAATAACTCCTTAAACATATGAAGCCCCATATGGTTAGTACCCAGTTCATGTGCAGTGGGTAGATTTAAAAACAATGAAATACGTCACCAATTTCTCATTAGTTCTAATCATAGGTGTCAAAGGCTGTGATGACACAACCATCCTCTATCAATTAGAGTGTAAATTATTCCCTGCTTTGGAATGAATTATGTGGTGATTGGATTACCTCATACAGTGACCTCAGTATCTGAATACTATCAACAAGAGGCATGGTTTAAAACAGTGTTTCTCAAACTGTGCTCCACGGAGCCCCAGGATTCCGCGAGACATCTCCAGGGGCTCTGCGAGGTTGACAAACTGGAAACATCGATAGGTACAACACATACAATCAGTGGCCCTCTGGGCCTCCGCATACATTTTTACGCATGTAAAGGGCTCCGGAGCCCAAAAAGTTTGAGAACCGCTGGTTTAAAACAAATATCTGTCAAGCAGTCTTCTTTATTTGCTTCTAAAGAAAATATAGTAATTCCTTCTTTTGACACTGGGAAGGAACATCTATTTTTTCAGAACACTGTCAGACAAAAAGTGCCTCAAATGGGTTAGTGTTTCTAACCTTTTAATGTGATATTTTTAAAGGAGGGAATTCTTTTTAGTTTTTAAGTACTGACTTGACAAAGCCCTGGCTGGTACGCTTTAGTTGGAGTTAGTCCTGCTTTGGGCAGGGGGTTGGACTTGATGACTTCCTTATGTGTCTTTCAGCCCTATGATTCTACAGTTCTATGAAATTATTATTTTGTTGCTTCAAAAGTTAATACTTTTCCATGATTTTAACAGTTTTAAAATAAAATTTTAGTTTAATAATCTATGCAAATTTATGTGTGAGTGGCCTAAATTAAGGCACTAGGCCAAGTTTTAATGGCCATCATGGTTCTAGAAAAGAATGATAAATAAATCTCACTTTGGAGATGATCATTTTGGTACCATAAAGAGGTTATTTTCTACATAAAAATCATGGGCTGCGCCTGGAACATTAAGGCTCAGTCTACACTGCAAGGTTTTTGTACAAAACCAGATGGTTTTGCGCAAAAACCTGTGGAGCGTCCATACCTCAACTGTGCTTTTGCTCAAGTAAATCATCAGTAGAATGGCAGAAGAGAGGGCTTCCAGAGGGGTTTTTGCAGCTGAATTGTCCTCCAGGGAAAAATATTGGTGGCCAATAGGCCACTCTGGCTAACTCAGTGAGAACTCAATTGTTCCTGTCTGCTGGTACCCTTTAAAGCCATAGGCACTCTGCACAAACACTGTGGCTGCACTGCTGCAGACACAAATGGCCTCCCACCACGCTCCCTGAGACCTCCCTGGCCCTTCCAGGGACCAGCCACAAGGGTCACAGGACCCCCCCAAGGGGGACCAAGAGGTGTGCCCCACCTAGAGCAGGCCAGAAATCAAAACCCTCCTCAAATTGTGGGGCGAGGAAGAGTACCTGCAGGACCCCCGGGCCAAAAGGAGGAATTAAGTAATCTGCTCCCTCATAGCCGTATCCCTGGTGGAGCAAGGTCACCCTGCCTGGACCATGGCTAAGGTGAAGGAGCTCCTTCAGGGACACAAACACACACAGAGTGGGACAGATGGCTGCATAGAGCAGGGGGAGCACTCTGTAGCACGGAATGCTAGGCCAGCACATGCTGCTGCAGTCTGGGCATGTACAACCACGTGCACTGGGAGGGTGTGGCATGCGACCACAGCTGCCAGCACCTCTACATGCCTGGGAGCCTGCTGCCAGCCTCATGCTTGGCCACATGAGTCTTGCCCCTATGGGGGTGCAGCCAGATGCAAGCAGGCTAGCTGCAAGGGCACAGGCATAACCCCCGCCTCTCCCCCCCCCCATGCTCTGGAGTGCAGCACACAGCACATGGGCATGCCTGCACATGAGAGGCAGCAGCCGCTCCCATTTGATAACCCAGTGAGCCGCAGCTGTGTGTGCAGACCCCAGGAAGGGCCTGGCTGTTCACGGCTCCTCTGCCATCCATGGGGGGATCCACTGTGGCCGTACGCTTCCCTTGCCTGCCTGTCCATGGTGTGTGTGGGGGGGGAGGGGGAGCACGGTCTTCTGGCCACCTTGGGGCCCATGACACAGTTACAGTCGAGGTTGCCACTCACACAGGAGGGCACAGTCGCAGGGAATGTGTGTGCAGGGTGGACTGACCACCCCTCTTTCTTGTGTCTTCTCCACAGCCAGACCAGCTGAGATAGAGGGCCCAGCCATACCACCACCGTGGCCACCAGGCAGAGTCCAGTGGAGCTGTGGACAAGCCAGGCCTGGGAAGGAGCTGATGCATGACATACATGCCACCTTTTCGCGTCGGCTGAACGCTGACCTCAAGTGGTGACAGCAGGCGTTGAGTGACCTCATGGTGCGCTGCGACACCCTGGTTGACATCCTGTCCCGCATGGGGGAACAGGCGTCTGCTGCCGCTGCTCCTGCCTTCCACCCTCCTGGCCCCCGCATACCCATGGCCCACCCTCTGCCCACCATGCCATGCCTCTTCTCCTTCCCCAAGCCATGCCTCTGCTTCCTCCCTTACCCATGGCCATGCCTCCTCCCCCAGTCATGCTTATGGCCTCTCCTATGGCCCCTCCTCTTCCCCCCAACCCTGGTCATGCTCCAGCCACCCCTCCTGCCCACCTCAGTGGGGCCCCCAGAGCCACCCAACACCGACAATGTGCCCGCACCTGAGGTGTCTCAGCAAGCCACCCCACCACTCCTCCCAGTCCTCATCCCCCCTCCCAGTTATGATCCCCCCTCCCAGTTCAGACATCTCACCCTCCCCCTTTCCACCCTTGTTTCTGTTAAATAAAAAATCAGTCATTTTGTTTCAAAACCAAGCAGGTCAGGGGAGGGCAAAAGGGAGGGGATAAGAGGGGGAAGGGAGAGAGAAGGGAGATTTACAGTGGTTCCTGTGAGAACCTCTCCTTTAGGGCTTCCCGGATGCGCACCCTGATAAGCCTGGTGGGTCGCAGCTATCCGGGGCTGCTCAAAGCTCTGGCCCTTGCAGGTGGCCTCTGCTCCCCACCCCAGAAGAAAGGCCTCCCCCTTGCCCGCCACCAAGTTGTTGAGCACACAGCAGGTCACCACCACCTCTGGGATATTATGCTCCTTGATGTCCAGGCAGATGAGGAAGCAGCAGAACCATCCTTTCAGACACCCGAAGGTGCACTCCACCTGCAGGTAGGCCCTGTTCAGGGGGGCATTGAAAATGTCCTTGGTGCAATCCAGCTGCCCAGTATAGGGGCGCATTAGCCAGGGCATGAGTGGGTATGTTGCGTCCCCCGCTATGCACACTGGCATAATCTGGTTGCCCTCAGGAAACTCCCATAGGGGAAAAAAGGTACCCGCCTCCAGCTGGGCACACAGGCTGCAGTTTCAAAAAACTTGGGCATTGTGAGCCCTGCCTGACCACCCCATATAAATGTTTGTGCAGTGGCCCCAGTGGTCTACCAGGGCCTGCAGGACTACCAGGAAGTAGCCCTTGTGGTTGACAAACTGGGCTGTTCAATGTTCAGGGGCCCAAATGTGTGTGCCGTCGATTGCTCCCGCGCAGTTAGGGAACCCCAGGACAGCAAAGCCACCCATTGTAGCCTGATCTAAAATGTTTAAATTCTAATTACAGTAAAACTCCGATGGTCTGGCATCTGTTGGTCTGGCACTCCTGATGGTCCGACACCATCAGGAACCCGGCAGTGCTCCGGGCAGCCGGACCATAGGAGCTGCTCTGCCCCCAACTTCCCTGATTCAGCCACTGCTAAAACTGACCAGCAGCTGAATCGGGGAAGCCGGGGGCAGAGCAGCTGGAGTGCTGCCAGGTTGGTCCTGTAGCGCTGCCCCTCGGGGCTGCAGGACCCAACCCGGCAGCACCCCAGCTGTCTCCGATTCAGCCGCTGCTGAAACTGACCAGCCAGCGGCTGACTCCAGGAAGCCCAAAGCAGAGCTGCTCTGCCCCAGCTTCCTGGAATCAGCCCCTGATTAGTTTCAGCAGCAGCTGACTTGGGTACACCTGGGACGGAGCATCTGGGGTGCTGCCGGGTTGGTCTCGCAGCGCCAAGGCTTGGCGCTACCAGACCAACCCGGCAGCACTCCAGCTGCTCTGTCCCAGGCATCTGGATTCAACCGCTGTTGAAACTGATCAGCGGCTGACTCCAGGAAGCCGGGGCAGAGCAACTCTGCCTCGGGCTTCCTGGAGTCAGCTGCTGGTCAGTTTCAGCAGCGGCTGACTTGGGGACACCTGGGGTAGAGCAACTGGGGTGCAGCCGGGTTGGTCCAGTAGCGCCGCTCCTCCTTTTTGCACAAGAAGCCTGTATTGTAGACATAGCCTAATTGAATAATTTACCTATTGATGCCCAGCCATAAAACAGTCTATATGGGTACGTCTACACTACAAAGTTAGTTCGAACTAAGTTAGTTCGAATTAGTTAATTTGAACTAAGCTAATTCGAACTAACGCGTCTAGAACTAAAAACTAGTTCGAATTAGCATTTTGCTAATTCGAACTAGCAAGTCCACATTGAGTGGACTCTGAACAGGGCTTAAGGATGGCCGGAAGCAGTGCCGGCAGGGCATCAGAGGAGGACTTAGAGCGTGGAGATGCTGTCTCAGGCTAGCCGAGGGCTGCGCTTAAAGGGTCCCGACCCCCACCCCGGACAGACAGTTCTAAGGGGTGCCCCGCTTGAAAACCAGTCCTGGCTTGGAGTGCCCGGAGTACCCACACTGGGCACATCACACCACTCGGCCATCAGCCCGGCTGCACTTGCTGCAGGCTGCCATCTGGGGAGAGGGGGCAATTAGGGGGCTGCAGGAGAGCTTCCACTCCCAGAAGCCCGCAGAGCCAGCCCAGTCCTCCCCATCGGGGGCTCGTGCCCCATTCCTCCCTCACCTCCTTCCACTTACCCTTCCCTAACCCCTTTTCTTGATGTACAAAATAAAGGACAATTGTGTTCAAAAATGGAATCTGTCTATTGAACAAAACTGGGGGAGACTGGGAAAAGGAGGTGGGAGAGGGGAAGAGAAAGGCTGGGAGAGGGGAGGGCAACTAACATGATCAGGGGTTGGGAACAGGTCCCAGATGAAGAGAGGCTACAGAGACTGGGACTGTTCAGCTTAGAAAAGAGGAGATGGAGGGGGGACAGAATAGAGGTCTCTAAAAGCAGGGGTTGGGTGGAGAGGGTGCATACAGAAAAGTTCTTCATTAGTTCCCATGAAGAAGGACTAGAGGACACCAAAGGAAAGGAATGGGTAGCAAGCTTCAAACTAGTAAGAGAAAGTTGTTGTTCACAAAGCAAAGAGTCAACCTGTGGAACTCCTTGCTGCAGGAGGCTGTGAAGGCTACAACTAGAACAGAGTTTAAAGGGAAGTGAGATCAAGTCATGGAGGTTGGGTCCATGGAGTAGTCTTAGCCAGGGGGTAGGAGTGGTGTCCCTGCCCAAAGTTTGTGGAAGGCTGGAGAGGGATGGCACGAGACAAATGGCTTGGTCACTGTCTTCGGTCCATCCCCTCTAGGGTCCCTAGGGTTGGCCGCTGTCGGCAGACAGGCTACTGGGCTAGATGGACCTTTGGTCTGACCCAGCACGGCCATTGTAAGCTCAGGGCTCAGGGTCGGGGGTCTCAGTGGACCCCCTTGATTTTCATGCACACCTGCTCCTGGGTGGCCAGGCTGGCAGCTCTCCTGCCCTAGACGGCCACTTTCCTGTGCCTAGTGCGGAGATCGTGGACGAGGTCCACGATGTCCGCAGTAGGCCAGGAAGGTGCCCGCCTCTTGCGGTCCAGGGCAAGCTCCCGGGAGCCGCCAGCCTGGTCCCGGGAAGAGGGGGTGGGCTGGGGGACATCGGGTGGGTGGCTCTGTGCCGTGCCAGGTGCAGGGTCTGCTGGCTGGGTGCTGGCAGGCTTGCACCTGGCACGGGCACCGTAGCCAGCCCGTGCCCCTTTAAGGGGTCCGGGGCCGGGAGGGGGGCATAGAGTTTCCCTGGTGTTGGCCAGAGTGGCCACCAGGGAAACCTGGGGAGGGCTAGCCTCCCACTAGTTCGAATTAAGGGGCTACACACCCCTTAATTCGAACTAGCTAGTTCGAACTAGGCTTAATCCTCGTAAAATGAGGTTTACCTAGTTCGAACTAAGCGCTCCGCTAGTTCGATTCAAATTCGAACTAGCGGAGCACTAGTGTAGCGGCTATGAATGTTAGTTCGAACTAACGTCCGTTAGTTCGAACTAACATTGTAGTGTAGACATACCCTATTTGCTATTGGCTTGTGGAGCCAGTTGATTTCATTCTAGGTTTCCAGGTACAGTAACAGGGTACATATGTTGGTATCTATAGAACTGTAACCATGATTTCAGTCTACAGGTCACTGATGGCAGAACACTCCATGGAACAAGTGCACAGTATATTTGTCCAAATTAGAATCTCCAGGGACAACAACACAGTTCTCTTAGGAATTATTTCAAAAGCTAGGCTGTTTCCAATTGGGTCAACTTCCCCAGCACTTCTCATCTCCTATCATTAATAGAGCACCATGTTGGGCATCCCAGGGTATAAACTTTCTTTATTTAACAAAACTCAGGGAAACTGGGAAAAGGAGGTGGGAGAGGGGAAGAGAGAGGCTGGGAGAGGGGAGGGGGAAAACTGGGAGGAGGGAGCTGAAAGGGGGAAGCAAGGAAAAGGAGGGGGTGGGGAAACTGAAGGATCGGGGTGGGGGTTTCGCCGGGCCAACCCCCTCCCAGCACGGCGAGGGAGGGGGCCTCGGCGTCCCCGGGGGTATGGGGTGGAGGGTGCGGAGGTTGAGGTGGGGGGTGTGGACATTGAGGAAGAGGTTGTGGGGGTTGAGGAGGAAGAGGTGGGAGGGGGAGCAGGAGTGGGCGGAGGGACAGCAGTTGGGGGGGGCAGCAGGCGCAGGACCAGCACGGGGCACCATGCTCTGCAGCAGGAGCTGCAGGTTGGTGCTCAGCCCTGGGACCTCAGCCAGCAGCTCGTGGCGGACCTGCAGGTCTTCCCGCATCCAGGCCTGCAGTGTGCGGTGCACGGCTCTCAAGGATCCCAGGTGCTGGTCCCAATACTCCTGCTCCGTGCTGGCGGTCCGGAGCAGGCCGCGGGTGCGGGAGCATGTCCCGGGCGGGGTGGTGCGCCCTGCACGAGCAGTTGGTGCAGCTGTAGAGAAAGAAGAGAAGTGGTCAGTTCTCCCTGGGGACACAGAGGATGATGCCCAGCCCCCTCTCCCACCCCTCAACTTGAGGGTGACCATGTCCTGCACCGTCACAGCCGCTGTGCTTGTACAGAGGCCATGGTCAGGATGTCTGGCTCTCCCCGGGACTGGGAGCTGCCCCAAGACCGCACCCATGTCCCTGTGCCATGTATAGTGTGGCCAGGGCGGCAGGGGGGAGAGGGAGATGTCCCCTGCCTCCGTGTAGAGGGGACATGTGAAGGGAAAGCATCCTGCTGGGTCCTGCCCCGGGGTCGGGAACATGTCACGTCTCTTTGCACAAGCATGTGCCTATTGGGCAATGGCCCCTTGGTGTCACGCAGCTGGAGCCACCTGCCCAAGGGTGGCATGGCACGTGCTCACACGTGCACAGGTGTCTGCGTGATCCATGGAAGGCATGGCCCACGCGCATGGTCTCTGGTCTCCCTCCCACCTCCCCCCCCGAACTACTTAATTCAAACTACTTACCCGGTACGGTCTCCCTGGACGACCCTGCTGGAACAGCTGGCGGTGGCCCCTCCAGTGCGCCCAGGTCGGGGCCCTCTGGTCCCGGCTCGCTGTCCCCCGGGCTGGCACGGACCGCCCTGCCCCCCAAGAGTTGGTTGAGGGCGGGGAAGTAGGGGCAGGTGTCATCCCCTGCAGCGGCATTGCCCCTGGTGGCCCTGGCGTACCCCTGCCGCAGCTGCTTCAGTTTAATTCGCACCTGCTCTTGGGTGCACCTGTGTCCCTTTCGGGCCATGGCAGTCGCTATGCGGCCGTAGACAGCCACGTTCCTCCTCCTAGTGCGGAGATCTTGGAGATTGGGGGCCTGCCCCCAAATCTCAGTGAGGTCCGTGACCTCCGCACTAGTCCAGGGGGCCACACGACGTCTACGGCCCCTGGCTGGCCCCTGGGTGCTCGGGGACAGGGCAGGGGATGGCTCACTGCCACTGGATGCCTGGCTCATGGTGGGGCCACTCGGTCAGGGGTAGACACTGCTGGCCGGGCTGTCTGTCTCCAGTGCCGTCTGGCCAGAGTCTACCCCTTTAAGGGCCCGGGGCTGGGGGAGAGAAGAGTTTTCCTGGTTGTGCCCAGAGAGGCCACCAGGGGGAACCTGGGAAGGGCAAGCCTCCTACTAGTTCGAATTAAGGGTCTACACAGCCTTTAATTCGAACTAGTAAGTTCGAACTAGGCTTAATCCTCGTGGAATGAGGATTACCTAGTTCAAACTAAGCGCTCCGTTAGTTCGATTTAAATTCATAAGTGCCTATGAAGTTAGTTCAAACTAACGTCTGTTAGTTCAAACTAACTTTGTAGTGTAGACATACCCTCATTCACATGAACATGCCAGTTCACTCCCTAGCTGAATGCAAGCAGATATTGCTGTTCTGTCAGAAGAAATGGTCCAGATTATATGTTCATCTAATCTTCAGTAACAATGTGATCTTCATCACTCTGTAGTGTCTAGAGCACATATAAAGATTCAACTCAGTGCTCTGGACTTCTCACCATTTATGATCTGGCATCCCCATGGGTGCTTCTGGTCTCGAGCACTTACAAGAAAAAGCTGCCTCCCCCCAAAAACTCCTCCTCTCACCTTCCCAGAGCTTCTGGAGTGACACAAGCAAAGGAAGGAGCAGGGATAGGATCATTTGGGGAAGAGGGAGGATGGTTACATAGCCTCACAGCTGGGGGCCAGAAGTACAGCCTGGTTGCAGGGAGGCTCTGTGGCTACGTCTACACTGGCCCCTTTTCCGAAAGGGGCATGTTAATTTCACAGGTCGTAATAGGGAAATCCACGGGGGATTTAAATATCCCCCGCGGCATTTAAATAAAAATGTCCGCCACTTTTTTCCGGCTTTTAGAAAAGCCGGAAAAGAGCGTCTACACTGGCCCCGATCCTCCGGAAAAAAAGCCCTTTTCCGGAGGATCTTATTCCTACTTCAAAGTAGGAGACTTCAAAGTAGGAATAAGATCCTCCGGAAAAGGGCTTTTTTTCCGGAGGATCGGGGGCAGTGTAGACGCTCTTTTCCGGCTTTTCTAAAAGCCGGAAAAAAGCGGCGGACATTTTTATTTAAATGCCGCGGGGGATATTTAAATCCCCCGCGGATTTCCCTATTACGACCTGTGAAATTAACATGCCCCTTTCGGAAAAGGGGCCAGTGTAGACGTAGCCTACATGATTACCTGATCTGTTTACTCCCTCTGGGGCACCTGGAATTGGCCACTGTCGGGCTACGTCTACACTAAGTGTTTTTGTGGCAGAAAAAATGCTAATGAAGGACTCATTAGCATAAGTCACTATCTCATTAGCATATTTTCTGCCATTTCTTTTTGCGCAAAAAGAAGCAGTGTAGCTGCTCCCATTGCGTGCAAAAGCCTCAGTTTTGCTCAAGATCCTTATGCCTGTCCCGGAGAGGCATAAGGATCTTGTGCAAAATGGGGGTTTTGCTCAAAACAGAAGCAGCTATGCTGCTTCTTTTTGCTCAAAAATCCCTTACGCAAGAAGAAATGACTGAAAATATGCTAATGATATTGTGACTTATGCTAATGTGTCTCTCATTAGAATATTTTCTGCTGCAAAAACTCACAGTGTAGACAAAGCCTCAGAGCACAGGATACTGGCTAGATGGACCTACTTCAAAGTAGGAATAAGATCCTCCGGAAAAGGGCTTTTTTTCCGGAGGATCGGGGCCAGTGTAGACGCTCTTTTCCGGCTTTTCTAAAAGCTGGAAAAAAGCGGCGGACATTTTTATTTAAATGCCGCGGGGGATATTTAAATCCCCCACGGATTTCCCTACTACGATAGTTGAAATTAACATGCCCCTTCCGGAAAAGGGGCCAGTGTAGACGAGCCCAAAGTGATCCATTATCTGTCCCCCATTTCCACCTTCTGGCAAACAGAGGGTATGTTTACACTACAAAGTTAATTCAAACTAGCAGCCATTAGTTCGAATTTACTTTAATAGCGGCTATACATAGAAACTGCTAGTTTGAATTTAATTCGAAATAGCGGAGCGCTTAATTCGAACTTGGCAAACCTCCTTCTATGAGGAGTAATGCCTAATTTGAATTAAGTAGTTTCAATTAAGTGCTGTGTTGCCACTTAATTCAAACTAGCTGGAGGCTAGCCCTTCCCAGGTTCCCCTGGTGGCCACTCTGGGCCAAACCAGAAAAACTCTTCCGCCCCGATCCCAGCCCCGGAGCCCTTAAAGGGGTAGATTCTGGCCACAGTGCCTGTGTCCGTTGCCAGCCTGCAGACCCTGCACCTGGCACACCATGAGGCAGACACCCGGCTGGGTGTCTCCACCTCTTTCCAGTCCAGGCTGGCGGCTCTCAGGAGCCTGCCAGGGGCTGAAAAAGATGGGTGGCCACCTGGTCTAGTGCGGAGATCGTGGACCTCATTGAGATTTGGGGGGAGGCCTCCAATGTCCATGATCTCCACACTAGGCACAGGAATGTGGCCGTCTACAGCCACATGGCTGCCAGCCTAGCCACCAGAGGCCACCTGAGCAGCCAGGAGTAGCTGCGCTGCAAAATTAAAGACCTGTGGCAGGCCTACGCCAGGAGCTCCCAACCAGGGGCTGACCCAGACACCTGCCCTCATTAAGAAGCCCTGGACCACATCCTGGGGGCTCACACAGTCTGTGCCCCCCGGGTGGTGATCGACTCTGGGACGGGGCCCAGCCCCTGAAACAGGGGAAGAGGAGAAACATGAGGCAGATGACAGCCAGCAGCCGCAGGAGCCTGCAGGGACCCTGCCCAACACCCAGGACCCCTGAGTCATCCCACAGAGCCCATCAGCTGTGTCGTCTGAGGCCAGGGAGGGCTCCACCCGTGAGTGCCATTATGGTCCCCTTATGTGTATGGGGGGGTGGGTGGAGAGGGAGCCCAGGGACCGTGCACCTGGGCCTTGCCCACCATGGAGCAGCACCTGGGTGTCATGCAGGGGCTCTGGCTCATTCCCCACATGCCGACCTCACCTTGCAGAGGGGGGCTGAGTTTCACCCACTGTATCCCCAGGGACAACTGACCACTGCTCTTGTTTCACCACAGACACAGCACCTGCGAGTGCAGGGCACACCACCCTGCCTGGGCTAGCCACCCGCACCAGGGCCAGCAGGCGCACCAGGAACCAGGAGGAATACCAGCGGCGGCACCTGTGGCTACTGGGGTAGCAGCTCTGCAACCGGGAGCACTGCGTCCACGAGGACCTGCGGCTGTGGCTGCAGAGCTTGCAGGCCCTGGAGGATCAGGGCCGTGCCCTCCGAGGTCACCTCCAGACCCTGGTGGACAGGATCCTGCCTCCTCCTGCTCCAGCCCCTGCAACTGCTCCAGCTCTCGCTCCTTCTCCCACCCTTGCTCCCCCTCCCGCTTCCTCAATCCCCCCATCCCTCCTGCCCCAACCTCCACACCCACTCCCCCCCGACACCTCCGCACCCGCACTGCTGTGAGACAGAAGAGCCAGCAAGACCCCGAACCCTGAGCTTTCCCTTCCCTTCCTCCCCTTGCCTCCTCTTCCCAGGTTTCCCCCTCCCCTCTTCCACCCTCATTCCCCCCTACCCTCACCTCAGTTCTGTGAAATAAATAGCCATTTGTTGGTAAAACAGGCATTTTTATTTTACATTAGGAAGGGGGGACAGGGAGGGAAAAGGGAAGGAGGTGAGGGTGGAAGAAGGCCCCAGTGGGGCATGCCAGGGAGAGTTCAGTCCTTCTCCACCTGGAAGTTCTCCCGCAGGGATTCCCGGATCTGGACAGCCTCCCGCTGGGCCTCCTGGATGGTGTTGGTGTGGGGCTGTGCATACAGGCCCCCTCCACCACAATGTGGGCCCTGATGAGCTTGGCATTGAAGGCCTGCCGGGAGGGGTTGAGGTTTCCCGTGTAGGGCTTCATCAGCTAAGGCTGTAGGAGGTAGGCCACATCCCCCACCAGGCAGATGGGCATGTCCACGTCCCCGACCCTGAAGTGGAGGTTGGGGAAGAAGGTCCTGGCATGCAGCCTCTGACACATGGAGGAGTTGCGGAACACCCGTGTGTCATTTGTCTTGCCGGACCATCCCACACTGACATCCATGAACTGGCCCCGGTGGTCAGACGCAGCCTGCAGGAGCACGGAAAAGTAGCCCTTCCTGTTGATATACAGGAAGGCCTGGTGTTCCAGGGCACAGATGGGGATGTGCATCCCATCGATCGCCCCGCCGCAGTTGGGGAAGCTGAGGGCGCTGAAGCCCTGGATGACCGTGTCCAGGTCGGTGAGGCGGACAACCCTGCAGAGCAGCACACTGTTGATGGCCTTGACCACCTGCAGAGAGACATACAAAACCGAGAATCATTGGGGTGCCCGGGTGGCTGGGAGTGTTCATTCTCTGGAACTCCCAGAAGCAACCCCCGCTGCAATCCTGGCCACCGCGGGCGGTGTGTAGTACGACTGGGACAGACCAAACCCTCGCATTCAGGGCACTTTCACCTCCTCCCCCCTGTTTTCCCTGG
Source organism: Pelodiscus sinensis (assembly GCF_052426305.1). NCBI lineage: Eukaryota > Metazoa > Chordata > Testudines > Trionychidae > Pelodiscus > Pelodiscus sinensis. The sequence continues at coordinate 29,266,457 of NC_143067.1, read as the reverse complement.
GGCAGCGCATCCCCTCCTTGCAGCCCCCTCTCTCCCCCCAGCCCAGTGGCCAGTGAGTGTCATACCTGCATGATCACTGCTCCGACAGTGGATTTCTCCATGCTGAACAGGTTCCTGATGGATCAGTAGCTGTCCAGCTTGGAGAGCTTCCAGAGGGCGATGGCCACGCGCTTGTGGAGGGGAATGGCAGACCTCATGCGAGTGTCCTGTCACCACAGAGCAGGGGCGAGCCACTCGCAGAGCTCCAGGAGGTGTCCTTCTTCACCCTGAACTTCTGGGTCCACTGTTGGTCTCCCCAGAGCTCCAGGACGATGCAGTCCCATCAGTTGCTGCTGTTGTCCAGACGCCAGATGCAGCGGGGCACGCTGGTGTCCGGGCACTGCTGCGGCACTTCCATGGCCCCCAGGGAGGCCAGGGGGAGGGGTAGGGGGCTGACATGCACCAGATGGTTCCAGGCTTGCAGCAACAAATCCAAAAACTGCACCAGAATGCCCAGGGCGAGCTCTGGCTCCATGGTGCCAACTGCTGCAGTGTCCTCAATGAGAACGACTGAAACAGACAGGCAGAGAGGAAAACGCTTTGCTGTCCTTCGGCGAGGTAGGCAAGCAAGCGGAAAAGCTGAGGACCGGCTGTCCAGGGGGGCGGGGTGTCTCTTTAAGCATGAGCCTCAGCAGCCACACAAAGCAACTACTGACCCGATGCCCTGCTGGAACCGGTTTCAGCTGGCCTTAAATGCGACCCAGCGTCCAATCAGCCAGGCCTGTGGAAGGGGGGGGGGAAGTGACGTATACAGCCCTGCCCCCTGGCCATGTATGTCACTGCCCCCTTCTCCTCCCCCACACTCTGCCACTACCTTGCCACAGTAACACTTCAACAACCACTATGGTGGGTGATTGATAGCCACACTGGGGCATCAGAGCACTTTCTGATAAGTCAAGGTTGCATGGTGTAACGTTTTGACAGTCACGCTCACTCACAAACATTGAGGCTTCAAATGGAAACACCACCACAAGCTTAAGCCAGACGTCATGCTGATTGCAAAGCTCAATCTCAAGCACATTGCACTGCTGTTCCCGAAGTTCATCAATTAACACAAGAGAGTCAAAGTGAAGCCATTCAAGATGAGACAATCCATTTTGTTGGGGATCAAGTCGCACTGCACTATTGTGGAGCGATGAACATCATTTGCCAGTTTTGCGCATCAAGAAATTTTGCTGTTGAGCATCCATCTGATGGTAAATTCAACAGCTGTTGTAGAAAGGGAAAAGTCAAGTTGGAAAAATCTTTAGATGCCAAAGGAAATGTGCTTCAGTATCCTCAATTCCTTCGCGATCTGTTGTCAAAACCAGACCACCCCAACTACAGACACTTTCGTGACAACATTCGCTCATACAACAGTGCAGTCTCATTCGCATCGATGGGAGCAAAAGTTGTTGCCTTTCATGGAGCAGGACCGTATGTATTCAAAATTCATGGTCAGATTTATCATAAAACTACTCATGTCAGACCAGTAAATGATCAAACGCCTCAGTACACTCAGCTTTATGTCATCGACAGTACACAGGCAACAGAAATCAGAACACAACATCCCTCTAATGAGAATTGTTATCAACCAATTCTGGATCAAATTGATCACTTCTTCAGACAGCACAGTAGACTTGCGGATTCATACCGCATGCTTCAAGAAGTCGAAGCTCAAGCTGTACAGGAAGCAGTTCAGGCAGGCAAAGATTTTCCTGTTGTTAATATGATTTTCTGACGAGATAGTCACTCTGATCAGCGGTGCTACAACACACCAAATTCCAATAAGATTGCCATGGTGTTTGTGAACAAAGATGGAGAAGCGCCGTTTGCACGCGACATTCGTGTCTATCCATTGAATCCAGAAGATCCTCAGCAATAGTTCATCAATTTGAATATTCTTAGTCCAAGTTTAGATCCAATGACGTATCCAATAATGTTTCCATATGCTGAACCTGGTTGGCAACCAAACTGGCAATGCCAAACTTACAAAGGAGCTGAAGCAAATAAAAAACGAATCAATTTAACCATGCTTCAATACAAAGTTGCACAGACTGCTATCAGAGACAATTTTAATTCAATAATCAGTGCAGGAAAGCTCACGCAGCAATGGATTGTAGATTCCTATCTACAAGTGGAAGCAAATAACTTGAATTTCATCCAACAACATCAAACCCAATTACAAGCAGAGCTATATCAGGGACTTGCTGATCACATATAGAACCTTGCACAAAATGCTGGCGTACAAGCTGGAGTTCCAGTAATTCTACCATCATCATTTGAAGGATCACCGTGCAATATGAGAGAGCGATGCGCCAATGCAATGTCCATTTTTGCTAAGTTCGGTCCACCAGATCCAAAATGGGCAGAAATTACTGACAACTTGCAACCTGGAGAACAAACATCTGACCGTCCAGATTTGGTTGCAAGAATCTTCAAAATCAAACTGAAATCTCTTATGGAAGATCTGACAAGGCACAGCGTCTTAGGAAACTCCACTGCTGATGTTTACACCACTGAGTTCCAAAAACGTGGATTGCCTCACGCACATATTCTGGTCGACTTCCAAGCAGAAGATACATTTACAACAGTTGCGCGCATCAATCAGTACGTTTCTGCAGAGTTCCAAAAGCAGAAGAAATTCCTCGATTATACAGCATTGTAACCAGATGCATGATGCATGGACCATGTAGAATTGCAAACCCTCATGCTTCTTGCATGGAACATGGAAAATGCAAAAAAAAATTCCGAAAGAATTCAACATACTGACAGCTCAGAACGTGAATGGATAGCCACTGTATCGTCGACGCACAGGTGTAACAGCTGAAGTCAGAGGAATAACAATGGACAACAGACATGTGGTCCCTTACAATCCATATTTGCTGCTGAAGTATGATGCACACATCAATGTGGAAGCTTGCACTTCCACAAGAGCAGTTAAATATATTTACAAATATATTTACAAAGGATTCGACTGCGCAAACATCATCATTTCAGCAGCACAAAATGCAGAACTATGCCACAATGAGATCGCCAACTACATCGATGCCCGTTATGTCAGTGCTCCAGAAGCAATGTGGCGGTTACTTTAATTACCCATGCATGATCGTTCACATGCAGTCTTCAGACTGCCAAATCAAACACGCATCATATTCCAAGCAGGCCGAGAAAAAGAGGCTTTCAAGGCAGCACAAACAGGACGAGGAAAACTCGAGTCTTGGTTCCAGTTGAACCAGAATGATGCTGATGCGTGAGACCTTCTCTATACCGACATTCCTTATCATTACATTTATGATAGAAACAATTGACAAAGGTGACAACGAGGTGCCAACAAAATTGTCTCAAGAATGTACACAGTCGGAATCAGGGATGAGGAAAGATTTTATCTCTGAATGTTGCTGCTTCATGTTCATGGAGCAACCAGTTTTCAATCCCTTCGAATTGTTCATAACATAATTTATGACACATTCAAAGAGGCAGCTTTTCACCACCATTTATTAGATTCAGATGATGAATGGCATCATTGCTTGTAAGAGGCAGCCACTTATCAAATGCCGAATCAAATGCGTCAAACGTTTGCTTACATTTGTTGCTTCTGTATGCCAACAAATGCTCTCGAATTGTGGAATAAATTTTCAATCGACATGTCACTCGATTACCAATGATCACACAGCGAAGACACTGCTCTCAACTTCACATTGCACAACATCAGTGCAACACTTTGCCAACATGGATTATCATGTGCAGCAATTGGATTGCCAACACCAACGGGAAATGCAATTGAAGCTCAATTATACAATCCAGCTCAAGAACAACAAGAAGCTGAAAGACGAATTTGATCACTTAATCCCCAGCAGTTTGATGCATTTACCAAAATCATAAGAGCTACTTACAACACTGATCAGCCAAACAAATGTTTCTACTTGAATGGTCCTGGCAGTTCCGGAAAAACCTTTCTATATTGCACTTTGATGTCATTCATTCGAGGAAAAGGTGACATTGTCCTTCCTTATGCAATGACTGGTATTGCTGCTACACTGATGAAAGGAGGACAAACAGTACATAACGGATTCAAGCTTCCTGTTCCATTGCTAGAAACATCAGTATCATCTATGAGAGCCACATCACCAGAAGCTGAAACAATTGGACAGGCTTCGCTCATAATTATTGATGAAATTACAATGTTCACAAAGCATGGCCTTTGCTGCATTGATTCACTCTTGCGGGAACTCATGCAGAATCAGCAACCATTCAGTGGAAAAGCAATTGTCATCGGTGGTGACTTTTGACAAACACTACCAGTAGTTACAAGAGGCACACGTTCTGATGTTGCTGAATGTTGCATAAAATCGAGTGAGTTGTGCCAACATTTCAGCACAATCACATTGTCAATGAACATGCGAAGTGCGAGACAGAATGAATACAATGAGTGGCTTCTCAATATTGGGTCAGGAAATATGCCAGAGATTCCAGGAGCGCCACTGAATTCAGTCACAATTCCACAACACATGATTGTGGATAAAAATCTCATTGATGTAATTTTTGGCCAGATTCTGGATGGCATGCCAATCAAACAGCTCGCAAAATGTGTCATTCTTGTACCAACAAACAAAGATACACTTGACATAACCATGCAAATCATTAGAAAGCTGCCTGTAGACCCCTGCATATATTACAGTGCTGATTCCATCATTTCCAAAGACCCCAGAGATGTACACAATTATCCACTAGAGTTTCTCCATGATCAAATGCCTTCTGGCATGCCACCACATAACTTAGCATTTTTGTTATGCTGCTTCGCAACTTAAATCCAAAGAAAGGACTATGCAATGTAACGCGCTTGGTGATCCGATCTCTTCACGAACATTTCATCATGGCTGAGATCATTTCTGAGTGCAGTCGTGGTGACATCGTCTTCATTCCAAGAATCAACTTAGCTCCAAGCGACTTGAATCTTCCATTCATCCTCAAACGACATTAATTCCCCATCATACCAGCTTAAGCAATCACAATAAACAAATCTCAAGGACAAACTTTCGATTATGTTGGAATTTACTTAAATTAACTGGTATTCTCTCATGGTCAGTTATACATCACACTTTCAAAATCAAGACATCCAAATCAAGTGAAAGTTTTCATCAAGCAAGGCCAACTGCAGGGAAAAATTCTGACTAATGACACACATTTCACACAAAATGTTGTTTACCGCAAAATCTTCCAAACTCCATGACAATATGAAGCAAACTTTCTTACACAATTTAATAAAAATGTAATCACTTTCAAAACATCTCCAAAACATTTTTCATTATTACCTGATACAACACCTGTCTTATTATTTCCAGTTTCCTTGCAACAAAAGTAGCCCAATGTCTGTGACTCTGTAACACTGAAATGCTGGCTGTTCCATCTGGGCTGGGCTGTTGCCTCCCTGGCTGTTCCATCTGGGCTGGGCTGTTGCCTCCCTGGCTGTTCCCTCTGGGCAGTGCTGTTGCCTGAGTCACATCTTTTGCCTCCCGCCATGGCGCTCGGCTGACTTCTGTGCTGTTCAGCATGGGGAGTGTGGCGCCCAAACGGCCACTTGGGTTCTGCGGTCCCCTGAGTGAGAGGCAGGAGGGGGAGGAGAAGAGAAAGAGAGAGACAGAGAGAGAGGCAGGAGGCGGAGAAGAGCTGAGAGAGAGTAGGGGAGGCAGTAAAAGGAGGAGGAGAGAGAGACGGAGCGAAAGACCGGAGGCTCAGAAGAGCAGACCGATGTGGAGGAGAGACCTGAAAATCCCGTTTTATGATGGGCTAATTGGCTAGTACTAATATAGTTCCCAACATTTTATACATGTAGTTGGGATTATGTTTTCCAAGAAGTATTACTTTGCATTTATCAACATTAAAATTGATTTGCCATTTTGTTGCCCAGTCACTTAGTTTTGTGAAATCCTTTTGAAGCTCTTCACAGTCTGCTTTGGACTTCACTATCTTCAGCACTTGAGTATCATCAGTGCCACTGCTTCACAGTACACAAAATGTCACACATGGAGTTGCACAGAATTTGGCAGTTATGTAAAGAGATTTTGAGACTAGGTATGGCATGGCTATCCATGTGCTTGTAGGACGGGATGACTAACCAGGTCTGAGTAGTACAGTGCTGGAAAGACAGGGGAATAGCAGAAAGAATTGTTATTTTTTCTGAACAGTGCAGTTCCTCACTGCCTCCTGGTGGCCAGCATTGTTGAAAATTATCTATCCTCCACAACCCTCCTAACAGAGAGTGATCTACTCTTGGCTAGTAGGTGATTGTCATGCTGCTGGAGCTGTATTAATATGTTCTGTATCTCCTGCAATAGCTCTCATGCCTTACCTGACTCCTAGAAGGTCTTGCTATGTACCCTGCTGCCTCCAGGTTAAAATCTGCTCTAATATTCTGTTTTGAGAGAGTCTTTGTCTCATTGAAGAGTAGATTGTGACAAAAACTTGATGTACATCTCAATTGTTCTAATATCAATAACTAGGTGATCTGAAGACCTTATGGAAGGTCCTAGGATTTCACCTTCTCTGTAGGTTTCACCTTCTCTGTAGGAGAAAAGGACAACCACTATCACTAACTTCACTAACTTCAAGTGTTTATTCATGATTCAGCAAAAGCGATGAGGAGTCCTGTGGCACCTTATAGACTAACTGAAGTGTAGGAGCATAAGCTTTCGTGGGCAAAGACCCACTTTGTCAGTCTATAAGGTGCCACAGGACCCCTCGCCGCTTTTGCAGATTCAGACTAACACGGCTACCCCTCTGATACTATTCATGATTCAGGTCCTCAAAACCTTGAGATTCTTAAAAATATAACAAATTGTATGTTCTTTTATTTACCTTTTTGTCTTTAAACTTTATGATCCATGTTTTTGAGCTTTTCTCTGACACCAGGAAGGAGAAAAACCTACCTTTGCACTCTTTTTCCCATGAAAATTTAGGTTTTTAAATAATCACCTGGCTCTAGGAACAGGGACTTTAAGAAAAAACACCCTTTCTTGTGAGATATTCCTAGCAATTGGTAACACTAGGACATCCTTGTGCGTAGCATTGTGATTTATTGCAGGAACTATTTATCAAACTTTAGAATACTTTCTCAGTTGTCTTTTGCTTGAAGAGTGAGAAGAACCCACAAAAGCAGGAGTGCCATCTAGATGAATTTTTGGACACTTCTAGGTAGAATTAATCTGTTGCACCCAGGAATTTTTCTTTTCTCACATTTGTTCTGCCATTGGACATGGTTTGAGAAGCCCATTTTGTCACATGCTATGTAGGAAGGTAGGACACTGAACCAATTTACTTTGTCTTCTACTGTGCTTCACATAGCACTCAAAAGCTATAACATGATGCAAGAAGGTTTTGTAGTAAAAGGGAAAATTATAAAGAGACTCCCTGGTCAAAACATCACTTACCTTGTAATATTTACTATATAAAAGCTAATAATGATATCCTGTGGAGGATAAATTCTTGTGCCAAAAACCTTTTGGGTGCATCTACACTGCACCCAAAGCTCAAAATAAGCTACGCAATTTGAGCTACGCAAATTGCATTGCTTATTTTGAGTTAATTTTGAAATAGCTTATTTTGAAATTTGGCACTGTCAATACACTGACAAATTTTGAAATAGAGCACTATTCTGAAACTTCCCTAACTCCTCATGGAATGTTGAGTATCAGAGTGGTAGCTGTGTTAGTCTGAATTTGCAAAAGTGGCGAGGAGTCCTGTGGCACCTTATAGACTAACTGAAGAGTTGGAGCATAAGCTTTCGTGGGCAAAGACTCACTTCATTCCTCATGGAATGAGGTTCACAGGGATATCAGAATAGCGAGCCCATTATATTTTAAAATAACGAACTTGCTCAAAAGATGTGAAATAGCTATTTCAGGATACAGGAAGTATACCAAAATAGTATCACAGTCTAGAGGTGATACTTTCTGGTTTTGTTCTGGAGTATTGTTATTGCTAGTTAACAAAGAGTACTCACAATGCATCTGTGATATACTGATATATGATGTGCCTCTCTCTTGACACTTTTCTTTATCTTTATGATTTGGGGGGAGAATTAGCATCCTTTCTTATCATACATTTTCATTGTATTTATCTGAAAACTTCCCAGTGTTTTGTTTTATTTTGGAAGCTGGAATGTAGGCTAATAACATATCCAGAGCCCTACTCTATGTTTCTTAGGTACTCAAAAGCCCTCAAAGCCTCCTGAAAAGGAATACCAGTGCAAAGTAGCTTATAATGTAAAGTAAACATTGTTCTTTCTTTAGGACTCTTCTTGCACCCTATTCACATTTTCACTTGGCTAGGCAACTATGCAATTAAAATTATAATTGCACTGATCCTTTTATTTGCTACAGAAATATACCAAATATAGATGTGTAAAAAATCCAGATTTCTCACATGCTTGCTTATTACAGCTGGGATATCAGATCCATTGTATTCAAAGATTTTACTAGTATGAGACTACCTTCAAACTGAGGGCTAAAATCCAATTGTAAAATTTCTCTGAAGTCCTATGAAAGTTAGGCTGGCCCATTAAAGAATGCGTATTTCAACACCCTAATATTCTGCTGAGATTTTATTTTTTTAAAAGAGTATCATGTTACTGTATTGTCAGTCAGCTGAGCTTTCAGTTCAAAGTAATAGAAAATATGTTGAACAGAAAAATCAATTCAAATACATTTACAAAAAAATTGGTAAAATAAAACCACTTGAAAAGTAATGAGTAGTGCTGAAAAGTGTGCACCAATGTTTACAGAAAAGCAGTCAGCAGTGTTTAGTTAGTGGAGAAAAATTATACATGCTTGTTCAGTGTATGACCCTTTACATTATTATTATTGCCTGAAAATATATTTTCAATCTGATTTAGAGCTTTTTAATAGCCCCTGCACAGATACAAGTCATGGAACATTAGCTATCAAATAATGTCATTTATTAAAATACAGAATGGTTGATCATTTGTGCTCTGAAATTTCTTGGGAAAATTGTGACGAATTAGTTTCTAATTTTTGCTCACTACTGTGAACTGAAGTAGCAAAAAGCAGCAATTTCAAATAAGGTTAAGCAACACCTTTTTGTTGTTTTAAAGAAGAAGGATTTTCTAAATGTATGGAATAAGATATATTTGTAATCCCATCATAAACTAGTCTGTGTTGTCTGTCAAAAATACAAAAAACAAACAACCCCATCCCCCAAAACTTTTCAATAAGCAAATTTTTCTTCTCATTTCTTCATGTTGTGTCAAAAAGTACATGCAAAGTGCACATATGAAGGGAATCATTTTACATCACATTTTTGGTGATATGTGCAGGTCATATAAACTTCACCCTCAAGGTTTATATTCAAAAGAGAAACCTCTGATTAAAATGGAGCCTTATAGTGTGCTGTTGAGTTCCTTATTCTCTGTGGCTACATCTACACTGTGAGTTTTCTTGACAAAAATATACAAATGAGGGACTCATTTGCATGATTCGTGGTCTCATTTGCATATTTTCTGCCAATATGTTTTTGTGCTGAGATTTTTGCACAAAACCAACTAGTGTGAACATTTTCTTTTAGCACAAACCCCCCTTTTTCTGCAAGATCAGTATATCTCCTTTTTGGGGGCATAAGGATCGTGTGGGAAAAGGAGTTTTTGCGCAAAAAAAACCCATTCACACTGCTTGTTTTTGCGCAAAAAACCAGATCGGCAGAAAATATGCAAATAAGATCACAACTCATGAAAATAAGTCCCTCATTTGCATATTTTTTGCCGAGAAAACTTGTAGTGTAGACGTAGCTTGTGTGATTAATAAATGATAGCAATAAATGTATAAAAATCCCTATATTAGAAAAATCAGAACAAATGATTCTACCATCAGGGAAGTCATTAGCTGCTGGTCAAATATCAGGTTATGATTTTAAGACTTGTCCCAATTATAAAAGTACCATTTAAAAAAATTCAAAGCTAGCAAAATGGCTTGTGTAAAATGAAGCACTTCAGAGCAAAAATTTTGTAATATCTGGGGATCAAAATGCCAAGAATTAACATAGGTTGTATGTAATAAATAATCAGAATGTAAGGTGGTTGAAGGGACTAATCTACTATATGTATGAAAGAGTTTGTGCATCTATCTGTCAGTGTGTCTGTCCATCCATGTAGAATAGTGATAGAAATGTAGCCGTGTTAGTCCTGTATTTTGTCCGTCCATCTGTGAGTTTGTTTGTTCAAGAACTCCTCCTAAATGGTAAGAGGTAGGACCACCAAATTTGGTATGCAGTTTCCTCTTAAAGCAAGGTTGTTCCAGGACAATGTCTAGACTACAGGCTTCTTTTGGAAGAAGCTTTTTTCAGAAGAGATCCTCTGAAAAAACTTCTTCCGAAAGAGAGCTTCCATACTGGAAACATGCATCGAAAAGCAATTTGCTTTTTTGAAAGAGAGCATCCAGATTGAATGGATGATTTCTCACATGTAAGCTAGTGATAGAAATGTAGCCATGTTAGTCTGGTGTAGCTGAAACAAAAAACAGGACTATGTAGCACTTTAAAAACTAACAAGATGGTTTATTAGGTGATGAGCTTTCGTGGGCCAGACCCACTTCCTCAGATCAAATAGTGGAATAAAATTGGCACAACCAAAGGATACAATAAAAACAATGAACACATATGAAAAGGACAAATCAAATTTCAGCACAGAATAGGGGATGGGGGGGAGGTAAATGTCTGTGAGCTAATGATATTAGAGGTGACAATTGGGGAAGCTATCTTTGTAATGGGTAAGATAATAAAGCTAATAAACCACCTAATAAATCATCTTGTTAGTCTTTAAAGTGCTACATAGTCCTGTTTTTTGTTTCACATGTAAGCTGTGATTGTTATGGACAGAATGGCCACCAGGGTACCTGTGCTTTTTCCTCTTTCCTCTTCTTCTGAAAGAACTTCCTCTTCCCCATCCACACACAGTTTCTTCCTCGTAGAATGAGGATTACCAATGCTGGAAAAAACCCTCTGTTCTTTCAATTTTCTTGTGGTTGGATCACTTGATTATCTGTTCATTCCCTCTGGCACACCTGGCATTGGCTACTGTTGGAAGAGAGAATATTAGGCTAGATAGACCTTCTGTTTGACCCAGTATGGCTGTTTTTATGTACTTAAGAATATATGATAGATGTCTATACAATCATGAATAAGGAATAAAAATAAGGAAAAGTTATTTACTTGCTCACATAACACAAGAACTAGAGGTCACTAAATGAAATTAATAGGTAGCAGGTTTAAAACAAACAAAAGGAAGTTTTTCATCATCCAACGCACAGTCAGCCGATTGAATTCCTCACCAGAGGATGTTGTGAAGGCCAGGACTTTAACAGGATTCCCAAAAAAGACATTCATGGAGACTGGGACATAAGAATATAAGAACCACCATACTGGGTCAGACCAAAGATCCATCTAGCCCAGTATCCTTTATTCCAACAGTGGTCAATGCCACATGCCCCACAAGGAAAGAACAGAACAGGTAATCATCAAACAGAGGCTAGGGACAGCATCTCTGCCCATCCTGGCTAATAGTCATTAATGGACCTATCATCCATGAATGTATCTAGCTCTTTTTTAATCCTGTTATAGTCTTGTCCTTCACGACATTCTCTGGCAAGAAGTTCCACAAATTGACTGTGCATTGTACTAAGTACTTATTTTTGTTTGTTTTGAACCTGCTACCTACTAATTAATCATAACTTGCCATGGCTAAGGATACATATTTTGCAATATAGGATGATGAGGATTTCAGGATTCCCAACTGTATAGCTTTCAAGCTTTCACTTTTAGTCCTGGCAAGCCATAAACACCCGTAACTTTTGTAAACTAACATTCCCAAGTGCTTGTTAGAGAAGAGACATTCCTTGGCTCATTTTGGAGCTGGTGGGGAATCCTATGTCACAAAAGAGAAAGAGCTGGGACCTGGGTATTATAGCATAAAAGGGTCAGATAGGACTCCTTTCTACAGTGAGTTCTCTTAAGTCCAGTTTTTTCATGTGTGGAGGAAACAACTATCTCTGCTCTGCCAGTCTCAGACTCTGAGTTCCTTGCTTTCAAATCCTGACCATTTGTACTATGCCCCACACCTTCCAAAACTTAATCAAGGAAGCAGCAAATGTCAGGTGACTCATTTTATTATTAGCTACTAGGGGACAAGGACCTCCTGATACTGATACTGACTTACAAAGTATACACCATACATATACCACAGAGTGTGAATGCAGATGCACAGGAGCTATATTTAGCTGTTAATCTACAGGGAGAGTTGTTAAATGGGTGAGCATCAGGAAAGCAATCAGCAGGAAGAGAAACGAGGTGATGGAGTATTATTTTAAAATGATTAAAGCTATATTTTGGGTAACAAGGTTAAATGAAGGTGGAAAAGTCAGGTTAACTCACACTATGCCATAACCCTCAGTTTGGTATACTAATAAAAATACATGTATGGAATGCTCTTAGAGGAAAAAGGTCACTGGTATGTAAAATGCATTGTCTTTTGGTCTGACTTTTTGTCCTTTTGATCAAAAGTGTCATCCCAAGTCTTTCATTATCTGATTTAAATCCTAAATGCTAGAGTCACAGATTCTTTGGCTTTATTTCCAATTCCTCAGAGGGAAGCATCAATTCCTTGGCAATTTCAAATTCTTCTAGGGTAAGATGAGTTGTTTTTCTGTGTTTTACTTTTTAAATGGGTAATGATAATGAGGTGTAATTGAGAATTGCTCTGGGCTCATTAATATTCATGTTTCATCCACTTGTTTCCCTACTTCCCTTAAAGTCACCTTCTTAAGCACTTGGAATATGACTTTTAGATTATCATAGCACTTTTTCTTCCTTGAGCGATATTGCGGGGGAGATGTGTGTTTTCTCATCAGAATTGTAAGGTTTTAATGGTTATTATTTATTTTCTCTTTTACAGAGTTTCTGGTTTATTTTTCCTTACTAATTTTCTGGCTTTGAATTTTCCATCTGTTCTAAATATACTGTTATTTAGAAGTATTTTTCATATACAAATGGGAATACAAAATGCCTTCTCTTGTGTTTTAAATCTTTCCCCTCTGTTATAGACTGATTAATATCTTAACTACTTTAACGGGTTTGAAGGTAGTCTCATACTAGAAAATCTTTGAATACAATGGATCTGATATCCCAGCTGTAATCGGCAAGCATGTGAGAAATCTGGATTTTTTATACATCTATATTTGGTATGTTTCTGTAGCAAATAAAAGGATCAGTGCAATTATAATTTTAATGACATAGTTGCCTAGCTAAGTGAAAAATGTGAATAGAGTGCAAGGAGATTTAAAAATTCTATTCACATTTGTTTTTAAATCTTCTCAAAATTCCTCTGCTTGCACTGGTAATGACTTCACATGGATGCTAAGTTCAAAAGCCTTTACAAACTCCTGGCATTTCCTCTGGTTTTTGTTGTTAATAGCATGAATTTGGGGCTTGTTCTTTGGTTTTGCTCTATGTAGTTTCTTGACTGCAATTTTCACGTGAATTTTCAAGGAGGGGTAATTGTTACCATCAGCACTGTGGAACATGCAATTGTTTTGCACTAAGGATAGGTCTTTCGTCCTGACAATAACAAGGTGTAATTAGTGCCTGTTTCCACATCATGGATGTCATCATGGCACCTTGTGGTGATCTTTTCCTGTAAAATATAAATTGGTAATGTATATTTGGCTTGTGGCACAGAATTCAAGATGTCTTTAGCTGTTTTCATTCATCTTGCCAATGCCGAATTGTCCTAGGCAATCTGGCCATGAGTAGTTGTCTGTACCCATTCTTGTATTCAAGTCATCAAAGTAAGGAAAGTTGCTCTCTTGATGATTGTCTTTGAACAACTTGATGCAAAGAGTCATAAAATGTGTTGTTCTTTTTGGGGATAGAATTGAGTGTTCATGCATAGGCACTAATGATGTTCACAGAGCCAATGATTATCTGAAGCTTAAGAGAAATGGTACACCATCGATGGGAAATAAGCAGCTCAGAGGTCAGCTATGGTTCACCAGGGTTAGCTCCTGGCAGGGCACTAAATGCGTTGTTACCTGCTCACAGTTTCCAGGTTGGCCATGCCTGGTCAAAGGGAACTTTTGGGGCACCGCTCCTAGATAGTTTGTCAACCACTGAAGGGCCCAGTTCATCCTTTGTGGATGTTGTTGGCAAAAATGCTGAGTAAATTTGCTCATCCATCTTTGATGACATTTCCTCCATTAAGGGTTCCATTTCCCTTCTCCTCAGGCTAAATTAGTGCTTCCTGAGATTTCTGGGTTAATTGCATTGACCAGTACAAGTTGTATCACATATGTTCATTTTGGTAGCAGGTTTAAAATCTGATCTGACATTGCCACATCAACAGATTAAACAGTAACAGTAATAGTTGTATTAACTGCAGATAGGAAATTATATACAGGCAGTCCCCGGGTTACATGGATCCGACTTACATCGGATCCCTACTTACAAACGGGGTGAGGCAACCCCGCACTAGCTGCTTCCCCCCAACAGACCAGGGAGACGCGAAGCTAGTGCCCCCCCCCCCCCCAGCAGACCAGGGAGACGCGGAGCGGCTTTTCTCAGCAGACACCTCAGCTTGAGAATAAAGGACTGAGGGAAGTGAGGTGTGGGAGAATGAAACTGAGCTCTGGAGAAATGTTTGGCTAGAGTTTCCCCTACAATATGTACCAGTTCTGACTTACATACAAATTCAACTTAAGAACAAACCTACAGTCCCTATCTTGTATCTAACCCGGGGACTGCCTGTATTGCAATGCAGACATTAAAGTATTTTGGAGATTATTGCAGACATAGGATGTCAGCAATGGGATAACCACTAGTTGTTATTGTGACTAAATAACATGTGAATGAGCATAAGGATAATTAACAAGTTAGCCTATGAAAAAATGGAGCACACCACATTAGGTAGAGTGTGGAAGTACAGATAGTGAAAAGGGATTTAACCCTTCATAAATATATCTGAATTCCAAAGGATTTCAGCATAAATCCTTTATGCTGTACTAGCTTGTACTAGCTTGTGTGATCTGGGAGACACTAGGATGACAGCCAGTCATTGACAGATGGTGATGATAATGAAGGCAATAATGACTCATACTTTGGGGTTCCACAAACGGAGTTGTGAGTGATGCCAACCTTAAGGCTAAGATTGAGCCATTCTTTTTAGGTGACAAATCTGAGGAATTGTCCCTGATTGATGTGTCATTAGAAGAGGTTTTGAAGCAAATTGATAAACTTAACAGTACCAAGTTACCGGACCAGATGGCATTCACCCAAGAGTACTGAAAGAACTTAAATGTAAAACTGCAGAACTATTAACTGTGGTTTGTAAATCAGCTTCTCTACCTAATGACTGGAAGAGAACTAACATGATACTAATATTTTAAAAAGGCTCTAGAGATGATCCTGGCAATTACAGACCAGTAAGTCTACCATCAGCACTAGGCAAATTAGTTGAAACTATAATAAAGAATAAAATTGTCAGACACATAGATGAACATAATTAGTTGAGGGAAAGTCAACATGGCTTCTGTAAAGGATCTGGGAACTACTATGAATGAGAAGCTGAATACGAGTCAACAGTGTGCCCTTGTAGCCAAGAAGGCTAATGGCATCTTAGGGTACACTAGAAGAAGCATTTCCAGCCGATCTAGAGACGTTATTATACCCCTTTATTCAGCACTGGTGAGGCCACATCTGGAGTATTGTGTCCAATTCTGGGCTCCCACTACAGAAAGGATGTGGACACATTGGAGAGGGTCCAGCAAAGGGCAACCAAAGTGATTAGGGAGGTGGAGCACATGACTTACGAGGAGAGGCTGAGGGATTTGGGCTTATTTAGTCTGCAGAAGAGAAGAAAGAGGGGGGATGTGATAGCAGCCTTCAACTTCCTGAAGGGAGGTTCCAGAGAGGCTTTTCTCAGTAGTGACAGATGGCAGAACAAGGAGCAATGGTCTCAAGTTACAGTGTGTAAGGTCTAGATTGGATATTAGAAAAAACTATGTCAGTAGGAGGATGGTGAAGTACTTGAGTAGGTTACCTAGGGAGGTGGTGGAATCTTTATCCCTAGAGGTTTTTAAGTACTGGCTTGACAAAAACCTGGCTGGGATGATTTACTTGGGACTGTTACTGCTTTTGGCAGGGGGCTGGACTTGATGACCTCCTAAGATCTCTTCCAGCCCTGGGATTCTGTGATTCTCTGAGGGTATGTCTACACAGCAAAGTTATTTCAAAACAATTTTCCTATCATCTACACAGCAAAACCGCGATTTGAAAATAAATTTGAAATAGCTTATTTCACATTTGGTAAACCTCATTCTATGAGGAATAATGCCAAATTCGAAATATCTATTTCAAAAGAAGTGCTGTGTAGACACATATTGAAATAGGGGGCCTCCAGCCTTCCCAGGGTGCCTGGTGGCCACTCCAGCCTCAACCAAGAACACTCCTCTCCCTCCCTTGCCTCCCCAGAGCCCTTAAAGGGGTTGACTCTGGCCATAGTGCCTGTGCCAGCTCCAAGCCTGCCAGCCCAGAGCCAGCAGTCACAGCCCCTGATCCAGTGGCCCCAAAACATGAGCTAGCAATCCACTGGCAGACAGCCCTTCACCGCTCCTCAGGAGTAGTCTGCCAGCTCCCAGGACCCTGCCAGAGCCCGGAGAAGGCAGGCACCTTCCTGGTCTAGGGCGGAGATCATGGACGTTATTCATGCTTGGGGGGGATGCCCCAAACATCCATGATCTCCACATTAGACAGAGGAACGTGGCAGCCTATGGCAGGATGCCAGCCTGGCCACCAAAGGCCACATGCAAACCCAGGAGCAGATTTGCATGACAATCAAGTTGGTCCGGTGAGAACCCCAACCCTGAGCCCTGAGCTTCCCCTCCCACTTCTTCCCCTTGCTTCCCCCTTCCAGCTCCCTCCTCCCAGGTTTCCCCCTCCCCTCTCCCACCCTCTCTTCTCCCCTCTCCCATCTCTTTCCCAATCTCACCAGAGTTTAATTCTGCCCCCCCACCGCCCAGTTTTGTTAAATAGAGAGTTTGTGTTCATGAAAATACATGTATTTTATTTGACATCAGGAAGGGGGGCTAGGGAGGGGTAAGTGGAAGGACGTGAGGGAGAAATGAGGCACAAGCCCCCAGTGGGGCAGACCAAGGAGGCTCTTAGTGCTCCTCAGGGTGGAAGCTCTCCCGCAGGGACTCCTGGATACTGACAGTCCCCCGATGGACCTCCCAGATGGCAGCCTGCAGAAAGTGGACATCAAGGTAGACAAGCAAGCAGGGAAATCTGAGAAATGGCTGTCTGGGGAGGTCCTTTTAAGCACAGACCTCAGATAGCCTCAGGCAGCAGCCCCACACAGTAAGTCCTGACCTGGTGCTCTGCTGGAACTGGTTCCGGCCAGCCTTAAATGTGATTCAGAGTCCACTCAGTGTGGACGTGCTATTTCAAAATGCATTTTGTGTGTAGAGGCGTTATTTTGAAATAAGCTATTTCAAAATAAGCTATTTTGAAACAAGATATTTTGAAATAACTCTGTAGAGTAGACATACTCTGAATGTACTAGAGTTCTTTGAGCAGGTGAACAAATATCTGGACAAGGGGGATCCTGTGGATATAGTATACTTAGATTTTCAGAAAGCCTTTGACAATGTTTTTCACTAAAGGCTCTTAAGTAAAGTAAGCTGTCATGGAATGAGAGAGACCTTTTCGTACATTGACAATGGTTAAAAGACAGGAAACGATGGGTAGTTTTCTGAGTGGAGAGAAGTTACTAGTGGGATCCCCCAAGAGTGTGTCCTGGGACCTGGGGCGGCCCATGTGTATAGGCCAACTCGGCCATCGTCTAGGGTGCCGCCTTCAACGGGGTGCTCAGTGATGACATCACACCATTGAGAGCTGTGCAGGCAGAGGTGCCGATTGCGCATTCCACCTGGGGTGCCAACTGCCGGCAGCCCACCTCGGGCCGCCCCTGCCAGGGACCAATCCTATTGAATTTATTTATAAATGATCTAGAGAAAGGGGTAAACAGTGAGGGGGCAAAATTTGCAGATGATACCAAACTGCTCAAGATAGTTAAGATCAAAGCAGATTGTGAAGAGTTTCAAAAGATCTCACCAAACTAAGTGATTGGGCAACAAAATAGCAAATAAAATTTAATGTTGATAAATGTAAAGTAATGAACATTGGAATAAATAATCCCACTATACATACAATATGATGGGGATTAATTTAGCTACAATTACTCGAGAGAGAGATCTTGGAGTCACTATGGATAGTTCTCTGAAAACCTCCACTCAGCGTGCAGTGGCAGTCAAAAAAGCAAATAGAATGTTAGGAATCATTTAAAAAGGAATATAAAATAAAACAAAGAATATTTTATTTCTCTATATAAAACCTTGGTATGCCCACATCTTGAATACTGTGTATAGATGTGGTCACCTCACCTCAAAAAAGATATATTGGCATAGGAAAGGATTCAGAAAAGAGCAACAAAAATGATGAGAGGTTTGGAATGGGTCCCAGATAAAGAGACATTAAAAAGACTTGGACTTCTCATCTTAGAAAAGAGAAGATTAAGGAGGGGATATGATAAAGGTCTATAAAATCATGACTGGTATAGAAAAAGTGAATAAAGAAAAGTTATTTACTTACTCCCACAATATAAGAACAAGGGGTCAACAAATGAAATTAATAGCCAGAAAGTTTAAAATAAACAAAAGAAAGTTTTTCTTCACTCAGCACACAGTCAATCTCTGGAACTCCTTGCCAGAGGTTGTTGTGAAGACTTGGACTTTAACAGGACTCAAAAAAGAGCTAGATAGATTCTTGAAGGTTAGGTCCATCAATAGCCACGATGGGTAGGAATGGTATCCCTAGCCTCTGTTTGTCTGGAAATGGGTGACAGGAGAGGGATCCCGTGATGATTACCTGTTCTGTTCACTCCGTCTGGAGCATCTGGTATTGGCCACTGTCAGCAGAAAGGGTACTGGGCTAGATGGATCTTTGATCTGACCCAGTATGGCGGTTCTTATGTTAACAAATAAAACCTTAAAATCTTAAAAACAATGAATAATCTTGCAGCACCTTAGGGTATGTCTACACTACAAAGTTAATTCAAACTAACAGCCATTAGTTCAAATTAACTTTCATAGCAGCTATACATGCAAACTGCTATTTTGAATTTAATTTGAAATAGCCCGTGTAGGGCTTCATTAGCCAAGGCTGTAGGGGGTAGGCCGCATCCCCCAGCAGGCAGATGGGCATGTCCACATTCCCTACCCTGATGTGGTGGTTAGGGAAGAAGGTCCCAGCCTGCAGCCTCTGGCACATGGAGGAGTTCCGGTACACCCTGGAGTCGTGTGCCTTGCCGGATCAGCCCACATCAATATCTGGGGCACGGATGAGGATATGCGTCCCATTGATCGCCACCCCGCAATTGGGGAAGCCGAGGACACCGAACCCCTGGATGAGCGTGTCCGGGTTGGGGAGGTGGACCACCCTGTGGAGGAGCACACTGTTGATGGTCTTGACCACCTGCAGAGAGACACAACAAACCGCAAATCACTGGGGTGCCCAGGTAGCTGGGAGTGTTCATTCTCTGGCACTGCCCCATGCTTCACTCCCAGAAGCAATCCCCGCTGCACTGGCCACTGCGGGCGGTGTGTAGTACGACTGGGACAGACTGAACCCTCCCGTGCGTGGCACTTTTGCCGCCTCCCTGCCCCTGTTTTCCCATCCCCTCCTTGCAGCCTGCCTCCCCCCCGGCCCAGTGGCCGGTGAGTGCCGTACCTGCATGAGCATTGTTCTGACGGTGGATTTCCCCATGCCGAACTGGTTTCCAATGGATCGGTAGCTGTCTAGCATGGAGAGCTTCCACAGGGCAATGGCCACGCGCTTCTGGAGGGGGATGGTGGGCCTCATGCGAGTGTCCCATCACCACAGAGCAGGGCGAGCCACTCGCAGAGCTCCAGGAAGGTGTCCTTCTTCATCCTGAAGTTCTGGGTCCACTATTGGTCTCCCCAGCACTCCAGGACGATGTGGTCCCACCAGTCACTGCTGGTGTCCAGACGCCAGATGCAGCAGGGCATGCTGGCATCCAGGCACATCCAGGAAAGCCAGGGGAAGGATGAGGGGACTGACGTGCACCAGATGGTGCAAGGCAGCCTCCACCCATTGCTGGCAGGCTTGCAGCAGCAAATCCAAAAACTGGACCAGAATGCCCAGGGCGAGCTCTGGCTCTGTGGTGCCAACTGCGGCGGTGTTCCCAATGAGAATCACCGACACAGGCAGGCAGAGAAGAAAACGCTTTGCTGTCCCTCGGCAAGGTAGGCAAGTAAGCGGAAAAGCTGAGAACCTGCTTACCGGGGGGTTCCTTTAAGCACGAACCTTAGATAGCCTCAGACAGCAGCCACACAAAGCAACTACTGACCTGATGCCCTGCTGGAACCGGTTTCAGCTACACTTAAATGAGACCCAGCATCCAAACAGTGTGGACACGCTATTTCAAATTAGAAAAACACTAATTCACATTTGTTTTTGGGTCTAGATGCGTTATTTTGAATTAGCTTATTTTGAATTAACTAATTTGAAATAAGTTAGTTCAAATTAGTGCTGTAGTGTAGACAAACCGTCTGAGACTAACAAAAATATATATGGTATCATGAGCTTCTGTGGGCACAATCCATTTCTTAAGCTGAATATAGATAAGAAGTCAGTTCCAATTAATAGCAGTGAAAGAGGGAGGATTGGAGAGGGGAGGAAGGGGGGGAAGCCAGAGAGAAGGGAAAAAAGGGAAAAAAAGACGGTGGAAATGCTCAATTAGAGAGTCCATGCTGAATCTAGCTGATATAGGGTATGTCTACACTACAAAGTTTGAATTAACTTTCATAGGCGCTACACTAGCGCTCCGTTAGTTCGAATTTAATTCTAACTAACGGAGCGCTTAGTTCGAACTAGGAAAACCTCATTTTACGAGGATTAAGCCTAGTTCGAACTAGCTAGTTCGAATTAAGGGGTGTGTAGCCCCTTAATTCGAACTAGTGGGAGGTTAGCCCTCCCCAGCTTTCCAACACCAGGGAAACTCGTATGCCCCCCTCCCGGCCCCGGACCCCTTAAAGGGGCACAGGCTGGCTACGGTGCCCGTGCCAGGTGCAAGCCTGCCAGCACCCAGCCAGCAGACCCTGCACCTGGCATGGATTGAGACACCCACCCGAAGCTCCCCAGCCCTCCCCCTCTTCCCGGGACCAGGCTGGCGGCTCCCGGGAGCTTGCCCGGGACCGCAAGAGGCGGGCACCCGCCTCGGCTAGTGCAGACATCATGGACCTCGTCCACGATCTCTGCACTAGGCACAGGAAAGTGGCCGTCTAGGGCAGGAGAGCTGCCAGCCTGGCCACCCAGGAGCAGGTGTGCAAGAGAATCAAGGGGGTCCACTGAGACCCCCGACCCTGAGCCCTGAGCTTACAATGGCCGTCCTGGGTCAGACCAAAGGTCCATCTAGCCCAGTAGCCTGTCTGCCGACAGCGGCCAACCCTAGGAACCCTGGAGGGGATGGACCGAAGACAGTGACCAAGCCATTTGTCTCATGCCATCCCTCTCCAGCCTTCCAAAACTTTGGGCAGGGACACCACTCCTACCCCCTGGCTAATACCACTCCATGGACCCAGCCTCCATGACTTGATCTCACTTCCCTTTAAACTCTGTTCTAGTTCTAGCCTTCACAGCTTCCTGCAGCAAGGAGTTCCACAGGTTGACTCTTTGCTTTGTGAAGAACAACTTTCTGTTACTAGTTTGAAGCCTGCTACCCATTCATTTCCTTTGGTGTCCTCTAGTCCTTCTTTATGGGAACTAATGAAGAACTTTTCTGTATGCACCCTCTCCACCCCACTCATGCTTTTAGAGACCTCTATCATATCCCCCCGTCAGTCATCTCTTTTCTAAGCTGAAAAGTCCCAGTCTCTTTAGCCTCTCTTCATATGGGACCTGTTCCAAACCTCTGATCATTTTAGTTGCCCTCCCCTCTCCCAGCCTCTCTCTTCCCCTCTCCCACCTCCTTTTCCCAGTCTCCCCCCGTTTTGTTCAATAAAGACAGATTCCATTTTGGAAGACACGTTATCTTTATTTTGTACATCAAGAAGAGGGGCTAGGGAAGGGTGAGTGGAAGGAGGTGAGGGAGGAATGGGGCACAAGCCCCCGATGGGGAGGATTGGGCTGGCTCTGCGGGCTTCTGGGGGTGGAAGCTCTCCTGCAGCCCCCCAATTGCCCCCTCTCCCCAGATGGCAGCCTGCGGCAAGTGCAGCCGGTCTGATGGCCGAGTGCTGTTATGTGCCCAGTGTGGGCACTCAGGGCACTCCAAGCCAGGACTGCTTTGCAAGCGGGGCACCCCTGAGAACTGTCTGTCCAGGATGGGGGTCGGGACCCTTTAAGCACAGCCCTCGTCTAGCCTGAGACAGCATCTCCACGCTCTAAGTCCCCCTCTGATGCCCTGCCGGCACTGCTTCCGGCCGTCCTTAAGCCCGGTTCAGGGTCCACTTAATGTGGACATGCTAGTTCGAATTAGCAAAACGCTAATTCGAACTAGTTTTTTAGTCTGGATCTGTTAGTTCGAATTAGCTTAGTTAGTTCGAACTCAGTTAGTTCGCATTAACGTTGTAGTGTAGACATACCCATAGTGAGTACTAATTGCTCTCAAGTACACTGTGCTTGGTTT
This sequence comes from Pelodiscus sinensis, assembly GCF_052426305.1. Taxonomy (NCBI): domain Eukaryota; kingdom Metazoa; phylum Chordata; order Testudines; family Trionychidae; genus Pelodiscus; species Pelodiscus sinensis. The sequence goes on along the minus strand of NC_143067.1, from coordinate 29,243,680 downwards.
TTTATTTCATTAGGATGTGGAGTTTAGTGGGTCATCCATGCAAGGCCTTTGTTTATACCTCTCTTCCAGGTATCACACTTGGAAATGAAATTAAGTTCTGCAGCCTCCCTTTCAAGCTGGTTTTTGAAAATGGCTTGCAATAATATGGTAAGTTTGAGATCTATTATGAGTGTCCAGGCAAGTTAAAATGTTCCCCAACAGGTTTCTGTGTGTTTCCTTTTCGAAAATCTAATTTGTGTCCATTAATCCATTCTGGTAGAGACTGTCCATTTTAGCCAATGTACATGGAAGAGGGGCATTGCTGGCATTTGATGGCATAGATCACATTGGTGGATGTGCAGTTATGTGAGCCTCTGATGTGGTGGTTTATGTGGTTAGGTCTATGATAATGTCACTTACATAGATGAGTTGGCTTCAAAGTTGATTGCAAGAGTGAGTTCCTGGATGTATTGTCTATCTGCCTTGTTATTTCCATGTTTGTGGGATTGCTTATCTGCTTAGTAGATTTGCTAATAAAGGGACATGTTATAAATTACAGTTGTTTCTTATGTGGTTTCTTGGGTGGTATCTCATTCTAATAACATTAGTGTTACTCTTCCCGATTCTGTAGCTTTTCAGGAAGCCAAACCTTTATTGACTACTGTGGTCTAAGTTAGACTACAGATGGTTGGGGGAGAACTCCCGGGGTGCAAGAGCTGAAGAAAATAGATATAAATTGTCTTTTGGGAACCCCCTGTCACACTGTATTATAGAGGGTAGACAAGAGTTGAAGATGGGGTCGGAGGAGTCCATTTGGGGCAAGTCAGCAGCACAGAGCATTGTGAAGATTCTAGGCAAGATTGTTGCCGAGAGGACAACTTGCAGAGTCTGCTGTAACTTGAATATCCCCTCAGGGCTACAGCTGTTCTGGGCTCTGAAGTAGACCAAAACTGAGAAAGCACACGGATATTTTAAAGTTGGTATAGTCCCTCACAATAAATTCTGTGCCTCTAACAACCACATTTCAAAATTCCACTCTTCCTTATGACTGATGGGTTCTCTGAGAGGATCATGATAATATGTATTATGAAATCTGTTCCTTGGTTTCTTCTCACTATTTAATTTCTTAATTGAAGTCTACTGGTCTAGTTTCTTTCTATAAAAGTACCAGACTTTATAACTAGACTGGGAAGAATTTGATTTTACTATATCCATCCATCTATCCATTCATCCATTCATCCCTCCAATGGATAATATTACAGTTGATTTCTAAAAATGCTTTCCCAATTTTTATAGATTTAAATTTTTACAGTTGTGAAAAGTTAGGGTGTATGTGTGAGGCAATGCAATGACAGTAGATGCTGTGATTCAAAAAGTTAAAATTTATAGCCTCTTAAGACACAAATTATCAACATCAAATACCACCGTTGACCTTTGTGCTTTGCTGCCACCCTGGGCTACCCATACACTATTGTCTATTAACTGCCCTTCTCTCCAAATATTCCCATTTCATGTTGAGGTGATAGCTGTCATTCAAAGCTGTTCATTTTCATGCTCTTCATTGTCTTTCTTTCTCTTTCTTTCTTGCACTTTTTTTGGCTTCCATTAAAGGATGGAATAGTAATTCCTCACTTAATATTGTACTTATGTTTCTGAAAAATGCTATTTTAAATGAAATGATGTTAAGCGAATACAATTTCCTCATAAGAATTGATGTAAATGATTGGGTTAGGTTCCAGGGAAATTATTTACAGCAGACAAAAGCCATGAATACATATGGGCTGTGTCTAGACTGGCATGATTTTGCGGAAATACTTTTAAAAGAAAAGTTTTTCCGTTAAAAGTATTTCCGCAAAAGAGCGTCTAGATTGGCAGATGTTTTTGCGCAAAAAGTGCTTTTGCTCAAAAGCATCTGTGCCCAGTATAGCCATTTTAGCTATAGGGCTTTCTTGCGCAAAAAATGAAAGTGCCTGTCTACACTGGCCCTCTTGCACAAATATTCTTGCACAAGAGGGCTTATCCCTGAGCAGGAACGTGAAAGTATTCACGCAAGAAGCACTGATTTTGTACATTACAAAGTCAGTGCTCTTGCGTAAATTCAAGCGGCCAGTGTAGACAGCTGGCAAGTTTTTGCGGAAAACTGGCTGCTTTTGCGCAAAATCTTGCTAGTCTAGACGCACTCCATGTAGTATAAGTTTTAAACAATTTAGTACTATATACTGTAATGATGATTATGAAGATTGGTTGAGGTGGTGGAGTCAGAGGATGGAATATTTCTCAGAGAATGTTATTAAAAGATGAACTAACACTTGGGCCATTAGCCCATGTTGCTAATGTAGCCTCACACTCTAGGGACAGCATGGACTGAGGCAGGAGGGAAGAAACATAATAGACTCATGGCAACGGCTGAAAATACTTCTCTACAGAAACTGAACATGATGATGAACCCAGACCATCCTTCTGGACTGCATCACTCTCTCCTCTGAACAGTGCATACATGGCTGCACAGTGCTAAAGATTGTGTGTGACAGAAACACAAAGACATACCTTGTGTGAGAGACAATGTGTGTGTGTGTGTGTGTGTGTGAAAGAGAGAGAGAGAGAGAGAGAGGGACAGAGAGGACAGAGATGCACACACTGGCTGGCTGTGTCTACACTCGGCCACTTATTCCGGAAAATCAGCTGCGAGCTGTCTACACTGGCCCTTGAATTTCCGGAAAAGCAACGATGCTCTACTGTACAAAATCAGCCGCTATTCCAGAAAAACTATTCTGCTCCTGCTCAGGCATAAGTCCTTATTCCGGAACACTGTTCTGGAAAAGGGCCAGTGTAGACAGCCCAGTAGTCTTTTCCGGAAAAAAGCCCCGATCGCAATAATGGCGATCGGGGCTCTTTTCCGGAAAAGCGCGTCTACATTGCCACAGATGCTTTTCTGGAAAAAGGGCTTTTCCGGAAAAGCAGCCTGCCAATGTAGACGCTCCTTTTCCGGAAAAACTGAAAACGGAATAGTATTCCGTTTTAAGCAGTTCCGGAAATTCATGCCAGTGTAGACACAGCCGCTATGTCTACACTACAAGGTTTTTGGGCAAAAACATTTGTTTTGGCACAAAAAATGGCAGAGCATCCACACCTCAAGCGTGTTTTTGCTCAAGTAAATTTACAATAAAATGGCAGAACAGAGGGCTTTTTGTGGTAGTTATTCCTCTCCCCACAAGGAATAACTCCTTTTTGTGCTACAGCTCTTGTGCAAAAGGGCAAGTGTGGATGCTCTGGAGGGGTTTTTGCGCAAGAACTGGCCTCCAGGAAAAAACACAGGTGGCCTCTTGGACACTCCATAGCAGGCAATCAGAACTCTCTTGTTCCTGTCTGCTGGCCCCTCTTGAAGTTGCAGGCACCCTTCACAAGCCTTGCAGCAGCAAGCTTGCCCACAGCAGGTGCCTTGGCCGCATGGCTCTGAGCAGCTCCAGATGTCTCAGCAATAAGGTGCCCGAGACCCCCCTGGCCCTGCCAGGGAGCATCCACTGGGCTCCCAGGCCCCTCCAGGGGAAGAAAATGATGCACCCCACCCTGGTCTAGTGCAGAAATAGCTACTCTCCTCAAGTTGTGGGGTTAGGAGGAGGTATGAAAAATCCGGCACTGTGAGTCCTGCCCAACCACCCCATGTAAATGTTTGTGAAGTGGCTGCGGTGGTCGACCAGGGTCTGCAAGACTATTGAGAAGTAGCCCTTGAGGTTCATGAATTGGGCCGCTCAATGTTCCGGGGCCCATATGGGGATGTGCGTGCAGTTGATTGCTCTCACGCAGTTGGGGAACCCCAAGACAGCAAAGCCCCCCATGGTGGCATCCAGGTCGTGGATCCAGATGACTCTGCACAGCAGCAGGGCGTTGATGGCCCGGACAACTGCAGAAGGAGAGAAAGAAGCACACAAAGCAGAGAATGAGATTTTGGGGTTGTGTGCTCCCCGTGGGATGTGGCTGCCTCCCCTTCTGCCTCCCCCACCCTGCAGGAGCCTCCCCCCATGAGTCCGAGGCCACCCCCCTCCCCCCAGACCAGGCCTGTATGAGGGAAATAAGGCACAATCCCCCAAGGACAGGCCTTTTTCCCCACCTCCAGTCCACCCCATAGCATCCCCAGCCCCTCTGTCTTGAGGGTCCCCCTTATGCAACACCCTCTCCCTCCCTGTCCCCCCCGTGCAGGGGCTGTAGCCTGTCATCACCTTACCTGCATCAGAACAGCCCTGACGGTGGACCTCCCCACCCCAAACTGGAGTGCCACTGAGCAGTAGCTGTCTGGGGTGGCCAGCTTCCATAGCACAGAGTGGGATGGTGGGCCGCAGGTGGGTGTCACGTCATTGGAGGGTGAGTGTGGGCCAGGCACAGAGTTCCTGGAAGGTGACCTTCCACACCAGAAGTTCTGGACCCATTGCTGGTCTTTCTACCACTCCATGATCAGCTGGTCCCACCAGTCCGAGGTGGTCTCCAGCCTCCAAAATCTTTGGGGTATAGTGGGTTGGGGAAGCCAGAATGGAGCCCTTGCAGACAGACAAAGGCTGATCAAAAGGATCCTGGGGTCCAGCTCCAGCTTGAAAAGGAATGCTGCTTGAAGCAAGCACTGCAGGGAGTGGAACTTGGCCCTGGGGGGTCCATCGCATGCCCAGGGGCAACTCTGGCTCCATAGAACACAGGGCAGATGAAGAAAAAGCTGTGTCGCACCCCAAAAAGCACAGGACACTGCTGAAGCTTTGCTTTGCCAAAGAGGCTATCAAGCAGGAAGCAGAAACAGAGAAGTGGCTGTCCAGGGAGTCCCTTTAAGTGCGTGTCTCTGGAGGACTTTGGCAACAGCACGCAAGAGCAACTGATGACCTCTAGCCTGGCTAGAACCGGTTCTGGGAGACTTTATATACAGGAGAGCATCCAATAGTGTGGACGTTCTCTTGCACAAAATCACAACGCAAAAGCAATGCACTTTTGAGGTGTGGATGCTCTTTTGTGCAAATTTTTGTGCAAGAACTCTTCAACAAAAGGCTTCTTGTGCAAAAACCCTGCAGTGTAGACAAAGCCAGTGGCTGTGTCTACATTGGCATCCCTTTCCGGAAAAGGGATGCTAATGAGACACATCGCAATTGCAAATCCACGGGGGATTTAAATATCCCCCGTGGAATTTGCATTTACATGGCTGCCGCGTTTTTCCGGCTTGGGGATAAGCCGGAGAAAAGCACCAGTCTAGATGTGATTCTCCGGAAAATAAGCCCTTTTCCGGAGGATCTCTTATTGAAAGTAGGAATAAGAGATCCTCCAGAAAAGGGCTTATTTTCAGGAGAATCACGTCTAGACTGGCGCTTTTCTCCGGCTTATCCCCAAGCCGGAAAAAGCGGCAGCCATGTAAATGCAAATGTCGTCGGGGATATTTAAATCCCCCGCGGATTTGCAATTGCGATGTGTCTCATTAGCATCCCTTTTCCGGAAAGGGATGCCAATGTAGACACAGCCACTGTCAGTTTAACGTCTGTCCCAGCGAAGATAATAGAGCAGATAATTAAGGAAATTACATGCAAACACTTGGAAGGTAATAAAGTGATAGGGAATAGCCAGTATGGGTTTGTGACGAACAAGTCATGCCAAACTAATCTGATAGCTTTCTTTGATAGGATAACGAGCCTTGTGGATAAGGGAGAGGTGGTGGATGTCATATACCTAGACTTTAGTAAGGCATTTGATACGGTTTTCATGATATTCTTATTGATAAACTAGGCAAATATAACTTAGATAGAGCCACGATAAGGCGAGTGCATAATTGGCTGGATAACCGTAGTCAGAGAGTTGTTGTTAATGGTGCTAAATCCTGCTGGAAAGGGATAACAAGTGGAGTTCCGCAAGGGTCTGTTTTGGGACCCGTACTGTTCAATATCTTCATCAGTGATGTAGTTATTGGGATAGAGAGTACGCTTATTAAGTTTGCAGATGATACCAAACTGGGTGGGGTTGCAACTTCTTTGGAAGATAGGGACATAATTCAAAATGACCTTAGCAAGTTAGAGAAATGGTCAGAGGTAAACAGGATGAAGTTTAATAAAGAGAAATGCAAAGTGCTCCACTTAGGAAGGAACAATCAGTTCCATTCATACAAGATGGGAAGCGACTGTCTAGGAAGGAGCATGGCGGAAAGGGATCTAGGGGTCATAGTGGACCACAAGTTGCATATGAGTCGACAGTGTGATGCTGTTGCAAAAAAAGCAAATATAATTCTAGGTTGTATCAACAGGTGTGTTGTAAGCAAAACTCGTGAAGTCATTCTGCCGCTCTACTCTGCACTAGTTAGGCCTCAACTGGAGTACTGTGTCCAGTTCTGGGCGCCACATTTCAAGAAAGATGTGGAGAAATTGGAAAGGGTACAGAGAAGAGCTACAAGAATGATTAAAGGTCTAGAGAACATGACCTATGAAGCCAGGCTTCATGAACTGGGCTTGTTTAGTTTGGAAAAAAGAAGATTAAGGGGAGACATGATAGCGGTTTTCAAATATCTAAAAGGGTGTCACAAGGAGGAAGGAGAAAATTTGTTCCTTTTGGTTTCTGAGGACAGGACAAGGAGTGATGGGCTTAAAGTGCAGCAAGGGAGGTTTAGATTGGACATTAGGAAAAAATTCCTAACTGTCAGGGTGGTCAAATATTGGAATAAATTGCCAAGGGAGGTGGTGGAATCTCCCTCTCTGGAGATATTTAAGAACAGGTTAGATAGACATCTGTCAGGGATGGTGTAGACAGAGCTTGGTCCTGCCTTGAGAGCGGGGGGCTGGACTCAATGACCTCTCGAGGTCCCTTCCAGTCCTATGATTCTATGATTCTATGATTCTATAGTGTTTGAGAAAGAGAGAGAGGCAGACAGAGATGTGCATTACCCCCTTTAAATACACTGGCCTCATTTCAAGTACACTGGTCTTGTAAGTAGATCGAGAAGAGTTTGCTCGAGCATTCAGGAGTGTAATCAAAAAGGCCAAAATGCAGTTGGAATTGTAGCTAGCAAGAGATGTGAAAGGTAACAAGAAAGGTTTCTAAAGCCATGTTATCAATAAGAAGGTGGTCAGGGAAGATTCAAGATCCTTACTGAATGCAGGAGGTAACTTAGTGACAGATGTTGTGAGAAAATCTGAAGTACTCAGTGCTTTTTTTGCCTTTGTCTTCATGGACAAGGTTGGCTCTCAGGGTGTGTCTAGACTACAGGGTTTTGTTGACAGAAGTGGACTTTTGTCGACAAAACTATACCTGCGTCCACGCTACTGTCGAGTTCTGTTGACATAACGTCGACATAACTCAGCAGTTTTGTCGACGAATGTAAACCTCATTCTGCGAGGAATAACTCCTTTGTTGACAGAGTTCCCAGGAGTCAGATGCCCAGATGCAGGAGGCCTCCGAGGAGACTTTGGACCTTGGGGCTGGAACAGCAGGTGAGTGCTGTGAGGGGCTTGCTTGGCCATGTGGAGTGTTTGAGGAGGGGCAGGATGTTGGCCAGCCTACACAATGCCTTACTGAGACCCATATGAGCATCCTCTGACCCTAGAACTGGCACTGCCTGCTAACAGGAAGGAGGCCATAACCTCTCAGGGAAAGAGTGAGCATGCATGACTGATGACTTTTCCTTTTTATCCTCCAGAGCCAGACAGTTGAGCAGGAGGGGGGTGCCACACCTGCCCCACCACCAGGTGCCGCAGGGAACCTGTCGGCACTGATGCACCTATCTAGATCTGGTGCACCAGCACATCTCAGTCCTGCAATGCATGCAGGACTCAATGGAGTGGAGGACGGAGGCGGAAGCAGAGTAGCGCAGGTGATTGCTGGAGGAATTTGTCTAGCAGCGCCCTGACATTTGCACTGCTATCCGGGAGGCCATGGACTCTCCCGGTCCTGTGCCTGGGCCTGCTCCTCCTGCTCAGCCTGCTCCCCCCTCATCCCCTGCCATCCAAGACCCAGGTAGAGCCCCACCTCCTGCCCAGCCCCCTACTGTCCTAGCCCGCAAGCACAGCCGGGTGCAAGTAGGCCTCCACAGACAAAGTGCCAGGGGCTCTTCCTCCAAGCAGCCCCCTCAGCCCTGAGCCTCCCTCCCCCCTTCCAAACTGACATTCCCCCTTCCCACCTGCGAGAGTCACTGAGGGAAGCATTTTAGTTTGTTTACAAACACTTTATTTGGTTTGAACAGAAGAGTTTTATATTGTCTCTGAACAAAAGAGTTTTATATGTTAGTTTTTCAACAAAGGAACAGTGCAGTAAACAGTTCAAATGTTTTCACCAACCCCTCTCTCTGTTCTCAGTGTGTGAATGTGGGTCCAGGAGGAGTTTTGGGGAGCAAGGCACTGGGGGAATGGGGTGATCCCCCGCAGTTGGAAGGCCCTGGGGAAACTCATTGGCCTCCATGGGAGAATTGCTCCCTCAGGGCATCTTGAATGCGCAAGCCTAGCTGGTGGGCTTGCTGGACGGCAGCTGTCTGGGGCTGCTCAAAGTGTCCCCCCTCCACATCAGCCCATGTCCCCCATGCAGGGAGGAAGGCCTCCCCCTTCCTCTCCACCAGGTTGTGCAGCACACAGCATGCTACAGCCACATCGGGGATGTTGTGTTCCCTCATATCCAGCCGATGGAGTAGGCATCTAAACCTGCCCTTCAGATGATAGAAGGTGCACTCCACCTGGAAGCAAGCCCAATTCAGGTGGGAGTTAAAGAGTTGCCTGCTCACATCCAGGTGGCCAGTGTAGGGCTTCATGAGCCAGGAGGTAGGCCATGTCGGCCACGATGCACGTAGGCATCTGCATATCCCCGACTGCCAACTTCCTCTCCGGGAAAAATGCCCCAGCCTGAAGCCCGCAGTACAAGGACGAGTTCCAGAATATGTGGGCATCGTGTGCCCGGCCTGACTACCCTACACAAATGTCTGTGAATTGTCCCCGGTGGTTGACCAGGGCCTGCAGCACCATGGAAAAGTAGCCCTTTCTATTAATTTACTGGGCTGCTCGATGGGGCAGTGTGTCCTATTGAGTGCTCCACCACAGTTGGGGAATCCCAGCCCTGAAAATCCGGCCAAGATGGTATTCAGGTCTCCGAGGCAGATGGCCCTGTGAAGCGGCTCTGAATTGATGGCCATCACCACCTTCAGAAAGGGACAAATCAGAGGACACATCAGAGGACATTAGAGGAGTTGCGTGAGCTGCTGAGAGGTGTTCCCCCACCCCTCCCCTCCCAGACCCTGAGGGCCCTCCCTCAGGCAACCCCCCGTATACCCCGCAGCCCCACAGGGTGAGGCCAGGCAGGCTTCTACCACTCCTACCTTGTCCCCCATTCCCTGTGCCCGGTCCTGACCGTCCCCCTTATGCGCCCACCCCTGCCCCCATGGACTGTCCCCTGAGAATGACTTACTTGCATCAAGATGGCCCTGACGGTAGACTTCCCCATGCCAAACTGATGTTCCACAGAGCGTAGCTGTCGGGGGTGGCCAGCTTCCAGAGAGCAATCGCAACATGCTTCTGCAGGGGGATGGCAGCCCTCAAACGGGTGTCCTGGTGTTGCAGGGCAAGGGCGAGTCAGGCACAGAGCTCTTGGAAGGCACTTCCGCATGTGGAAGTTTTGGAGCCACTAGTCGTCATCCCAGTGTTACATAACTAGCTGGTCCCACCAGTCTGAACTGGTGTCCAGCCTCCAAACTCGCCTCTCCATGAATAAGTTTGGGGGCAAGGGCAGCAGTCTGCAGCCTGAGCAGGGGCTTTGATTCCAGCTGTGCCCCAAATGTCATGATGCTTTCCAGAGCATGCAGCAGAACTTCCAGTAGCACAATGTGGGGCCATTGCCTGCCTAGGGGCAGCTCAGGCTCCATGACCAAAAAGCACAAAGGCAAAGCAAACCTGTAAATAAGCTGCTGCGGTGTCCACAGGGCAAGCAAAGCAAACAAACACTGCAGCAGCTTTGCTTTCCCTCTTGGAGGGGGGCAAGGCAGAAGCAGGAGCAGAGCAACAGCTGTCTGGAGGGGTCCCTTTAAGCCCACAGCTCTGCAGAGAGTGTGCAGCTGCTCCAGGGACTTCTGGCTGCCACTGTGATCTTCCAGAAGCAGTTCTGGGTGCCTTCTTCTGTCGACAGAGAGTCCGCAAGTCTGGATGCTCTTTGTCGACAAAGCGGATCATTTTGTTGACAAAGCGATGTAGTCTGGATGCTCTTTGTTGACAGAAGTTTTGTCGACAGAATCTGTCAACAAAATGTCTGTCGATGGAAGCCTGTAGTGTAGACGTACCCCTGGACTGCTGCACTGGGCTGCACAGTACAGGGAAGGGGTGAGCAGCCATTAGTGGAGAAAAAAACAGGTTAGGAACTATTTAGAAAAGCTGGACATACACATCTCCAAGGGACCATATCTAGTGCATCTGAGGGTGTTGAGAGAGATGGCTGATGTGATTGCAGAGCTATTGGCCATTATCTTTGAAAACTCGTGGTAATCGAAGGTGGTCTCAGAAGAGAGGGAAAAGACAAATGTAGTGCCCATCTTTAAAAAAGAATCTAGGGAACTACAGACTGGTTAGCCTCCCTTCAGTCCCCAGAAAAATGGAGGGGATCCTCAAAGACTCAATTTTGAAGCACATAGAAGACAGGAAAGTGGTCAGGAACAGTCAACATGGATTCACCAAAGGCAAGTGATGCCTGACCACCCTGATAGTCTTCTATGACAAAGTAACTGGTTCTGTGGATATGGGGAAGGCATTGGATACCTTGACTTTATCAAAGCTTTTGATACCATCTCCCATAGTATTCTTGCCAGGAAGTTAAAGAAATATGGATTGAATAAATGGTCTGTAAGGTGGATAGAAAGCTGGCTAGATTGTCAGGTTCAACGGCTCAATGTCTGGTTGGTGTTCAGTATCAAGCAGAGTGCCTCTAAGGTTGGTTCTGGGTCTGGTTTTGTTCAACATCTTCATTAATGGATGACGGAATGTATTGCACCCTCTGCAAATTTGCAGATGACATTAAGCTAGAAGGAAAGATAAATATGCTGGAAGACAGGGATAGGATCCAGAGTGACCTAGACAAAATAGAGGATAGGGTCAACAAGGACAAGGAAAAGTGCAGAGTCCTGCACTTGGGACCTAAAAAACCCAAGCACTATTGCAGGCTGGGGACTGGCTGGCTAAGCAGCAGTTTTGCACAAAAGGACCTGAGTGGATGAAAAGCTGAACATGAGTCAACCCAGTGTGCCCTTGTAGCCAATAACGCTAACAGTAGATTTACGTAAGTGATTATTCCACTTTATTTGGCATAGGTGAAGTCACATCTGGAGTATTATGTCCAATTCTGGGCACTCTGTTACAGAAAGGATGAGGACGCATAGGAGAGGGTCCAGTGGAGGGCAAACAAAATGATTAGGGGGCTGGAGCACATGACTTACGAGGAGAGGCTGAGGGATTTGGGTTTAGTTAGTCTACAGAAGAGAAGAGTGAGGGGGGATTTGAGAGCAGCCTTTAACTACCTAACGGAGGGAGGGGTTCAAAAGAGGATGCGGAGAGGGTGTTCTCAGTGGTGACAGATGACAGAATGAGGAGCAGTGGTTTCAAGTTACAATGAGGGAGATCTAGGTTTGGTATTAGGGAAAACTATGTCAGTAGGAGGGTGGTGAAGCCCTGGAATTGGATAATTAGGGAGGTGATAGAATCTCCAGCCATGGAATTTTTTAAGTCCTTGATTGACAAAGTCCTGGCTGGGATGATTTAGTTGGGATTGGTCCTGCTTTTACCATGGGTTGGACTTGACGACCTCATGAGGCCTTCTCCAATCCTGTGACAGTCTGACATCGGCATCCCTCTGTGCCTTTATCACCCCTCCTCACATAGTAAGCAAGTGGCTCCTGAGAACTGCTCCAAGGTAGTGGGCAAGAGTAGCAGAGTAGTTGGGGGAGGAGAAGCAGAACTGTAGCTGCCACTTCACATAACTTACAGTGAACTTATGGGAGCTGATGCATGGCTGCCAGCCCACCCTGGTTATAACCCTCCACCAAGGACAAGGGCTTTTGTAGAAAATACTGCAAGCAGTGGACAAAGCTGGCAGCCAAATGACATTATGAGGGAGCATTGCACAACTTCAAGCAAGTGCATGCTCTACTAATATGTAATGTAATGATGAAACAATGTTAACTGGGACAAAGGTAAGTGAGGAGTTTCTGTATTTAGTAAATATTCTTTTTCCATTCTTAGCACACACACCAGCCACTGATTTCTTCTTTTGTGAATTATTTGACAGAGGATGCTTTGTTCAGTATTTGTTCTAGCTTCTTCATTCATATTCCTATCTCTATATGTTATCCTCAATATTCTTCTCAGACATTTGTGTACCAGCTTTTGCATATCTTTCTTGGTAACATGCCACGTCGCGCTGTTTTATGTTTTGTACATGTTCAGTTTTGTCTTAAAAGTTGTTTTTGAATTGCCAGATGTTTTTGAGTCTTCCAAATGCAGGGGTGCATCCTAATTCCTTTTCTGTTCATGCTAGCAATTGATTATGGATTAAAGTAATGTGACAATCATATATATGGCATAGAACAGAGCAATGCAAGGCTCTTTGATTTAGTGTTTGCTGATGACACTGTGCTTATTGATGAAAATGTCAATGGATTAAAGAAATGCACAAACCAAGTAAAAAAAATGGAGATGATAGGTCTGAGATTCAATGAAAGGAAATGTAAAGTTATATTAATAAGGAGTACAGAGAGAGAAAAAACTGGAGAAGAAAAATTGGAGAAGGTGGACAATTTTACATATCTTGGAAGTATCATCAGTCAAGCTTGTACTAACTCCAAGGAAATATCCTTAATCATCAAATGATATCAGATTTTATTATTCATTCACTAGCCGATTAGAAACAAGCTTAATTCAAAAGTTTAAATCGCTTTTCCAAACAGCAGTTTTCTCACTTTGCCTATCTGTAAATTTCTGTTATGAATGGAAACATGTTTTCTGTGGTTGTATGTATGGTTCAATTGGTGTTTACCAATAAAAGTTAATCCTTCCATACTCATAGCTATTTTATTAGGTTGCTGTTGGTGGAATACATTTTGACTCTTGGATTCCCCTTTAATTAAAACTGTAATTTGGTCCATTTGCTTAAAAGTTAAAACTAATTTGGTGTGTGCTAATTTGCCCTGTTTTCCAAATGGAAAACGGGCTGGAGATGGTGAGTACATATTTGTTAAATACAATTTCTATCTTTACCTACTGCTGTGATAACAGCTTGCCACCATCATTTTTCCAAGTGGAAGAACAGATGTTGCACAGTTGACATTAGTGTTATTCCTTGGGCAGCTGGCAACAGAAGTCCATGACTCCCTCCCACTTGGGATCACAGATGTCACTTTTGAGACATTCCTTTACTCAGAGAGCAATCAAACTGTGACAGACTTGGCACTACCAGCTGATATTATTTTCCATTTTGTGTGTGTCAGTGTCTGCATGTGTGTTGATAATGATCAGCAAAATTGTACCTGGGAATTATCTGTGCTGTGTCAGGGATTTAGAGAAGTAGTTATCTGGTAATGGGATTTTTTAAGGGATGAAATCCTGTTGGGATTGCTTTCCACTCCAAACATGAAGGCTGTGTCTACACTGCACCCCTTTTCTGGAAAAGGGATGCAGATTAGACACTTCGGAATAGCAAAATCCACGGGGGATTTAAATATGGCTGACGCTTTTTTCCGGCTTGGGGATAAGCCGGAGAAAAGCGCCAGTCTAGACGTGATTCTCTGGAAAATAAGCCCTTTTTTGGAGGATCTTTTATTCCTACTTTCAAGTAGGAATTTTGCTATTCCGAAGTGTCTAATCTGCATTCCTTTTCCGGAAAAGGGGTGCAGTGTAGACGCAGCCGAATAGTTTTAAAAGAACAAAGCTTAAATGCTAGGCTGGATATTCCTCCTGCATGAATTTTTCTCCTAGGCTTCCAAATATTGTTTCTAATTAAGCCAATAGTTCATGCAGATTCAGTTCCCCACTGCCTCAAACTACTTTGCCACTCATTTTCTCTCCAGTTTTGGAAGAGGAGGGGAGGAGGAGAAGTGCTTTTAAATTTGCAAGCACTTGAGACAGGAGAAGGTTGTTTCTCCTCCTCCATGTATTTTAAATTGTGGACAGGATTAAAAATGGAGACTAGATGGAAAATTACAGTGCTCCAACATGCACCACTTGGTTTTAATTATTTAAAACCCTTCATTGACAATGTTGCAAGCAGTGATAGTTTCAGTTTCTACAAGCAATAACCTTTTGTTTTTGCTGTTGTCTTTTTAAAAAATGTATGAGGCAATTCAATCTTCAAAATAACCCATCATTCGGTTTGCTCTTGCAAGTAGCAGACTGAATCGGTTTCTATGAAGTGGAAATGGCTGTAATGTAGTTTTCAGACAGTGACAGCAGTTAAACCATGGAGATTATACATATTAAGCACTTCTAGATACAGGGCTGGTGTTTAACTTTTCCATGGATGTTCAAAGTGTGCGTGGTCTCTCATGTTCTATCCCTCTTGCAGTCATTAGCTGTAAAATATTGTGTAGCTATTTCATTTGATTAACTGATAAGCATTAACAGATACTATGGTATTATCAATTATTGGAAATTCCAACTTTGGAGCTGCACTTTAAAGAACAGTGTAACGAGCGAGCCCGTCCGGCTCCCCGCTGTCTCTGCTTTCCCCCCCTTCTACGTAGTCCCCCTCACCCCTGGTGCTACCCCACTTCCCTCCTTCCTGTGCTGCGTGCCTCCCCTTCTGTGTTCCGTGCCTCCTTCCTCCGTTGTTCTCTCCTCCTCCTCTATTCTTTCCTCCTCCTCCTTCTCTGCTCCTTCCTCCTTCTCTGCTCCTTCCTCCTCCGCTAGCTCTATGTCTCCTTCCTTCCCCCTCCTTGCTCCTCCGTCCTCCTCCTCTCCCTCTGCTCCCTCCCCCTTTTGAATTCCCCGCCGGCGTCCAGCCGGGGTGACGCAACGCGCCACGTCACCAGGCTCCGCCCCCGCCGTGCGTCTGTGCCCGGTGACGTCAGCCGTCACGCCGCCGAGGCTCCGCCCCCGCCTTACGTCACTGCCCGGGCGTAGCCCCGCCTCCGCCGCGCCGCCCGTTATCCGGGCCGCGGCAAGGGAGCAGGCCCCGCAGTGCCGCCGCGCTCCCTGGGTGGCGCCCAGGAGGGACAGCGCGACCGCGGACTGAGTGCGGGGCGGGCCGCCGGATGGGGTGCGGGGGCGGCGCGCCCCGTCACAAACAGCAATATTTAATTGGTCCTTTAAATATTACCCATCCTAGCAATAAGATAGATAAAATAATACACAGTAAAAAAATACCTTTCCTCTGTTTAAAAGTGATGCTATGTGCATGTATTCTTACAGGATTTAATTTTAAAGATAGTTTATCCTGTAACCAATCTTCCTTGTCCTTATCATTTCTGTCTCTCTGACTTTCTCTCTAGCTGTTTTTCCTTCTCTCCTCTCCTGATGCTCAACAACTTCAGGAAGTTAAGTGAAATGAAAGCCTTTACAACTCACTGCAAATATTTTGGTTTTGACTGAATTTGAGGGGGCATGAACCAGGAATAGGTTAATTAAAAACTGCATTAAAAAATTTTTAAAAAATCCACAGACTCTTTAAAAGTCACAGAGGATCTAAAAATATTGACAAATAATTTGTATTTAAAGTAGTCTAGAAAATGTTTTAAAACTCTTTTCCCTAGTAAGCATTTTCTCAGGAACTAGTTCTTCATTGTGGAAGAATATGTGTTATACAAACAATGCATTTAAAAAATTTTTCTGATGATATGTTAAAGTAAATAGCAATACAGCAAAAAGATACTTAAAAGTAAAAAGCAATAAGATACTTCAGGATGTGCACTAGTATGGTAGGGTATGTCTACACTTGCCCCCTTGTTCGGACAAAGGAGGCAAATGAAGCATACTGAAGTTGCAAATCAAGCGCAGGATTTAAATATCCCGCGTTTGAGTAGCATTGCACAAGGAGTAACAGTTAATTCGAGGGAAGGATTTTAAATCGGACTACCGCGTCTACACGCAGTGAGTTAAATCGGGCGACCAGCATTTTAAAATGGCAACCGGCCACGATTATGCTAATCAAGCATGGGATATTTAAATCCCGTGCTTGATTTGCAATTTCGGTATGCTTCATTTGCCACCCTAGTTTGAAGTAGGGGGCAAGTGTAGATATAACCGTACTGATTCACTTCTTAATATCTTGAAATTACTCAGTCTTTAGTTTCATACCTTACACTATAGCCATGCACTGAGTCTAGTAATGCACATCATGTTGTGGCTTTCTGCTTTGCTGGCCATTGATGTGACTTTGATACATTAGAGTCATGCTTCTGGAGATGATATAAAAACATGCCAGCCACCAAATAGCATAATTAAGGGCATGTCCAATAACTTGGAAGACAGAAATATTTTAAATTATAGCCTCTTTGGGCAGTGACAATCTCATTGTTTTCTAGTTGTGCAGCAACTATCCTGCTGTATGATTAGGGCTCTTAGGTACACACAATAATAATAACTTAGTCCATCTCTAAGACTAAAATAAACTTTATTTCAGTTAAAACACTCAAATGAAGTGAAAAGTAATAAAGCAAGTTACATCACTAAATGGATAAATGAGGGTGTTTAATGGAAATTATAATATGTAGGATGTGAGGAAAGCTTAGAAGGATTTCTCTACACCTAAGTTTGGAGACACGTTTCCAAGCTTTCCTCACATCCCACATATTAAAAAAAAATAGACATCTGGAGGTGATTTACCCTACAGGTTTTACAGTGCCTTTTCTTGTACATTCTTTACTCCTAAAAGTTATGTTTTCCTCCTTAATAAGTTTTACTGTCACAGGGAAGAAAATAAATAAAGTAAGCGGTAGGAGGTATTGGGCAAACCACTTCATTTCTCTGCATACCTGAGCCTATCATTAACATAATCAGGTCATTATCTACCTATCTCTTACCAAAAAAACCCTACCACCCCCCACAAAAGACCTCCCTTCTCCTGTACCCACAATGAAAGAAAAATAAAAAATATATGTAGTGCCAGATTGTGATCACTCCTTTGCCCTTGCAGGGGCAGAGGAGTGTATAAGAGGTACCATTGCCTTGTCCCAGGAGATACTGTAGCTCTTGAATCCAGTTTCCTATGGTGTTCCTGTGGGATTGGGCAACTCTGAAATTGCTTATGCTTTGTCCATAAGACCATGTGCAATTTGTATAATCCAACCCTGAATATAGATACAGGAAAAATATCAGAAAATTCACTCAACTCTGTCTCCCTAAGCAAAATTTCCTTTGTTCAGAACAAGCCAGATAATGAGCAAGGGGTATGATTCCCAACTTGTCTCTCTGTACTTGTGCTAGCTCTCATCAACCTAGTGTGAGTATAAATAGCAGTGTACCCATGCAAGCATGGGCAAAGGCAACAGTGGCACAGCTTTGCCATGCCAAATAACAAACCCACTTAAAACTGATATATGTGCTCCTGCTGCCTATGGCTACAGACCATATAGTCATTCTGCTCTCCTCAAGATAGTGTGAATATGTGTAGGGGAATCACAGCCCCAGCTTGCATGGTAGACATGGTCTTAAAAAGACCTTAATTTTTTATTCAACTACTGGGAACTACAACGATACTTATCTAATGACTTGTATATATTTTCTATTGGTAGTAATTATCTGTGACTTCAAATTTATCTGTGACATATGGAAGGGTAGGAGAGATGTCCTGGAGGCCAAATTTAGGTTGCTAGGAAAGAGACTGAAATCCAGGACCTCTATGGTAGCATTTTCAGAAATGCTTCCAGTTCTATGCGCAGTGCCAGATAGCAGACAGAGCTTCAGAGTCTCAATGCGTGGATGAGACGATGGTGTAGGGAAGAGGGGTTTGGCTTTATTAGGAACTGGGGACACTTTTGGGAGAGGGGGAGCCTATACAGGAAGGATAGGCTCTACGTAAACCAGGGTGGAACCAGACTGCCGGCACTAAACATTAAAAAGGCCGTAGAGCAGTTTTTAAACTAAGAGATGGGGGAAAGCCAATTGATGCGGAGATGCACGTAAATTGGATGGAGACTTCTCTTAGAGGAGAATCCATTGATAGAGATTCTCTAAGCTATAATCAGAAAGAGAGGAGTGGAGAGGACAAACCATGGGCCAGAGCAGACAAACAACCTCATATAAAGGAATCCAATGCATCAGGGAAGGGCAGACAAATAAGCAGTGGCAAATTTTTAAAGTGCTTCTACACAAATGCTATGAGTCTGACTAATAAGATGGGTGAACTAGAGTACCTCGTATTAAAGGAGGAGATTGACATAATAGGCTAGGCATCACTGAAACCTGGTGGAATGAGGAAAATCTGTGGGACACAACCATACTGGGATATAAAATATATCGAAAGGATAGAGCAGGCCGGGTGGGTGGTGGAGTGGCACGAGGAGTAACGGTAGTTCGAACTAGGAAGCCTAGTTCGAACTACCTAGTTTGTGCCGCGTGTAGCCGCGTGGTACAGGGTTTGAACGAGCGGGGATTTAAAAATGGCGGAGCCCCGCTTATGCAAATGAAGCCCGGGAAATTCAAATCCCGGGCTTCATTTGCAAGTGCGGTATGCCTACATTACCCCGCTAGTTCGAACTAGCGGGGTAGTGTAGACATACCCTTAGAGTTCTTTGAAGGGGTTAACAAACATGCAGACAAGGAGGATCCAGTAGATATAGTATACTTAGATTTTCAGAAAGCCTTTGACAAGGTCCCTCACCAAAGGCTCTTGTGTAAATTACATGGCCATGGGATAAGGGGGAAGGTGCTTTCTTGGACTGAGAACTGGTTAAAAGACAGGAAACAAAGGGTAGGAATAAATGGTAAATTTTCAGAATGGAGAGGGGTAACTAGTGGTGTCCCCCAAGGGTCTGTCCTGGGACTAATATTTTTCAACTTATTCATAAATGATCTAGAGAAAGGGGAAAGCAGTGAAGTGGTAAAATTTGTGGATGATACCAAACTGTTTAGGATAGTCAAGACAGAAGCAGATTGTGAGGGACTCCAAAAAGATGTCACCAAACGGAGTGATTGGGCAACAAAATGGCAAATGAAATTTAATGTGGATAAGTGTAAAGTAATGTACATCGGGAAAAATAACCCCAACTATATGTACAGTATGATGGGGGCTAATTTGGCTATGACAAATCAGGGAAGAGATCTTGGAGTTATCGTGGATAGTTCTCTGAAAACTTCCACACAGTGTGCAGCGGCAGTCAAAAAGGCAAATAGGATGCTAGGAATTATTAAGAAAGGGATAGAAAACAAGACAGAGGATATCTTACTGCCTCTGTATAAAACTATGGTTCACTCACATCTTGAATACTGTGTACAGATGTGGTCTCCTCACCTCAAAAAAGATATTTTGGCCTTGGAAAGGGTCCAGAAAAGGCCAACTAAAATGATTAGGTGTCATATATGAAGAGGGGTTAAAGCGACTGGGACTTTTCAGTTTAGAAAAGAGGAGACTGAGGAGGGATATGATAGAGATATATAAAATCATGAGTGGTGTGGAGAGGGCCGATAAAGAAAAGTTGTTTATTAGTTCCCATAATAGAAGAAATAGAGGACACCAAATGAAATTAATGGGTAGCAGGTTTAAAACGAATAAAAGAAAGTTCTTCTTCATACAATGAGCAGTCAACCTGTGGAACTCCTTGCCAGAGGAGGCTGTGAAATCTAGGACTATAACAGAGTTTAAAGAGAAGCTAGATAATTTCATGGAGGTTAGGTCCATAAAAGGCTATTAGCCAAGGGATAAAATGGTGTCTTTGGCCTCTGTTTGTCAGAGGCTGGAGAAGGATGGAAGGAGACAAATCGCTTGATCATTGTCTTCAGTCTACCCTCTCTGGGGCACCTGGTGCTGGCCACTGTCGGCAGACAGGCTACTGGGCTAGATGGACCTTTGGTCTGACCCAGTATGGCTGTTCTTATGTTCTTATGTTCTTATCTTGAGTTCTCCTTTCTGCACTTGAACTGATTTGGATCCCACGATTTGAGTCAAAAGTGATATGACTGCATTCGTAATAACACTGCTGCTAAGTGTATGCTTAAAAATATCACTTCTGAAAGTGGGAGGTGTTTCTACTCACAGCAAGTAAGATGAATATCTGAACAATTGCAGAATACCTATGATGGAAAGACTCAGCTATTAGGTTTACCCAGAGATGGCACTGACATAGGCTTGTATAGCACAGTCAGCTCAGATTTTTATATATTATATGAATTATAATCACACCTAGATGCCCTAGGCAAATTTGGAACTTCAGTATGATGGTCTTCAGTCAAGCACTCTGTTATGGCATGTCTACACTAGAAAATTATTTCAAAATAATAACTCCCAAATTAATTATTTTGAATTAGCGTTTCTCAGCTACAGAGGACAGTATGGCTTCGTAATGTGGATGTGCTACCTTGACTTAGAGCCCTAGGAAGCATGGGGGAGTAATTATTGTGAATGATTCTGGGGAGTAGTTATTTTGAAATAGTAGCAATGGAGCATCCACACTACCACTATTTTGAAATAAGTATTTTGCAATAAGCATTATTCCTCTTGGAAAGCAGTAGTTATTTCAAAACAATAGGCTTGGTAGTGTGGACACTATGCTTGTTATTTCTAAATAAGGGGGTTATTTTGAAATAACTCCCTAATGTGGGCCAGGGCTAAGAGCATTTACCATCTAAATAGGAATTCAGGGGTGGGAACCAAACTGAACAAATAGCATGTAGGTAAAACCCTCATGCAGAAAGTTTATCACTAATTCAAATGCACTAAATCCAAGAAGAAACTGTGGGTGGGTATGATCACAGATGACCCTCTAGGGCAGTTTCCTGATGTGCTGATTATGCCACTGACATAATCACTTGCCTTCTTTCACTCTAGGGCTTTCCATCTCCCTGTTCTGCTGGGGCAAATTCTCTGGTATCCCCCAGATAAGGTAAAGAATTGGGGTAACCACAACCCCTGAAGAGCAAAGCAGACACTGAGACTTGTACCTAGGAAACCAACCTCCCAAAGGATCAAAACCCCAAATAAATCGGTCTTTCTCTGAGTAAAAGTTTTATACAAAGAAAGCTCAGAAGGATGTTCACCCTCTTTACCAAGGAAAGAGAAAATATGCACACTGACTGCTCCTCCCAAGTAACTACGGTAGTAAACAATAAGGCTGTGTCTAGACTGCATCCCTTTTCCGTAAAAGGGATGCAAATTAGACATATCGCAATTACAAATGAAGCGGGGATTTAAATCCCCCCGCTTCATTAGCATAAAAATGGCTGCTGCTTTTTTCCGGCTCGGAGCTTTGCTGGAAAAAAGCGCCAGTCTAGACGCGGATCTTTCGGAAAATAAAGCCTTTTCTGAAAGATCCCTTATCCCTCTTAAAATAAAGCCTAATTCTAACTACCTACTCCGTGCTGCGTGTAGCCACGGGCACGGAGTCCGAACTACCGGGGCTTTAAAAATGGCGGCACCTGGTAAGATGGAAATGAAGCCCGGGATATTTAAATCCCGGGCTTCATTTGCAACTTTGGTTGCCTACATTAACCACCCTAGTTTGAACTAGGGTGGTAGTGTAGACATACCCTAAGACTTTATTAAGGACAAACAGTAGGATTTAAGAGGTTGCAAGTGAAAATGGACAGAGCATAGTAAACTACAGAATTAAAATGAAAAGATAACACATAGCTAGTTCTAATTTACTAAAATACTTATTACAAGCAGTCCCTTAGCCTAAAGAGCTTGTTCTTATTTCAGGCCCATCTTCAAGTCATAGAAGACTATTTAGTCTGACTAGTGGTCTCCAGGGGTTCCCTTTGTTCCTTTCAAATCTTAGTATATTGGGCCTTTCCCCAGGCCAGCTGAAGGTGAAAAAACAGATAGCTTCCCATTGTTTATATAGATTATCCTTGGGTGGGTATGCCTTGTTCTCTACCTCCAACTTTCATGGAAAACTACATGGTTAAGCTTGTACCCCACTACCACATGGTATGGTCACATATCTTCCTAGGACTAACCATCGCTTAGACTTAAAGGACAAACAAGGCTATTCACAAGTCATTAAGTTGATTACCTAGTAGTTAAGGCTTCCGGGCACACTATCCAGGGCTCATATTTGCACATTTAAGACCCTAACAAAATCTTATATTTAATATTCTAACTTTACATACACAAATGATACATTCACCCAGATAAGATACACAGATCCAGAAGACTATAACATTAAAGCTGATGGGTAACATAAGGTATTTTGTCCAAAGCATCTTCAAGTTATGCATTTTTATATTCATTAGCCAATTTCATACATTTGTAGGGGAAATCATCACAGAAACTTTGCATCAAGAGTGAATCTAGTTACTATTTGAAAGAAAACTGTCTTGCAACAGCTTCCCAAAAGAAACTGAATCAGAAAACTAGTAATAATTTATCGTTTCATCGGAATGAACTGTGCTTATGCTAAGAAAGAGAAATTAAAAGACTAACAGTACTATCTGGGACTCCTGCCATAACAATATTATAATGCGATTATCTGATTTATTTATATGCTCCTGCACAGTATACCATATTCAGTTCTCATCAGCCTATCTAAAACAGGTGCTTCCAGAAATTCATGGGGGTTCAGAGATGAACAACAAAAATTATCGACACAGAAAATCTCTCATATGGGGAGAGATGGAAAGGGCTGGTCTCTTTGTGACAAGCAGCTATATGCAAAACAATAAATGGTATACAGAAGATAGATTGGAAATGTACATGAATTTTTCACATCAGAACAGAACAAAGAGATGAAAGGTAACAAATTTTAATACAAAGTAAAGTTAGCTTGTAAAACTCATTACCACAAGATATCACAGATGCCAAGAGGCATTGGATCCTCTGAAAGGATTGGCCATGGATAACCAGATCATTTAATGTTATAACTGTAAGGGTTTATTTAAATAAAAACCAAACATATTGTAAGAATTACCAAATTCTCTGCTTCCTGCTAAGAAGTCAACTTCTAACTAATGTGGGTAATTTCTCTTGGTCATGATATTCCATAATTCCATAATTTCCTACCACATGGCTTCTTCCATCTTCCATTGAAGCAGGTGATACCTAGGAATGCTGGTATCAGGATAGTGGACTTGGAATACTGGTCAGATGCATTATGGCAATATCTATATTCCTATGAAACTACTGTATGGGAGCTGACCCTGAGTTCGCTAAAGTGTATAACAAAGCAACTATTAGCTTTGAGTTTGCAAGAAAAGTTGCATAAATATCTATTTACCACATACTTATGTACGGGTTTTGGTTGTTTGTGGTTGTTGGGTTTTTTTGTATTTTGCTTTTTCTTTGAAAAACTGGAACTAATAATTGTTATCTAAATCATGAATGTAATTAGCACACGATTGGCTTTACATTCCTTGCACTTATTTATTGTACCTACATTATTTTAATAAGGCCACTAAGTGAAAATTTATCCAAAATATATGTGCATGAATCTCATAATTATCTTCTCATGTTAACAAGCACAGCTGACAATTTATTATTTAGCAAAATGAGTGAAGCCCTTATGCCCTGCCAACAGTGTTTTTCTGTTAATTAAAGTGTGATTTTCCCACCCGTCTTTTTGTTCCTAGTAGACAGCTAACACTCTTGCACATCTTTCAAAGAGGTAATGAGATGGAAATATAAGACCAACAGGTCAAAAGCAAGAGCACATGTTTTTCATAAAGTCAATGTAAAGGTTAGAGTATTCAGTCACACAGGATGAGAAATGATTATGAATTCACTATAATAAATAAGCCTCCAAAACATTAAATGGTTGTCTTGATTTTTTTTATGCAAGCCACTAAGTTCTGAAATACTGAGCTTCATTCTACAGCTTGATGATCCCACTTTCCTAATATCCAACTTAGACCTACTCCGCTGTGACTTAAGACCAGTACTTCTCATTGTATCATCTATCACTACTGAGAACAGCCTCTTTCTATCCTCTTTGGATAGTTAAATGCTGCTATCAAATCCCCCTTCACTCTTCTCTTCTGTTGACTAAATACATTCAAATCCCTCAGCCTGTCCTCGTAAGTCATGTGCTTTAGCCCCCTTGTTGTACCTCGGTGTTTTCGTACTTTGGTACCTTCGGTGGTCTGGACTGTCAGGCTGCGTCTAGATTGGCATGATTTTCTGGAAATGCTTTTAACGGAAAAGTTTTCCATTAAAAGCATTTTCGGAACAGAGCATCTAGATTGGCACGGACGCTTTTCCGCAAAAGCACTTTTTGCGGAAAAGCGTCCGTGCCAATCTAGACGCGTTTTTCCGCAAAAAAGCGCCGATCGCCATTTTCGCAATCGGGGCTTTTTTTGCACAAAACAAAGCTGAGCTGTCTACACTGGCCCTTTTGCACAAAAGCTTTGCGCAAAAGGGAATTTTGCCTGAACGGGAGCAGAATAGTATTTCCGCAAGAAGCACTGATTTCTTACAGTAAGAAGTCAGTGCTTTTGCAGAAATTCAAGCTGCCAGTGTAGACAGCTGGCAAGTTTTTCCGGAAAAGCAGCTGATTTTCTGGAAAAACTAGCCAGTCTAGACACAGCCTCAGTGTCAGCGTCGTTGGTAAGGGTCATCCTGGCACGCTCCTGACAGGATCTCTACTCCTTTGGTGGTGATAAACTTTCGGCTGCGTGCGTAACAATCGGTACTTTCCGTGCACTTGGGTCAACACAAGAGATCTCTGAGAGGCCCCGGAAATGACAGATGCAGGCAAGGTTTGATATCATTCGAGCAGGTTTATTGTCATATGCGAAGCTCTACCAGTTGGTAACAGAGATCAGAACAATGTTACACCACTGGGCACTATGGCCCGCGTTGACAAGGTACCAACACTGGGCAGGCCTATTGCCATATATCAGATATTAACAGCAGTTAGTCAAAGTTAAGCTACTGTGCACTCTGTAAGTTTAGGCAATGACACCTGCCGTTCAGGCACCTAGTGCGCCCCCCCCCCCCAATGTCGGCCGGAGAGCACCCTCTGCGGTGTCCTTTTATAGACAGGTACAAACAACTTACATCATTTATTTACGTACCAGGTTACTACCCTCTGTTGCCTAGTTACCACCCCTCACCTTACGGAAGGGGGGCTTACTTACTGTCCCTCATGCTGTCAATTCCGACCTGGTCCTGAACCTAGGTCGTTATGTGCATTAGTTTTTAGGGAGTCTTTGTACCAAGACATTTCTTATTAAGATGTTCCATTACTCCCCTTTGGCTTACAGTCTGTACCCAGTGCCTCCCTGTGTCCTGCCATGCTTGACCTAACTTACACAATCACAGTTATCAGTAGGGCCTCTTTCTTGACTCCTGTTACTGAACCAAAGTCTTGCTCACTAGATTGCAGGCCTGTTGCTCTTTTCATGTTACAGGCCTCTATTTAGGCCTGCTGACTCCATGTTACTGACCTTCAACTTACTATACCCCTAATCATTTTTGTTGCATTTTATTGGACTTTCTGTAATGCATCCACATCCTTTTCATAATGGGACCCAGAATTTGACACAATACTCAAAATTGGCCTCACCAGTGCCAATTAAAGATCTGCTGGCAATGCTCCTACTAATGCACCTTAATATGCTGTTTGTCTTCTTGACTACAAGGTCACATATATATGTGAATATCTATAAAGGAGATGAAACTATTTCCATAAAAATCCCCTAGTTTTCTCATTACTCCTCAAAACTTTTACCTTGAGAAATTTTTCCATGCTTAGTTTCTGCTTTAAAGATAAGTTATAAGAATAAAATAATAATAAAATTATAACCCTTCACATTTTTTTGGAGAGGAAGTTAGATTAGTGGCGGGGGTGGTAGAGAAAGTAAAACTTTCCAACTATGTCTCTATTGCCCTTCAGTCAGACTGTTGGCGTGCCCACAAAAGTGCTGAAGTGTTACTCCCCTATGTGGACTATTTGAAGAGGAATAGTATATTAAGGTAAACAAGGAATGTTTTAGTTTGCACCTGCAGCATGCAAACAGGGAAGACAGAGAACAGCATTTTGGTGTGTTCTGCTTTTGATCCTCTGTAGTCTGAACTGCAGGGCATTGTAGACAAACCCTCTGTCAATGGGAGCACTGAGTTCTTAATAGCTTTGAAAATCAAACCACTTGTTTGTGTACCTAAATTTTAATTTAGGTGCCTAACCTTAGGCACTTATCCATTAAAATGTTGTGCTACAGTTATGCTGGTAGTATATATAGGTATACACCCATTATACACCCATTGCTGAGTGTAATCACAGTAGTGATGCTAAGAAACATTGGAAAAACTTAAAAAACAATGAATAGTCTAGCAGCACCTTAAAGACTAACAAAACATGTAGATGGTATCATGAGCTTTTGTGGGTACAAGAAGTGGGTTGTACCCACAAAAGCTCATGATACCACCTACATGTTTTGTTAGTCTTTAAGATACTGCTAGATCATTCGTTGTTTTTTAAGTTTTTGTGGTAACAGACTAACTTGACTACTCCTCTGAAGCTAAGAAACATTGTTATTTTTAAAGACTTACAATTTTTATTAAGTCAATATTATTGGTGACTGAGTTTCAAGAGTGAATTTTTACTGTAAATCAGTGCTCTTTGTAAGCAGTATTTTCCCCTAACATACTTAATTTAAATAAGTTCAGATATAGATATAGATAACAAATACTAAATTTAGCATTTGTGGAAGAGAGAGATTAATAACAGTGACTAATCCAAACAGTCCTTCCAGGTGTTTTGGATGCATATAATTGCCGATGCAACTTTTTTAGCTTGACTAGCAACACCTCTGCTGTTTTAGTTTTATGTACTATAACTTCTGTATAACTAACTTGTCATAAGGTAATTAATATGAATATTCATCAGCACATGAAGTATAGGAAACAAATTTAGCCTCATTGTATTATTTAAGTACACTAGCTCTCTTAGGGTATGTCTACACTACCCTCTTAGTTCGAACTAGGAGGCTACGTCTACACTGGCCCCTTTTCCGAAAGGGGCATGTTAATTTCACAGGTCGTAATAGGGAATTCCGCGGGGGATTTAAATATCCCCCGCGGCATTTAAATAAAAATGTCCGCCGCTTTTTTCCGGCTTTTAGAAAAGCCGGAAAAGAGCGTCTACACTGGCCCCGATCCTCCGGAAAAAAGCCCTTTTCCGGAGGATCTCTTATTCCTACTTCAAAGATCATCATGACAAAATAACATTAAATTTTGTCTTGTCTTTTTTAGGGTTTAATCTGATTTTACTTACACTTTTGTAAATCAGAAATAATTACACTGACATTAACAAAATTAATCTGGAGCTAAACTAATATAAGTGAGTTTACATACTTAAGCTGTTTTAAATATGAATGTTTATTTTTGTGTGATAGTCAAATGGAATGATGATGTTGGTTAAATGTAGCAAAAGGCAAACTATTACAAAAAATTACATAATACATTTGAATAAACGTAGTCCCTTATAAGATCAGTTATAAAAGCCCAAACAATATTGATAACTATAATTAATTAAACAAAATAAAGCAAATGTGTCTCTAAAAGATGCACTTGGAAATTCCTGGCATTACATTTCATTAAAAAAAAAAAATTGGTACATAATATGAAGGCAACATGAGGCGCTTCTAATGGTGAATAAAAGACAAAACCCTTGGGGAGCACTAATTGATCTGCAAAAGAGACCACAAATGTCTTTACGAGAAACTGCATATGATGTGTCTATTAATTTACTTTTTTTCTTTGGGTACAAAAAGAGTTTCTAGATCAGAAAATGACTTTCTGTATTTGAGATGTGTTCATTAACAGCTCTTTAAAGAGCAGTTGTAGGAGCATTATTTTGGACTTTTTAAAATTAAAATCATTAGGTAAATGCACTTTATTCAGCATGCATAAAAAAGCCACAGAAGTTAAATAAGTTTTAAAATTCTCATTCTAGTGGCACTATCCAATTTATATCTACAAGATTCCAACAGCCTAGAATTATTTTAGGAACATGAAATAATTTGTTCACTCACAAGCTACCATTTCACTAAATTTTATACCAGTCAAGGACTCACTATTTTTATACCCAACACTGTTGCCAAATCAGCAAAAATATATTCAAGTATGATATGTGTGAGTTTAACACTCTGACTAATTAAGAATTCCATTTAAAGTTAGAGCAATCTAAAGGCATCTCCTAATATATATGCCTTATGATAAGATTTGTGTTTCTCAGATGTCAATTTGCAAAATATATATTGAACCCAATCTTTGGGTCTAAGAAATTTATACTCAGTATAGGACTTGAGGGGGAGGAGAGAAAGCAAAATTGCATTTATACTATCTTTGTGCTCTTCTTATCTGGTAGCCATTTTGGATAGCCTCAGGAGTGGGTAAGTAACCATGGGTAGTGACCCCTTAATGGAAAATGATGCCATTCAAATTTTGTCTACACTGGCCAACTTTTTGAGAAAAAGTGCCTTTTATCTATAAAACTGTGTGAGCATTCACATTGAACCACAACTTGGGTTAGAAAAAATTATCATTCTTGTTAACAAAAGACTTCCAGCCCCACGAGGGACATTTGTCTTTGCCCTACCCTGTGTTGTCAACAAGTATGCAGTGTGGACACCAAAAGGCATTTTGTCACTGATTCTGGCCTATAGGAAGTGGCACACAGCCCCTCTGATCAGCAGTCGGCACTCTGCTGCCCTGCAGCCAAGTGGCCAGCTACCTGCCCCAACCCCTTGCAAGATCCACAAAATTTAAAGCCCATTCTTGCTGTCTGAGTATTTGTACCCTTCCCCCATGTTCTGTCTCAGTGTACAGTGGTCTCATGGTATCTTCCAAGGTGCCCATTCCTAGCGATCACACTAAATGCTCCCCATTTTGAACCACCACAGGGCTGTTGCATCTGATCAGTATATGGGGAGAGGAGTCTGACCAGTCCCAACTGCAAGTGATCTGTAGGAATTAAAGAACTGAGATATGTCTATCATAAGGCCCATGAAGCAAACCATTGTTCCAATGCTTCACTGAAGACCTGCCATTTCTGGATGCAGTCCTCGGCAGTGACCCCACTTCCATCATTACAAGCCCTGTGGATATTTAAGAGGCCCAGAGGCAATGCCCAGAAGGCCTAAGATGGAGGACAAAATTATAGATGAAGAGATTAAGGTAGATGAGGACTAGGGTTTCCCTTGCAGATTGCTAAGCATGTTTGGCAACCAGTTCTTCACTGCTAACAGACATAACCTGTCTGAGCAGTTTTCCAGGGGACCAAAAAGCAGGGGATGAGATGCAGGGTAAGTGGCTGTGGGTTGTGAAGTGCAGGGCTGAGTATATGGAAAAGTGAGAGGCTGCCTGTGTTTCTGTGAGCTGTTATCCCTGTGTAATTAATCGATATGGCAGAGCAGGAAGTAGATGCTCACTGTGATCTCAGTGGGATTCCCCAGAGGGAAGCTACTGAAACTTTTGGGCTGCGTCTAGACTGGCATGATTTTGCAGAAATACTTTTAACGGAAAAGTTTTTCCATTAAAAGTATTTCTGCAAAAGAGTATCTATATTGGCACAGATGCTTTTGTGCAAAAAGTGCTTTTGCGCAAAAGCATCCGTGCCCAGTATAGAAGCACTTTTGCACAAGAAAGCTCCGTTGGCCATTTTAGCGGGAGCGTCAAAGTATTTGCACAAGAAGCAGTCTAGATGCACCCTTGGAGATACACTTGTAAATTTTCTGCCTCTGATTCCATGGCAGTGCAGCTCTGTCCATTCTCCTGTTGTACAACCCTAGCTGGTACCATTCATCAATCACTCGTGCAGGACACAAAGCAGAACATAGGTGGGCTGCATATAAAGCAGGGTGAAAGCCACAAGCTTGGAGAAATTGTGCCATGGTTTTCTTGATTATCCTGAGCAGGGAAATGTCAGCCCGGGACTAACCCACCTCTAGAGCAGTGTGGCTTAATTAGAACTATGTTCCTGAATTTTTTAGCTCTGGCTATGAATTTCTTTTATCCATATGCAGAACCACCAGTAACCCCCACCACCTCACTCACCATGACTATGATTGCCCAAACAAATTCCTTGTAAGAGTTAGCAGGAAAGTGAAATGGAAATGTTGGAAAGAAAGTTTGTCAGTGAAATGTTACTATATAGGCCTCAATGTTAATGGACGCCTTTTGTGCATTTTGCTGAACAGAGGCCTTGGCGGAGGCACACCATGTTGTAGAGGTTGCAACAGATTAAAAAAAACCAGGGAGGATTTGGTTCATGAAGTGCTAAATCAATCAGCCAATAAGTGCAGAAATTGGGTTATTGAGTAATCCCCTCTACCCTCACATTCCTTTTCAATCTCTGGGAGCCCTCATTTTCACATGTACTCCATCCCCACTCCCGACTTTCATTATGATACCTTGACCTGAATATATTTGTGAGTTGTAACCTTTTGCCAATGTAACCCACACACCTACTGGGTGTGGTTCACTGTCCCATGTAGTGGCACTTAGACTGCTTACAGAGGGAGAGAATGAGTTTGCACTACAGCTTTAGCTGGGAGCCAGCTGGATCAAGCTGTAGGGGCTCAGGCACTAAGGTGTAGAGATCCCAGGTTTGATTCTACCTGTTGGTGTTACACCAACACTTCTCTCTCTAGCTCTGAGAGTGTTTCAGTACACTGTTTACTGATGACTAAAGGCACACTTTTATAATAGTTTTACACTGTTAGGGTACGTCTACACTACAGCGCTAGTTCGAACTAACTTAGTTCGAATTAGTTAATTCGAACTAAGCTAGTTCGAACTAACGCGTCTAGAACTAAAAACTAGTTCGAACTAGCGTTTTGCTAGTTCGAACTAGTAAGTCCACATTGAGTGGACTCTGAACAGGGCTTAAGGATGGCCGGAAGCAGTGCCGGCAGGGCATAAAAGGAGGACTTAGAGCATGGAGATGCAGTCTCAGGCTAGCCGAGGGCTGCGCTTAAAGGGTCCCGACCCCCACCCCGGACACACAGTTCTAAGGGGTGCCCCGCTTCCAAAGAAGTTCTGGCTTGGAGTGCCCACACTGGGCACATCACACCACTCGGCCATCAGCCCGGCTGCACTTGCCGCAGGCTGCCATCTGGGGAGAGGGAGTAATTGGGGGGCTGCAGGAGAGCTTCCACCCCCAGAAGCCCGCAGAGCCAGCCCAGTCCTCCCCATCGGGGGCTCGTACCCCATTCCTCCCTCACCTCCTTCCACTTACCCTTCCCTAGCCCCCCTTCTTATTGATGTACAAAATAAAGATAACGTTTCTTCCAACATTGACTCTGTCTTTATTGAAAAAAACTGGGGGACACTGGGAAAAGGAGGTGGGAGAGGGGAAGAGAAAGGCTGGGAGAGGGGAGGGCAACTAACATGATCAGGGGTTGGGAACAGGTCCCAGATGAAGAAAGGCTACAGAGACTGGGACTGTTCAGCTTAGAAAAGAGGAGATGGAGGGGGGACAGGATAGAGGTCTCTAAAAGCAGGGGTTGGGTGGAGAGGGTGCATTCAGAAAAGTTCTTCCTGAGTTCCCATAAAGAAGGACTAGAGGACACCAAAGGAAAGGAATGGGTAGCAGGCTTGAAACTAGTAAGAGAAAGTTGTTCTTCTTGACAAAGCAAATAGTTAACCTGTGGAACTCCTTGCTGCAGGAGGCTGTGAAGGCTACAACTAGAACAGAGTTTAAAGGGAAGTGAGATAAAGTGATGGAGGTTGGGTCCATGGAGTCCTATTAGCCAGAGGGTAGGAGTGGTGTCCCTGCCCAAAGTTTGTGGAAGGCTGGAGAGGGATGGCACGAGACAAATGGCTTGGTCATTGTCTTCAGTCCATCCCCTCCAGGGTCCCTAGGGTTGGCCGCTGTTGGCAGACAGGCTACTGGGCTAGATGGACCTTTGGTCTGACCCAGGACGGCCATTGTAAGCTCAGGGCTCAGTGTCGGGGGTCTCAGTGGACCCCCTTGATTTTCATGCACACCTGGTCCTGGGTGGCCAGGCTGGCAGCTCTCCTGCCCTAGACAGCCACTTTCCTGTGCCTAGTGCGGAGATCGTGGACGAGGTCCACGATGTCCGCACTAGCCCAGGAAGGTGCCCGCCTCTTGCGGTCCAGGGCAAGCTCCCGGGAGCCGCCAGCCTGGTCCCGGCAAGAGGGGGTGGGCTGGGGGGCATCGGGTGGGTGGCTCTGTGCCGTGCCAGGTGCAGGGTCTGCTAGCTGGGTGCTGGCAGGCTTGCACCTGGCACGGGCACCGTAGCCAGCCCGTGCCCCTTTAAGGGGTCCGGGGCCGGGAGGGGGGCATAGAGTTTCCCTGGTGTTGGCCAGAGTGGCCACCAGGGAAACCTGGGGAGGGCTAGCCTCCCACTAGTTCGAACTAAAGGGCTACACAGCCCTTAGTTCGAACTAGCTAGTTCGAACTAGGCGTTAGTCCTCGTAAAATGAGGTTTACCTAGTTCGAACTAAGCGCTCCGCTAGTTCGATTCAAATTCGAACTAGCGGAGCGCTAGTGTAGCACCTATTAAAGTTAGTTCGAACTAACGTCCGTTAGTTCGAACTAACTTTGTAGTGTAGACATACCCTTATTTACTCTTTAACACTATCACAGACGGTGGTTCCAGGTGCAGGCATTAGTGGCTTCTTCCCAGCTATGTGTTGCATTGGATTGGGGAAGGGTGCAGCATGTAAACAACTGTAGCAAAGATTAATTTAAGTGTCCCTCATTTTCAAAGTTCACAGAAGTCCCTTTGGATTTATTCCTCTGTGTGCTGATCGGCTGTGTCTAGACTACATGCCTCTGTCGGCAGAGGCATGTAGATTAGACGGATCAGCAAAGGCAAATGAAGCCATGATTTAAATGATCGCGGCTTCATTTACATTTACATGGCTGCCGCGCTGAGCCGACAAACAGCTGATCAGCTGTTTGTCGGCTCGCCGCTAGTCTGGACGTTCCCCCGTCGACATCAAAGCCCTTTGTCGGCAGCCCCGTTATTCCTCATGGAATGAGGTTTACCGGGGCTGCCGACAAAGGGCTTTGATGTCGACAGGGGGAACGTCCAGACTAGCGGCGAGCCGACAAACAGCTGATCAGCTGTTTGTCGGCTCAGCACGGCAGCCATGTAAATGTAAATGAAGCCGCGATCATTTAAATCGCGGCTTCATTTACCTTTGCTGAACAAACAAATCTACATGCCTCTGCCGACAGAGGCATGTAGTGTAGACATACCCATCATGTTACTGACACCCGCCTTCTTGTTCTGTAGGGCTCTCCCACCACACTGTCCTGTTGGGCTAGATGCAGTTCTAAGGGCTCAACAAACAGGAAACCAACTCCCCTCCCCCCCAAAAAACCCAAAATAAATCCATCTTATCCTATGTAAAAGTTTATAGATGGACAACTCATAGGTTAGCTCCCATTATCAGTGAAAGAGAGATATGTATAGTGTTTGCTCTGCCCCTCTCCCCCCCACCCCCCACTGTAACAATTATTTACACTGGAGCTGATAGCAAACAAAAGGGTTTTTATTAAGTACAAAAAGTAGGATTTAAGTGGTTTCAAGTGAAAACAGATCAAGGTAAGTTACTAAATTTAAATAAATTGAAAATGCATAGCTAGTTCTAATACACTAAGGCTGTGTCTAGACTGCATCCCTTTCCCATAAAAGGGATGCAAATTAGACACATCGCAATTGCAAATGAAGCGGGGATTTAAATCCCCCCTCTTCATTTGCATAAAAATGGCTGCCGCTTTTTTCTGTCTCAGAGCTTTGCCGGAAAAAAGCACCAGTCTAGACGCGGAACTTTCAGAAAATAAAGCCTTTTCCGAAAGATCCCTTATTCCTTATTTTAAGAGGAATAAGGGTTCTTTCGGAAAAGGCTTTATTTTCCAAAAGATCCACGTCTAGGCTGGCGCTTTTTTCCGGCAAAGCTCCTAGCCGGAAAAAAGCGGCAGCCATTTTTATGCAAATGAAGCGGGGGGGATTTAAATTCCCGCTTCATTTGCAATTGCGATGTGTCTAATTTGCATCCCTTTTACGGAAAAGGGATGCAGCCTAGACACAGCCAAAGAAATGTGTCACATGCAAATTCTTATCCTAAACAGCTGTTCTTATTTCAATTATAAACTTCCAATAAGAGACAAATTCTTTTACTCTGACATGGGTCTCCAGCCTTTCAGAGGTCTTCAAGTGTCCTCTTAGAATGTGTCAGGCAGTTTCAAAGGCCTGTCAAAGACAAAGAGCTGGTTCACATTGCTTAAATTGACTTTTCTCCATGTGGGAATCTTTTCTTTGGCATTTCCCCCTTTCCATGGATAAACAAGACCACATTCAAAATGGATTGCAGTACCAGGTGGTATGATCACATGATTTTCTTGACTCAACCATCACTTGGCTAAGCAAAATGCAGGACAATGTAGCACTTTGTGACTGTTTTCTTCCATTATTTGATCTGAGGAAGTGGGTCTGGCCCACGAAAGCTCATCATCTAATAAACCATCTTGTTAGTCTTTAAAGTGCTACATTGTCCTGCATTTTGCTTCAGCTACCCCAGACTAACACGGCTACATCTCTACCACTTGGCTAAGCAAGGCTGTTCACAGGTTCTGGGTCACTAGTAATGGCCCTCATTTGCACATTTATTATTATAAACAAATTCTCACTTCATATTTCTAATTTCACATACAAGAATTATACATGCATATAAATAGGATATATTGATCCAGCAGATTGTAACTGTAAAACTGACATGTTATGTGACCTATTTTGCATAAAGCACCTTTGAGTTATGCATATTCATATCCAGCTATGCGTTGCATTGGAGAGGGAAAGTGTACAGTGTGGAGACAACTGTAACAGAAGTTTATTTAAGTGTCCCTCCTTTTCAAAGTGCACCCAAAGCCTGCCTATGTGGACAGCAGCTCCTCTGACAGCTCTAGAGGCTGTCTGCTCAACTCTGCAGCCAAGTACTATGCCTCAGTGCTCCACCTCTGAGCAAAAATCCCCCCTTACTTTCACACAAATTATGCAAAGTTCAATAAGCTGCAATAACCATGGGAACATTGTCTTCAATGAGCTCTAGTCTGCCATAGACACACCTGCATCTTGCCTTCAATCTCCCAAAGGTACATTCGACTACCAAACAGCACCTGCTCAGCCTATTGTTAAAATGTACTGCTGTGCAGGTGTCCCTGTATGGCTCTGTGGTGTGAAACAGATCTGTAAGCCAGGTCTCCCAGGAACATAAAAAGCATTTCCACTGTAATCTTGTAGTCTTGAAAGAAAGTCTCTGCTGCAGATTTCTGTAGAGGTCAGTGTTCCTGAAAATGCATCACCATACTGATGTCTCTGAAATGCTTATGGCAATCCAAAGTGCCTGCACAACCATCATGAAATATCCTTTCTTCTTGAAGTACTTGGTGACAAGGTGGCTGGCAGTAAAATCGGAATATGTGTGCTATGTATTGCCCACAATTGGGAACTATCATGTCCACAAAGTCAGCCACTCTGTCATGCATATTTCCCAGAGCTATGGTCCTCTGTAGCAGAATGTGATTTATTGCTCTGCACACATGCATCAACACAGAGTCAATGGCAGACTTCTTCTCTCCAAACTAATTTGCAACTGATCAGTAGCAATCAGGAGTTGCCAGCTTCTACCCAGTAATTGCCACATGCTTCTCAATTGAGAAGGCAATTCTCATTCTGGTGTCCTTGCACTGCAACACACAGGTCCAGGAAGGTTCCTTTACACAGCCTAAAGTTCTGTAGCCACTGGTAGTCATTCCATACCTGAATGACAATGGGATCCCACCAATCAGTGCTGGTTTCCCTAGACCAAAAGCACTAATCCATCCTGTAAAGCTGCTCTGTGACTGTCAAATGCAATGACAGGTTGCCATTGTCCCTATCATACACAGTCAGGTGCCTCTGAATTTTTTTCATCTGTCTGTAATTTCAAGATGCTCTCCACTGCCAGGCGTGGACAACGGCAGTTGGAAAAAAGCATGCTGGAAGCCCCTAAATAAAGCTGTGCCTGATGAGAAATTGTGTACAGTCCCAAGATGCCCTGCGCTCTATTCCATGTTTCTATAGTGCCTAGGGACAGATAGAGTCTCTAGGCACTGTGTGATACATACTCACAATTCATTGTTCTCACTGTCAACGTGGGACACAATCGGTTGATAGAGGGAGCAAGTGTAAATACACTTTAGTGACTTTTTCTTTGGTTACTTCTGCATGTCAATATTAGTTTCCTCAGCAAAACCTGTTAGTGTAGACATATCCTCAGACATGACCTGGAGAACAACAGCATTTTAATAACTCTTCCTTCACTGTCCAGAGCCTTGAAACCCCTCTCCCCTCTATAGCGGAGGATGAAGAAGTAGCTAGGCTGGGAATATCACTCTGTGCACCTTGTCATTTTCCATGCTATCTGGTTAGGCCAGCTTTGTAACCCCTCTGTAACACTGGAGTGGCATAGAAGGATCAGAACAGAGGGGTAGTCCTGGCCCATTGTTCTTATTAAGAGTTCTTGACAAAATGTACTTTCTTCAATACAGTGTGCGCCATCAGAGTCAATGTTTCATGAAGACATATCTTTCTCTTGGTATTGTTGGAATAGAACAGTAATTACAATTTCACCTAAAGATATTTAACTAAGTCTGTGTTGGAAAGATTTGTGTGGTCCAGAGCATGCTGCTCCCTATTGTTGAGACCAAGAGCATGCAGAATCAGAAACCTTGATTATCTTGAGCAGAAAAAGTTATTTTGAGGAAATGCCATTTTGTGAAAATGTTGCGAAGTTTTTTGTTTTCTTTCCAGTGCTGAACAAAGACAAATTTCAAAACCTCAAAATTTGTTGCAATATGGAATTCTCATTCTCCAGTAATCTTGAATTTTTATACTATGCTTCTTCTTAGGCACTCAGATAAGTACATAAATAGATTAGATTCAAATATATGAGAAATATTAGGAAGAAATAGACGGATTACACCAAATTGTCTCTGGGTAAGCATCTTCATATTGTTTTTACATCACATCACACTACTGAAGCAGAGAGCAGATGAAATTTGCTTAGAAGAATTCTGGCCTTTCTGTTTCTAGTGATGTATCTAGAGCCCACACTAGAAGTGGGAGATCAGAGTAGTTGCCCTGGCTGACAATATCTGGAGATGCTAAATCTGTGGGGAATCGAGGGAAAAGAGGTACCACATCATTCGGTGGCTCCTCTCTGCTTTTTGTTTGTTTGTTTGTTTGATGGGGAGAGGGGGGAGCTGGCTCAGCCATTTTCAGGAATCAAAACATCTTCCACCAATACACACACACAGACAAAAATTCAACAGAAAAATGTTAACCACCTTTAATTGTGCTCTAAACATAGAAGGTAGGTAGTGAAAGAGAAATGTGTCACAGAGCAAGTCAGTGACAGAGCTGGAAATAAAATCCAGGTTTCTGGGGTCTCAGCACTTTAGCAAATGAATGATGCTGTTTCCTCTAAGATTTCAAATAGGAGGCTATATCAGAGTACTGTAGACAGAAAATTCTGCAGGATGAGGGAGATTTACATTCTGACATGAGAGTGTAGCAAAATGTTCTTAATGTACCATATTGTGTGCGGAGCAACCAGAAAAACTATTTATGCTTTTAGCGTTCTGTAATCTGCACAATACATGGGGAGAAAACAGCATACAGTGACTCTGGACTGCAAACTCCAAAAACGCATCCAAGAGGAGAATATAAATTTAAACTGTTGCAGATGGTACCTTAAATTCCTCTGCTTTTGCACCTGTGTTTGTTGCTCAGTAGCCCTCATGGCCTGAGTGGCACTGGTTTGGCACAAGCCATAAAAAAGGAGGCGTTTAAAGTCATGATGGAATAATACTGTCAGTGCAGAAAATCATTACTCCTTACATGCAAAGATGGGAATCTTGGTATAATAAACTACCAACTATGATCTGAGTACCATTATTCAATAATTCACTATTTGTATACTGAGATATGTATGTGAAGCATGAATTCAAGCCAACTGTTAATACGATATAATTAGTTAATTATAATTATTATGATCATCTTCAAATGAATTTCACAAATGATATTAGCTGAATACAAATTTCATGTGAATGCCTAGAAATATTACTGTTCTAACAATATATAATATGTGTGAGTCTATCAGAAAGATGGCAGTGCAAATATGCAGACAAAACTATAAAGACTGATGGCCTATTTTAAAAAGCTCCAAGAGCTTCCCACTGGCTTCAAAGGGATTTGCGGGTGCTAAGCACTTTTGAAAACCAGGCCATTACTGCACAATAGATTGCATGATCACTGAGGATTTTGATCCCTTGACATGTCATTTTATTATATATTTTGTCTTGTTTTATGATTTATTCAAACATTTTTAAAAAGCATTATGAGCAATCTGTTTGCAACTTACATGATATCTATATCTATATATCTGTGCCTTTTACTGGAGGAATAAGTAAATTGGTTCATACCCATTGTCATCCATTCAAGCCCCTGGCAATCAATCTCATTGCATTTCTCTCACATTTCTAAGGAATGGGTTTTGCAGAATTTTTCTCTTATTGCTTTAGAGAATAGCACTCACTAAATCTGTTCCCAAAATATAGAGGTTATGCTCCTTCAATAATAACTGGAAGGAGAGCGAGACTCCTGCTGAATGATTCCTACACAGACACTTTGTTATGATAAAGAGACTTCTTCTGTGAATAATGTTCATGCATAGTTTATTCCATGTCATTTTCTATCAATTGTTACACAAATAATTCATAAACAACTTTTTGGTTCTATTCAAAACAAGATTTGCCAAATAATTTTTTTCTGTGAAGCATCAAATAATTTTGTGTGAATAATTATTTTCACTATCTGTTCTGATAATTTCATAATTATAAGACACTCAGACACTCATTTTGCACCACATCTTATTCCTCAGGTAAACATCCATGGAACCAGCATCTATAGTATAATCATCTGGTCCAAAATGATAGAAAACTTTTCAAATTATGTTTTCTAATCTTGGTGCTCACGGGTGACCATCAGGAACCTGAACCTATAAACCTTATTCAAGCATCACTCCCAATAAAATAAATATTTTTCCTGAGCAAGAATTGCGGAGAGATGTATGTCAAATATATGATAGCATATACTTCTAAACTTCCTTGAGCTGGTGTTTCTTATTATGAAGAGTGGTTTTTAAATCTTCAGGCGGCCTCACTAGCTATCTGCTAATGTTATATCCATTTGCATCCAACAGCATGTCAAGTTATGGAAAGGGAGCAATGAATCAGTTTGATGTCTATACAAACATCAAATTATACTACTTATATCCCTTGAGTCAGGCTTCATTTTTGAAAAGTACTGCTTAGATATATGTTTGTTCATTTGTTGTCAGTCCAATTGAGATGGTATTATGATTTTCTGCTATATTGTGGAGCTACAAGACTGGAGAAAATCAGGTTCTGTATCTTATAAAATATGTAACATGTATCTTACAAAATGTGTAACATATGTATTAGGTGCACAATGTTAGTGTTAGAATCATAGAGTCATAGGGTTGGAAGAGACCTCAGGTCATCAAGTCCTACCCTCTGCTAGAAGCAGAACCAATTCCAACTAAATCGTCTCAGCCTGGGTTTTGTCAAGCTGAGACTTAAAAACCTTCCAGGGATAGAGATTCCACCACCTTCCTAATTAACTCATTCCAGAACTTTACCACCCTTCTAATGAAATGGTTTTTCCTAATATCCAACATAGACCTCCCCCACTGCAACTTGAAACCATTGCTCCTTGTTCTATCATCTGTCACCACTGAGAACAGCCTCTCTCCATCCTTTTTGGAATCTCCCTTTTAGGTAGTTGAAGGCTGCTATCAAATCCCCCCTCACTCTGCTCTTCTGTAAACTAAATAAGCTCAAATCCTTCAGTCTCTCCTCATAAGTCTTGTGCTCCATCCAGCCCCCTAATCATTTTGTCACCCTCTGCTCGACTTTCTCCAATGCATGTAAGGGGGGGCCCAGAATTGGACGCAATATTTCAGATGTAGCCTCATGAATTCCAAACAAAGGGGAATAATAACTTCCCTAAATCTGTTTGCTATGCTCCTACTAATGCACCCCATTCTTTATAAAAAAAAAGAAACATGATAATAATTTAAATTATTTTTTTCCAAAATATTTTTGAAGTTTGAAAAAGAGAATAATTTTGAACAGTTTTTTTATACCCACTTTCCACTGAAGTCAGCGGATGTACAAGATGCAGAGAAATGGAGAATCCATTCCCAAGTCTTTCCTCTCTGTAGACCAGTTTCTGCCTTCCATACTCAGGACGGAGAGTTACATTGACATAGACACCTTTTCTCCCTCCACTCCACAACTCTGTATTCTTGTACTGAAAAGAACCAGAACAGAATTATTTGTGTTTGAAGAAAACTTGTGATAATGTTTAAACATCAAAGGAGGTGAGAGTGCACAAGAAAAGTACATTTCTTTTGCAATCCAAATATGTTGATGAGGGTTCAGTACTTAGAGCCCTTATCAGGCATTGAACACATACTCCCAGATCTGTATCTCCTGTTCATTTTCAACTCAGTGACACTGTTTGCATAAGATGACAAGCATGTCAATTGATGTTGGATTCAATGAATTATCTATACCCAGCCAGATTCCATTCTTCCAGTTACTGGAGTTGCTAAAACATCCCTGAGCTTCTAGACTTCTCCTAACTGGCCAGCTCTATTACCCATTCTTCAGTCTCACATTGAAGAGATTCAGGGTACAACTACACTGCAGTGTTTTTGCAGAATAACGATCATTATTCCAGAAAAACAATTCTTGCATCTATGCTTCAATAGCATTATTTTGAGAAAAAGTCGAAATAACCAAGGGCTTTTTCTAATGGTGGTAAACCTCATTGTATGGGGAATAAGGGTATTTCCAAAGGAGC
The DNA here is from genome assembly GCF_052426305.1 of Pelodiscus sinensis. Classification (NCBI taxonomy): domain Eukaryota; kingdom Metazoa; phylum Chordata; order Testudines; family Trionychidae; genus Pelodiscus; species Pelodiscus sinensis. The sequence continues at coordinate 29,202,680 of NC_143067.1, read as the reverse complement.
TTTTTTGGAGAAAGGCGTGTGTGGGCATGGAAGAGGGAGTTATTTTGAAAAAAAGAGGCCTCCAGAAAATAACACAGGTCCCCTGCTGGCCACTCCATCCACACTCATCACAACTCTATAGTTCCTGTCTCCCAGCAGCTCTTAAAGCCACAGACACCTGGGACTGAGCTTGCAGCAGGAAGCAGTCCCTGGAAGCTGCAACTCATTTTGTGGGCACCAGTGTCCCAGCCACAAGTCACTGGCCCTCCCAGGGAACATGTCCAGAACTCCCAGGAGTCTGCCAAGGGCAAGAAAAGGTGTGTGCCATCCTGGTCTGGTCTGGGGCAGAGATCCTGGACTTCCTGGAGGTATGGGGTGAAGAGGAGACCCTCCAGGATCTCCGCTCCAGATGCTAGAATGTCGACATCTATGGCCGGATGGCCAACAGTCTGGCCAAGAAAGGCCACACCAGGTGCCTTGAGCAGGTCATGAGCAAGATTAAGAAGCTCCAGCAGGGCTTCACGAGGGTGAAGGAGTGCAGCTATCTCTCCAGTGCAGGACCCCACTCCTACTATGCTGAACTGCACCACATCTTGGGGGGCCATGCAGCCCTTTCCCCAACTCTGGTGGTGGACTCGGGATTGGAGACACCCATCGTTGCCCACCTGGGGATCCCAGCCCAGGAGGAAAAGGAGGAGGAGCTGCAGGAGAAGGAAGAGACAGCAAGCACCATCATGCTGGAGCCAGTACCTCAGGGCCTGGATGTCTCCCACCCTGAGGGATCATCAGGTGAGTGCTCTTAGTTTTTCACACGCACAGGGTGGGAGTGGCAGGCACTGAGAGGATGTGATGCGATTGTCACTCGGCCTTCTCAACCTGGCCCTCGCACTGCAGTCTCCGCACGTGCAGCGCCAGTCTGTGCCATGCAGCCCCAGGAGGCAGCCCCGAAGTACCCAGGGGCTCCTGCTCACAGGCTCTGGGGAGGCCAAACACACTTCTGGCCCCCTGGCGGGGATGCCCTTCCAGACACACTTCTGACCCCAGGGAGAGGAGGAAACCTCTTCCACCACCAGTATACCTTTTTCTGATAGTTTTTTCAGAAGAGGCTTTTCCAAAATTTGACCCGTCTTCACTGGGCCAAATTTCACTCCTCTTTTGGAAGAGCCCTTCTTCCTCATGGAAGGAGGAAAACAGGGCTTCCGAAAGAGTGCATCTGGTCTTCCACAAAAAAAAAAAGTGGAAGAGTAGACTCATTCCCTGGAAGTGGTGGAGTTTTTCCGGGATCCTGGAAAAAAACCATAGTCTAGAGGTAGCCTTAGCAGTAAAGTAAAAAAAGTGGTTGTAGAGATCACAATGATAACAAAAGCATATTGAGTTTTCAGGCTCTAATGATCTCCTTTTAAAGGCACTGATCAGTAATAAAGACCTATAGGATTGTAAGCCAGGACTGAATTACTGCTTGCTATCAGTCAGCTAAAAGGAGAGAGCTGCCCTGGGGGTGGGTGTGCTCACTCCAGTTGTTTAGCTCTGCAAGATAATTAACTGTTAACTGTTGATATGTAAATACAGCTCATGCCAGGAGGGGGAAGGAATCCAAGGTGTGGCTATGTAAATCCCATTCAGCCAGGGCTGATGGAGGATCAGTGTTGGAATGGAATGTGGTATATTGTAACTAATTTGGGGCTGTTGTAGGGGTCACAAATCATGCTACCCCTAAATGTGAGAACTGTAAAATATGACACCAGTGCTTTCAGGAGAGACACCATCATTGTAAGAGGTCTCAGAGAAACAAGCCTCCCCCCTGCCAGAGTTGAGTGAACTGAGTTGTGGGGGAAAGGGCTTGAGGCAGCCTGCTACATGGCTGCCAGGTATGAGCTGTAAGGCTGGCTCAACCTGCCCCTTACCCTCTGGTTTTAAGGACAGACCTAAAGCAGACTTCATGAGTGTGGGGGCGGTGTCTATGCTGTCTAAACGGTCTGTGAGAATTTGCGCAAGAACACTGCTGAACTAATGTAAGATTGTCAGTGTTCTTGAGCAAAAACTCTGACGCTCCCGCTCGGGGAAAAAGACCTTTTGTGCAAGTGTTCTTGCGCAAGAGGGCCAGTGTAGACAAGGACAGGAATTTTTTGTGTAAGAAAGCCCCGATGATGAAAATGGCTGCTGGAGCTTTCTTGCGCAAAACTGAGTCTATACTGGGCAAATCTTTTGTGCAAAGGCACTTGCCAATATAGATGTTCTTTTGTGGAAATACTTTTAATGGAAAAACTTTTCCGTTAAAACTATTTCCGCAAAATCATGACAGTCTGGATGCAGCCGAAGAGTCTTTTCGCTAGTCCAATGGAAGCTGGAATCTTTGGCTAGCCTAGGTGGTAGCTAAAGAGTTGAAATCACTAAGAGCTGAAATTACTGTTTGGCCAGGAGCCAGACCCATTGCAGCAGAGGGCAGCCAGCAGAGTGGCTGGCAGGAACCACTGGCGGGAGGCCAGTAGGAGCAGCGGCAGGTAGCCAGTGGAGTGGCTGATGGGAACAACTAGCGGACGGCTGGTAGGAGCGGTGGCAGGCAGCTAGTGGAGCGGCTGGAGGGAACAACTGGCGGGCGGCCGGCAGAGTGGCTGGCGGGAATGACCGGCAGGTGGCCGGTAGGAGCAGCACAGACAGCTCAGATTTGTTTTCCGCAAAAAAGCCCCGATCGCGAAAATGGCGATCTGGGCTTTTTTGCAGAAAAGCGCATCTAGATTGGCCATGGATGCTTTTCCGCAAAAAGTGCTTTTGCGGAAAAGCGTCCATGCCAATCTAGACGCTCTTTTCCAAAAATGCTTTTAACGGAAAAGTTTTCCATTAAAAGCATTTCTGGAAAATCATGCCAGTCTAGACGTAGCCCTCTAGTATAAATAAAAGGAAAAACTATGTAGCACTTTGAAGACTAATAAGATGTTTTAATAGGTGATGAGCTTTCATGGGCCAGACCCACTTCCTCAGATCAGACTAACATGGCTACCTCTCTATTACTATACAGTATAAATGATGCTCTGAAAGATTTATCATGTAGTTATGACTGGAAATTGGAATGCAAAAGTGGCATGGCTCTGTGTGTGTATCATATTTACACGTTGACAGTGATTTCTATGTCTAGTGTATTCAGATGACACACAATATTCCAGCATAGTAACATCAAGCTGATATCTGAAAATCAAGCGTAATTTTTATTCTTTTGTACATCTTCTGTCAAAACATTTTGGTATCAGAGTTCAAATGGAATTTTTGCTTAAGATAGTTGAGACAAAATGGAATGTAACTCACTCTTGTCACACCTATGTTGGCTCCATATTGTTAATAACCTGTTTTTCTTCACTAAGCTTAGTGGATATATGTTATAGCAACATAGTGCCTTTTTGCAGTCACTTTTCATATCTCTCACATAAAGGGAGACTGAAAAGATTGGGATTGCTTACCTTAGAAAGCAGGACATAATAAAAATATATTTCAAAATGAATCATACTGAGGAAGTAGAATAGTAGCTTCTCTTCTCACTGTCTCAAAAGGGAAGAGCTTTTCAATGAAATTAAAATGGGGATAAATTCAAAACAGGAAAAAGGAAATAGGTTTCACACAGTGCAGAATCAGACTAATATATTTTAATTTCAGCTACATATGCTCAAGTGTCTCAACCTCTTTATATATCTGTTCTTCTCCATTGCTTTGCTTTTGCTGTCCGTGCTAATATATGTCCAAGATAGCTAAAAATTTATAGTAGTTGCAAGTAATTACATTTATTTAAGCTATAACTTTGACATTATTAATATTACTATATAATACTGAGTATACCCATAAGGAAGATGCAAAGGATTAAAGAACCAAAAACAGATTTATTTATTTTTACTAATATCTAAGCAGATACACAGAGGCAACTGCTGTTCATGTTATCCAATGTAAGAAAGAATTCCCATTGAAGTCAGATGAGGAGAATTTGGGCCTATACTATACAGAATATATACAGTCAAAACCTCAGAGCTCAAAGTCAGTTTTAAAGGCGCCAATACATTGTGATAGGTTTATGATACAAGCATTGAACCAATATATAGTTTAGAACACTGTAATCAGTTGGAGCTCTAGGTACTGAGCAAGCTTTAGGACCATGTGCAGCTTGACCTGCCTGCTCACAAACAGGAAGGAACTAGTAGGGGAAGTAGATGTGGGTGGCAACCTGGACAGCAATGATCATGAGATGGTTGAGTTCAGTATCTTGACCAAAGAAATAAAGGAAAGCAGCAAAATACACACCCTGGACTTTAGAAAAGCAGACTTTGACTCCATCAGAAAATTGATGGACAGGATCACTTGTGATGCTAACATGAAGGGGAAAGGAATCCAGGGGAGCTGATTGTATTTTAAAGAAGCCTTATTGAAGGCACAGGAACAAACCATCCCGATACGCAGTAAGAAAAACTAATATGATAGGCAACCAGATTGGCTCACCACTGAAATCATTGGAGAGCTTAAACACAAGGGCTGTGTCTACACTGGGCCACTTATTCCGGAAAATCAGCCGCTTTTCCGGAATAAGCTACAAGCTGTCTACACTGGCCCTTGAATTTCCGGAAAAGCAACGACGCTCTACTGTACAAAATCAGCCGCTATTCCGGAAAAGCTACGCTGCTCCCGTTCAGGCATAAGTCCTTATTCCGGAACACTGTTCCGGAAAAGGGCCAGTGTAGAGAGCCCAGTAGTCTTTTCCGGAAAAAAGCCCCGATCGCGAAAATGACGATTGGGGCTCTTTTCCGGAAAAGCGCGTCTACATTGGCCACAGATGCTTTTCCAGAAAAAGGGCTTTTCCGGAAAAGCATCCTGCCAATGTAGATGCTCTTTTTCCGGAAATACTTATAACGGAAAACTGTTCTGTTTTAAGCATTTCCGGAAATTCATGCCAGTGTAGATGTAGCCTAGTGGAAACTTGGACAGATGACTAGGGAGGAGTATAAATATACTGCTTGAGAATGCAGGGGAATAATCAGGAAGATGAAAGCGCAATTGGAATTGCAGCTAGCAAGAGATGTGAAGGGTAACTAGAAAGGTTTCTACAGGCATGCTAGCAATAGGAGGGTGATCATAGAGGGTGTGAGGCCTTTGCTGGATGAGGGAGGTAACCTAGTGACAGATGATGTGGGAAAAGCTGAAGTACTCAATGCTTTTTTTTTTTCCTTTGTCTTCACAGATACGGTCAGCTCCAAGATTACTGCACTAGGCAACACAATATGGGAAGGAGGTGGGCAGCCCTCGGGGGAGAAAGAACAGGTTAAGAACTATTTAGAAAAGCTAGACATACACAAATCCATGGGAATTTAATGCATCTAAGGGTACTGAGGGTGTTGGCAAATATCATTGCAGAGCCTTTGGCCATTATCTCTGGAAACTCATGGAGACTGGGAGAGGTCCCGGATGATTGGAAAAAGGTAAATGAAATGCCCATCTTTAAAAATGGGAAGAAGCACAATCCACAGAACTACAAACCAGTCAGCCTTACCTTAGTCCCTGGAAAAATCATGGAGGGGAATTTCAAGGAATCCATTCTGAAGCACTTGGTAGAGGGAGAAGTGATCAGCACTAGTCAACATGGATTCACCAAGGGCAAGTCATGCCTGACCAATCTGATTAGCTTCTATGTTGAGGTAAATCTCTCTGTGGACATGGGGATGTCAGTGGATGTGATATACCTTGACTTTAGCAAAGTTTGTGGTCTCCCACAATATTCTTGCTAGCAAGCTAAGGAAGAATGGATTGCATAAATAGACTTTAAGGTGGATAGAAAGCTGGCTATATTGTCGTGTCCAACGGATAGTGATCAATGGCTCAATGTCAGGTTAGTGGTTAGTTTCAAGCGGAGTGCCTCAAGGATCAATTCTAGGCCCGGTTTTGTTCAACATCTTTACTAATGACCTGGATGAGGGGATGGATTGCACCCTCAGCAAGTTTGCAGATGACATTAAGCTATGGGGAGAGGTAGATACACTGGAGGGCAGGGATAGGGTCCAAAGTGACCTAGACAAATTGGAGGATTGGGCAAAAAGAAATCTGATGATGTTCAACAAGGACAAGTGCAGAGTCCTGCACTTGGGACAGAAGAATCCCAAGCATTGTTACAGGCTGGGGACTGACTGGCTGTTCAGCAGAAAAAGGCCTGGGGTTTACAGTGGTTGAGAAGCCGGATATGAGTCAACAGTGTGCCCTTGCAGTCAAGAAGGCTAATGGCATATTAGGGTGCATTAGAAGAAGCAATACCAGAAGATCTAGAGAATTGATTTTTCCCCTTTATTTGGCACAGGTGAGGCCATATCTGGAGTATTGCGCCCAGTTCTGGCTCCCCCTCCCCCCCCAGAAAGGATGTGGACGCATTGGAAAGGGTCCAGTGGAGGGCAACCAAAATGATTAGGGGGCTAGAGCACATGATCTTTGAGAAGAGGCTGAGGGATTTGGGCTTATTTAGTCTGCTCAAAAGAAGAGTGGGGGGGGGGGTGATAGCAGCCTTCAACTTCCTGACAGGAGGTTCCAAAGAGGATGGAGAGGGACTGTTCTCAGTAGTGACGGATGGCAGAACAAGAAGCAATGGTCTCCAGTTACAGTGGGGGAGGTCTAGGTTGGATATTGGGAAAAACTATTTCAGTAGGAGGGTGGTGAAGTATAGGAATGCATAACCTAGGGAGGTGGTGGAATATCTATCCCTAGAGGTTTTTAAGTCCAGGGTTGAGAAAGCCCTGGCAGGGATGATTTAGTTGGGATTGGTCGTGCTTTGGGCAGAGGTCAAAACTCAATGACATCCTTAGGTCTCTTGCAGCCCTATGATTCTATTACAGGCAGTCCCCAGGTTACGTACAAGATAGGGACTGTAGGTTTGTTCTTAAGTTGAATTTGTATGTAAGTCAGAACTGGTACATATTGTAGGGGAAACTCTAGCCAAACATTTCTCCAGAGCTCAGTTTTATTCTCCCACACCTCACTTCCCTCAGTCCTTTATTCTCAAGCTGAGGTGTCTGCTGAGAAAAGCCGCTCCGCGTCTCCCTGGTCTGCTGCGGGGGGGGGGGGGGGCGCTAGCTTTGTGTCTCCTTGGTCTGCTGGGGGGAAGCAGCTAGTGCGGGGTTTCCTCACCCCGTTTGTAAGTAGGGATCCGATGTAAGTCGGATCCATGTAACCCGGGGACTGCCTGTATTCTAATTCTCAGGATTTGTTCCAAAGCTTATATTTAGATTGAGCTGTTTTAACTAAAATAAGGTTAAATACATAATTAAGCTTTTTCAATTTCAGTTTAACTTTCCCTTCGTCTCTATACTTTTATATTTTATAAAGAAAATTGTTTAAAATTATAAATTAAGATTAATGGAGATTGCCTATCTCCTAGAACTGGAAGGGACCTTGAAAGGTCATTCAGTCCAGTCCCCTGCCTTCACAGCAGGGCCAAGTACCATTCCTGACAAATTTTTGCCCCAAATCCCTAAATGGCCTCCATAAGGATTGAACTCACAATCTTGGGTTTAGCAGGCTAATACTCAAACCACTGAGCTATCCCTATTTTGAAAACTCTTGTAGATTAGTCACAGAGGGGAGGGTATATGTATTTTATAACATAAAATGTTTATAAAACAAAAATGATTTTACATGAGCCAAATATCCATTTTAATATTCAAATAATCTTTGGGCTCCTAAAGTGTAGTTTGTATATTTATAAATTATAAAATACAAAGTTGGGGGTCTCCATGTTCACTAAAGAGATTGCATGAAGACTAAAAATGGAGAAAGCTTTCACAATTCTAGTTTCAGAACAAATGAGAAATAATTCAGTACACTTACAAGGACATTCTAACATGCCAGTGTGTTGCCTCTGGAATAAAATAAACTGCATATAATGACATATCTGTATGTAGGCTGTAACTACTATATTAGTCCAAGTGTACTGAGCATGAAACTTACTCTCCCTACATAAAGTACATATAGGTGGTAACCTAGGCTATGTCTAGACTGCAGGCTTCTTTCGAAAGAGGCTCTTTCGAAAGCATCTTTCGAAAGATCCTCTTTCGAAAGATCGCGTCTAGACTGCAGGCGGATCTTTCGAAAGAGAAATCCGCTTTTTCGAAAGAGAGCACCCAGCGAGTCTGGATGCTCTCTTTCGAAGACGGCCTCTTTACATTGAAGAACACTTTCTTTCGAAAGAGGAACTTTCGAAAGAAGGCATTCTTCCTCGTAAATTGAGGTTTACCGCCATCGAAAGAAAAGCCGCGTTCTTTCGAAATAATTTCGAAAGAACGCGGCTTGAGTCTGGACGCAGGGGAAGTTTTTTCGGGAAAAGGCTATTTTTCCCGAAAAAACCCCTGAGTCTGGACACGGCCCTAGTGTGTTTTGTCTGGTTGCCAGACCATGAGAAGCTACATACATACTGAAGCAGAAGGAAAATAGTCAGACACTAAATTGGTGTAAATTGCCAGAGCTCCAGAGAAGTAAGTGAGAAACTGACAATTTATAAGAGTAGAGAATCTAGTCCCGGAATTTAAACTCAGCATGATAAAGACATTTGGTTTATATAAGCAAAACATCTTTAGCAATGAATCTATGAACAACTGTAGCAGCTAATCATTCCATTAATTTTAATTGCATTTAGATTAACAACAATTCAATATAAATTTTTAGTTCATTTCTACTGCCTGTTGTTCTTGTTCTCAACGCCTACCATATCCAGTGGACTTGCTAGAAAGAAGGTTCAGGTTTTATTTGACTAAGTTCTCTCCAATTATATTCTTAAATAACAAAGATAATGGAGCTGAAGAGTAGATATATAATAAAATGTCAGAAAAAAAGAAATAAGTAACATAAACACTACAACAATGGCTAGACCTTTCTTTGTTATGGGAGCATGAATCAAATTATAAAGAACTTCAAATCTAAATGTGATGCCAAATGAGCTGGTAGTACTTTTTCTGTGTACAACTATAGGCAAGATAAAGTGCAATATTGTCATTAAACAGATCAGATTAATAAGTCATGCTTTATATGACCTGTTTCCTTCATCATGGCATATGTTGTCTGGTATTTTTATAACAGTGTATGAATATTCATTTGAAATTTACATTTAAATGAGATGATAAAAAATAGGATACAGACAAATGTATAGCATTAATCATGAAAAACTGATATGGTTCAGCCCTCTGACAGAACACTTCAGCAAATATTAGGTGTAAATTTACAACAGCCCCATTGACTGCAGTGGAGCCAAGCCTATGCATGCTACCTCTGAATCAGGTTTTCATTAGTACTCTTTAAAGTACTTAGAGGAGATGTTGTTACAAGGAATATCAATTTTGATTTAAGATTTATCTTAAAATAGTCATAATAGAGCAAATATAATTCTCAGTCATAAGTGATTTAACAAAACAAGAAATTGAGATTGCACTCCAAATCAGCACTTCAAAACTTTGTACAGAATTTGTCCCTTCAAGTGGCCAAGAGCCTAAATTTCCAGATGGTGTCCCACATAAATACGTTATATATTACATTTACAGCAGGCAGAGATAGACACTCCTTGTTTGAAGTCACTAAGCTATATATGATGGCCAATGATTTGTCAAACGTATGTTCCATATATTAGTCAGGCTGATGGTCATTCCGAAGATGCATTGCCATGGGTTCAAAAAACTGGAAAAAAAGATTCAAGAGAAATGTACCATTAACGATGTATACAAGGAATTTTTTTTCCTATGGTGGTATGCACTATACCCACCCCTACATTTGAATCTGGTCAACACAGCACAGCTTTCATATATACAAAATAAAGTAGCCAGAGAGATGAAATTAGAGTCAAACTGACTTCTTTGGTAACTGAATAGAAGCCCAACATAGAGCAAGCGAGCAATTTTCCAAAAGTTTGCTAGTTATTTGTGAGATTCTCTGATCCAGCTGAGTTGTTGGCATAGGACCCAGGAAAGAGGCAGTCTGGAATTATACCATTTATGCAACACCCCTCCCCCCCACTCCTGATGTTATGAAGTATAAATTCCATAAAAGAAAACAGCATAGAAGGCTACCAGGTCCATTCAAGTTCAGTTAGTTTCAGTAAAGCCTCAGTGAACCAACTTTCTCCAGCCATGCCCCATAATCCAGATCTTGGGAGGACCATACAGCATAGGACGTGCTGCGTCAGCACTCTACCACCAGTGGATTCTTCTCTCTAGGGAAAATCCTCTACTGCTTGGATCCACTGGGTTCATCACTGCCATCAGGCTGGCCAAAAGCAATTCCAGGCTGCAAGGCAGAACAGTCAATAGGAGTCCACACATGCAGCGGTTGTGCCCACATGAACACTGTACACCTAATTTTCAATGGTGTTATGCCTGCACTGGCTGTTGCCAAGATCTGTCAGCTGCGCTGTGGGGTGCACTCTTCCAGCACAGCCAGAGTTTCTACATGCCTATCTGGATGCTTTTGATGTAAAAGGGTCCGGGCCCCTTGGCAATTGCTCCCTTTCACCTGCTCTTTCAAAAACTGCCATGGATCTTTTACAAATGATCCAGAGCTTGCTTTTATGTCTCATCTAAAAATGGTTGGCCAGTTTCTGAGCTAGCTCAAAGTGGCATTATTCTATTGACCTTGCTCAATGGAGCTACATTCAATTTAAATCAGCTGAGGAACTGACCTATTAGTTCTAGCTACACTCTCCACCCTCAAACATACTGGAACCATTTTGATTCAATACAGACTAGTGGTGGGGTAAAAGTACCACTTTCTAAAATACCTAAACCACTTATTGTAACATGTACTGTATTATTTTCTTAAAGGTCTCTCATCCAATTACTTCACCAGACTAGTCTTGCTCAGATTATGAGATCTGACTGCACAAAGTAGATATTTAAAAAATGCAAACACTCTTGCAAGATGTCGTTCACTTGTGAAGCCCGTGTGCTAAAACTATAGCTTCCATATTATAGTGAATCAGAACTTATAAGGGTTTGCATCTGGGTTCTCTTGTGGGCCCTAATCCTGCAGAGTATGTAAGTACATGTGTAACTTTGCTCTATAGTTAGTGGAGCTGTTCACCAGTTCTACAAAGCACTTAAGCACATTTGTGATGGGGGACGTATCTGAAGCAGCACGGATCTCCCTAGTCCCTGATTATATTACTGAAGGGATATTTGGATAATTTTAAGGTATTTATTTTTAAAAAAAGATGTAGTAACTAACTGATTTTAAGAAATCAGTATTGTTATATAAAAATATGCCTAGCCTGCCATTTTTTGAAAGTAAAACTCAATGAATAAAATGTGCAACTTCTTTGAAGTAGACATAATTCTCCTGATTAATCTCCATTGACTTCTTACACAAGTTACAGGCAGTCCCCGACTTACACGGATCCGACTTACTTCAGATCCGCACTTACGAACGGGGCTTTTCTCGCCCCCGGAGCTCACGGGCGGCGGGTCGCCACCCGTGTCCTCCGGGGTGAGAAAAGCTTTTCCCGGTCTCCCTGGTCTGCTGGGGGGGTCCAGCAAATCCGCTGGACCCCCCCAGCAGACCAGGGACACCCGAGCAAAGCCTCCCAGGAGGTGGCTTTGCTCTGGTGTCCCTGGTCTGCTGGGGGGGAGGTCCAGCGGCTTTGCTGGACCCCCCCAGCAGACCAGGGGGACAGGAGCAAAGCCGCGGAGCACGCCCGCAGCGGGACAGCCTGGGCACACCTGGGCTGTCCCGCTGCGGGCGTGCTCCGCGGCTTTGCTCCCCGTCTCCCTGGTCAGCAGACCAGGAAGACGGAGCAAAGCCGTGGAGGACGCGGGCGGTCCCGCCACCCACGTCTCCCTGGTCTGCTGGGGGGGGGGGTGCAGCTAGTGGCTCCTCTCCCCCCCTCCAGCAGACCAGACTTTTCTTGCCTATGCCTGGGGTAGAGCAGCTGGGGCGCTGCCGGGTTGGTCCCGCAGTGCCGCTCCTCGGCTCTACTGTACCAACCGGGCAGCACCCCAGCTGCTCTGCCCCAGGCGTCCTGATTCAGCCACTGCTGGTCAGTTTCAGCAGTGGCTGAATCAGGACTCCTGGGGCAGAGCAGCTGGGGTGCTGCTGGGTTGCTCCAGTAGCGCCAAGGAGTGGTGCTACTGGAGCAACCCAGCAGCACCCCAGCTGCTCTGCCCCAAGCGTCCCCAAGTCAGCCACTGCTGAAACTGACTAGCGGTTGACTACAGGAAGCCCGAGGCAGAGTTGCTCTGCCCCGGGCTTCCTGGAATCAGCCACTGATCAGTTTCAGCAGCAGCTGACTTGGGAATGCCTGGGTTTCTTAAGTTGAATCCGTAAGTCAGAACTGGCGTCCAGATTCAGCCGCTGTTGAAACTGATCAGTTTCAGCAGCAGCTGATGCCAGTTCCGACTTACATACAGATTCAACTTAAGAACAAACCTACAGTCCCTATCTTGTACGTAACCCGGGGACTGCCTGTATATGCTGATCTAATGTAGTCAGGGTGTGAAAAATATAAATGACATTCAAAGATATTGTGGCAGGATTTAATTTGTTAAAACAATTTATTTCAGTAGTGCATCCCTTGTTAGTAAATTTAGGCCTGATTCTGCAGTTGTGTTGCATTTGGCATATTTATATGGCCCGGGCTCTGCAGAATTCACTTATGTCTTGAGTAGCTAGAATTAATAAAGCAAAATGACTATAGGTGTTTAAGACCATAATAAAAAGTTAGTGAGATAGTATAATAGATTGTAATTCTAACAGTGAATATCAAAGCCATTACTCTTCATAAATGAGTAAATAAAAAAGCAAAATGAAATTTATGGAGAGGTCTGAAAAATACTTTGTGATTAAACTCTTTGGCTGTGTCTAGACTGGGAAGATTTTGCAGAAATACTTTTAACGGAAAAGTTTTTCCGCTAAAAGTATTTTCACAAAAGTGCGTCTAGATTGGCATGGATGCTATTGCACAAAAAGTGCTTTTGCGCAGAAGCATCTGTGGCCAGTCTAGACACGATTTTGCGCAAGAAAGCCCCGATCGTCATTTTAGCCATCGGAGCTTTTTTGCGCAAAACAGTTCTTCCCTGTCTACATTGGCCCTCTTGCACAAGTATTCTTGCACAAGAGGGCTTTTTCCCGAGCGGGAGCGTGAAAGTATTTGCGCAAGAAGCACTGATTATGTACATTACAAAGTCAGTGCTCTTGCGCAAATTCAAGCGGACGGTGTAGACTCCTGCTTTTGCTCAAAATCTTGCCAGTCTAGACGCACCCTTTGTTATTTGAAACAGACCAAGTATCAATATTCTGCAAATTGTTCTTATCAGCCTCTTGTAACTTGATCAATCCAATTCACTATTTTTTCTCTTTTTTTCTTTTCCTCCCTCTTCTCCCGCCTTTCCTTATTTATTCTTGGATCTGGACTTTTAATATTCCAGTCATCTGAAGAAGTGAGTTGTACCCACGAAAGCTCATGATACCATCTACATGTTTTGTTAGTCTTAAGGTGCTGCTAGACTATTAGTTGCTTTTTAAGTTTCTCCTTTTTGTAGTTCTGATTCAGAATTTCTGCATATTGTAAGGCTAGTATTGAAAATAATTTCTCAGATGTGTGTGTCTTTTGGGAGCATTTAAAAGTGAAAAATGAAAAATAATTGCAGTCAGCACTATTTGAGAAGCCTTCAAAGTCTAGGTTTTATATTTATGGTTCATATATATTAATTAAATATAAATTTTTCATAAATATTGTGGGAAAACCAATAGTCTTTCATTTTCCATATCTGAAATTATAATTTTAGAGCAAGATCCTCATCTGAGACAAATCAGAAAACCTCCAATAAAGTCAGTGGAATTTACACCACTTTAAAATAGCTGAGGACCTGCCTGCCCCTCCTCCCATATTACCAGAAACAATGAGCAGTCCTGTGGCACCTTAAAAGCAAACAGATTTATTAGATCATGAGCTTTCATGGGTAAAACCCACTTCATCAGATGAGTTGGAGTGGAAATTACAGAATCCGGGGTATATAGCGTAGCAATACAAGTTACCTAACAATTGTAGGACCAGTGTTAGGTCAGGCTGGATGTTTCTCATTTATAGAATGTGAATTAAAAATGCAAATATCAAAGACGGGGAAGTTGACCTTGTAGTGCGTTAACCAGTTTAAGATCTTTATTCAAGCCTGGGTTGACAGTGTTGAACTAGTAAATGAACTCCAGTTCAGATGTCTCCCTCTGTAATCAGGTGATTTTTTTTTTGTTTTTTTTTTGTAGAAGGATGTCTACTTTTAAATTCATTATTGAATATCCAGGGAGGTTAAAATGCCCTATATTACCAGTAACCTGAATCCTACTTCAGAAGACATTCAAATCTGCACTTGAACGAGAATCCTCTGAACTGGCATTCATGCTAAAATTCGACACTCTCCTTGGAGGCCTGAACAAAGACTCCAGCTATCTTACCCATTACAAAGATAGCTTCCCTAATTATCACCTCTAACACTATTAACTCACAGACATCTACCCTTCCCCACCTCTAATATCATTATCTCACAGGCATTCAACCTTCCTTCCCCCCCCCCCCACATCCCCCTTCTGTTCTGAAATGTGATTTGTCCTTTTCATATGTGTTCACTTTTTTTTTAATTGTATCCTTTGGTATATATGGTTGTGACTATTTTCTTCCACTATTTGATCTGAGGAAGTGGGTCTGGCCCACGAAAGCTCATCATCTAATAAACCATCTTGTTAGTCTTTAAAGTGCTACATAGTCCTGTATTTTGTTTTAGCTACACCAGACTAACACGGCTACATTTCTATCACTATTCTATATTACCAGTGTATGTAATAGTTATACATTGTATAGATTTGCTTTAGGGGAACCTGAATATTTCTGATTAGCATGTGCATGCATGTGTGTGTGAAACAGAAATATATACTCTATTTGTTGTGTATTCAATAATGTCCAAATGTAGCTATTCTTTCTGTAACCACATGCTAAGTGTATTCGTAACATAGCAACTAAGTTTACACCTTATGGTTTGTATCATTCTTTTGTCTCATCATCTGTAATTAAGAGAAAAATAATAAGTTCACAGGAAAATTTAAGACATTAGAAGAAAGATTTATGGTTTTAATGACTGCCTGAGAATGATAAGCCAATCATTATCCAAGGAGCATTCAATTTGCATCATATGCGTCTTTTCCACACCACTAGGAATGAAGCTGGGAACACTAATACATTGTGCAGTTTAATGCAAATAAGGCTATATTTTTAAAACAGAGTCAAGCAAAAGGGGACAGTGTGGTGCACGTGCATGTATGTCTGTGTGTGCGCATTCAAACTTTATTGAAGTAAATAAGATGCATCATATATTAATATATGTTATACACATAATAGAAGATATTTAGAGAGTATACAATGCAAGTGCAGCCATTCTCCCTCTCCTCCCCCCATTTAATATTTAGAATGTATCTTAAACTTTTCTTTCCTTTTTTTTAAGGAGATAATGCAAATAAACTTATCCTCTTAAGGCAATCATGGGAGATAGTAGAGGTTTTATCTCCTTTATTGCACTACTGCAACAAATACTAGTTCAGCATTAGGTCAAAAGAAAAGATTTTTAATTTATTCTCTATGAATCACATTATTTCCTTGTCTTCAAAACTCCATTCTCACTGGTTGCTAATTTATGTTATTACACATTTCCATGCTGCAAATAATTGAGTAATTGAAGAGCTAAGGCTACATTTTAAAAAAATACTGGCCACTGAAGTGGTGGACTCTTCATCCCTAGAGGTTTTTAAATCCTGGCTTAACAAAGCCCTGAGTGGTATGATTTAGTTAAGGTCAGTCCTGCTTTGGGCAGGGGGCTGGACTCGATAACCTCCTGAGGTCTCTTCCAGCCCTAGGATTCTAAAGCAGACTTCCATTCTGTAACAGTTACTTCAACTATTAGATATGATTACTTACTTCCATAGTGTCTTTTGAAAGGTAAACAACCCAATATACCAAGTTGAATCCTGCAAATGCCACTGGAAAGAGAATCCTGGAATATTGGTCTATTTTACTGGTGCCTCCAATTGCTGGTGGTGGTGGCAGTGGGGGAGCTTGTGGGGGAATAGGTGTTGGTTGATTTTGAGATGCACTGTTAGAAATGATGCTGGCTTTAGGGGACTGGTCCATCTGAGAGGTCATGGAGTTCATTCGCTTCTTCAGGTTACAATTCGAGTCAGAATGCTATAGAGAGAAAACATGTGTATTGTACAGTTACCAGATTCTCAGCTGTGAGATGTGAGACACATGTTTGCAGTTTCTTTCAACATAGCGAAATTAGGCTTTCTTCTAACTTTCTATTTGACTTTGTTTTTTAAATTTCTATTTGCTCAGTTTAAACTATTCACAACACTAATACATAGCTACGCAAAAGGTCAGAGTGAATTCTGGGGTGTATACATGTGCACCACTCGTTTGACATGAAACATGCAGATATCTGAAGGAAATATTTGGCTTAGAGCTTTGATAAAAGATGATAGAAGAAAAAGTGTTCTACATATCATGTGTTATCATCGTTATATATAGGATTTGGATGAGGGAGAAAAAGACAATTGATGAGGAAGCAGAGAGAAAAGACAGATGTGAAAATTCAGAAGAAAAGATATTAAGTTACTAGTTATATGCAGTCAAGACATAAATCTCATACTTCTCTCATGTCAGTGCATCAGTTTACAGGGCCAAATTTTACCCTCAGATATGTGCACACAAATTCCACTGAAAAAGCTTCATATAGATAGCTGAGGACAGACATTGTCTCTAAATAGGATATTTTCTGCCACAGTTTTATAGCATAATCTAGGTATAATCAGGGGTGGCCTGAGGCGGGCTGCGGTAGCTGGCGCCCCAGGCGGAATGCGCGATTGGCGCCCCCTCCTGCATGGCCGTCAATGGCTTTAATTGTGTGATGTCAACATCAGGCGCCCCGCCCCATTGAAGGCGGCACCCTAGGCGACAGCCAAGTCGGCCTATACTCACGGGCCACCCCTGGGTTTAATAAAAATGAAACCCTGCTGTTTCTCATGCTTGTTAGAATAGCGTTGATCATCACTGAGAACTGACATCAACATATGTTCCTCCATTACTCCCCTTGCCAAACTAACCCTCTCAGAACTCATCCAGGCCATGATAAACATAAAATTCAGCCAAACCCACTGAGACACTCTGTTTGCCTTCCCTATAAAGGATCCAGAGAATGCACAGTTTGTCAAATATTTTCCCATCCTGTTTGATTTAGACAGATTGAAAACAGGTGACTGGTCTCATTAGCATGGATGAATTCTCCCATGGCACTTTAACCGCCATGGTGGTATCAGTCCTCATTTTCCCTCAGTCTCTCTTCAGTCCACTAATCATCTTCATTGCCCTTTGCTGGAATCTCTTCAGTTTGTCCACATCCTTTCTGTAGTGCCCCTCCCCCCTGAAACTGGATGCAATACTCCAGATGTGGCCTCATCAGTGCTAATAGAGGAGAATAATCACTTCTCTCAATTTGATGGCAATGCTCCTATTAATGTAGCCCTATATGCCATTAACCTTTTGGACAAGGGCACACTGTTGACTCATATCTCATATGCTGTAATCCATAGGTCCTTTTCTGCAGAACTGGTGCTTAGCCAGTTGGTCCCTAGACTGTATCAATGCATGGGATTCTCCACAGCTAAGTGTGGGATTCTGCACTTGTCTTTGTTGAACCTCATCAGATTTGTGCCAACTAGCTGCCAACTAGACATTGAGATGTTGATCACTGTAGCAAGTTGAGGGTCAGTAACATGGAGTCAGCAGGCCTAAATAGAGGCCTGTAACATGAAAACAGCAACAGACCTGCAATCTAGTGAGCAAGACTTTGGTTCAGTAACAGGAGCCAAGAAAGAGGCCCTATTGATAAATTGTGCGATTGTGTAAGTTAGGTCGAGCATGGAAGGACACAGGAAGGTACTGGGTACAGACTGTGAGTCAAAGGGGAGTATTGGAACATCTTAAGAAGAAAGATGTCATTGCCTAAACTTACAGAGTGCACAGTAGCTTAACTTTGACTAACTGCTGTTAATATCTGTTATATGGCAATAGGCCTGCCCAGTGTTGGTACCTTGTCAACGCGGGCCATAGTGCCCAGTGGTGTAACATTGTACTGATCTCTGTTACCAACTGGTAGAGCTTCGCATTTGACAATAAACCTGCTCGATTGATTTCAAACCTTGCCTGCATCTGTCGTTTCCAGGGCCTCTCAGAGATCTCTTGTGTTGACCCAAGTGCACGGGGTCTAACACCCTAGATAAAGGGAGTACCGATTGTTACGCATGCAGCCGAAAGTTTAACAACGAAGTAGAGGTCCTGTCAGGAGCGCGCCAGGACAACCCTGACCAGACGACGCTGACACTGACAGTCCAGACCACCGAAGGTACCGAGGTACGAAAACACCGAGGTACGACAATCACTACTTTGATTGGGGATGCTGTGGAGGCTAAAAGTATGACTGGATTAAAAACATAATTAGATCAGTTTATGGAGGATAAATTCCTCAATGATTATTACCCAAGACAATGAGATGGTGAGGGGTACAATCCCTTAAATTGTGTGCCTTGTGATTCCCAGAAACTAGATCTGGATGACAGGTGATGGAGCACTTGGTCTATTCATTCCCCATGCAGTATATGCCACTGGCCAGTGTCAGATGACAGGATATTGGGCTTGCTGAACTGTTGTCTGATCCATTATGGCCATGTCTATGTTTTTATATTACAATTGTATAGTACAATACAATGCAGTTGGATACATAATTTTCATTACAAAACTCTATACAATTAATTATTTGGACATTTATTTTAAGACAAAAAATCATTTAAGAACATCCTAGCATCTTATTGTAAAAGTTTTATGGTTTAATTCTTCAGCTGCTCCATTCATTGGACTTCATTTAAATGCAAAAACTACAGGATTGTTTTTTATCATATAAAAAGATAATCAGGTGTTGAAACCATCTTGTTATTCTCTGATATTCTATAGCTAATATCATACACTTACGAATAACAAGATAACTTTTTGACATACCTGGTATTGACAATATATCTTATAGTTGGTAAACAAAAGGGATGTAAAATAATTTTAGTATTCGGTATCACTGCTAGATTATGAGAGAGAACCACACACCCCTCACAGGAGGCCAAATTCTGTTCATGGATGCACACATTGAATTCCCATTGAAATCAATGGAAATTGTGTATCTGCATCCACCTGCAGAATTTGATGTAAGAAGACATGAACAGAAGGCAACAGGGGAAAAAACTCCGGTTTGCACAACAGATTTTTTCCCTCTCTCTCCTGTTTTACCTCCATCACCCTGCTTCCTTCCTGAATCTCAAGCTCCCTCCCCATACTATATCAAATAATTGAAGAGTAACATGTTTTGCAGATGGATTATAAGTGACATACATACTGTGAGTCTGTGTCTATCTAGAGCACAGATGTTTGATTTTTTTGTATTTTCTAGTTACACTGCAAGCAGCAGACAGGTTGGGGGGAGGGAGGGATCATCCACAGATGTGTCACAGAAACAGAAAAAGGGTTTATCCATGTCCACTGGCACAATCATAATAATCCATCTCTCTAAACAGACTGACTGAGCCCAAGCCATTATTTTCACTCAGAGTCACTATTCTATTCTGATTTTGTGCCCTGCTTTCCAAACCAGAATGTTGATAGACACACAACATGTAGTACAAAAGGGCTTGGTCTTTCCACAGAACAGGAGAATGAGCAGAATTTTGTAAGTACTTGTTATTTCATCAGATTACTTGTCAATAAGCAGCATTCTAATTACCAGCTTCCGCCTTGCATTACACTGGTGTAAATCAGGATTCACTACATTGAAGTCATGGAGGTACAATGATATATAACTACACAGCCCAGGTAGACAGATGTAGACTCACACTAATGCTCTACAAATGG
Organism: Pelodiscus sinensis; assembly: GCF_052426305.1. Lineage (NCBI taxonomy): Eukaryota > Metazoa > Chordata > Testudines > Trionychidae > Pelodiscus > Pelodiscus sinensis. The sequence continues at coordinate 29,182,726 of NC_143067.1, read as the reverse complement.
TTTTGTAGACAGGACTTTAAAATTGTTGTTCAGGGTATGTCTACACTACAGAGTATTGTCAGAAAAAAGGCTGGTTTTCTGACAAAACTTGAATTAAGTCCATGCTGCAAACATATTCTTTCGAAAATAAATCAAAAGAACCGAGGGGTTTTTCCAACAGCAGTACTCCTCTTTCTACAAGGAAGGATGCCATTTCTAAAAAAGCTCTTTCAGAAAAAGGCATGTGTAGTCGGGGAAAAGGGTTTTCTTTTGAAAGAAGTGGCTTCCAGTAAATAACACAGGTGTCCTGGTGGACACTCCATACAAATTAATCAGGACTCTATAGTTTTTGTCTCCTTGTCCCTCTTAAAGCTGCAGGCACCCTGGACAAGACTTATGGCAGGAAGCTGGCCTGAGAGCAGCCCCCCAAGATCCTCCTGGCCCTCACAGGGAGCAGCCCCACACGTCCCAGGACCCACCCAGGGGGACCAAGAGGGGAGCACCCTCTTGGTCTGGAGCAGAGATCATGTCACTCTTCGAGTTGTGGGGTGAGAAGGAGACATTGCAGGATCTCCGCTCCAAATGCCGCAACGCAGACATCTTTGAATGCATGGCCGAGTCCCTGGCGGAGTGTGGACACTCACCCCAGACCTTAGAACAGGTCCAGAGTAAGGTCAAAGAGCTCCGTCAGGGATACATCAGGGCCAGAAAGTGCAGCTCACGCTCAGGGGAAAGACCCCACACCTGTCCTTACTTTGATAAGCTGCACCAGATCCTGGGAGGTGGGGAATCCATTTCCCCACCCATTATGGTGGACTCCGGCCTCGAGACCCCTGTCATCACCTGGCTAGAGGTCACGGAGCAGGAGAAGGAGGGCCAGGACCAGCAGGAGGAGAAGGAGAAGACAGACACCATCACCGTGTCCCTGGAGCTGGTGCCTGTCAGCCAGGACATCTCCCAGACCTCATCTGATGCCAGGGAGTGATGTTCAGGTGAGTACTCTCAGTTTGTCACACACACAGGATGGGGGAGGCAGGCACACAGGGGGCAGGGTGCAAGCATCGCTCGGGCTGGACATAGTGCTCTGTTAGCGTGCACCACATGGACTCAGCAGGCAGCCTCTGAGCATGGGTAACACGCTGCCAGGCTCAGGGGAGGCCACACAGGCCCAGATTCCAGTTTCTAGCTCCCAGCACCTGCCATTGCTGGAAGCAGACTATCCATAAGGGCACGGGCACAACCCCAGACACATTGAGCAGTGCCGCACACAGCACACGGGATTGCCTGCGTGTGAGGCACCACCTGCTCCCATGGACAGCGCTCCTAGCCTCAGGTGTGTGTGCAAACCCCTGGGAGGGCCAGGCTGCTTCTGGCTCCTCTGCCATCCCTGAGGGGATCTCACTGTGGCCAGACACTTCCCTTGCCTGCTTGTCTGTGGGCTGGGAGGGAGGGGATGAATGGGAATCGGGCCACATGGTCTCCTGGGCACCTCGGGGCCCCTGTGAGAAAGGGCCTGCTGTGCAGGCCACACATGGCCTTGCTCCCAGGACATCCCCCTCCTCTGGCCTGAGGACTGTTGGTCACTGCTCACAGAAGATGGCACGGCCTCAGGGACAGTGTCTGCATGGATGATTGACTGCTTCACTCTACAGCTGGACCAGTCGGGACTGAGGGGTGAGCCATGCCACCAGAGCCAGCCACCAGAGCCTGGGGGACCCGAAAATGCGCCAGGGTCAAGGAAGACTTGATGTGGCAGCATGTCAGCATCCTGCACGACATGCAACAGACCCTGGCACCGAAGACCCGCAAGGACCCTGAGCTGCAGAACCATGCCTTGGACCAGCTCATGCAGAGATGCAATAGCATGTGTGCCATCATGCATGACATGATGGCACACCTGCCTGTTGTCGCTTCTCCTGCCTGCCACCCTTCTGCCTCCCTTGCTATGCCCATTCCCCTCTGCATGCCCCCCTCAATCAATGCCTATGCTCCTTCCCCAAGCAATGCCCATACATCCTCCCCATGTGATGCCTATGTCTCCTCTCCCTGCCATCCCTGACTCCACTCCAGCCCCTCCTCCTGCCCACCCTCCTGTGGTCCCTGGACCCACCCATCCCCAACTCTGATGAGGTCCCCACACCCAAGATGGCACGTCTAGCCACCTCCTATGCCACTCCAGGTTCTCCTCCCCTTCAGGTTATGAGTCCCCTTCCCCCTGCCTATCTTTTTTTTTTTAATGAACGATAAATACAGATTTTGTTTTGTTGGAAACCAAACAGGTGTTTTTATTGAAAGGTCAGGGAAGGGGCGAAGGGAGCAGGTGTGGTGGGAAAGGGATAGTGGAGCAAGGCCCTGGGGAGAGTTACTGGGGTCCTTCAGAAAACCCCTCCCTCAGAGCCGCCTCAATGCACACCCCAACCTGAATTGTCTGGCGGATGGCAGCTGTCTGCAGCTGCTCAAAGGGTCACCTCTAGTGGCTGGCATCTGCCCCCACCACGGGAGGAAGGACTCCCCTTTTCTCTCCACAATGTTGTGGAGGACACAACATGCCGCGACCACTTCAGGGATGTTGTGCTTCCCCATGTCGAGGCTGGTCAGCAGGCCCCCGAACCATGCTTTGAGGAGGCCAAAGGCTTACTCCACTTGGCTCCTGGCTCCTGGCTCAGTTCAGGCAGGCATTAAATTGGTCCCTGCTGGGTGTCCAGTATAAGGCTCCATGAGCCACAGCATGAGGGGGTAGGCTGTGTTGCCCATGATGAACAATGGCATGTGCATGTCCCCAACTGCTCTTTCACGGCAGGGGAAGAATGTGCCCAACTCTAGCTTCCCATACAGGGTAGAGTTCTGAAGACATAAGAATCATGTGCCCTGCTCGACCACCCAACAAAAATATCCATGAACTGTCTATGGTGGTTGAACAGGGTCTGCAGCACCAGAATGTTGGTAGACACTTCCTATTAATATACTGGGCTGCTTGATGCTCAGGTGTGTGGATCGGTATGTGCGTCCCATTTATGGCTCCAGTGCAGTTCGGGAACTCCAGGGTAGCAAATCTGGCCACAATCGGGTCCAAGTCTCAGGTGGATGACTCTCCACATCAGGAGTGAGTTGATAGCCCTCACAACCTGCAGAAGGAGACAAACAAACACACAAAACAGCAAATGAGAGAGGGAGTGCCTGAGCCCTTGGGAGATAACTTCCCTCCTCCTTCCCCTCACCCAAACACCCCAGGAGCCACCCCCTATGAGGCCACCCCCCCAGCAGCAGGGCTGTGTGAGGGTGAGATGGCACACAGGGCTTCCTCCCCACCCCTACTCCACTGCCTACAGCCTGCAACCCCCCTTTCCTGAGGGTCCCCCTTTTCCAGGACTCCCTCCCCCTCCAGGAACTGCAGCCCGAGAGTATCTTACCTCCATGAGGAGGGCCCTGACAGTGGACTTCCCCATGACAAACTGGTTGCCCACTGACCAGTAGCTGTCTGAGGTGGCAAGCTTCCAGATGGTGATTCTGACCCGCTTCTCCAGGGAGATGGTAGGCCACAGGTGGGCGTTGCATCTCTGGAAGGCAGGGGTGACCCAGGCACATAGCTCAAAAAAAGGTGGCCTTCTGCATGCAGAAGTTTTGGAGCCACTGCTGGTTGTCCCACTGCTCCATGACCAGGCAGTCCCACCAGTCTGAACTTGTGTCGAGCCTCCAAAAATGCCTCTTTACTGTGGTGTGCGATTGCCAGAGTGTAGCTTCCACACCCAGGGTGAGGGTCCCCAGAATGAGTTCAAGATTGAGTTTCCTCAGGACCAGGAAGGCTGCTGGCATAAAGTGCTGCAGAAACTGTAGCATGGCCGTGTGGGCCATCACATGCATAGGGGCAGCTCCAGCTCCATGACACAAAGAGAAAAGCTGTGGCATCCAAAAAAGTGGGGCAACCACAGCACGCACTGCAAGAGCTTTGCTGTCCCTCGAAGAGGTGCTTAAGCATGCAGCAGAAAGAGAGAAATAGCTGTCCGGGGTGGTCCCTTTAAGCACATGTCTCAGCTAGGCTTTGGCACCAGCACTCGGAAGCAACTGGTGACCTAAAGACCTGACTGAAGCGGTTCCGGGTGGCCTTTTATGCTAGAAAGCATCCAATCAGCCTGCAATCTGCCTTTGCAATGCACATCTGTGTGTGGACGCTCTCTTTCAAAAGAAGCTTGCAGTCTAGATGTAGCCTCAGGAGGGAGCTTGGACTCTGAAGCCCATCCTCATTCCTAGGCTCCAGAGCTGCAACTTCAAAGCATGGGTTTCTAGAGCACTAGCACAAACCTGATTAGTCCAAGTCTGTCAACCCTGGCTAGGAGGCTCACTCCGTCAGGCTGTGTAAACATACGCAGTGAGAACAAAAACAGGTCCACTGTTTGCTGATGGTTCTTTGGCAGCAAATGCATAAACGTTCTTCCGATGCTCCCTTTTTAATGAAAAGACAGCAAATCCCCTTTTACAGGGCAGTGGAGGTGGCAGTTTTTGTCACAGAGTTTATTAAATCTTTGTTATATAAGTGAGACCTTTCCTGGTCTAGCAGCCTCAGGACTTGAGTGGTCCCAAACCACTCTCCACCTGGCTGTAGGCTCTACTCCTGGATGGGGCTGCACTCCCTTCCACCAGCCCCTCTGTCTCCAGTCCCACACTGTGCCAATTCCAGCCAGGGCTGCTCCCTCCACCACATCATCCCTAGCCAGGGCCAGCCCCACTGTTTCCAGCCCCTACTGGTCCTGTGCTGCTCACCGTCAGCCCCAGGCAGCACTGTGCACCTCACAGCACTGCCTGGGCTGTGCACCCAACCACCAGCCCCACTGCTTCCAGCCCTAGTCAGGGCTGTGCCCCCCACCATGCCAGTCCTTACAGAAACTGTGTTCCCCGTTGAATTGGCCCTTCTGGGGCTGTGCTTCCCATCACACCGGCCCCACTGGAGCTGTGCTCCCCACTGCCAGCCTGGCCTGGAATGCACTTCTGAACCGGGCCAGCCAGGGCTCTCTGGCAATATGTTGCCCAACCAGAGAGTCCCAGACTGTAGAGGTTCAAACTGTACTTATATTGCTGCACAGGTAAGCTATTTACAGGTATTTGCCAGACACTGCTTACTGCCAACCTATTTTTAAGAGTTAAGTATTACCAGAGCATAGAGTGGGCAGTTCTTTAGTATAGCAAAATTTTAGAAATAATCATCCCTACCCGTAGGTGCTGGAACTAATTGTGCTACCTCATCCCCTGGCTTCCATCAAAAACAGGGTTTCAGTGTGGTTCTATGATTCTCAGCACCATAAATATTAGAGTTGGAAATTCTTCAGGAGGTCATCTAGTCCAGCCTCCTGCTCAAAGCAGAACCAACCGCAACTAAGTCAGCTCAGCCAGGGATTTGTTAAGTTGGGCCTTAAAAATCTCTCAGGATGGAGGATCCACCCTACTCTATACCCCTGTCCTTACCGTGCTATGAAAGACTATATTTTTCACATCAGATGAAGATAAATATGGGGGATGTTTCCCACCTCAAGATGCAAGACACTCATTTCATTTTAATATTTTCCTTGAATTCAAGGGCCCATCTGTATGTCCTCATTTAGCATTGCAGTAACTGAATCTTTGACTGCAGACTCAATATGTGGAATAGATTAATTAGACCCAATTTTTGGGTCCCATTGAGCTTTGCTTAGCAGAAGTCATGAGAGGAGAAAGATAAGGTGTGTTATGCTCCCATCCTTAGACCTCTCCAGAGACTGGATGGCAAGTGGAACAATTAAAAGGAGCATCAAGATTAGTTTAAATTACGCCTTAATGGCAGCCAGAAACAGCCAGGACACATTATTTCTCCAGCCATTAGTAGCTAGGTCTTTGTGCATGCCTGAGGGATACCAGGTAGAGTTGATATAACCATTTTGAGAGGAAACCTCAAATACCTGCTTAAACAAATATAAAGATTCTTGTTTGCTACTTAAGTAATGCAAAAGGAGCAGCTGGAACCCTAGGATTTAGTCTGTTGTGTTGCAATGGAATGTGTTTGCCACTACTATTATTGTGAATTATTTTCAAAGTTTATAATAAAACCTTTTCTTTTCTTGCTAGTTACCAGTGAAGACTAGAAACTCTGGCCAAATGAAGAGCAGCAACAGGAGATAATAACCTGAATCTCTCATTCAAATAAAGCTTGGGCATGGGAATGGTTCATGTTCTGTGACAGCTGAGCTTTGAGAAGTTGCTGTAGTCATTAATTTTCTCTATGTGGAGGTCCTGAACTACAGAGTAGTAAGGTGCTATCTAAGGGTACGTCTAGACTACAGGGTTTTGTCGACAGATACTGTCGACAAAGCTTCTGTCGACAAAGAGCGTCTAGACTACATTCAGTTCTGTTGACAAAGCAAGCTGCTTTGTCGACAAAACCTTGTAGTCTAGACACAACCCGACATGCAATAACACCTTCTGTCAACAGAACTCTGTTGACAGAAGGCGTTATGCCTTGTAAAATGAGGTTTACCAGCGTTGACAAAACTGCTGAGTTCTGTCGACGTTATGTCGACAGAACTCAGCGGTAGTGTAGATGCAGGTATACTTTTGTCGACAAAAGTCCACTTTTGTCGACAAAACTCTGTAGTCTAGACACACCCTAAGACTAACTATGGTCATACAACTAAATTTATACCCTTTGGATGCTCACAAAGCAGCCAGGAGTCCATTCCATTCAGATAATGATCTCCCATAGTTCTCATTGACTTTGCTAGGGTTTCCTTTGCACATCTCAGGAGGCTCTCAACAAATTGCAGGATCAGGCCTTTACCTCCAGAAAAGGCAGAGCAGATATAGTTTTGGAGTATCTATATGCTTTTCACTGGATATTTCTAATTAAAATGATATTGATATTATCAATATGCCTTCCTTTGTACCGTGGAGATGGAATTTTGCTGTTATTGCAGCTTGTAGCATGGCACTACAAATGAGTATCTTATGCATGTACTTAGGTAACAACAAATTCCAAACCAAATTTGTATTTGTTCTTATTGCTGTCTCCTCTGCTCACTTAAGATTATGTAGTTTTCCTGTCAGTGCAGCGACATAAAAATAAATCAATGGCAATAAAGACTAAACTTTCAGATAGAAAAATGTGATATTTCTTATTTCCTTTGCGATGTACTTGGCTAAGGATAGAGAATTTTGCTGTTAGCACTTTGGAATAAAAATGAAATTAGTGCCAAAGCTCAATATGTCTGGACAAGCATTAAACAAGAAAAAAAATCTCCTATTCTCTTCCCTCTTTCCTCTTATTAGTAAACCTATGAATAAGTGACATTCCTACAGTGCTATCTAATATAAATGAAATCTATAACTAGTGGCCTTAAACCATCAATTATTCAAGGGTCTAACTCCTATTGTGGGTGCTAGGTGACTGAATTTTTTTGAGGATCTGGAAATTAGACACTACAAAACTGTGGGTATGTTACATTGCAGAGTGAATTCGAAATAACAGATGTTATTTCAAATTAACTTTAATAACTCTCTACACATATAAACCACTATTTTGAAATAAATTCGAAATAGTGGAGCCCTTATTTCGAATTAGGTAAACCTCATTCTACGAGGAATAACACCTAATTCTAAATAGCTAATTCAAAATAAGTGCTGTGTAGACACTTATTTCGAATTAGGGGGCCTCCAGCCCTTCCCAGTTCCCCCTGGTGGCCACTCTGGGCCAAAGCAGGAAAACTTGTCTGCTCCCCCCAGCCCCGGAGCCCTTAAAGGGGCAAACTCTAGCCACAGTGCCTGTGCCAGTTGCCAGCCTGCCAGCACACAGCCAGCAGACCCTGCACCTGGCACACCATGAGCCAGCCACCTGCTGCCACCCAGTACTCCACTGCTCCCCAGGACCAGGCTGGTGGCTCCCAGGAGCCTGGCAGGGGCTGTAAAAAGCGGGTGCCTTCCTGGTCAAGTGCAGAGATCATGGGCCTCATTGAGATTTGGGGGGGAGGCTCCAATGCCCACGATCTCCACACTAGGTGAAGGAATGCGGCCATCTACAGCTGCATGGCTGCCAGCCTGGCCACCAGAGGCCACATGCGCAGCCAGGTGCAGGTGCGGACAAAAATTAAAGAACTGCAGCAGGCCTATGCCAGGGCCTCCCACCCAGGGGCTAACTTGGAGGCTAACAACAAGGCTGTGTCTAGACTGCATCCCTTTTCTGTAAAAGGGATGCAAATTAGCACATCGCAATTGCAAATAAAGCGGGGATTTAAATCCCCCGCGCTTCATTCGCATAAAAATGGCTGCCGATTTTTTCCAGCTCGGAGCTTTGCCACAAAAAAGCGCCAGTCTAGACACGGATCTTTCAGAAAATAAAGACTTTTCCAAAAGATCCCTAATTTCTCTTAAAATAAGGACTGGCGCTTTTTTCCGGCAAAGCGCCGAGCCGGAAAAAAGCGGCAGCCATTTTTATGCAAATGAAGCGGGGGGGTTAAATTCCTGCTTCATTTGCAATTTTGATGTGTCTAATTTGCATCCCTTTTACGGAAAAGGGATGCAGTCTAGACACAGCCTTGTTGTATACTATTTTAATATGTGCTGCTATGTCTACTGAGCTCTGACTGCAATGCTATGCAAAAAATGTCAAATGTTATTGGGGGGAAACCCCTCATATCCTGAAATACAAAACATTTAAGTAGATTTATATATGATATCAACTCTCTCTTCTCTCTCCCAGTCCTATCCTCAAGGTCTGTGGTTCTAGGAAACATTTAACAAATTATGAAGAGTTACTCTCTCCCCCCTTTCAGCCACATCACAATACTCATTAAACATGCCCAACATATTCAGATTGATTTAATCACAGGGAATTAATCCTTTATACTGGGAAGACATAAGGTTCCACTACACTTGAGGAATGTTGCTTAAAGATAGAATAAGAACTGTCTGCTGTCTGAGCCATAATCACTTTGTAGCTTATGAAAAAGAGCCGTTTGAAAAAAAAAAAGCAAAAACTTTCACAAAAATATTTAACTGGACTTTTATATTTTACACATTTTTTTTATCAGAATGTCAAAAATTCTGACCAGCTGTACTGGGAAATAATCCCCGTTAAGCTCTGCTATTGCCATGCTGCAAAAGCTCTTTTATACTGTACAACAGGCATCCACACAAACTGATTAGATCCCTGTCCTCTTTTGTACTGGTGGACCCTTTCACCCTCTGGAAGTTAATGAAGGACCCTTGCAACACTTTCAGGATCATGGCCCACTGAATAAAGAGAGCTGTGAAGATTTAAAAACACATATTTTAAATGGAATAACATCTAAAAGCTGCACTGCTTTCCTATGCTATAGGTTCTGAGTTTGTTTTTTATATGCTGGAAAAAATGTAGTTACTGTAAGAATAAAAATGGGCTTCCATGAGGGTCCAGGTGCATTCTCAGCTTGGTACTGTCATATTTTGGAGTGCGATGCCCATAGTTTTGTATTTCACACAGGGATCACCTGCAGCTGACAAATACACTGAGCCAAATTGTGCTATGATATAAATTCAGAATGACTTCTTGGCAACCAGTGAAATCACTCTGGGTTTGTATCGCTTCACTGAGAGCAGAATTCAGACTACTGTATCTTACTGAAACCATGGAGTCCAAGGATTTAATGGAAGTTTGCAGCAAATCCACTGGCTATGTCTATACTGGCATGATTTTCCACAAATGCTTTTAAAGGAAAAGTTTTCTGTTAAAAGCATTTGCGGAAAAGAGCATCTAGATTGGCACGGACGCTTTTCCACGAAAGCACTTTTTTTTGTGGAAAAGCGTCCGTGCTGATCTAGAAGCAGTTTTGCACAAGAAAGCCCCAATTGTCATTTTCGCGATCGGGTCTTTTTTATGCAAAACAATACCGCGTTGTCTACACTGGTCCTCTTGCCCGAACGGGAGCAGCATAGTATTTCCGCAAGAACACTGACAATTTTACACGGAAATTCAAGCGGCCAGTCTAGACAGCTGGCAAGTTTTTCCTCAAAAGCAGTTGCTTTTGTATAAAAACTTGCCAGTCTAGACACAGCCAACTGAGTGTGACAAAATAGAATTTGGCCCTGTGCCTTCTCTATTTTTAGATTATAGAGTTTTAGTGGGGGACTATGTAATAATATATCAGCAAGAGTTTTTGAATAACCCACACATTTGAACTATCTCAGGGTATGTCTACACTACAATGTCAGTTTGAACTAACGGCTTAAGGATGGCCGGAAGCAGTGCTGGCAGGGCATCAGAGGAGGACTTAGAGCATGGAGATGCTGTCTCAGGCTAGCCGAGGGCTGCGCTTAAAGGGTCCCGACCCCCACCCCGGACAGACAGTTCTCAGGGGTGCCCTGCTTGCAAAGCAGTCCTGGCTTGGATTGCCCGGAGTACCCACACTGGGCACATCACACCACTCGGCCATCAGCCCGGCTGCACTTGCCGCAGGCTGCCATCTGGGGAGAGGGGGCAATCGGGGGGCTGCAGGAGAGCTTCCACCCCCAGAAGCCTGCAGAGCCAGCCCAGTCCTCCCCATCGGGGGCTCGTACCCCATTCCTCCCTCACCTCCTTCCACTTACCCTTCCCTAGCCCCCCTTCTTATTGATGTACAAAATAAAGATAACGTTTCTTCTAACATTGACTCTGTCTTTATTGAACAAAACTGGGGGAGACTGGGAAAAGGAGGTGGGAGAGGGGACGAGAAAGGATGGGAGAGGGGAGGGCAACTAACATGATCAGGGGTTGGGAACAGGTGCCAGATGAAGAGAGGCTACAGAGACTGGGACTGTTCAGCTTAGAAAAGAGGAGATGGAGCGGGGACAGGATAGAGGCCTCTAAAAGCAGGGGTTGGGTGGAGAGGGCGCATTCAGAAAAGTTCTTCATGAGTTCCCATAATGAAGGACTAGAGGACACCAAAGGAAAGGAATGGGTAGCAGGCTTGAAACTAGTAAGAGAAAGTTGTTCTTGACAAAGCAAAGAGTTAACCTGTGGAACTCCTTGCTGCAGGAGGCAGTGAAGGCTACAACTAGAACAGAGTTTAAAGAGAAGTGAGATCAAGCCATGGAGGTTGGGTCCATGGAGTAGTATTAGCCAGGGGGTAGGAGTGGTGTCCCTGCCCAAAGTTTGTGGAAGGCTGGAGAGGGATGGCACGAGACAAATGGCTTGGTCACTGTCTTCGGTCCATCCCCTCCAGGGTCCCTAGGGTTGGCCGCTGTCGGCAGACAGGCTACTGGGCTAGATGGACCTTTGGTCTGACCCAGGACGGCCATTGTAAGCTCAGGGCTCAGGGTCGGGGGTCTCAGTGGACCCCCTTGATTTTCATGCATACCTTCTCCTGGGTGGCCAGGCTGGCAGCTCTCCTGCCCTAGACAGCCACTTTCCTGTGCCTAGTGCGGAGATCGTGGAGGAGGTCCATGATGTCCGCACTAGCCCAGGAAGGTGCCCGCCTCTTGCGGTCCAGGGCAAGCTCCCGGGAGCCGCCAGCCTGGTCCCAGGAAGAGGGGGAGGGCTGGGGGACATCGGGTGGGTGGCTCTGTGCTGTGCCAGGTGCAGGGTCTGCTGGCTGGGTGCTGGCAGGCTTGCACCTGGCACGGGCACCGTAGTCAGCCTGTGCCCCTTTAAGGGGTCCGGGGCCGGGAGGGGGGCAATAGAGTTTCCCTGGTGTTGGCATGGTCTGGCTACAGTGCTTGCACCAGTTTCAAGCCTGCCAGCACCCAGCCAGCAGACCCTGCACCTAGCACGGCATGAGCCAGCCACCCAGCCCTCCCCCTCTTCCCAGGACCAGGCTGTCGGCTCCCAGGAGCCTGCCCGGGGCTGCTAGAGGCAGGCGCTGCCTGTTCTAGTGCGGAGATCATGGACCTCATCGAGGTTTGGGGGGAGGCCTCCAACGTCCACGATCTCCATACTAGGCACAGGAATGCGGCCGTCTAGGGCAGGCCACCAAAGGCCACATGCGAACCCAGGAGCAGGTTTGCGTGAAAATCAAGTTGGTCCAGTGAGACCCCCAACCCTGAGCCCTGATCTTAGAACATAAGAACATAAGAACAGCCATACAGGGTCAGACCAAAGGTCCATCTAGCCCAGTAGCCTGTCTGCCAACAGTGGCCAACACCAGGTACCCCGGAGGGATGGACCGAAGACAATGACCAAGCCATTTGTCTCATGCCATCCATCTCCAGCCTTCCACAAACAGAGGCCAGGGACACCATTCCAACCCCCTGGCTAATAGCACTCCATGGACCCAACCTCCATGAATTTATCTAACTGCTCTTTAAATTTTGTTCTAGTTCTAGCCTTCACAGCCTCCTGTGGCAAGGGTTCCACAGGTTGACTATGTGCTGTGTGAAGAAGAACTCTCAGTTATTAGTTTTAAACCTGCTTCCCATTAATTTCATTTGTTATCCTCTAGTCCTTATATTATGGGAACTAATGAACTTTTCTTTATTCACCTTCTCCACACCACTCATGATTTTATAGACCTCTATCATATCCCCCCTCAGTCTCCTCTTTTCTAAGCAGAAAAGTCCCAGTCTCTTTAGCCTCTCGTCATATGGGACCTGTTCCAAACCTCTGATCATTTTAGTTGCCCTTTTCTGAACCCTTTCCAACGCCAAAATATCTTTTTTGTGGTGAGGAGACCACATCTGTACACAGTACTGAAGATATGGTCTACCATAGTTTTATACTTCCCCACCTCCTTCTTTCCCTGGCTTCCCCCTTCCAGTTCCCTCCTTCCAGGTTTCCCCCTCCCCTCTCCCACCCTCTTTCTTCCCCTCTCCCACCTCCTTTTCCCAGTCTCCCCAGAGGTTAATCTCCTCACCCCAGTTTTGTTAAATAAAGAGAGTTTCTATTTTTGAACACACGTGTCCTTTATTTTTTACATCAGGAAGTGGGGCTAGGGATGGGTAAATGGAAGGAGATGAGGGAGGAATGGGGCACGAGCCCCTGATGGGGAGGACTGGGGTGGCTCTGCGGCCTCCTCAGGGTGGAAGCTCTTCTGCAGGGCCTCCTGGATCCTGACAGCCCCCTGATTGACCTCCCCGGATCGCAGCGTGCGGCAAGTGCAGCCGGGCTGATGGCCAAGTGCTGTGATGTGCCGAGTGTGGGCACTCAGGGCACTCCAAGCCAGGACTGCTTTGCTGTCCCTCATCGAGTTAGCCAAGCAAGCGGGGAACTCTGCCTGAGGCAGCAGCTCCACACACTAAGTCCTAACCTGATGCCCTGCCGGCACTGGTTCCAGCCAGCCTTAACTTCGGTTCAGGGTCCACTCAATGTGGACATGCTAGTTTGAATTAGCAAAACGCTAATTTGAATTAGTTTTTAGGTCTAGATGCACTAATTCGAATTAGCTTAGTTCAAATTAACTAATTCGAATCAAGTTAGTTCGAATTAGTGCTGTAATGTAGACATACCCTTAGATATTTTACTGCTCACTTGCTGTATTTTACTGCTAGAACAGTGAAAAGAGGAAAGTACTGATGTTACTTACTGTTACTTTGTTTGTGGTTTAAAGTCTTGAGAGGTAAACTTTATAGAGTGAGAATTTTAAACTTCTTTGTTTGCTTTATTGATTCTTTAAGATCGGACTTTTAACTGGTGTTCATCTTGTGCTGCTGTATGGAGAATATGTAAATCCCTTCAGTAACCATGGGAGCTGTCAGGGATTTCAGAGTCAAGCCCTCCTATGACTGGGAAAGCAGATTTGAGGGGCAAGGTCCTCAGCAATCTAGCTCTCACTTAATTTGGTTTGTAGCATCTTTTGCAGTCACCCCACAGCAGGCTATGGGAACATTTGCTTGCTACAATCACTCAATGTGAAGTTAAAGTAGACAAATATGGCCAGTTGTGGGGAAGCTGAAAGTAGAGTTCAAAAATAGGGGAGTTTCTTTGTGAAAGGCAATGGTACTATGGCTTCTCTCCCTGCTATGGATTTTGCACCATTGTAACTTTACTGTAAGAGAGAGCAGAATCACACCCAAATCCCTGGATTGTAGGAGACTCTGACAATTGATGAATAATTAAAGTTCTGACTAGAATTTGGAATCTGAACAATTGCAACATGAATGTAATGTCTTCCTCACTAGACACTCTTGAGTTAAAAAAGGAAGAGTTCTGCTAAACTCTCTGTTCTGAAGGAGCTGAAATCACTCAGTCTTTGAAGAATCAGATTCATGATGCCTTTGGCAACCAGCATTGTGGGTGGGCCTCCTCACTGCTACTTATGGGAATAGTAAAGAGATGGGCAAGTTTTCCTGCCAGGCCCCCTTGAGCCACCATGTCTTATTCACGTTCCATTGTTTGTACCAGTATCTTAAAAATGAGGCGAATGTTTGTGTATCTATGAAGAGGAGTTAGGTGCAATATATATATTGCCTGAGTGATTTCCTGTGAAAAAGCTATAGTTGAAAAAATTGGGTGTGAGATCTTTGAAAGTCTTCCTAGTTTTTAGAGCTGTTGCATTTTAACTATGTAACATTAATTTTCAGTTACAATGTATAGCCTATCGGGTATGTAATGTCTTCAGTAAAAGGTTAATAGTTGAGGTATAAAAATTGACCCTTTCTCAAATGTCATGACATTTGAAAAAATTACTTTATGTGAACATTAACAAATATGTATTTTTATTCTTGCAAGTTCTGATGAGGCAACTTATTATTAAGGATTTCTTAGGATAATAAAAATGTAAATATTCTACATATACATTACCTTATGCAAATTTATTTTCGAGTTTCATCAAAATTGAAAATCCACTTTTTCATTATCCATTACCACAAGCTTCTACAAATTGTATTATACATTTCTAACTTTGCTCAATTCATTCTTGCTTGAGTGTTTGCTTGATTGTTTTGTTTTTGAGGAGTTTTTTAACTTCATTTTACAGAGTTTTCTGAGTTGTAATGTGTGATAGTTTCTTTTGACATTCATGAATGTTTAGAGATGCTATGAGAATAATTTTGGGGAGAGAGGTTGTCTTTTTCTGGAGTCTTTAACTATCCCTCCAGAACTAAAACAAATCTTATCTAAAATACACTGAAGATTTGTCTAGATATATGGTTAGCATGTAGCAAGCTGCAGTATAAATCTACAAAAGACAGGACTATGCAGCACTTTAAAGACTAACAAGATGGTTTATTAGGTGATGAGTCTTTAAAGTGCTTCATAGTCCTGTCTTTTGTTTCAGCAAGACCAGACTAACATGGCTACATCTCTATTACTATAAATCTACAGTGTGCTAGTTGTTTATGTAGATCCCGTTACTATACTAGAAGTTCTCTAGTACATTTTAATCTGCCATGCTTTACAGGAGTATATTAAACCACATTAGGGAGCTGATAATGTGCTGCATGCTAGTGCATTGCAGAGTTGCACCCTAGCTTTTCGCACACTAATGTTAAAGACAAGCCCTGAGATTTATGAGTCCAATTCTACCACCTACTCCAGGTAACATTTTGTATTTTTATTTCAATGGAGAAGCAGAAATGGGTTATATTACCACATCTTTGTTATGTACTCTACTTCTCATTAAATGGTTTGGGGTACACCTAACCTATTACAGTTTTAGTTTTACTAAACCATATTTAAATAGAAATGTTTTAACTGGTGAGTTAAAATGAAGAAGAATGGCTTTGCGGCTAAGGCAGTGGACTGGTATTGAAGGGAATTGGCTTCAGTTGTACTAACCACTTTCCGGGTGACTCTGGGCAAATTCCTTAATAGCTCATTGCCTCAGTTCCCCATCTATAAATGATAATATTAGCTTATCTTAGATAAGGATTATACATATAAATAAACTAAAGTTGGTGATAATGGGAGCTGTATCATTACTTAGGGAGACTGAGTAGTAAAATTATTTAAAATCAATTTTCAACCATTAAACAGACCTTACTTTGATAAGAGAAAATATTTCTGTCTATCACATGTGCTGAATATTTACCCCCTTCCTTAGAAACTGTATTTCTGTGTCTTTCTCAAAGCTTCCACCAACACAGCTCTTTCTGCAAGTAACAGATGCCAAGTTGATATACAAGCTAATCCCCCTCCCTCCCAAACCCATTTATGGTATGTATATTACAGTGATCCAGTAACCAGGTAACCAATTCATGCTCTCATTCTTCTGAACAACATTCTGAAAATTCTGCACTCTTACTATGAAGTCATTTGAATACAGGTGATTATTTGCCACAGTACGGATAGAGTTGCTTAAAGAAAGCTTTTGTCTGTAACAGTTGAATGTTGTTTTTCTTTAAATATTTTGGTTTATACAAATCAGAATGATTGACGAAGAGTATCTGCCCTTAATATAAGCAACAACTAAAAATGAACTGCTTTCACTTTCTGATGTCAGAGCAATAACTTCCTTGACATTTGAATTGATATGATTCAGTTGTGTAATCTATTCCAGACTAAGATCACTTTAATACTTTTCAATTGTTTTGCACTCACTGCTTTGGCTGTCTCTTCCTATATGATGCTTATTATGAGAAAAATGAGCAATTACCGAGACAATTTCGTCCTCTGCCGGTACAGTTGCTGCTGCTAGTGCTGCTGCTAGTGCTGCTGCCCGAGCTGCCTTCCTCATTGCTCTTTGAGTCTGAAGATTGGTAAAGTAGTTGACAGCTGCAAACTCGATAAGTGCAGAGAAGACAAAGGCAAAGCATACAGCTATGAACCAATCCATGGCAGTGGCATAAGACACCTTGGGCAAAGAGTGGCGTGCACTGATGCTTAAAGTGGTCATTGTTAGAACAGTAGTAATCCCTTTAAAATAACAATGAAAATTCAGGTATTAGGATTTTGTTTATATTCATATTGCTTATAAATTGTTATAAATATATAGATTACACTCTTCCTGTGTATGCTCCGGATCAGATGATTAACAGGTTGCAAAGTACTATTTGTGCTTCAAATAGTTAATACTTATATATACAACTGTCCTGAATAAGGTACCCTAGACTGTATGCTCCATTTTAAAATGGTGAACCAGTGTGAAGTTAAGATACCCACCTACTGAGTAGGGTTTCTTTCTAGAATGATGTTCTGTTCATGAACATAATAGCATGTTTGGAAATACCATTTTCTGGAGAAGGTACTTGCCTGAGTCACAGCACTTATGATATCACTTTAAGGAATGCCATGAGGACCATACATGGCAATTCCCATATTAGAAAGGAAAGTGCTTAGATTTCAAAACTACCTACTAACTAAATGAGATAGTGAGTGCCAGCTAGTCCAGTAATCTAGATTAAATACTATAGTTTAGTAACATGTAATTTCTGCATCTTTTTGCCCACTCTTTGGTGTTACATTGGAGGGACATAGCATATCATACAGAACAGTTATTGAACTCATGGGAGCTCTGCATGTGGCAGGAAAAGGCCCTGAGAATTTTTAGATAAGAGCAAGAAGTATATAGTCCTATATGCAGCATTGTGAATTCTTTGGGAAACTGCCTAATTTGATCAAAGTGTTTGTAAAATTTACTAAGATATTTCATACATTTGAGTCCCCCAGCCCCAGTTTGCATATTCCTACATACAAGTATATGTGGAAAATCTCCATAACATTTGAGATCCACATTTATTCTAACAGAACATGTCTAAACATGTGGCTCTTGACCCATATAATGCTTTTCACGTCTTATGACAGACTTATGACTAGTTAGCCTTCTACTCATTCTTGCTATCTGAGGTGATGTAACATCTCAAGGCAGCATCTGAACTGTGTGACTTGATATTGTTAGCATTCTCTCTGGAACTTTCATAAGACGCAGCTTATCAACAATCTTCAGTTGAGTACCAATATACAAATGCAGTAATCTAACATGTTATTAATTAAATGCAAATAAAAGATTTTAAAAAAACCACAGTATCTCCTATTACCCAGATCTGTCAGATGTTTTTGTAGCAAAAGTCTGAATAAGCCTGAGGTATAGTTCAATATCAAAATTCCATGTCTCACATATGCACAAGGGTGAACTTTTCAAGAATATATGTATTGAGATTAGAACATTGCCATGCTCTATTTGGTGATATTTGGTAATGCCAGGATGGATCTATGCAAATAGAGCCCTGTAAATCTGTGGGATATCCATTTTATATTTGTGGGTATCTGTATCTGCAGACATGGATGCTGATATCGGTGGCTCATTTTTGCGTATATGGATGCAAATGTAGATACAAATTTTGTATCTGTGCAGGGTTCTATGTATAAAGACCTATCACTAATGGAATTTGATGTTAGGAATCTGGAAGATTCCTCCTACCATTGAGGGCTGAATGATTTTATATGATTTCTTGAAATACTGACAATATGTGCCTTATCTAGTTGAATGCTGAAATACAGTTAAAATTGTGTGACTGATATTTGTTTATCTCTGGGATTAGATTTTGAACATTTTCCGTGACTTTTAAGAGAGTTCAGTTAGCATAAAATTAATTTAAAATATAAAATTAATTTTATTTCACTACTTATGCTACAAAAATTTTCCACTTCTGAAGATTTTAATAAATATAATAGATCAAAGGTCAAATTCCGGCTGTCAGTGTGATAGAAAAACAGGAGAAAGATGATCATATCTATCTGTGCACAAGATTTTCCATCCTGAACTTATTATCTAAATTAGGCCTGGGCAAAATAGGGGTGGTGGCCCAGATCGGGCCTTCCGAGCCACAGGATCCAGCCTGTAGATGTAGCAGGGAGCCTCAGACAGATTCCCTGCTTGCCCCACCCCCTCCTGCACACCACTCAGAAAAGTGGCTGCTGGTCTGTTTGTGATTCACAGCTAGGGATGGGGATGAGAGAGGCTTCATGCGTTGTCCCTGCCCCAGTACAATCCCATTGGCCAGTTTCTAGCCAATGGGAACTGTCTGTTTGAAGAACGGGCAGTGTGCAAAGCATCACTCCCCACTTCCCTCTGGCTTATTCACAGACACACACAGTCTCTGCAGCCTGGGCGGGGGTGGGGCAGGCAGGGAGCCTTCCTGAGAAACATACTGTGCTGCTGGCTGGGAGTCACCTAGGTAAGTCTCCCAGTCAGAGTCTGCCTCTGGCACCCCAGTCCCTTCCTCCCTCCAACACTCTGGCCCCCCACTCCTGCCCCTCTACTCCACATAGCCCAAACCCTCTGCCTCCCTCCTGTAGCCATGTCCCCTCCCAGATCCTGCATCCCAATCCCCTGCCCTAGGTCACAATCCAAACACCTGCACCCCAATCACTTGCCACAGGTCACAAACCAAGCCCCTGTAGCCCTTCTGCACCCTAGTTTCCTGTCCCAGGTCACAACCCCTTCCTATCCTAGTTCACAACCAAAATCCTTGCACCCAGGTCATGACTGACTTCTTCACCTAAACTCCCTCCCAGACTCCACACACCCTCCTGCACCTCAATTCCTTACCCCAAGATCCCTTCTGTACCCCACCTCCATTCCAGGCCCCCGCACCTCCTCCATTAGTATAATTGAAAAGTGCAGCCTTTGACCACTTTCAAAAATCTTGGAATGGCCCCCCATAAAAAATTATGGTCCACCTCTGATCTAATGGGACTCTTTGGGACGACTCTGAGACAGGGATGGCACCTGCATGGAGTGATGAGTCCATGAACACAGTGGGTATGGGCTCAAGGAAAACTTGCCTATGACTCTTAGAGTACATCTAGACTGAAAGCTTCTTTTGAAAGAGCAGACACACTTCAAAACCAGATGAAAAAGTGATCTGCTTTTTCGAAAAAGAGAGCATCCAGACTTCATGGACACTCTCTTGACAGAAATCCCTGATTGCTAGTCACAGAATGGCCTCTAGGGCACCTGTGCTTTTTTGGATTGCCTCTTCTTTCAAAAAATGTTCCTGTTCTGTGTCCACACATGCCTTTTTTTGAAACAGCTCTTTCAAAAAAAGTCTTCTTCCTCATTTGGGCTGTGTCTAGACTACAAGCCTCTTTCAAAAGAGAGCGTCTAGACTGCAACCACTTCTTTCAAAAAAGCAATGTAGATGCAGGTGAAGTTTTTTCGAAAAAAGGGCAGTTTTTTCAAAATAGCAATGTAGTCTAGACATACCCTTATAGAAGCATACTTAGCTATATGCCCCACATGTCCTTTATTCCATATGTGTGGGAGTAACACACATATGGAGAAAGGCATATTAGCAATCCATTGCCCTCTTCAAGTACACAGCAGTACAAAGGAATACTACTATCTCTGGCTTGGTTCTGCCTACCCTATTGTTTCTTTCAAACATTTTTAGCAAACAGACCTCTATGGCTCCTGCTTCTCCTTAATTTTGGGCTCATAGCATTCCTTATAATATTTCTAGACTTTAATTTTGAGGGGTTCAATCTGCTTAGTATTGCCCCTTTTATATAATATTATAATTGGTTTTAGCAGAGTAGCTTTACTTTCCCATCATTAATTTCTCCTCTTCCCCTCTTTACACCTTTAATTTGAGGGAATTCAGGTGCCTTTTCTAGCCAAATTCATTTAAATAACAATTATAACAAGTATTTTCCAATATATAGTGGGATATCAGGCCTTCCATTTTAAACTTCTGATTTGTCACTGGGCTTGCTATTTTGCTATAGGCAGTGAAGAACTGACCCTGAAATCATTTTGCAGGTGAAACTCTCTGGAGTCAGTGGAGTTTTGTCTGAATAAAGACTGCAGGTTCAGGCTGCAATGGGTGTAAATCCATCAGTCCTTCCAATATAGTCATTAGACTGAATGCCTTGAATAAGGATTGATGGTCTTTGTCCTTTTTATACAAGGAGTCAGGCTTAGTATTACTAATTTTCAGCAAAACTTGCAATGGCAGTTGCATTTAATATGTTTTCTAAGAATATTCCTCTGTTCCTAATTCTGTATTTACTCTTCAGTCTGAAATGGCTCATCCGTACTATCATTTCAAATGCTTATAAATATTTTTTTGTAAAGTCTGAAGACTTATTTAACTCAATAGACTTAGCAGTTACAAGTTACCCATTCAGCCTGTCAGGTAAATAGCATACATTTTACCAAATATGTTTTTGATCATCTGTAACTATTCCATAGACTACACAATACTGGGAGTGTTATATTATGTTGCCAGATGGTCAACCCACATTTGCAATCTACACACTACACTTCAATAGTGATAAAGCGCCCTTCAAAATCTATTATATAAACTCATCCCATTACATAATTATACTTTTCAGTTCTATCTGAATGCTTAAGAAAATAAAAATCAATTCCTAAACTTTCAAAACTGGCCTCTAATTTTAGGTTCAACATTTTTGTTTTTAGGGTGCCCAACTGCAGTTGGGTTTTTAAGAATAAACAAGAATGCACAACCCTATTATGAGCCAAAGATAGTTGTGTGCACTTGGCACATCTAAAAATTGGACCCAAGATGTCCAGTGGCTTAAACATGCACAAGAGTAGTTGTACATATATTAGTAGTTCCATTACAGTCAAGTATGACCTATGAAACCCAATTCTCTCCTTTGAAGTTGCACAACAAAATGTTTAGGTTACTGTTGAAAATATGACCCTACATACTGCAGTTTTAGTATAAAAAGCAAAAAAAAAAAGGAAATTGGTGTGTAAAAACACTACAGGAATTTACAATAATATACCTAGTGCAGATTGAAAAATTACAAACATTACATGAGAAAAACTAATGTATAGTATTCTCAGTTTATCACTGTAAATATTTTGATGAGAATTTTTTAATTCAGCTCTAAATATACTTGAGTCCTACTCACCCATTTGATTAATGGACATTTTGTCCTTGATGTTGATGGGAACAGAGCAGGTCCAAAATTATGAATGAAGTAAGCAGAAGAAGACTTTAACTTAGAAAGACAAAACAAACAAACAAAGGCTATGTCTAGACTACATGGCTTGGTCGACGGAGCCATGTAAAATAGTTTAAATCCCCGCTTCATTAAAATAAAAATGGCCTCCTTGCTGTGCCGACGATCAGCTGATCCAGCACAGCAGGGCAGTCTAGACATGCCGCAGTCAACAAGGGAAGTCTTGTCTATACGTGAAACGAGGTTTACCAGAGCGGTCGACAAAGACTTCCCTTGTCGACCGTGGTGCATCTAGACTGCCCCACTGTGCCAGATCAGCTGATTGTCGGCACAGTGCAACGGCCATTTTTATTTTAATGAAGCGGGGATTATTTAAATCCCCGCTTCTTTGCCTATGCCGAATAAACTATTTTACATGGCTCTGTCAACAGAGCCATGTAGTCTAGACATAGCCAAAGAATGCTTGAGATGGGGTTTTTGTTTGTTTTTGTCAGTCTTAACACATCTTTTCATGGATTTCTTCTCTATACATTTGTTTTTCATTATTTTTACTGATAAACCTTTCTTTGAACCTAAGTATTAGTTTTAACAAAACACAAATAAGGGGAAAATTTCTGTTCTCAAATGCGAATGGTGGATCTTAATTCTAAAATTCTCCTTGTACATATGCATGGAATTTCTATGGATATTACATTGCAGAAACAGTCAAAACTGACCGTGCAAAGTTTCTGAGAACAGAATTCTGTTCTCAGTGGTATTTTTAACATTACTTATTTGGTTTCAATATAATTATTTATTTTTTGCTTACCTTTTTCTTTCTCTACTTAAAAACAAATTCACATCACACTACATTAACTGTTCAATACTGTGGATTCAATGCAACAAATGAATGTCATGGTAAAAACATGAATACCAGCCACAGTTCTTGCAGGAACTGATTCTTTGTTGATCCAAAACACAACTTGAGACAGGACTACAGTCATGGTGCATGGAATGTATGTCTGAATGAGATAGTAGCCTATTTTCCTTTGAAGATGAAAATAGAGCAGCTGAAGTGAATATTCACCTGCAACAAATAAGCAATGAAAAGTGATAAATAAATGGAATGATTAAATAAGCTATTGCAGAAACATTAACACAGCATACCAAAAACTGTTCTGGCTGGAACAGACTCCTTATTAATCCAGAAAGAAACCTGAGAGAGAATGACTGTCATAATGCAGGGAGTATATATCTGTATCATGAAGTATCCCATCTTCCTTTGCAAGTGGAAATAAACTGTCATTATTATGTATTCACCTGTTAGGAGACAAGTATATCAGCATTATTTTGGCAATATATGAAAGAAAATTACTTGAGTAAACCCTGGAATATCTTAAATTAATAGGCTGTGTTTTGAGGAAAGCAATGACAAATGATAGGCCTTCTTCTATATGACAAAGTTTAGCTAATGAGCAGAAGCTAAAATGAATCAACTGAGAAAATGAGAAAAGGTGAATAAGTTATTACTTTGATATGTTGTTCTGCTACTGAAAAAGAAATGTTCCTAAAAGTTACATTACACTTGCTCACCTGTGAGCAATATGTTGAAAATCAATCTTTTGCAGGAAACCTTTGCAGAAATTTTAGTTAAGGGAAGAAGAATAAACAATTAAGAGATAAAAATAAGAGCATTTTAACTGGTTTCCAATGAACATTTTATAATGTGTCAATTCCACAATAGGACACGTCTTACCTGTGTTAGATTTAATTGTTTCACTAGATACTGTTTGTCCTATAAGATCATATTGGAGGAGACTGGAAGACTCTTGTGGTACTTCCACTGAATACAGAGGTCCCTTTTTCCATGTGTAAATAATTTCACTTTTTGGATAGGCATCTGGGGTATCATGGAGGAAAGAATCAATAGTATTAATTATATTACAGTATTGCCCAATGGGACAAAATAAATACCATTTCCCAACTGTGGTAGATGCTGTATTAATAAGGAGACTTGTTCCCTACCATTATAACTCATGAGCATAACTAAAAGGAGAAGGGGTAGAAAGGATGAGGGTAATAGTGGATAATAACTTTCCCTTCTCACCCTTCTACTTCTATTCTGGGTCTCATGTTGTAAACATCTACACAGGGTTCTTTGCTCCCACTTAACAACATAGCAAAGGCAAAAGGTGATTAGAAACCATGATGTAGTGCAAACTAACAATATGCCCCATCCTGATAATTTTAAAGTATTCTAATAATTCTAATTTTAAAATTTCCCTGTCAACTCATAATTATTTGTGCTCCCTTAAAATTTGTCTTGTTGCTCCCATAAAAAATTGCAATCTTGTGCCCTTGGAATTTGCCTTTACTTTCCCTCTTCACTATAAACAACCATCCATCTATCTAGCATTAAATGTCTTTCTTAAAAAAAACATAAGTTATCACTATGGCTCCCTAGGATCATGGGTCCTTTTCCCTATACCTGTGTATAACCTCTAGATGTGATATATCTGCCACATTCAGGTCTCTGAAATTGTCAGGGCCTTGAGAATTATCCCACTTGCTTTGCTATTGCCTACAGAGGGAGGTTGGTTCCCTGCAGCTGAGAACAGAAAGTCCGTTGATTGCAAATGGTCATTTTGGCATATATCTTCATTCAAAATATGATAGTTTCTTTAATAAGTGAGGACATCTACTAATAATCTTTCTTCACTGTTAAAACAACAGATTTGTTTAAAAGGTACCAGTATATATTTGGCTCTGTCAGTATAACAAAAAGCAAAAGAATCTATAGTCACTAGTTTGCAACTAGCTTGGATTCCTCTGCCTATGCAAAGTCCAGATTATACACAAGCAGATTTTGATATGGGATGTGAGCCTATAATTAATTAACTCCTATTAAGGACTTCCCTAAGAGCCCATTTACAAAGTTCTTAAAGTCGCTAACAGGCCCTACATGCTGTTTTTCAAATATGAATATATATTAAAATCAGAAATTTTTACAAAACTTACAGCTCCCAAACTTCAGTGGACAAGCATGCCCATCCATAGGGAAGTTTACCAGCCGCATGGGACAATCAGCATTAATGGTCAGTCTAAAATACATTGAAATAAATTGTACTCAGTTCCTTCATTAGCAGTAGAAAAACAAATTCAGCAGGAAGCTGCAGAGTAGGATCTTACCTCATTGTATAGAGAATAGTTCCGTTCTGCATAATTCTGAAAAGTTTGTTAGGAGTTGTCATATTATGAGCAATTGACTTTTTTCCATTTCTAAAAAAGGTGTCTGGTGTCCAGATCTTACTGACCATTAAATTGTTCAGTCTAAGAATTTCAGTTGGCCCACCAAACTTCAATCTCTCATCTATCCATGTCTGCCGAAAGAAGACATCCATTGTGTATTCCTACATGAAAATAAACTAATTAGAGGTCATGACTAACAGGATTGACCTACTATATCTCAGTGGAGGGCCTACTACCAGTTAACCACATTTAATTCACCACTGCTTAGTCACTTTAATCCTATTATCATTAAGTACTTACTTTAAAAAGTCAGTATATAAGAAAAATATCCTAGGGTGTGTCTACACTGCCACCCTAGTTTGAACTAGAGTGGCTAATGTAGGCAATTGAAGTTGCAAATGAAGCCTGGGATTTAAATATCCCGGGCTTCATTTGCATCTTGCCGGGTACCGCCATTTTTAAATCCCTGTTAGTGAGGACTCCGTGCCCGCGGCTACACGCAGCACGGAGTAGGTAGTTCGAATTAGGCTCTCTAATTCAAACTACCGTTACACCTTGTAACTAGAAAGCCTAATTCGAACTACCTACTCCATGCTGTGTGTAGCCACGGGCACGAAGTCTGCACTAACGGGGATTTAAAAATGGCGGCGCCCGGCAAGATATAAATGAAGCCCAGGATATTTAAATCCCGGGCTTCATTTGCAACTTCGATTGCCTACATTAGCCACCCTAATTCGAACTAGGGTGGCAGTGTAGATATACCCCTATTTTCTTACTATTTTAATGAAGAGCTGCAAATTAATCACAGAATAGATAATTGGATGGGAATACAAAGAAAGTTCATTTTGTTCTCACAAAACTTAATTTAATTTAAATGACTTCATTTGTAAGGAGATACAAATATCTAATTTAATAGGCTTTGTAACTGCTAAGAGAAACTTTCAGTACTTAGTGACAGTGAATAGAAAAAAGATGCCCTCAATATTTCTTATTCAGCTTATTTTGCATATTTGCTACATAATCATATACATATTAATTATAGTGTGATTACACAGCATGTGTCAAGTTATTTTATAGTACTATTGCAAATTAATGTTTGCAAAAACTTTTTCTAATGTACATGTTCAAACTTTTCAACAGAAGTATATAAAGTCTGTCTCCTACTTTCATACTTAAGCACTGAAATAAATTATGCAAAAGCTCAACTATAGACATCTAAGCTAGCCACCCAAGTTAGAATATAAATGAGCACTGTGACTCAGTATTCACATACCAAAACTGAAACATAGCTGGAGAGTGAACACTATTTCTAGAATGAAAATATGTTTTGTGATTATTTGGGGAGCAGTTTTGATAAACTTTTGCTATAGGTTTCTATATATATTGTAGTAAACAAATAACTTTTATAGGAGTCTGCAGCTACATATATTTAGGTGCCACACTTTATAGCTTCCAGGTTCTACCGAGAAAAGGAAAAGTGATGAGCTCCTCAGCCTTCCTTACTCACTCATGGCTTTATTTTATTATAGCATGCCTGTTAGTCTGTTTCCTAATACGTAGCCCTACTGTAAATCTATGCTTTGTAGCACATGTCTGCAATCTTCCTAATGGGTTGCTCATTCCTAATGGATGCATTGTTGCTGCATCTTTAACCTATTATTTGTTTCATTTTATCATAGCTCAACAAATCAGCAATCACTCTCATTGCGTTAGCTTGTTAAACTTATTTGCAAGACATTGCTCTCCAATTTTCCTTACAAATGTCACAGAAATTACATGCTGAAACTGCATGATCCATGAGGTTGACATAACCAAGGGATAGTGACTTCTATGAGCCCATGGTGTCCAGGCTCCAGGAATATTCTGAGCCTGGGGACTGGCTCCACCAATGTTTTGGCAAGGTCTCTCCCCAACCCCACCTGTCACCCCTATGTATTGCCCCTGAGCATCCCCTAGCCCTGCCTGCCACCACCACACTTCTCTCCTGGAGTATCCCACCATATACCAGCAGCAAGCTGACGAGTTTGGAGGTACAGCAGTACATTCTTTGGGCTTTTTCCTTCTCTTCCTCTCCTTTGCTTTTCTTTTACTTGGTTGTGGCTATAGCCAGGGCACTCCACCCTGCCCTCTCCCCCATGCTTCCTCCTCCCTGTCTCTACTTTGGAGGGGAGAAACTCAGGCTGTTTTCCTATCTTCTCACTGCAAACAGCTTCACCACTTGTCCTCCTCCTCCCTTCCTCTAAGCCAGCTTCTTTCTCCATTGACATCCCTGTGTGCAATGCAGCCTCCTGCTGGCCCATGGCTAGCACTCCTCAGCACGACTTGTTATTGCATTTACTGCATGTGAGCAACTCTTCTTTCAGAGCTTCTCCCAGGTGTAGTGGTATATGTAGTAATGTTGGTCCTCATCCCCTGTCCCACCCAGAGCCTTTATCCCTCTATATCCCTAGTCTGAAGTCCCCTGACACACCTGAGAGCCCTTCATCCCTCCAACTCTCCCTATTGTGCAATACAGGGAAACTGTTAAATGCTGTTTCTAATCCATTTTTACATTATTTTTAAAAATAGATATTGGTTTACCAGGTAAGTGGGGGTGGGGTTGGGCCTCTTACTGTTCTGGGAGCCATCAAAAGTTACTCAAACCTGCTGCCCTGGATATAGTGGAACTAGCTATATGCAGCCCAACAGTAAAATGCTCTCAGTCCCTCAGAGACAGAGATTGTCAAGAAGATTAAGCCTCGTAATCTGCTCTAATGACAGTCCACTCAGATGCCACTGTAATGAATCCTGAAAAACAAGATCAGGGCCAGGGACAAGTGAAGCTCCTATGCTAGAAAGATCCCACAATTTGTGTGGCAAGAATGCCAAAAATGAAGCCACTGCTGTACATGATTCATAATCAGTCTTACCATCTCCACATCTGACACGGGACCGAAACTGGTCACATAGATGTCCGTTTTGACTTCTGTAACAGCACCTAGCAGGTATTCAAACAAGCTCTGAGCATTGCAAGGGTCAGAAGTAAAGAGATGTATGCTGTTGACTATTTCACTCAACAATCTGTACATCTACACAGCAACTTGCCTATTACATGAGTGTGGCTCCAAGACACAGCAAAGCTGCTATTCAGGAACTTTTTCCATAGTCATTACAAAACAAACTATACATGGGGAATAAACAATTGTCATTTTGATCTCTTGCTTCTGGATTTTTAACATTTTATGTAAATAAAAGGCAATTATTTCTCCTGTAAACAACTCCATTATGAAGGGGTCACATTTAGATACTAAGTTTCTGGGAGTCTCCCATATCTATTTGGAAATGACACATCTAAATTGAAGCATTTGGGGGGAAAATACCTTCCACTAGTGTGACTCTCCATAAGAGAAGGGGGTAGGAATCCAAGGCATAGAGTTGTTTCCTCTCTCTGAGGGATTTACTTTTCAACAACAGATAAGATAAAAGGGGAGGGGGCAGCTACAGTTTAAGATATTGGGTTTCTTCTACCTCCGAATCCAGGTCGGAGCCTGTTGTCATATCCATCCAACAACTTGTCCAGAATTCGCGTAATGTTTTCTGAGTACAGGTTCCCTTCATCAGTCTGGCTCCCCAGCACCTTGTCTATACTGAAATTAATACACCAACAATGCCATCATTTAACCAGTCTTTTCCCTTCTGTGCAAAGTCAAAAGTTGCTTTTCTTTAGCCAGGGCCATCAGTGAAACATACCAGGAAACATACATTCCACCACCCGTCCCTCTCCATAATTGACTTAACCCCAGGCAGGAGAGTTTTCTTAGTTTTTGATTGTCTTGAGTATTGTTGAAAAGTTTACTTACCATATAGTGATGCATAACCAAGAGATCAACAAAGCCATGGTCCAGCACTATGGACAGAGTTCCCAGATATTCTTTTGCTTAGTCAACTGGAGCAAGTTTCATACTCCATCTTTTCCTCTCACTCCTGGTAATTCCTGATGGTTTATGATTTAAACGTGCAGTTGTACAGATGGTGTTTGTTTTTTCCTCTTCTGGTTCTTCTTTTCCCCCACTCTGTGTCTGTCTGTGTGTGCGTGTTTCTACACCACGGTTCTGCCTTGTCTGACTGTTGCAGTTGGAGAATTAGAGTTTGAAGGAACGACGCATGGTCGGAGAGCAGTGACAATAATCGAATAAGGCATTAGGGGAGATTAAAAGGAAGAAATCCACTGCTAGTTTTGGCATGGAATTAGCAGGGACCCGTTAGGAAATCTGGGAAAGCGCTGGCATCTTGCTGATAGAGATTATGTTAGAAATGGCCTCAGCTTTTATTATTTTTGTGGTTCACAGAGAGATTATTATGCAGCTTTTGCATCATTAGAACTTTAAAAAAAATCTAGGTTTTCCAGTAAGCTGTTTTCTTACTTTTCCCAAGAGATTTAACTGTGACAAGGCAGTTAGCCTCCTATTGGGTTTCTTGAATCCCCCAGTAATATATATATGTTCACCCATTCGAAACTGGTTTTCTTCCTTAATACTAGTCTTTATTGAGAAGTTGCACACAGAACTATTTATATTCAGTTTAAACTTGAGTATTATAAGGCATACTGCTTCTGCTACGATTGGTGTTATCCTTTTTTAAATGTTGGAGTTCGTGTAATACTACTAATGTAGAAATGATAGTAATTATTGATTAGATCATTAAGGATCCCATTCTTCAATAGCTGTGTTAATAGAGCCTCTTAAAAAGGAAAGGAAGATCAGGCCCCTGCATTTTTTCAATTATATTATTACTTCTTCTAAAGCCACATAACGATATTGCAAGCATGCATGCATTTAGTTCAGTTATGACCAAAACAACTAGATTATTCTCTCCAAATAATAATAGGCAGGGAAAACGAGTTACTAGATCAAAGTAGACTAATTGTTTGTAACATTTTGTTGCATAAAATATGTTTTCTTCACTGAGGCTGGAAGCAAATATATTCAAGTTCCCATTGACTGCGATTCTATGAGACTGGTGGCAGTGAAGGTTCATGTCAGCAGAGATCTTTTCTTAACTGCAACAGTTGGCTTGTTTATTAGGTGTTTTTCCCCTTGAAGTTTGGGGTTCAACAAAAAAAAAAGGATAAAATGGTCTAAAACAGAAAACAATATAATTGCTAATAAAATTAATAATCTGTTGTCATTCAGAGACCTTGTGGCATGTAATTATGTGAGACTGGGAAGCTTTAGCCTATAAATATCATCATAAGTTTATTAAGTATAAAAAGGATTCACTGTGTGAAAAAGAAAAATCAAAAGTGCCATGGAATGGGGGGTTTTATCTCCCTCTGAGGATCGCATACCAGGATCCACACCCACCACTTTGAAATATACTCCTATTTCTCTAATACAATTAATTTCACTGGCACCTTCTCTATAGCTATTATGTGCATCCCCTCTAGTCAGAACATTCAAATTGCATTTAGTCTTTAAACACCACTAGAATCATAGAATCATAGAACCATACAGCTGGAAGAGACCTCAGAAGATCATCAAGTCCAGCCCCCTGCTCTAGGAAGGACCAATCCCAACTAAATCAACCCAGCCAGGGCTTTGTCAAGCCAAGACTTACACACCTCTAGGGACGGAGAATCCACTACTTCCCTAGGTAACCCATTCCAGTGCTTCACCATCCTCCTAGACTATGTCTAGACTGCAAGCTTCTTTCGAAAGAGGCTCTTTCGAAAGCATCTTTCGAAAGAGCCTCTTTCGAAAGATCGCGTCTAGACTGCAGGCGGATCTTTCGAAAGAGAAATCCGCTTTTTCGAAAGAGAGCACCCAGCGAGTCTGGATGCTCTCTTTCGAAGAAGCCCTATTTACATTGAAGAACGCCTTCTTTCGAAAGAGGAACTTTCGAAAGAAGGCATTCTTCCTCGTAAATTGAGGTTTACCGCCATCGAAAGAAAAGCCGCGTTCTTTCGAATTAATTTCGAAAGAACGCGGCTTGAGTCTGGACGCAGGGGAAGTTTTTTTGGGAAAAGGCTACTTTTCCCGAAAAAACCCCTGAGTCTGGACATGGTCCTAGTGAAATAGTTTTTCCTAATATCCAACCTGGACCTCTCCCACCACAATTTGAGACCATTGCTCCTTGTTCTGCCATCTGTCACTACTGAGAACAGCCTCTCTCCATCCTCTTTGGAACCGCCCATCAGGAAGTTGAAGGCTGCTATCAAATCGACCCTTACTCTTTACTTCTGCAGGCTAAAAAGACCCAACTCCCTCAGCCTCTCCTCATAAGTCATATGCTCCAGCCCCCTAATCATTTTGGTTGCCCTCCACTGGACCCTCTCCAATGCGTCCACATCCTTTTTGTAGTGGGGGGCCCAGAACTGCACACAATACTCTAGATGTGGCCTTACCAGAGCTGAATAAAGGGAAATAATGACATCTCTGGATCTGCTGAAAATGCTCCTCTTAATGCAACCTAATATGCCATTAGCCTTCTTGGCTACAAGGGAACACTGTTGACTCATAGGCAGCTTCTCATCCACTGTAAGCCCAGGTCCTTTTCTGCAGAACAACTACTTAGTTGGTTGGTCCCCAGCTTGTAACTATGCTTGTGATTCTTCCGTCCCAAGTACAGGACTCTGCACTTGTCCTTGTTGAACCTCATCAGATTTCTTGTGGCCCAATCCTCCAATTTGTCTAAGTCACTCTGGACCCTATCTCTGCCCTCAAGATAGGATCCTTCTACCTCTCTCCCTAGCTTAGTGTGATCCGCAAACTTGCTGAGGGTGCAATTCAACCCCTCATCCAGGTCATTAATATAGATATTGAACAAAACCGGTCCTAGAACAAAACCTTGGGGCACTCTGCTAGAAACCGACTGCCATCCTGACATCGAGCAATTTATCACGACTCACTGGGCCCAGGCTTGTAGCCATCTTTCTATCCATCTTACTGTCCATTTATCCAATCCACATTCCCTTAACTTGCTGGCAAGAATATTGTGGGAGACCATATCAAAAGCCTTGCTAAAGTCAAGACATATCACATCCACTGACTTTCCCATGTCCACAGAGCCAGTTACCTCAACATAGAAGCTAATCAGATTGGTCAGGCACAACTTGCCCTTTGTGAATCCATGCTGACTATTCCTAATCACTTTCCTCTCATACAAGTGCCTCAAAATGGATTCCTTAAGGGTCCTTTCCATGATTTTTCCAGGAAGCGAGATAAGACTGACTCGCCTATAGTTCCCTAGATCGTCCTTCTTGCCTGTTTTGAAGATGGGCACTACATCTGTCTTTTTCCAATCATCCGGGCTCTCTCCCAATCTCCATAACTTTTCAAAGATAATGGCCAAAGGCTCCTCAATGACATTTGCCAACTCCCTCAGTACCCTCAGATGCATTAAGTCCGGATGCATGGATTTGTGTACGTTTCGTTTTTCTAAATAGTTCCTAACCTGTTCTTTGCCCACCAAGGGCTGTTCATCTTCATCCCATCTTACGTCACTTAGCGCTTTAGTCTGGGAGCCTACCTTGTCCGTGAATACAGAGGCAAAGAAAGCATTGAGTACTTCAGCTTTCCCCACATCATCTGTCACTAGGTTACCTCCTTCATCCATTAGGGGCCCCACACCCTCTCTGATCACCTTCTTCTTGTTAACATGCCTGTAGAAACCTTTCTTGTTATCTTTCACATCCTTAGCCAGTTGCAATTCCATTTGCGCTTTCGCCTTCCTGATAACCTCCCGGCATTCTCGAGCTATACCTTTAAAGCCCTTCCTGGTCATTTGTCCAAGTTTCCACTCTTTGTAAGCTTCCTTTTTGTGCTTAAGTTCACCAATGATTTCCCCCGTAAGCCAATCCGGTCTCCTACCATGTTTGCCTCTCTTGCTACGCATCGGGATGGTTTCTTTCTGTGCATTCAGTAAGGCTTCTTTAAAATACTGCCAGCTGTCCTGGACTCCTTTCCCCTTCATGTTAGCATCCCAGGGGATTCTACCCATCAGATCTCTGAGGGAGTCAAAATCTACTTTTTTGAATCCAAGTTGTGTATTTTACTACTCTCTTTTCTTCCTTTGGTCAGGATCCTGAAACCTACCATCTCATGATCACTGCTTCCCAGGTTGTCACCCACCTCCACTTCCCCTATTAGTTCCTCCCTGTTTGTGAGCAGAAGGTCAAGCTGCGCATGGCCCCTGGTCGGATCCTTCAGCACTTGTGCCAAGAAGTTATCCCCAACATTCTCCAAAAACTTCCTGGATTGCCTGTGTACTGCCGTATTGGTTTCCCAACAGATGTCAGCGTGATTAAAGTCCCCCATGAGAACCAGGGCCTGCGACCTGGAAGCTTCTCTCAGTTGTCCGAAGAAAGCCTCATCTACCTCAGTCACCTGATTCGGTGGCCTGTAGCAGACACCAACCACAACATCACTGCTGTTGTTTGCTTCTTTAAACTTAACCCATAGACTCTCAACAGGTTTTTCTCCCTCTTTATACTGGAATTCAGAGCAATCATAGTGCTCTCTTACATATAGTGCAACTCCTCCTTCTTTTCTCCCCTGCCTGTTCTTCCTGAACAGTCTATACCCTTCCATGACAGCACTCCAGTTATGTGAGTCATCCCACCAAGTCTCTGTTATCCCAATAAAATCATATTTCTTGGTCTGGGCCAGGGCCTCCAGTTCTTCTTGTTTGTTGCCCAGGCTTCTCGCATTAGTGTACAAACACCTCAGATAACCAGTTGATCACCCTGTCTTCTCCATTCAAATCAGGGGTCCTCCTTTGTTGCTTGTTTCTCTTCGCATTTCTTCCCGGTATCTGACTTTCCCACTCCCCTCAGGGTTTTGGTCACCGTCCCCCGACAAACCTAGTTTAAAGCCCTCCTCACTATATTTGCAAGCCTGCCTGCGAAGATGCTCCTTCCTCTCTTGGGGTATGTCTAGTTCGAACTAGGAGGGTAATGTATGCATACCGCACTTGCTAATGAAGCCCGGGATTTGAATTTCCCGGGCTTCATTAGCATAAGCGGGGAGCCGCCATTTTTAAATCCCCGCTGCTTCGAACCCCGTGTAGCGCGGCTACACGGGGCTCGAACTAGGTAGTTCGGACTAGGGTGCCTATTCCGAACTACCGGTACTCCCGGTACTCCACCCTACACGGGGTTCGAAGCAGCGGGGATTTAAAAATGGCGGCTCCCCGCTTATGCTAATGAAGCCCGGGAAATTCAAATCCCGGGCTTCATTAGTAAGTGCGGTATGCATACATTACCCCGCTAGTTCGAACTAGCGGGGTAGTGTAGACATACCCTTGGTTAGTTGGATCCCATCTCTTCCTAACAATCCTTGTGCCCGAAACAGAGTCCCATGGTCGAAGAAACCAAAGCCCTCTCTGCGACACCACCTGTGCAACCACGCATTTACGTCCTCAATTTGACGATCCCTGCCCAGTCCTTTCCCTTCAACAGGGAGGATGGATGAGAACACCACTTGCGCTCTGAATTCTTGGATCCTTCTTCCCAATGCTACATAATCTGCAGTAACCCGCTCAAGGTCATTCTTGGCCATATCAATAGTTCCCACATGGAGAAGCAGGAAGGGGTAGCAATCCGAAGGTTTGATCAGTTTGGTAAGCCTCTCAGTCACATCCTGAATGCGCGCTCCCGGTAAGCAGCACACCTCTCGAGATTCCAGGTCTGGACAGCAGATGGATGGCTCAGTCCCTCTTAGGAGGGAGTCCCCTACCACCACCACCTGTCGTTTTCTTTTGGGTGTGGTGGCCGTGGAACCCCCATCCTCAGGACTACACATACCCATGCCTTTCAGTAGATGGTGTTCCCTTCCGGTTTCTTCCTTGTGAGGTCCCTTCCAAAGCATTCAGCACTGCAGAGCCTGTGGAGAGAGCCTGAAAGCGATTACTTACCTCTATAGCATTGGGGGATTCCCGTGCTGGCTTTTTTCCCCTTCTAGAAGTTACATGCTGCCAGTTCTCTTCCTGGTCCCGTACTGCCCTCTCTGGCTCTTCTTCCTGCCATGCTTGAAAGATGAAGCACTGCCTTCTATCGAGGAAGTCTTCATCCTCTCTGATCGAGCGTAGGTCGACACTTGGGCTTCCAGTCCTCTAATTTTTTCTTCCAAAATGACGACCAGCTTGCACTTAGTGCAGATGAAATCCATTCTTTCTTCCAGGAGGAAGACAAACATGGCACACTCTGTAGAGGTAACAACAGCAGACCTATCACCATCCATCGCTGCTGTCCAGGAGAAGGGATTTAAAAAGAAAGGCAAAAGAACCTCCCGCCCTTCCCTCTCCCCTTCCGAACTCCCTCTCTAAACTCCCTGTTAGCACTCATCTGTTCATAAGCTCCTTGGTCGCTTGCCCACTGCCTTGTAAAGCCCTGGAGTGCCTGAAAGTCCCTCCCCCTACCAAGGCTCAGCCAATCAGCAGAGGATTCTAGAATTAAAACTTTAATTAGAAGCCAACAGTTTCCATCTGCCAATCGCAGCACACATTCCATGAAGGGAAGGAGAAGGGCAAAGGGGAAGTGAAAAAAAAAAGCCTCACTCACAAACACAAGCTTAGCACACAGTAAGAAAGCCCCAATAACAACACACACATCCCTCAAGAGTCCTGAATCTGCTTCTCCTTTACTTGGAGAACTCCCTCTCTAAACTCCCTGTTAGCACTCACTAATACCCATTTTTAGCAAACATGCTTCCATTAGTATTAAATATATAAACATTTCTGTCTTTTTTTTTATCTGATGTGAGACTTTGTTATGTTCATTGCCAGGCTATTTATACTCCCTGAGGGTACGTCTACACTGGCTCGTTAATTCGAGCTAGGTAGGATAATTAGGGCAAGCGGAGTTGCAAATGAAGCCCGGGATTTAAATAGCCCGGTCTTCATTTGCATGTCCCCAGGCACCACCATTTTTAATTCCCCCTTAGTCCGAACTCCGTGCCCACGGCTACATGCGGCACGGAATAAGTAGTTCAAATTAAAGATCCTAATTCGAACTACTGTTACTCCTCATGCAAATGAAACCCGGGCTATTTAAATCTGGGCTATTTAAATCCCGGGCTTCATTTGCAACTCCGCTTGCCCTAATTACCCTACCTAGGTCGAACTAACGAGCTAGTGTAGACGTACTCTGACTTACATTCACTTCCTAGAATGTTATCTTTTCACCTTCTACATAAGAAAATAAAGGTGTTGCTCCAAAATAAAAGCAAGAGCATCTTCTCAGATGGCTAGCACCCCGAGTGTTCCAATGGAAATCATGAAATGAGAAGAACTTTGAGAAATGAGACCTAAAGCACAGGGCATTAATTCTCCAAAAATGCTTTGTACATATCAACTGAAACTACATTTCACATAAAAATACATAAACCCAATTTTGTATCTTTTTTTAAGTCTATATAAAAGCTACTTCAGGGCAAGACACTTCCTGGGGATTAATAGTTCAGTGCTGCAAGGCCATCAGCTCATCGCAGCCAAAGGTGCACTGGTCAGAGCATGGCTGGGGACAGGGCTCTGGATGCTGCTGGCCAATGTACACAAGTAACTTTCCCATGCTGGTTATGAGCAAGGGCAACCCACCCTCCCCTTCTGTCCCCCTTTCTATCCTTGTCCCCCACTGGGGACCAAACCACTCCCCTTGTGATGTCCAGACTCTGTGTTGGACGGCCCAGGATGGGGTGGGAGGGGGGGCAAGACTCCAGCCCTGGTGGGCCCAAGCTAGCACCTATATCCCTTGGGCATCACAGCCATAGTGTCCCCAACACCCGCAGGCTCCAGTCCCAAAGCTCAGGGGACTGGGAACCACAGTCCTCAGCCAACCCTGGTGCTCAGGCAGCTGTGCAGCATGGTCCCTGCCACCCAGGGGATCTGGCAGCTGGGCAATGCAGTCTTCTCAGGGATTGGGCTGTCCAGGCAGCATGGTGGCCACACTCCCAGTCCCAAATTTCCCTCTACCTCCTGCTCTGAGGCCCCTCACACACCTTAGTCCCCTGCAAGTGCAGGGAGGATGGCTTGAGAAGAGGAAGTATGGACTTGGTCATTGGGCCATCAGCAGCTGGCACAATTTAGGGCAGCATTTAGACTTTTCCAGCCTGTACAACTATACTAGACAAATACATAGCAGTCTCAGGGTTAAAAGAGCACAAAGTTTCTCTGAACCAGTTTTCTCTCTTCAGTTGTACCAAACATACTCCGTTTGTTGCCTAACCCTATATATGCCTGGTGTCATGCCTATCATGCTTTATGAAAATTGACTTATGTATATGAATATGCATAACTTGAAGATGCTTTATGCAAAACCATTCATGCAACATATCAACGTTAAAGTCACAATCTGCTGAATCTGTATATTCTATTTTTGTGCAGGTATCACTCTTGCATGTGAAGTTAGAAATATGAAGTGTAGTTCTATTTATAGATCTAAACATGCTAATGGGGGCTAATACTAATATTCCAGATCTTAACTCAGTACTCAAACCAACAATCTGTGAATAATCGTCTTTGTTTTGTATGCCCAAACTGTGGTTGGTCCTAGAAAGACATATGACCATGCTCCCTGGTGTTGGAATCCATCCTGAACCTGGTATTTTTCCGTGAGGATGTGGGATACTGAACAAAGGTTTCCCATCCTGGGGAAAAGTCTATTTAAGCAAAGGAAATCCATCAGTCCTTTGCCTTCAGAACTCCTCTGAAACTGCCTACCCCCCTTTAAGACGGTAAAAAGAACTATGAAAATGCTGTAGATACAGGCCAGTGTAAAGATCAATCCTGACTTAAAACTTTTTAGGTGAGGCCATGTGTACATTATGAGATAAGCTTGATTTCTTACTACCCAATTTTGTAAACTGAAATCCCATATACCCACTGGGCATAGTAATTCAATGTATTTGCACAGCCCAAGTAAGGAAACTGTCATTGACTTTGAGATCAATGCACTGAGTAGCTATCCCACAGTGCTCTTGCCACTTTGCATTCTGGGTTATGGTCTTGGTGCACGCTGGGATCAAAACTGTGCAGTGGATGATTCTGGGTTCACATCATCGGCATCCCATAATGCATTCATTTACTCACTCACTTCTTGCTTGAGATTAAATAAAAACAGTCTTTTTGTGCCCATTTTGATCCTGATTACCCACGCAGACACCACAGCAGTATATGTGCAAGCATAGCCCCCCTCATGAATCCCATTGTGCATCAAACCAAACCATTGTGATGTTGATGTCTCCTTGGTACACCTAATGGTGGAGTATGTCTAGATCATATGCACATCATTCCAGGAAAAGGATGAGGATAACGAGTCTTGTGGATAAGGGAGAACTGGTGGATGTGGTATACCTAGACTTTAGTAAGGCATTTGATACAGTCTCGAATGATATTCTTGTCAATAAACAAGGTAAATACAACTTAGATGGGGCTCCTATAAGGTGGGTGCATAACTGGCTGGATTACCGTACTCAGGGAGTAGTTATTAATGTTTCACAATCCTGCTGGAAAGGCATAACAAGTAGGGTTCCGCAGGGGTCTGTTTTGGTACCGGCTCTGTTCAATATCTTCATCAACGATTTAGATATTGGTATAGAAAGTACGCTTATTAAGTCTGCAGATGATACCAAGCTGGGAGGGGTTGCGACTAATCTGCAGGATAGGGTCATAATTCAAAATGACCTGGACAAATTGGAGAAATGGTCCGAGGTAAATAGGATGAAGTTTAATAAATACAAATGCAAAGTGCTCCACTTAGGAAGGAACAATCAGTTTCATACATACAGAATGGGAAGCGACTGTCTGGGAAGGAGTACGGCAGAAAGGGATCATAGTGGACCACAAGTTGAATATGAGTCAGCAGTGTGATGCCATTGCAAAGAAAGCGAACATGATTCTGGGATGCATTAACAGGTGTGTTGTGAGCAAGACACAAGAAGTCATTCTTCCTCTCTACTCTGCACTGGTTACGCCTCAGTTGGAGTATTGTGTTCAGTTCTGGGCACCGCATTTCAAAAAGGATGTGGAAAAATTGGAGAGGGTCCAAAGAAGATCAACGAGAATGATTAAAGGTCTAGAGAACATGACCTATGAGGGAAGGCTGAAGGAATTAGGTTTGTTTAGTTTAGAAAAGAAAAGATTGAGGGGGGACATGATAGCAGTTTTCAGATATCTAAAAGGGTGTCATAAGGAGAAGGGAGAAAACTTGTTCGTCTTGGCCTCTGGGGATAGAACAAGAAGCAATGGGCTAAACTGCAGCAAGGGAGGTTTAGGTTGGACATTAGGAAAAAGTTCCTAACTGTCAGGGTAGTCAAACACTGGAATAAATTGCAGAGGGAAGTTGTGGAATCTCCATCTGTGGAGATATTTAAGAGTAGGTTAGATAAATGTGTATCACGGATGGTCTAGACAGTATTTGGTCCTGCCATGAGAGCAGAGGACTGGACTCGATGACCTCTCGAGGTCCCTTCCAGTCCTAGTATTCTATGATTCTATGAGGCATCTCTGGGTGCTGTGAGCACACCGTTCAGGCAAGTCCTTGCATTAAGGGTATTGGAAATGCAGCTGGCATGTGGAAACAGTGAAATGTCAGTTCTGGTGTCATTAGACAAACATAGACTGGTGGGACCGCACAGTGCTGCAGGTATAGGATGATGAGCCATGGCTGCAAAACTTCTGAATGTACAAGGCCACTTTCTTGGATGTTTCACCAACATTGATATGGGATGGTTGAGAAAGATGCATGCTGCACACAACTTTAGGTAATCCTGCCTCTTCAGAAAGCTGCAAGCTGGAACTTTTTTTCCCAGACCAAAAATAAGTATTGAAGAGGTGGAAATGCCAGTACTGATCTTTGGCAACCCAGCCTACCTCTTGCTCCCATGGCTCATGAAGCTATACATGCGTAGCCTGGACCACAGTAAGAAGTAGTTCAACTACAGGCTGAACACAGAATGGTGGCTAAATGGGATTTCAAAGGAAAGGTTTAGAAGTCTACTGACTAGGTTAGACCTCAGCAGCACAACATTCCCTTTGTGGTGGCAGCTTTCTGTGTGCTCCATAATATTGGTGAGAACAAAGGAGGAAAGTTATCTGGTAGGGTGGGCAGGATAGGCAGCTGAGGCAGAGAGCCTACCCAGAGATTTTGAGCAGCCAGAGAACAGGGAAATAAGGATAGCACAGCACAGGGCAGTGCAAATCAGTGCAAATTGGAGTGGCTTTGATAGAAATTTTTATGAACAGCCTGTTTTGAGAGTCATGCACATTGCTATCAATGAGGTGCCCATGCATTCGGTGTGTTTGCCTGTAATCCCACCCCCTTCCCCTACAATACAAGCAATAAGGAGACTATTGTTCAGAAATCATGCATTTTAATTTAGGGAAGACAGTACAGACATAAAAGGAGTTCATGGTGGGACCTGAAAGAAGTGGGGAAATCATAAATGCAGGAAGGACAGCTTTTTGTCTCATGACATCATAGAGGATGAATAGGAGGCTTCCTATGAGTCCCTTTCATCCCCGTGTTCCAGGGCCCCTGGGAGTAGAGGTTATGGAACTGGGCAAGGAGGGAAAGTTGTTCTGCAAGGGATGGGGAGGGTATCCTCTCCAGGCACTCCACCATGTGCTCCATCACAGACATCAGGGACAAAAAGACATTCTCCTGGTGCTTCACTTGCAGTTCCTTGCATATTATCCTCTCCTGCCACTCTACTTGCATCTTTTCTAGTAGCATATTCCTCCACGACAGAACAGAGGGCTCCCCATGAGGAATAACTCTTTTTTGCGCTACAGCTCTTGTGCAAAAAGGCAAGTGTGGATGCTCCAAAGGGATTTTTGTGCAAGAAACCCCTATCAGAAAAAGCACTTTCTTGTGCAAGAGCGTCCATGCAGCGTGGATGCTCTTTTGTGGAAAAGCACATCACTTTTGTGATGCGCTTTGAGGTCTGTGCACGTTTTTGTGCAAGACGTTTTTGCACAAGAACTCTTATGCAAAAAGCTTCTTGTGCAAAAACCCTGCAGTGTAGACAAAGCCTAACTGCTGGTTTGGCATGGGAAGGTGTTCTACCATGGAGACTGGAATAAGGCAGGCCTCTCCAGAAAGCTTGTGAGAAGGATCAAAGAGTTCCTATATGAGAGCTTCATGGAGATATGCAGAGATATGCAGACATTAGAAGTAAACAGTTCCTGGCCCCCCATGCTGTATAGGTTCAGCGTGCATCACACATCACACCCAATTGCCTTAATCCACTTGCAGCAAGAAAAAATATATATAAACTCATTAGAAGTGCTCTTAACTGTCAGGGTATGTCTACACTAGCCCCCTAGTTCGATCTAGGGAGGATAATGAAGGCGACCAAAATTGCAAATGAAGCGTGGGATTTAAATATCCCGTGCTTCATTAGCATGTTCCTGGCTGGTCTCCATTTTAGAAATTGACTATCCCAAAGTAACTGCCCGTGTCTACACGCGGCAGTGAAACGGGATTCTGAATTAAAGCCCTAAATCGAATTAGCTGGCAAACCTCATTCCAGGAGGAATAACAGCTAATTCAATTTAGGGCTTTAATTCGGAATCCCGTTTCACTGCCTCATGTAGTCGCGGGCAGTTACTTCAGGCTAGTCGATTTCTAAAATGGCGACTGGCCGGGAACATGCTAATGAAGTGCGGGATATTTAAATCCCATGCTTCATTTGCAATTTCGGTCGCTCTCATTAGCCTCCATAGCTCGAACTAGGGGGCTAGTGTAGACATACACTCAGATATCCTGAGAGGAGGGGATTGTCTCCATAGTGATGAAAAGTTCTTTGCTCTCTCTCCTCACGAGCTGGACATTTCTCCTCCTCCTCCTCCCCTTCCATCACCATGCTGTCCTCCATGCTGCTGCCTTGAGGATTCCACAGACTGGCTTGGTTGGGAAACTGGTCCAGGATTGTATGCAGCTGGTTGTAGAAGCAGCATATTTTCAGTGATTCACCAGACTGTTTGCATCCTTTGTCTTGTGATAGAACTGTCTCCACTCCTTTATTTTAAAACAGCACTGCTGGGCATCCTGTGTC
Source organism: Pelodiscus sinensis (assembly GCF_052426305.1). Lineage (NCBI taxonomy): Eukaryota > Metazoa > Chordata > Testudines > Trionychidae > Pelodiscus > Pelodiscus sinensis. The sequence goes on along the minus strand of NC_143067.1, from coordinate 29,140,708 downwards.
CTTTCTCCACCATGCATTTTGCAATCTTTGCATAGATATCAGTGGTTTTGTTGCTGGTTCAGAGCTCTGAGAGAACAAATTCCTCTACTCACACCTCCCGGAGTCACTTCATGTCAATATTCTTCTGCCCCTGGGAACTAGAGTTCATGGAACTTGAACTCATGAAACTCATGGCCTTGAGAGCTACTCAGACGTGCTGCCTGGCGTGCTTCATGGGAAATGCAATTCAAACTTTCCTGGAGCTTTTCTTGTTCACCTGGTGAGCAGTAGAGTCGCAAGTTGGAGCCAGAGAGGTCACAGCAGAGCACTGTGGGATGCTGCCTGGAGGCCAAAAATATTGATTTTCATAATTCTGGGTCTACGCTACCATAAATTTGACCATGCAAAGTTTAATTTTGTGTTACTTGTCATGAAAGCAAGAGTACCAAAGTAGACTTCAGCAGCCCTTAAAGTCAATGGAACAAGCTTGGTAGTGTGGACTCACTGTTTAGAAAATTAAGCCTATGCTACTAAATTTGACCTAAATTCCTAGAGTAGACCAGGGCTGAGATAAGAACAGTTGTTTAGTGTAAGAATTTTCATGTAACAAGTTTCTTAGTGGATTAGAACTAGCTAGCATTTTTTGTTAATTTTAATTTAGTAATTTACTTTGATCTGACTGTTTTCACTTCCAACCCCTTAAATCCTACTTTTTATACTTAATAAAACACTTTTGTTTATAAATGTGTAAATAATTGTTACCTGGGATGAGGGGCAGCAACTATTGTGCATATCTCCTTCATTGATAAAGTGGGTGAACATTATACAGAACAAGATGTATTTGTTTGCGGTACTGGACCCTTTAAGGGGTTAGTTTACTGAGTACTGAAACCCTATAGCTGAGCCCTCCTGGAGCTGAACTGATTCATTGTTTATGCTGCTCTGCATGGGAGTTATCCCAACTCTGTTCCTTTGCTAGGGGAGACTAGAGCTTCTGTCAGAGCAGGACAGTGTAGTGGGGAGTCTCAGGGGGAAAGAAGGCAGGCATCAGATATATGATCAGCACATCAGAAGATGACCCCAAGGGGACTTCTGCCACTATACACACGTATAACTACCCACTTGCCTCACTCACACTAACTCTTGGTAGCTGAAGCAAAATGCAGGACAATGTAGCACTTTAAAGACTAACAAGATGGTTTATTAGATGATGAGCTTTCGTGGGCCAGACCCACTTCCTCAGATCAAATAGTGGAAGAAAATAGTCACAACCATATATACCAAAGGATACAATTAAAAAAAAGAACAAATATGAAAAGGACAAATCACATTGCAGAACAGGAGGGGGATGCAGGGAGTTTCCCCCCTCTCCCCCCAGCCCTGCATCCCCCTCCTGTTCTGCAATGTGATTTGTCCTTTTCATATGTGTTCATTTTTTTTAATTGTATCCTTTGGTATATATGGTTGTGACTATTTTCTTCCACTATTTGATCTGAGGAAGTGGGTCTGGCCCACGAAAGCTCATCATCTAATAAACCATCTTGTTAGTCTTTAAAGTGCTACATTATCCTGCATTTTGCTTCAGCTACCCCAGACTAACACGGCTACATTTCTTCACTAACTCTTGGTAGATTCTCAAATGAGGTATTCCCCTGCATATCTTGCATGCAGGACTCGATCTGGTAAGCCTGCTCAAATGCCATGTAAAAATTTGGCACTATAGAAAATGTCAGAGGAGGAGATGCTGTTATAATCCCAGAAGTTAAGGCAGTGCTAATTGTGCCAGGGCTTGCCAGGACGTGGCTCAGAAACCTCTGTGCATGGTCATTCAAAGCCCAAACATCCCTGGGCTTGCTGCATCAGTTTTGAAAGAAGAAAAAATTGCTTGAGCCTGGCACCTAAATGCATAATCTCCAGCATCTCTTTCTTTACAAATGTAACCTCTTCTTTCCTCCCTGGGTCGCTTGGGAGCAGGCAATGCTCTCCGGGGTTCTTGAAGGAGGGATGTGAACGCGTAATTGAGTAGTTGACTACCCAATAATCAGGAGCTTGTTGGGTAGCACTATCGACTGCTCAATCACTCTGCATTCTGAAGGTGACAAAGCAATGGCAGCAGGTCCTGCGGGTCAATCCCAGCACAAACCTCCACCCCTGTTGCCACTATGCATTTTTAAAGGGACAAAGCAGCGGCAGCAGGTCCTGTAAGTCTAAACACAAGTTCCTCCACCCCACTCTGCATTTTTAATGGGACAGGGCACTGCTCTGTCCCTTTAAAAAATGCCAAGTGGCAATGGGTGGTAGAGGTGACTTGTGCTGAGAGAAACCCACAGGACAGGCTGCTGCTGCTCTGTCCCTTTCAGAATGCTGATCAGCAGTGGGGGGAGAGGGGGTGTTCTGAGACCCAGCAGGGGACCAGAGCTTGAGCCAGTGTCTTTGCGTGCCAGATCCTCTCTGTCCCTTCAAGAGTGCAGGGCAGGGGTAGGGGGGAGCTGCTCTAAGACCCAGAAGTGAGCACTGTAACTGCCTTTCCCTAATGATTAGTTGAGTCCCTATCTTGAAGGTTTCGATATTAAAGGAAATCCTCTATCCGCCAATATGCTGCTATTCCTTACTTCTAAAGGAATTAAAAATATGGTGGTGCCTTGGAAACCTCCAGGAATAAACCCTTTCTAGTTATGATCTGTGGCTTGATCAAGGCCCTAGCAGGCTTTCAGCAGCAGAGTCTACATTCCCAGGAGCAGAACTTGATCTGGATGGAGCTCCACACCAGCAACCTGGCTCCTCTCTCCAAAATGGAGCTAGCATCTAGTGCATGCTTTTTCTGCACTGCTTGGAAGAAAGCAGTTTCCTCTTTTTCCCCAGGGCATGATGAAAGTTATAGTCTCCCAGGCTAGATTGAAGCACACAGGATCTTCCCAATAAAGATCAGAGGCTCCTATATTAAAAGGGACCTTCACAAAGTAAGCACTAGGTTAGAGCACTCACCCAGGATGTGGGAGATCTGGTATTGTCCAACTGATGTGGAACAGGGATTTTTATTTGCAACTCTTATTTCTCAGAAAAGTGTCCTTGAGCTGTGGTAAAACAAAAGACAGAACTATGTTCCGAGACTAAGTCGAAAGAGTTTATTTTGAAATTTGACACTCTCTACATAATTTCAAAATGAGGCGCTATTCCAACAAATCCCTTAACCCTTGTGGAATGAGGGTTACAGGGATGCTGGAATAGTGCGCCCACTATTTCGGGAAATAGCGGGCACTTTTAAAGACACGACATTGCTATTTTGGGATATAAGAACGCGGTCTAGATGTACCCCCAGAGGCCCAAAAAGAAAGATGATTGGTCACTGCCACCACCAAATGTAAATAAAAATAAATCCTTTTCTAGGGAAGTGATCACTTGGAATCTCCTACCTGAGGCAAAGCTCTCCCCCTGCCCCAACCTCTGTTTTGCTTGGAGCTGGGAAAACAAGCAGAGATAATCCACAGAGAACAACGAAGCTCTGCTCCTTCTAGGTAACTTAGGCTATGTCTACACTGCCGCTTTTTATCAAAGAAAGGTACACAAATTGAGCTCTACAATTCGTGTGCATTTTTCAGATAGTTTTGTCACAAGAGGCTTTTCCGAAATTTGGCCCGTCTACAGTGGGCCAAATTTCAGAAAAATCTCCTCTTTCAGAAGAGTCCTTCTCCATCATGGCACAAGGAAGACAGGGCTTCCAAAAGAGAGCATCTGTTCTTCCGTAAAATATGTCAGAAGAGCAGATGTGTTCCCTGGATGCGGCGGAGTTTTTCCAGGATACCAGAGGAATCTATAGAGGTATCTATAGAGAACTTTCTGGGGATATGTCTACACTACCCCACTAGTTCGAACTAGCAGGATAATGTAGGCATACAGCACTTGCAAATGAAGCCCAGGAAATTCAAAACCCGGGCTTCATTTGCAAGTGCGGTATGCCTACATTACCCTCCTAATTCGAACTAGGAGGGTAGGGTAGACATACCCTGGGTGTCTGGCTGGTGAGTCTTGCCCACATGCTCAGGGTTTAGCTGATCGCCATATTTGGAGTCGGGAAGGAATTTTCCTCCAGGGTAGATTGGCAGAGGCCCTGGAGGTTTTTCGCCTTCCTCTGTAGCATGGGGTACAGATCACAGCTGGAGGATCTCTGCATCTTGGGGTCTTCAAAGTATTTGAAGGCTTCAATATCTGAGATATAGGTGAGAAGATTATTCTAGGAGGGGTCAGTGAGATTCTGTGGCCTGCACTGTGCAGGGGGTCAGACTGGATGGTCATAATGGTCCCTTCTGACCTTAAAGTCTGTGAGTCTATGAGTATCCCGGAAAAACTCCATAGTCTAGACATAGCTTTAAGCATGTAGGTTTAAGGACACAAAAATCAATCAACACCAGTTAACCAAAACAAAAAGAAAACACTTTTATTATTAAAAGAAGACTTCTGTTACAAGCATAGTAAATGTCTGGGTGTTAAAAGACATGGAGTGAAATAGACTCAGGCAGAATTCCTGAGCTGCAATTCTTAGTTACAAAAAAGAAAAACAATTAACCAGCTCAGACATGATTTCTAAACCCCCAAACAAGGAAAACAATAAAACCTGACAGACTTATCTAAACTTTCCCTACTTACACATTTCAATGAATTCAAGGGAGAGTCTGTCGTTCCTGCTGCCTGGGGAAAAACTGCTTTGACCCAGAACAATGGAGGAGAAAAAAAACCCTCTCTATGTTTGAAAATCCTTATCTCCATTTCATTGGTTGAATGCCGAAAGCCCCCTCCCTCTCGTGCATCTCCAGAGTTGCTTAACCCTTTCCTCGCTGTCTAGGTAAATTGGACTCTCCTTTTCAGCTCCTATTCATGATAGCATTCTACAGGGAGCCTGGGCATCTTCACTGGGGCTGTGTTGTCCACTAGGCAATCGGGCACCTAAAGTTAGGCATTTCAACTTGGGAATAGATTCCTTTTTGTGAATCTAGCCTTTAATAGACAGAAAGTTTGGAAACCTGATAAGAAAAATGAATTGACTAGCTGGGAAACTGACAGCAGCAAAATAGCAATGTGTGAGTGTGGCAGTACAGTTTCACTCTCCAGCTGTTAACTTTATCACCTTATGGAACATCATTAAAACTGTGATGAAAAATAGTGCATCTGAGTCACTAGAGCAACAATACTCCTGAAAGTGAATGAATGTCTTGTCTAACTAGAGGAGGTGAGAGAGACAATTGAACATGTGCAGACAACTTCCTAAAAGAACCATGAAATGGAAATTTCTTTAAGTAACTAGTCTGACTGAAGTTACGGTAGCAGCTCATGGGTTAAAGTAAGGTTGTGTCTACACTGCACTGTTTTTCTGGAATAACAGTCACTATTACCACAAAGCAATTGCATTGTTTCAAAAGAAAGTCGAAATATTGGTCGGCTTTTTCCAACAGCAGTAAACTTCATACCACGAGGAATAAGGCCTTTTCTGAAAAAGCTTTTTTAGAAGAGAGTGTGAATGGATGTGGAATAAGGAATTTTGTCAAAAAAAGAGGCCTCCAGGGAATCCAGCAAGTGCCTTCTGGCCACTCCATCCACACTCATCACAACTCTATAGTTCCTGTTTCCCCGAAGCTCTTAAAGTTGTAGACACAGAAGACATGACAGGGCCTGTGCCAGGAAGCCAAGCCTCAGAGCCTCCAGCCACAGTGCAACTCACATTGCCTGTCATCTGGACACCATATCCCAGCCACAAGCCCCTCAGAAGTCCCCTGTCTATTCCAGAGAGCACGCACAGGGCTTCCAGGAGCCTGCCAAGGGCTGCAAAAGGCTTGTACCATCCTGGTCTGGGGCAGAGATCCTGGCCCTCCTTGAGGTGCGGGGTGACAAGGAGAACCTCCAGGATCTCCGCTCAAGATGGCGCAACGCCAAAATCTATGGCTGGATGGCTGAGAGCCTGGCCACAAAGGGCCACACTAGGAAACTGGAGCATGTTTGTAGTAAAGTAAAGGAGCTCCGGCAGGGCTACACTGGGGCGAGGGAGCACAGCTCATGCTCCAGGACAGGACCCCATTCCTGCCTCTATTTTGATGACCTGCACTGCATCCTGGGAGCTGGTGCAGCCTCTCCCTGACCCCTGGTGGTGGACTCAGGGCTAGAGATGCCTGCTGTCACCCGCCCAGGGGTCCTAGCCCACGAGGAGGAGGAGAAAGATGAGGAGGAGGAAGAAACGGCGAGCACCTTGACCACACTAACGTTGGAGCCAGTACCCCACAGCCTGAATGCATCCCAGGAATCCTCCGAGGCCAGGGAGGGATCATCAGGGTCTTCGTCTTTTACACACTCAGGGTGGGGGCAGTGGGCACTGAGGGGCTGGGATGTGATCATCGCTTAGCCCTCTCGGTCTGGCCATCGCGCTGCAGTCCATGCATGTGGATGCATGCGCAGCACTAGTCTGTGCCACACAGCCGCAGGAGGCAGCACCGGACCACCCCTGGGCTCCTTTTCACAGGCTCTGAGGAGGCCACCTATACTTCTAATCCTGGGTGAGGATGCCATCCCACCACAAGCCATTGCTGGAAGATGGCTGGGGACAAGGACACACACACACACACACACACACACAGATTCTGCAGTGCTGCACATGAGCATGCCTGCACACTCGAGGTAGCACCCACTCCCGGAGACAGCACTGCAAGGTGGAAGCCCAGGCTGCTCAAGGCCCCACTCCTGGCCATTGGATCCCAGTGTGGCCAGCTATTTCCCCTGCCTGCTTGTCTGTGGGATGAGGAAGTTGGAGGGCCAGGAGCATGGTGCCCTGTAAGGCAGGGCCCACTGTTCAGGCTACACATGGCTTTGCTCCTGGGACTTCACTTTCCTCTGACCTGGGAACTGTTGCTCTCAGCTCACAGACTTCTGGAACAGAATCTCCAGGGATGACTGACCATCTCTCTTTATTGTCCCCAGCCAGACTCATCGTGACTGTGGGGCAATTGACACCAGCCAAGCCAGCCTCCCGACGCTGGGTGAGCCACAGGGAGACCTCATGAGGGAACACATCTCCAACCTATGGGACATGCAGCAAACGCTGGCCCAGAAGGTCCTGGACAGTGTACGGTCATGCGACTAGATGTGGACTGAGCTGCTCCGGCAGGGACACAACATGTATGCAACTGTCCAGGAGCTCCTTACTTACCCGGAACCAGTTCCAGTTCCTGCTCCTGCCTCAGTGCCTGCTACTCTTCCCATGCCTGATCCTGCTCCAGCCTCGCCCCCTCATCCCGCCTATTCCCCTATCCTCCCTGGATCCTCTCATCCCTGAGGCCACAGAGGTCCCAACCCTGAGCCTCTCCTTCCCCCTCCAAGTTTCTCTATCCCTCCCCGCTCAAAGGTTCTCTGCCTTCTCCCCCATCCCTATTTCCAGGTTCTCAATCACACTCCTCCCCAGTTAGTTCTATCCCAAATAAGCAAACAGTTCTTTTTTTTTCAAACAAAACAGTTGTTTTTATTGTGTTTTCAGAGCTGAGGGGTGGAGGGGGAAAGGGAGGGGTTTTTGGAGGAAAGGCAGACAGGGACAAGGCACAGGCCCTTAGAGGAGAGACCCCGGGAAGAGTTACTGGGGTTCTTGGAAGAAACTCTCCCTCAGGCCCTCCTGGATATGAACCCCACCTCCCCCGATGTCCCTCCTGGCTGGCCTCTGCTCCCTACCCCGGAAGGAAGGCCTCCCGCTTCCTCTCCACAATGTGGTGGAGCACACAACAAACAGATATCACCTGGGGGATGTTCTGCTCCTCCATGTGCAGACAGGTCAGGAGGCATCTGAACCTCATCTTCAAGTTGAGGAAGTTGCATTTAATCTGCATGCAAGCCCCTGCCCAGGCAGCCATTGAACAGGTCCTTGATGGGGTTTCTCCTGGTCTGTAGTTTCCTGGGTTGTTGTTATTTCCCCTTTTATAAATGGGCACTATATTTGCCCTTTTCCAGACTTCTGGAATCTCTCGTCTTCCATGATTTTCCAAAGATGATAGCTAGAGGCTCAGAGGGTATGTCTACACTACCCTCCTAGTTCGAACTAGGAGGGTAATGTAGGCATACCGCACTTGCAAATGAAGCCTGGGATTTGAATTTCCCGGGCTTCATTTGCATAAGCGGGGCTCCGCCATTTTTAAATCCCCGCTCGTTCGAACCCTGTGCCGTGCGGCTACACGCGGCACGAACTAGGTAGTTCGAACTAGGCTTCCTAGTTCGAACTACTGTTACTCCTCATTCCACGAGGATTATGCCCTGCTTAGCTTTGAAAGCAGAACACTCTGAATATACAATAATAGCCATTTAAATTATTACTATTAATTTGTCACAGCATTGAACTTGATTTGTTTAGTCTGAAGGACCAAGTTCCTCAAGTTTTCAGGTTTCTGAAAAATGAGAAGCAATGCAACTTTAATCACTCAAAACCAGTTCTTCAGAAGTGACACGCTTTTAAATCCAGCCTCTAATACCAAGCATTTATTCTGATTTTCAGCAATATAAATTTTTTCTGAAGTGTTTGCAAAGTCATTGCCTACATATTTTCCCGAATAACAATCTTCTGCAAATAAAGCCAACTTTTAAATTAACTTTGTTGATGATTGTTAAAAAGTATCAGAAGGGTAGCCATGTTAATCTGTAACTTTAAAAACAAGAGAAGTCTGATTAAGTTGGTTTTACTCACAAAAGCTCATAATTATATATATTTTTGTTAGTCTCTAGGGAGCCACAGGAAATGTATGGATTGAATCAATTATAAATGTTTACATATTCAAATATATTGTATTCAAATATACAGTACTGTGAAATAATATTCAAAACATTTGAGTGATGTGATGATGTAATATAATGATAGTTTGGTTTAGGAAAGGTGAAGTATTTCAACATTGTAACACATTTACAATGTATACTCTCTATAATTGGAAATTGCTTTCAAACATGTACAATGTATTTGCTTTCTGAGCTCAGGGGACATGCTGGTTGCTGCTTCCCATAGCTCCCATTGGCCTTAGGTGCTAAGGAAGGCCTATGGAGAGCCAACATTTATAATTTATCACAAGTATAAAATTGTAAATATAGTCTATTTTATCTTTGCAGTAATTTATCCTTTTAATATGCTTCTCTTAATTTTTTTAGCTACTCATATCTGGATCCTCACTAGATTGTTTATAACTTTTTAAAAATAATCTCCTGCTTAATGTTGTATTAATCTAGATCTCCACTTACACATATTAGCCTCTATTTCCTTTTAGGATAAATTTCTACATCAGTGCTTCTAATTGGATCTTAAATATTCTCCACTTCCATTCGGTAATGTTTTCATTATTTGTAGATTTACAAATAATAACAAATGGTTAATCTAGATCCCAATTAAATCAATTTGGGATTTAATGAGTTAAGTGAACATAGTGTCCAAAATCTCTAGAATATTCTCTGAAATTCATCTTTCCGAAAGTAGATTTTCATACTGCTTATTCTAGCACTTACTAATTTGTTATCAAGCAATATTATGATCATTGTATACTAGACAGTCTCTGGCTGCAACTGCTTTATCCTGCTTGATTGTTTTCCTCAGAATCCAAAATAGCCTCTGGCCAATAGACTTCCAGCAATGTGCATAAGAATCAATCCTTGGGGTTCATTTTCCTACTTATTTTTTCATATCTGTTATTCCAGTAAGAATCTGAGAAATTAAAATCCCCTGTACTCAAACCTCATTTTTCCCCACAAGCATCGTCTTTAATAAATAAAACAGAAGTCCATTGTGAAAAGCTATAGCTATAATCAAAAATCATCTGACAATTTATTTTCTGAAACTTCCATAGAGTTTAATAACTTTGTATAAATTTCTATCATTTTCCTCCATTACTTTGCTTCAGCTTGCTATAATTTGATTGTTCAAGAAATTCCTGAAATGTTAATTCCACTATCATCTCCTTAGTCCAACAATATAGTGTATTGGTCTTCAGATGGTTAGGGTTAGGGTTTAGGTATTAGGGTTTGTTTATGGTGTAACTTATGCATAAATATTCGCATAAGCAGGGCTCGACAAACTGTGGCAAGAGCTACTTGCCAGCCCTGCACCACGCATATATGCAGCACTGGTGAACGGGGCACACAGAGTGACCGGCTGAAATCTACTCACCACAGGGAAGGAGAAACAGTGGTATGTCGAACCCTGTGCATAAGGACCCTGTTCTTGAAACTATGAAAGTAATAGGGAGATTCCTACCTCATCACCAATTTTTTTATGAGAGACTTTGAGCTGGTCATTTAATTTTTCTATGCCTCAATTTCCAACCTCAAAAAAAGTAGAGAGACCTGGTTGGAAAAATTCTGACAGAACTGTCTTTCATTGGAATGCACTGATTTGTTGAAATCAAAGCATTTTGCTGAGACTGTTTGACAGTTCGCACAGATCTCAGGCAGAGTGTATTTGGAAGCCTGCCTTTTTACTTGCCAGCTCACTTGGGAAGTCCACCTGACTTACTGATGGGAAGCTGAGAATCTGGACTCTCTATTAGTCCTGGCTCTCAAGCTCCTAGGCCATGTTTACAATTGGAAACTATTTTGAAAATTACTAAATTCGACTTAAGAACTGATTTAATAGATTTGAACTAGTGTGTCTTCACTATGAGGAAGCCTTGAAATTAGTCTGAATTAGTCCGAAATAGTGTGTTCACATTGAATGGAGTCTGCCTCAGACTTAGGGTATGTCTACACTACAAAGTTAATTCAAACTAACAGACGTTAGTTCGAATTAACTTTGATAGGCGCTACACTAGCGCTCCGCTAGTTCGAATTTAAATCGAAGTAGCAGAGCGCTTAGTTCGAACTAGGAAAACCTCATTTTACGAGGATTAAGCCTAGTTCGAACTAGCTAGTTCAAATTAAGAGATGTGTAGCCCCTTAATTCGAACTAGTGGGAGGCTAGCCCTCCCCAGCTTTCCCTGGTGGCCACTCTGGCCAACACCAGGGAAACTCTATGCCCCCTTCCCGGCCCTGGACCCCTTAAAGGGGCACGGGCTGGCTACGATGCCCGTGCCAGGTGCAAGCCTGCCAGCACTCAGCCAGCAGACCCTGCACCTGGCACGGATCGAGCCACCCACCCGATGTCCCCCAGCCCACCCCCTCTTCCCGGGACCAGGCTAGCGGCTCCCGGGAACTTGCCCGGGACCGCAAGAGGCGGGCACCCACCTGGGCTAGTGCAGACATCGTGGACCTAGTCCACGATCTCCGCACTAGGCACAGAAAAGTGGCCGTCTAGGGCAGGAGAGCTGCCAGCCTGGCCACCCAGGAGCAGGTGTGCAAGAGAATCAAGGGGGTCCACTGAGACCCCTGACCTTGAGCCCTGAGCTTACAATGGCCATCCTGGGTCAGACCAAAGGTCCATCTAGCCCAGTAGCCTGTCTGCCGACAGCGGCCAACCCTAGGAACCCTGGAGGGGATGGACCAAAGACAGTGACCAAGCCATTTGTCTCGTGCCATCCCTCTCCAGTCTTCCACAAACCTTGGGCAGCGACACCACTCCTACCCCCTGGCTAATACCACTCCATGGACCCAGCCTCCATGACTTGATCTCACTTCCCTTTAAACTCTGTTCTAGTTTTAGCCTTCACAGCCTCCTGCAGCAAGGAGTTCCACAGGTTGATTCTTTACTTTGTGAAGAACAACTTTCTGTTACTAGTTTGAAGCCTGCTACCCATTCCTTTCCTTTGGTGTCCTCTAGTCCTTTTTTATGGGAACTAATGAAGAACATTTCTGTATGCACCCTCTCTACCCCACTCATGCTTTTAGAGACCTCTATCCTGTCCCCCTCCGTCTCCTCTTTTCTAAGCTGAACAGTCCCAGTCTCTTTAGCCTCTCTTCATATGGGACCTTGTGGGGGGGGGGTCACTCACCACCGTAGCGGGGGTCCGTCATCTGTCCCCGGAATCAGTCCATTCCGCCCGCACAGGCCTCCGCTCACGTGGCGTTTCCCCTCTGGAATCTTCTAGTCGCGTTGCTCTCTTCGCCACACTGCCCTCCGGCAGTGCCCAAGTCACTCGCTCTGAGCCCCCCTTCCGGGGGATTGGTGTCTCTCCAGCAGGCCTGTCCGTAGGCCTAGCAGGCTGGCCGGCTGTCCCAGCGTCCTGGCCCAGCCTGACTCTCTAGCCCTGCCCTAGCTCCAGAGAGCGTCCTGCTCCCTCGGCAGCCAGGCTCACACTCTTGCCGCAGGCCTAGCAGGCTGGCCGATTGGCTGTCCAAGCGTCCTGGCCCAGCCTGACTCTCTAGCCCTGCCCTAGCTCCAGAGAGCGTCCTGCTCCCTCGGCAGCCCGGCTCACACTGCCTTGGCTGAAGCAGCCCTGCCCTTTTTTAGCCCCCAGCTGGGCCTTAATTGGCCAACGCCGCCCAGCTGGGCTGAACTCCCCGGGCCTGCTCCAGGCTGGGGTTTGGCTCTTAAGGGGCCAGTACAGGGCAGCTGCCCTGTTACACACCCTCCCCCTTAACTATCTCCCGGGGGGGGGGGGGGGTTTCCCTGCTGCCTGCCCTGTTCCACAAGCCCCAGCCCCATCTCGCTATGAGGCAGGGCCACAGTTCCAGGCGTGTCCATATCAAGTCCTCCTCCCGGAGTGAACCCGGGACGGCCCGGCCGGGGCCGAGGGGGGGGGGGAGGGGGCGCAGGCCCACCCGTCTCACTGCGCCCCGGCCCAGGGACCCTGAGTGCAGCCGCGTCGCTGCAATTGGCTCAGTCCGGGCCTTGCTGGCCGTGGTGGCTCTCCCGCCTGAGCGATCCCTGGGCCCCTTCTTCTCCCCCCCTTCCCGGGTACCTGTACGTCTGAGGGCTCGTCGGGCTGTCGCGCTGTCCCAGTCATCCTAGTGGGGTCCGGGGCCCACTCCAGGGGTCCAGGGTTGGGTCCTGCGAGGTCCCGTCGGTGGGTCGGCCGCGGCGTTCCAGCACCCATCGGGGATCTAGCTGGTCCAGCCCATCGGGGTCGTCCTCGGGATCCAGGGGTGCTCCGGCCGCAGGTCTGGGCCAGGTCTCCGTGCCCCAGGCTGGGGCGTTTCGGCCGGCCTCCAGGAACTCAGCTGGGTGCCGCCCAGCCCGGGCCTCCCCGGGCAGGAGTTTGGGGTCTGCCTCCAGCTCCTCCAGCGGCTGGGCCCTGACTGCCCTCTCCCGCCGTCTTCTTATCCTCCCCGCCCCGCCCACTGGGTTCCGGTCAGGTGACGGGGTGGGGTCCGCCTCCGCCCACCCGGGCGTCCTGAGGGGTTCCTCCTCCTCTGGGTCAGTGGGCGGCCAGTCGGCCCTGCTATTTGCCCTCCCCCACAAGTCCAGGTCCCCCACCTCGGGATTGGATCCCGGCTCCTCGGCCAGGCGGGACAATGCGTCCGCATTGGCGTTGGCCTTGCCTGCCCTGTGGCGTATGGAGAACACATAGGGTTGAAGGGCTAAATACCACCTCATGAGGCGGCTATTGGTGTCCCGCATAGTGTGTAGCCACTTTAGCGGGGCATGGTCTGTCCATAGTGTAAACTCGCCCCCGAGCAGGTAGTACCTTAGGGCTTCAACCGCCCATTTGATAGCCAGGGCCTCTCTTTCTATTACTGCGTACTGGCGTTCTCGGGGAAAGAGCTTACGGCTAATAAAGACCACCGGATGCTCTTCTCCATCGACCTCCTGGGAGAGTACGGCGCCCAGCCCAGTGGCGGAGGCGTCTGTCTGTAGACAAAAAGGTTTATCGAAGTCTGGGCTAAGCAAAACGGGCTCGCTACACAGGGCTTCTTTAAGTTGTTGAAAGGCCGAGTCACACTCTGTGTCCCACCTCACTCTCTGAGGTTTGTCTTTCGTGAGCAGAGAGGTGAGCGGCGCTGCTATGCTAGCAAATTGGGGGACAAATCGGCGGTAATACCCCGCCAGTCCCAGAAATTGTCGGACCTTCCTTTTCGTGGTCGGTATGGGGTAATTTCGGATGGCGTCTACCTTCCCCACCAGGGGCCGGACTAAGCCGCGCCCCAAATGGTAACCTAAATAGGTGGTCTCTTGTGCGCCGATTTTACACTTTTTGGGGTTGGCCGTGAGACCGGCGTCGCGGAGCGTTCGTAGTACTGCCGCCACTTGGTTTATGTGGTCCTCCCAGTCACGCCCGTAGATGACCACGTCATCCAGGTACGCTGCGGCATATTCCAGATGAGGGGCGAGCAGGCGATCCATCATCCGCTGGAAGGTGGCGGGTGCCCCATGGAGGCCGAACGGCATGCGCACGAAGTGGAAAAGCCCGGACGGGGTGGTGAACGCTGTCTTCTCCTGGGACTCCCGATCCAGCGGGATTTGCCAATAGCCCTTAGTCAGGTCGAGGGTTGTTATGAACTTGGCTTTTCCCAGGCGTTCCAGCAGCTCATCCGTTCGTGGCATCGGATAGGCATCAAACTTCGATATCGCGTTTACCTTTCGAAAGTCAATGCAAAACCTAATGCTTCCGTCCGGCTTAGGGACCAACACGATCGGGCTCCTCCACTCACTTCTGGATCGCTCGATCACTCCCAGCTCCAGCATGGTGCGGACCTCTTGTTCCACGACGTCGCGCATCCGTCGGGGAAGAGGTCGGTTTCCCTCCCGCACGACCTGACCGGGCGGGGTTCGGATGGTGTGCGTTATCGCCGCGGTTTGGCCCGGCCGCGAGGTAAAGGTCCTGGCGAAGGTTTCGACAAGCACCTGGGCTACGCGCCGTTGGTTCGGCGACAGGGTGTCCGCGAGCTGGGGTGTCTCCTCCTCCTGGGCGTCAGGGACCCTAGGGCCTAACCCGGGCTCCGACGGGTAGGGCGCGACCACCATGCCTTCTCGCTCTCGCCAAGGTTTGAGGAGGTTCACATGGTATATTTGTTTTTTCCTTCGCCGGTCCGGCTGATGAACCTCATAGGTGACCGGGCCCACTCGTCGGGAGACCTCATACGGCCCCTGCCAGCGGGCCAGCAATTTTGACTCCTCTGAGGGGAGTAACAGCAGCACCCGATCCCCGGGTTCAAACACTCTTTCCTGGGCTCCCCGGTTATACCCTCGCTCCTGCGTTCGCTGGGCCGCCTGTATGTTCTCTTGAGCCAAGGCCCCCACCTGCATGAGTCTCTCCTGGAGTCGGAGTACGTACTGCAGAAGCCCGACCGAGGAGGAGGGGGTCCGTTCCCAGGTCTCCCTAATCAGATCGAGGACGCCCCGAGGTCGTCTGCCGTACAGGAGCTCGAAGGGGGAAAATCGAGTGGAGGCCTGCGGCACCTCCCGCACCGCCATCAAGAGCAAGGGGATGAGCTGGTCCCAGTGCTTCATGTCCGGTGGAGGGAATCTTCTCAGCATCCCCTTCAGGGTGCGGTTGAACCGCTCTACCAGCCCGTCGGTTTGGGGGTGGTAGACGGAGGTCTGTAGTTTGTGAATACCCAGGAGGTCGCAGACCTGACGCAGCAACCGGGAGGTAAAGTTCGTTCCTTGGTCCGTCAGTAGTTCCCGAGGGAGCCCCACCCAGGCAAAAATCCTCACCAACTCATTCGCGATCGTGCGGGCACGGGTGTTTCGAAGGGGGACGGCCTCAGGGAACCGGGTTGCATAGTCCATAATCGTTAAAATATATCGAAATCCGGCCGCGCTCCGCGGAAAGGGCCCCACTATGTCCAAGGCGACCCTTTCGAAGGGGGTCCCTACCACGGGCAAAGGGACGAGGGGAGCCTTCGGCACCCCGGGGGCTGCGGCGAGCTGGCAGGCTGGACATGACTGACAATAGTCTTTGACCTCTTTGTACACCCCGGGCCAGAAGAAGCGCGCCAAGACTCGGGCCAGGGTCTTCTCATGCCCGAGGTGCCCGGCGGCCGGAAGGTCGTGCGCCAACCTCAGCACGGTCCGTCGATGGACCCGGGGTACCAACAACTGGGCCTCTTCTTCCTGCGTCTGTGGGTTCCGCCCGACCCGGTAGAGCCGGTCGGCTCGTAGCTCAAACCGGGGCCAGTGTGCCGCCCTCTGTGGATCCACCACCGTCCCATCAACACAAGCAAGCTGGACGTAGGCCTCCCGCAGAGTGGGATCCTCCCGCTGGTCACGGGGAAAATCGGCCGAGTCCAGTGCAATCGGCACGTCCTCCGTGTCTGAGCGCCCTGGGTCGGCCGGGCCAGATGCGTCGCTCTGGGTGGGGCCTTCCCGGTCGAGCGACCCCGGCGGTCGGTCTGCCTGGAGTTCCTCTCCCAGGAGTTCCACATGGGGCTCGGTCGGCGCTGGTGAGTCTGTAATGAGAGCTGTAAGACCTGGCCAGTCGCGACCCAGCACCATAGGGTATGGTAGGTGCGGCACCACGCCCACTCGCATCATTCGGGTGACTCCCCGCACACTCAAGGGGAGCCGGACCTGAGGATAGGTCTTCACATCCCCATGGACGCACCGCAGCTGCATCTCCCCCTCGGGCGCCGCGGTGTCAGGCAGTGCATCGGGGCGGATAAGCGTCTGGCTGCATCCCGAGTCAAGGAGGGCAAACACCGTGGGGTCCCCCGTGGGTCCCCGCGGGGTCAGGGATGGGGAGCTAGCCGGTGGAGTCGGGGCGGCCCCCATACCGGCCTGGTCCTGCTCCGCCACCTCCTGAAGAGCCTGGCGGTACTGGGCCTCCAGCTGCTGTACCAGCCTCTGCTGTTGTCGGAGCTGCGCCGCCAATCGTTGGGCTCGCAGCTTCACTGGCGGCGGTCGCCCCTTAGTCAGTCCTTCAGGCATTGTCTCCCCCTCCATGGCCCTCCCGCCCAAGTTCGCCGAGAGGGGAGGAGGGAAACCCCACAAGCTTCTCTCTTTTTGCAGGGTTTTTTTTTTTTTTTTTTTTTTTTTTTGATTAGGGTCCACTGAGGCACACGCGGAGCCCTTACGTCAGGGCCGGGATCGCGTAGCTTCAAATGCCCACATTCTCCACCATCTGTGGGGGGGGGTCACTCACCACCGTAGCGGGGGTCCGTCATCTGTCCCCGGAATCAGTCCATTCCGCCCGCACAGGCCTCCGCTCACGTGGCGTTTCCCCTCTGGAATCTTCTAGTCGCGTTGCTCTCTTCGCCACACTGCCCTCCGGCAGTGCCCAAGTCACTCGCTCTGAGCCCCCCTTCCGGGGGATTGGTGTCTCTCCAGCAGGCCTGTCCGTAGGCCTAGCAGGCTGGCCGGCTGTCCCAGCGTCCTGGCCCAGCCTGACTCTCTAGCCCTGCCCTAGCTCCAGAGAGCGTCCTGCTCCCTCGGCAGCCCGGCTCACACTGCCTTGGCTGAAGCAGCCCTGCCCTTTTTTAGCCCCCAGCTGGGCCTTAATTGGCCAACGCCGCCCAGCTGGGCTGAACTCCCCGGGCCTGCTCCAGGCTGGGGTTTGGCTCTTAAGGGGCCAGTACAGGGCAGCTGCCCTGTTACAGACCTGTTCCCAACCCCTGATCATTTTAGTTGCTCTCCCCTCTCCCAGCCTCTCTCTTCCCCTCTCCCACCTCCTCTTCCCAGTCTCCCCCAGTTTTGTTCAATAAAGACAGATTCCATTTTGGAAGACATGTTATCTTTATTTTGTACATCAAGAAGAGGGGCTAGGGAGGGGTAAGTGGAAGGAGGTGAGGGAGGAATGGGGCACGAGCCCCCAGTGGGGACGACTGGGCTGGCTCTGCGGGCTTCTGGGGGTGGAAGCTCTCCTGCAGCCCCCCAATTGCTCCCTCTCCCCAGATCGCAGCCTGCGGCAAGTGCAGCCGGGCTGATGGCCGAGTGCTGTGATGTGCCCAGTGTGGGTACTCCGGGCAATCCAAGCCAGGACTGCTTTGCAAGCGGGGCACCCCTGAGAACTGTCTGTCCGGGGTGGGGTTCGGGACCCTTTAAGCACAGCCCTTGGCTAGCCTGAGACAGAAGGTCCACGCTCTAAGTCCTCCTCTGATGCCCTGCCGGCACTGCTTCCGGCCATCCTTAACCCCGCTTCAGGGTCCACTTAATGTGGACATGCTAGTTCGAATTAGCAAAACGCTAATTCGAACTAGTTTTTTAGTCTGGATCCATTGGTTCGAATTAGCTTAGTTCAAATTAACTAATTCGAACTAAGTTAGTTCAAATTAACGTTGTAGTGTAGACATACCGTTAGAGCCCCCAGAAACACTCTGGGGAGGCTGTCAGTAGGGTAGAGCCTTCCTTTGGCTGCTTGGACCACCAAGCTGTGACGCATGATTACAGGGGTCCTCTCCATGCCCATACCTCACAAGGCACTCCTCAACTGCATTTCCTCATGTGGAACACAAAAGTGGGCACGTGCCTTCTCATGCTCGGGTTGCCCGCACAGACACCATGGAGCTAGAGCTACTGCAAAGCAGTGCCATGCTCATGGCCCTTGTGCTGTGCATCATGGCGCAGTACTTCCAAACTGCTCGCATGTTGCTCCAGTGGGACCAGGGTGAGGATGAGGGGGACAAACCCCAGCCTGGTCCACAGGCCCTGCTCATCCAAATTCTGGTGCTCGTGCTGCTATACAAACCCCCTCACTCCTCTGGACACACTGGAATGCCACTTCTGGTGGAGGGAGACAAGCTTGAAATGGTAGGAACACATCCTTATGAGGGGATCAGTGTCTGCACAATTTCCATATGCAGAAGGCCACCTTCCTGGAGCTCTGCAAGTGACTCACCCTGCCCTCAGGTGACAGGATACCTGACTGCGACCCACCATCCCTGGGGATATGCAGTTGCCATTGCCCTCTGGAAGCTCCCCACGTTGGACAGCTACTGCTCCGTCGGGAACCAGTTTGTCATGGGGAAGTCCACAGTTGGGCCGTGCTTGTGCAGATAGCCAAAGCCATCAACAACATGCTGCTACAGAGGCTCTGTACATGCATCTGACGAAGTGGGTCTTTGCCCACGAAAGCTTATGCTCCTACACTTCAGTTAGTCTATAAGGTGCCACAGGACTCCTCGTCGCTTTTACAGAGGCTCGTCATTCTGGGCAACATGGACAGCACCGTTCACAGCTTTGCCACCATGGGCTTTCCCAACATCATGAATATCCCTATCCTAGCTCCTGATAACCGTGCCTCAGTATTCATCAACAGGAAGGGGTGCTTCTCCATGGTGGTACAGGCCTTCAGATATCACAAGGGACACTTCACCAACATCAGTGTGCATCTCCTGCCTCTTCCAAAAGTTGCAAGCTGGAACTTTTTTCCCAGACCACACTATCAGAATCAGAGAGGTGGATGTACCCATTGTCATCCTGAGTGACATACCCTTCCCCTTGCTCACCTGGCCTCATGAAGCCACATATGGGCAGCCTGGGCCCCACGAAGGAGTACATGAACACTAGGCTAAGCAGGTGCCGAATGGTGGTGGAATGTGCGTTTGGGTGTTTAAAGAGGAGGTTCAGGACCTCATTCATCTGGACCTCAGCAAGTGCAATATCCCTTTCGTGGTGGTGGACTGATGTGTGCTCCACAACTTTGTGAGAACAAGGGGAAGACTTTTCTGCCAGGGTGGGAGAAGGGGCTGAAGCTGAATGTCTGTCCAGGGAGTTCAAGCAGCTGGACATCAGTGCCATAAGGAGAGCACAGCAAGGGGACCCCCCCCCCCATGCTTTATGAAATGGACTCATGGACATGTATATAAATAACTCAAAGGTGATTTGAGCAAATTATTTCATGTAACCCATCAATCTTCATGTCATGATCTGCTGGTTCTGTTGATCTTACTCTGTTGTATGTATCATTTGTGTGTGTAAAATTAGACACACGGAGTGGGGAATACTTTGTGAGTTTCAAATGTGTAAATGGGAGACATGGAGGGTGTAACCTGCAACTTCTAGATGAGCCACTGTTAAACAATCTTTTGTCCTTAAGTCTGAGCAGTGGTTGGTAGGGAGTGGCCTCAACTCCTTAACAAAAGGAATAGGAAAGGAGAAGCCTGTGTCTTTTGGCTGGGCTGCACCTGAAGGAAAGGGCTGGAGACCCCAGGGTGGGGAGGCAGCCCTGGTTTGGAGGAGTAGCTGGAAAAGAGGTTTTAGGGTGAGTTTGATTAAGTTTGTACTGAGATTTCAGCGTAAAATTAGCCAAGCAGTTTTGTTTCTTTTGATTTGTATCCTACTTTGCTCTGCCTGTTTTCACTTATTACTACTTAAATCCTACTGCTTCAACTTAATATAACCATTTTTATTTCTATCAAACCCAGTGTAAGCGATTGTTACTTGGGGGGGGCAACCAGTGTGCACATTCCCCCTTTCATTGTTAAAGGGGGCTTATCTAATTCTTTGGGGTTTGATCCCATCTGGGGAGTGATATCCCAGGAGGCTGGGCCCTAAACTGCACTCTTCTTGTACCGGAAGAGGTTCAGTGTCTGCACTGCATCTCAGTGGAGCCTGGGACCTCAGCTCAGGGCCTTGGCTGGGGGAGACCAGTGGAGCTGGCCCAGCAGGACTGGGTGGAGAGGAGCCCCAGAGAGCCAGAAGGTGAGTGGCAGTGACAGTGTCAGCACCCAGGGAGGCACACCCGAGGGGTCATCTGTGATGGCACCCTGTCACACATGCAAAGCCAGTTCTGACCCTCTCCCACATGGCTCTCACAAGGGGCCCCTGAATTCCCTCTGTATGCCTCTCATTCCTCACCCTTCCCTTCTTCCTCTCTCCCTTCCCACCTTCCCTTCACCTCTGCAGAGTGAAAAATAAAGACATCGTTTTTGAAAAAGAAAAGGAATCTTTACTTTGGGGAAATACAACAGGGGAGGGAATGGATAAAGAACCTGGAATGGAGGTGAGGGTCTCAGGGATGGGGATAGGAGTGGTGCCTGCCTCCAGGTAGCCTGGATGCTCTGGCTTCCCTAAAGGGCCCACCACCTCATGTTCTGGTGCTCCAGCAGCTGCTGGGGTCTCTTGGAGGGGAAGTGGCCAGTGGCCCACTCCATGTGCAATGCGATGCATTCCATCACCGAGGTGATGGTGGAGAACAGGGCATCATACTGATGTGCTAGCTTTTCCCATGCAGCCTTCCTCTCCTTCTGGGTAGCCTGGCACTCTTCCCAGTTGACAGCCTGCTTCTGGCACTCTGCCTCAAGTCCTTGGATGAGGGACTTTAGGCACACCATCTGCTCCCTCATGAGCTCCTCATGGGTGCATTTCCACCTGCAGATCCCACTCAGTTGAGTAGATAGCATGGGAGGTGGGGGACTTTGCAAGCATGCAGCTGTTCCAGCTGTGAAGAAAAGTTAAAAGGACAGTAATCACAGGAGACACGGTATATGAAGCCTAGACCTAAACTCTAGGCCAGGGTTTCCCAAATGGTGTTCCGCGGAACCCCGTGGTTCCATGAAGTGAAAATAAGGGTTCTGAAAGAAAATTCCATTACAATAACATTTTATGATAAAAAATAATTAATATTTAAGCATTTATGAATTTTATTGAAACCAATTTCCATTTGTGTTTGCCACAATAAGTGTCCCTGTGTAACGCCAGCTTAGCCAGAGAGTGGGGATGATGATGTCACTATTCAGTGCTGTGTGCGCAGTCAGTGGTGCGATCACCTGTTATATACCACCGTTAATGGTTTGTACACATTAAATGTGATTTTTTAAATATGTGCAATTAAACTAAATGTTGACCTCATGACCTTGTTTAGTATTTGTTTATTATTATCCTTACTTAATTGTGGTCTACTTTTTCAGCTCCATAAATAAGACTGTTATTAGGGGTTCTGCAACATTCTTTTGAGTATTTCCAGGGCCAAATAAAATTGGGAAACACTGCTCTAGGCCAACACCAAAGGTCTCAGTTCAGATGATGGTGATGTGCTTCAAGAAAGGCCATATGTTGCCAAGAAAGTGGGCACTTTCCAGCAGGTGCACAGATGTCCCAGGGGAACATTGCAACATCCATGGTCCGGAGACAAGTAGGCATGAGAAGTTGCTGGCTAGGCCAGGAGCCTGTGGCAGGAGGAGGAATGGGGTGGCTCATACTGCACCCATCAGGTCTGACTCTGGTGGCACCCTGCAGAGAGAGAACTTCTATCCCTGCCTAATGGAGGATGGGGGAAGGAGGTATGTGTGAGCAGCAGCCACAGCTTGCTGGAGAGAGTGCTAATGGGTTCCACTCCTCTTCCTCCTTCCAGAAGGTTCCTATGCACACTACCAATCTCCTCTGCATCACCATGCTTGACTGGGAGTGAATGCTGGCTGATCCTAATGTAAGGGGACTGTTACCCCTTACTAAAACTCTGTGGGAGTTTTTTGGTTTACCAGCTTCAGAAGGGGAAGGGTTCATGAGACTGACAGACCCCAGAGACAATGGAAAGCAGTCAACACTCCAGCTCAGCCTGACTGACAGGTTGTAAGTGGGGATTGTTCTGGCTCTCTCTCTGAGCAAACAGGGAGCTGAAAGAGCAGAGCGAGCTGTGTGCAGGAGAGGTCCTGCAAAGACAGAGATCTGAAAGAGGAGTACAAGTAGAAGTCCTGCAGCGACAGAACCAGACACAGACAGGCCAAGCAGTGCAGACCCTGTGTTGAGCAGCAGACTGGCAGTGCTCAGAAAGCCAAAAGGAACAGAGAAGCAACACAAGAAGCTGGAACTGGCCAAGCAGCACAGCCTGCAGCTGGATGTGGTGAGCTACTGGGACCTGCAAAGTGTGGGGAAAGGCTCTGGACTGGGAGAGGGGTCTGGCCACTTAGAGACTGAGGCTGTGTGGTCACTGCCAGTGCAAGCGTGTCCAGCCTGCAGCCCCTTGCAGCACATCCAGGGCTTCTAAGGAAGAGACTGTGAACTGTCCTTACACTCTGCAGACTGCTGTGTTGATGTCCCTGTGCTACAGAGCAGGGCTATGTGTTCTCATTTAACCATTCTCATTGTTTCTTATTCTATTCTCTTTAATCAGTTGTTGTTTAATAAATTGTATTTGCTTTGAACCTTATGAAGTGATCACTGGGCCAAGAAGGCCTGCAGTGTAAAGAGAGCACCTCGGAGTGGGGACACCCTAACTCCTGCCCCTAGTGACTACAAGGTCAGGGATTAAGCCCCAGGAAACCTGGGCCCAGCCTTGTTGGGGTTTCAAGGGCTCTGCTACTCAGGAGAGTGGAGGGGGAGCCCTCAGGATCAGGGAGCCGTGGGGTAAAGGAAGTGGGAGCGGGGACTCAGATCCTTTCGCTGGTTCATTTCACCGGGGTGTATAGAAGCCAGGAAAGTTCCCCACAAGAGCGGGACCATTCCCCCGCTCACATAATTGGCGTCACGAACAGGATCCCATTCAAAGGGACCACCCCATTGGTTTATTTGTTGAGTTCTGGTAGCACCATTCAGGCCTGGTCGAGAGCACTACCATGGCTGGAATTGAAGAACTACAGACTCTGGTTGCTGAACTTCAGCGCAGATTATCAGACCAAAGTGAGGCATTACAGCAAGCTAGAGCTGAGCTTAGAGAAGCCTTATCACTGGTCAAGGCAGTTATAGACCAACAGGCAGCAGAAGCTAAGAAACCCCCTACTATTTATGTCCCACGGGAGCGGAAGGTTGCAGAGTTTGGTGGCTTCCCAACTAGGCCAGGAGACATTACGGTAGAGGAGTGGGTGAAGTCTGTGAAGGCAGCTCTGCATGTGCTAAGAATACCTGAAGAAGATCATGTGGATTTCATAGAAGAGCACCTCAAGGGCCAGGCCAAGGCCACAGTAAAGTTTATGGCAATGGCAGACAAGAAAGATGTGAAAAAGGTATTTGAACTCCTCCTAGAAGTGTATGGAGACAAGGTACCTATTGGAATCCAGCTAAAGGAGTTCTTTGAGCGAAAGCAGGAGCCTGGTGAAACTATCCGGGCATATGCCTATGAACTCCAGGAGAGAATGAGCAAAGTGGAGCGGCGAGACCCTCAACGAGTTTCAGACGCAGATATGGCGCTGAAAGAACAGATGGTGTATGGGCTCCGGGATGACTCCCTCCGCCGTGAAATGAAGAGAAGGTTGAAGGAAGAGCCTGGGAAGAAGTTCCCTGAACTCATGCAGGCTGCTATTATGTGGTCAGAAGAAGAGGAGGCTCCTGTGGAAGAGACCGCCAAGCCTAACTCCCGAACACGGAGTGGGGGCCTAGTCAGTGCAACTACTGGGGAAAAGGCCCTGCCCCAAACACAGTTAACATTGGAAAGTTTAAGTGAAGCTATCCAAAAACTGGCAGTCCAGCAGGGGGAGATGCTGAAAGTAATGACTGAGGTGGTGAAAGAAAAATCCACCTCCTCCACCACTAGGCCAAAATACTTCAGGACCCCAGGGTCCCGAAGACCCCCACTAAAGGATGAGCTGGGAAGGTACATTTGTTACACTTGTGAAAGGCCAGGGCATACTAGTCGAGATTGTCCACTGAAGAGGGGACTGGAATCCCGAGCGTCTGGAATCCAAGAGACACCAAGATCGAGTAGCACATCAAGGGAAGGCCAAGCGGGGACAGAAGGGTTCCTACGGCTGTCCCTCGGAAAAGGGCAGCATGCCAGCAGTAAGGAAAAGGACCCTGATGATGCTAGTGCATTTGATGACTTCTGTGGTCGAGCTTTTGGGGACTGCTTGACAGTGGAAATAACCATAGCAGGGGTGAGGACCCGCTGTTTGATAGACACTGGCTCAGAAGTCACCACTATTTCTGAATCATATTTCCAAAACTACTTAAAAGAGAGAGATCTGACCATGCATAATACCCGGTTTGTACAGCTAACAGCAGCTAATGGACTAGCTATCCCTGTTGTGGGGTGCCTTGAAGCTGATGTAGGGTATATGGGTCGGATAATCCCGGGAAAATGCATCTTTATCCTAAAGGATCCAGCTTCGGAAAATACTTTGATGGGGAACAGAGTACCAGGAATTCTCGGGATGAATATAATAAGAGAGCTGAAAGAATTACTATTAGTGGGGGAAGGAACCCAAGAAATGAACCGGCATGGGGAGCCTAGGATGAAGGCTGCATTGAAGCGGTGTGCCCTAGCCAAGGATGTGTTTCCGCCCACTCGGGCCCCTTTGACCTGTACTAATGTGACTGCCCCAATGGAGGTCTTAGCAATGGACTACACTCTGCTAGAGAGATCTTCAGAGGGGTTTGAGAACGTACTGGTTCTCACAGATATGTTTACCCGATTCACTGTTGCAGTTCCAACTAGAAACCAGACAGCGCAGACAACGGCTGAAGCCCTCCTAAAACACTGGTTTATGTATTATGGTTGTCCAGCACGGTTACACTCAGACCAGGGGAGGAATTTCGAGTCAGGGGTGATATCAGCATTGTGTAAACTGTATGGCATAGCCAAAAGCCGAACAACACCCTATCACCCACAAGGAAATGCTCAGTGTGAGAGGTTTAACCGGACAATGCATGACATGCTCAGAACACTCCCACCGGAAAAGAAACGAGCCTGGCAGGAGCATCTCCCTGAGCTGGTGATGGCCTATAATAGTCACATCCATTCGTCGACAGGGTATTCTCCTTTTTATCTCATGTTTGCTAGAGATCCCAGGTTGCCATTAGATATTCTGGACAGAGAGGGCCCTGAGGAAGATGATGTGACCAATCTGGATGACTGGGTCAAAAGTCACCATGACAGGCTGAAGAGAGCCTGTGAAGTTGCTCTCAGTACGTCTAAACAGGCAGCCCAAAGCAGGAAGAGGACTTATGATCGCAAGTCCAGGGGGGCTCTCATCAGGCCTGGTGATCGTGTACTAGTTCGTAATCATAGACACCGGGGGCGTAATAAAATACAGGACAAATGGGAGTCGAGTCCTCACATTGTAGTTGCTCATAACAATCCTGACCTACCAGTTTACACCATTCGACCTGAACGCGGAGGTCAGGAGAGAACAGTTCATAGAGACCAGCTAAAACATTGCACCTTTAGTTCAGTCAGGAATCCTAGGAGGCGTAGATCAGGACGGCCTGAAGAGACTGAAAGGAGTTGGGGAATGGTTCTAGTCCCACAAACTGAATACCAAAGGGAACAGAGGGTAGCAACCCCAGTCCATAACGAGGATGACCAGATCCCTCAGGCTGAACCAGTATTACCCGAAGACAGGGAAATAGAAAATATGGGTAATGAACCACCTGTTGTAAGAAGGTCCCAGAGAACTAATAAGGGTGTATTGCCTGTTAAACTTAGAGATGATTATGTTATTGGTCCTATGTAATGGCTTAATGAGTGTCCGCATGTCCAGTAGAAATAAGATGTTAAGTATGTGAAATGTTTTTGTTAATTGTTAATGTTTTTTATATGGTGTGAATTTTGTGGCTGTGGTAGAATTCTAGCAAGGGGGAATGTAAGGGGACTGTTACCCCTTACTAAAACTCTGTGGGAGTTTTTTGGTTTACCAGCTTCAGAAGGGGAAGGGTTCATGAGACTGACAGACCCCAGAGACAATGGAAAGCAATCAACACTCCAGCTCAGCCTGACTGACAGGTTGTAAGTGGGGATTGTTCTGGCTCTCTCTCTGAGCAAACAGGGAGCTGAAAGAGCAGAGCGAGCTGTGTGCAGGAGAGGTCCTGCAAAGACAGAGATCTGAAAGAGGAGTACAAGTAGAAGTCCTGCAGCGACAGAACCAGACACAGACAGGCCAAGCAGTGCAGACCCTGTGTTGAGCAGCAGACTGGCAGTGCTCAGAAAGCCAAAAGGAACAGAGAAGCAACACAAGAAGCTGGAACTGGCCAAGCAGCACAGCCTGCAGCTGGATGTGGTGAGCTACTGGGACCTGCAAAGTGTGGGGAAAGGCTCTGGACTGGGAGAGGGGTCTGGCCACTTAGAGACTGAGGCTGTGTGGTCACTGCCAGTGCAAGCGTGTCCAGCCTGCAGCCCCTTGCAGCACATCCAGGGCTTCTAAGGAAGAGACTGTGAACTGTCCTTACACTCTGCAGACTGCTGTGTTGATGTCCCTGTGCTACAGAGCAGGGCTATGTGTTCTCATTTAACCATTCTCATTGTTTCTTATTCTATTCTCTTTAATCAGTTGTTGTTTAATAAATTGTATTTGCTTTGAACCTTATGAAGTGATCACTGGGCCAAGAAGGCCTGCAGTGTAAAGAGAGCACCTCGGAGTGGGGACACCCTAACTCCTGCCCCTAGTGACTACAAGGTCAGGGATTAAGCCCCAGGAAACCTGGGCCCAGCCTTGTTGGGGTTTCAAGGGCTCTGCTACTCAGGAGAGTGGAGGGGGAGCCCTCAGAATCAGGGAGCCGTGGGGTAAAGGAAGTGGGAGCGGGGACTCAGATCCTTTCGCTGGTTCATTTCACCGGGGTGTATAGAAGCCAGGAAAGTTCCCCACAAGAGCGGGACCATTCCCCCGCTCACACTAAGTTGTGTGCAGCACTGCTGTGTGGTTCTATGACCCCAGACTACTTAGTGGAGGCTTCTCATGGGAAGGTGCCCCACCTCAGAGGGCGGAGTAAGACATGCCTCTCAAGGAACCTTGTGAGTTGGATGAAGGGATTCCTGAGTGAGAGCATGAGGGAGCTGAGTGCTTCCGACTGGTGTTCCATGTGCGTACATGTGAATAAGCTGTTGTGCGACAATGTGCCAAGTAGGATGAGAGAGGAATGTGCAGTCTCCTTTTGTAGATAGGGAAAGGTAGAGAACTCCTCTGAAGTGCCCTTCCTGGGGTTGTCAGAAGCTTGGAAGATATCCTGAGGGGGGGAACCAGCTCCAAGATCAGGAACAACTCCTGGGTTTAGGCCCAGTTGACTGGCTGGCCTCCTCCTCCTCCAACCTGCCCTCCTGCAGACTGATGTTGGGTGTGTCTTTACCAGAACCAAGGATGGTGGCAGGGGAGATGACCAGCTTATGTCCCAGGGTATCTAACCTACACGTCTCTGCCGACAGAGAGATGTAGATTAGGCACATCGAAATGTCTAATGAAGCGGGGATTTAAATATCCCATGCTTCATTAGCATAAAATGGCTGCTGCTTTTCTTTGGCAAGGAATTTGTTGGAGAAAAGCAGCAGACTAGAGGCTGATCTTTCAAAAAATAAAGCCTTTTTTGAAAGAACCCTTATCCCTCATGAAATGAGTTTTACAGGATCTTTCGAAAAAGGCTTTATTTATCAAAAGGTCAGCCTCTAGACTGACGCTTTTCTCCGACAAAGCTCCGTGCTGAAAAAAAGTGGTGGCCATTTTTATGCTAATGAAGCATGGGATATCTAAATCCCCGCTTACCTAGCAATTTCGATGTGCCTAATCTACATCTCTCTGTCAGCAGACAGGTGTAGTCTAGACACACCCCCAGGATGGCATCCAGCTGCTGGAAGTTGTGGTAGTTGTGCGGTGCCACCCCAGAGCACCTGCTTTTCTCCCTGGCCTTGTGGTAGGCTTGGTACATCTCTTTTATATTCAGTTTACACTACTTGAATCATAGACTCATAGAGCTGGAAGAGACCTCAGGAGATCGTCAAGTCCAGCCTCCTACCCAAGACAGGACCAATCCGAATTAAATCAACCCAGCCAGGGCTTTGTCAAGCCAAGACTTAAAAAGCTTTAGGGATGGACATTTCACCACCTTCCTAGGTAACCCATTCCAGTGCTTCACCCACATCCTAGTGAAATAGTTTTTCCTAATCTACCCCCTGCAACTTGAGACCATTGCTCCTTGTTCTGCCATCCATCACTACTGTGAACAGCCTTTCTCCATCCTCTTTGGAACCTCCCTTCAGGAAGATGAAGGCTGCTATCAAATCCCCCCTCACTCTTCTCTTCTGCAGACTAAACAAACCCAAATCTCTCTGGGTATGTCTACACTACAAAGTTAGTTCGAACTAGCGGACGTTAGTTCGAACTAACTTTGATAGGCGCTACACTAGCGCTCCGCTAGTTCGAATTTGAATCGAACTAGCGGAGCGCTTAGTTCGAACTAGGAAAACCTCATTTTACGAGGATTAAGCCTAGTTCGAACCCCTTAATTCGAACTAGTGGGAGGCTAGCCCTCCCCAGGTTTCCCTGGTGGCCACTCTGGCCAACACCAGGGAAACTCTATGCCCCTACGGTGCCCGTGCCAGGTGCAAGCCTGCCAGCACCCAGCCAGCAGACCCTGCACCTGGCACGGCTCGAGCCACCCACCCGATGTCCCCCAGCCCACCCCCTCTTCCCGGGACCAGGCTGGCGGCTCCCGGGAGCTTGCCCTGGACCGCAAGAGGCTGGCACCTGCCTGGGCTAGTGCGAACATCGTGGACCTCGTCCACAATCTCCGAACTAGGCACAGGAAAGTGGCCGGCTAGGGCAGGAGAGCTGCCAGCCTGGCCACCCAGGAGCAGGTGTGCATGAAAATCAAGGGGGTCCACTGAGACCCCCGACCCTGAGCCCTGAGCTTACAATGGCCGTCCTGGGTCAGACCAAAGGTCCATCTAGCCCAGTAGCCTGTCTGCCGACAGCGGCCAACCCTAGGGACCCCGGAGGGGATGGACTGAAGACAGTGACCAAGCCATTTGTCTCGTGCCATCCCTCTCCAGCCTTCCACAAACCTTGGGCAGCGACACCACGCCTACTCCCTGGCTAAGACTACTCCATGGACCCAACCTCCATGGCTTGATCTCACTTCTCTTTAAACTCTGTTCCTGTTGTAGCCTTCACAGCCTCCTGCAGCAAGGAGTTCCGCAGGTTAACTATTTGCTTTGTGAACAACAACAACTTTCTCTTACTAGTTTCAAGCCTGCTACCCATTCCTTTCCTTTGGTGTCCTCTAGTCCTTCTTTATGGGAACTCATGAAGAACTTTTCTGAATGCACCCTCTCCACCCAACCCCTGCTTTTAGAGACCTCTATTCTGTCCCCGCTCCATCTCCTCTTTTCTAAGCTGAACAGTCCCAGTCTCTGTAGCCTCTCTTCATCTGGGACCTGTTCCCAACCCCTGATCATGTTAGTTGCCCTCTCCTCTCCCAGCCTTTCTCTTCCCCTCTCCCAGCTCCTTTTCCCAGTCTCCCCCAGTTTTGTTCAATAAAGACAGAGTCAATGTTGGAAGAAATGTTATCTTTATTTTGTACATCAATAAGAAGGGGGGCTAGGGACGGGTAAGTGGAAGGAGATGAGGGAGGAATGGGGTACGAGCCCCCGATGGGGAGGACTGGGCTGGCTCTGAGGGCTTCTGGGGGTGGAAGCTCTCCTGCAGCCCCCCAATTGCCCCCTCTCCCCAGATCGCAGCCTGCGGCAAGTGCAGCCGGGCTGATAGCCGAGTGGTGTGATGTGCCCAGTGTGGGTACTCCGGGCACTCCAAGCCAGAACTTCTTTGCAAGTGGGGCACCCCTTAGAACTGTGTGTCCGGGGTGGGGGTCGGGACCCTTTAAGCGCAGCCCTCGGCTAGCCTGAGACAGCATCTCCATGCTCTAAGTCCTCCTCTTATGCCCTGCCGGCACTGCTTCCGGCCATCCTTAAGCCCTGTTCAGAGTCCACTCAATGTGGACTTGCTAGTTCGAATTAGCAAAACGCTAACTCGAACTAGTTTTTAGTTCTAGACGCGTTAGTTCGAATTAGCTTAGTTCGAATTAACTAATTCGAACTAAGTTAGTTCGAACTAGCGCTGCAGTGTAGACATACCCTCAATCTCTTCTCATAGGTCATGCTCTCCATCCCCCTAATCATTTTCGTCACCCTCCACAAGACCCTCTCCAATGCATCCACATCCTTTCTATAGTGGGGGGCCCAGAACTGGACACAATACTCCAGATGTGGCCTCACCAGAGCCGAATAAAGGGGAATAATCACTTCTCTGGATCTGCTGGCAATGCTCCTCCTAATGCACCCTAATATTCCATTACCCCTCCTGGTTACAAGGGCACACTGTTGACTCATATCCAGCTTCTCATCCACTGTAATCCCCAAGTCCTTTTCTGCACAACTGCTACTTAGCCATTTGGTTCCCAGCCTGTAACAATGCTTGGGATTCTTCCATCCCAAGTATAGGACTCTACATTTGTCTTTGCTGAACCTCATCAAATTTCTTTTTGCCCAATCCTCTAATCTGTCCATGTCACTCTGCACCCTATCCCTGCCCTCCAGCGTATCTACTTTTCTCCCTAGTTTAGTGTCATCTGCGAACTTGCTGAGAGTGCAATCCATCTCCTCATCCAGGTCATTAATAAAGATGTTGAATAAAACCAGTCCTAGAACAGATCCTTGGGGCACTCCGCTAGAAACCGACCGCCATCTGATATCAAGCCATTGATCACTACCTGTTGGGCCCGAGAGTCTAGCCAGCTTTCTATCCATCTTAAAGTCCATTTATCCAATCCATATTCCCTTAACTTGCTGGCAAGAATATTGTGGGACCATATCAAAAGCTTTGCTAAAGTCAAGATATATCATATCCACTGATTTTCCCATATCTACAGAGCCAGTTACCTCATCATAGAAGCTAATCAGATTGGTCAGGCATGACTTGCCCTTCGTAAATACATGTTGACTATTCCTGATCACTTTCCCCTCTTCCAAGTGCTTCAAAACGGATTCCTTGAGGATCCCCTCCATGATTTTTCCAGGCGCTGAGGTAAGGCTGACTGGTCTATAGTTCCCTGGATTGTCCTTCCTTTCTTTAAAGACAGGCACTACATTTGTCTTTTTCCAATCATTCAGGATCTCTCTCGATCTCTACAACTTTTCAAAGATAATGGCCAAAGGCTTCGCAATGACATTTGCCAACTCCCTCAGTGCCCTTGGATACATTAAATCCGGGCCCATGGATTTGTCTATGTTTAGCTTTTCTAAATAGTTCCTAACGTGTTCTTTCCCCACCAAGGGCTGTCCACCTCCTTCCCATACTGCTTTGCCTAGTGCATTTGTCTGGGAGCTGACCTTGTCCATGATGACAGAAGCAAAGAAAGCATTGAGTACTTCAGCTTTTACCACATCATCTGTCACTAGGTTATCGCCCTCATCCAGTAGGGTCCCCATCCCTCTCTGATCACCCTCTTAATGCTAACATGCCTGTAGAAACCTTTTTTGTTATCCTTCACATCCCTTGCTAGCTGCAATTTCAATTGCGCTTTCACCTTCCTGATATCTTCCCTGCATTCTCGAGCAATATATTTATATTCCTCCCTAGTCCTCTGTCCAAGTTTCCACTTCTTGTAAGCTTCCTTTTTGTGTTTAAGCTCACCAAGGATTTCCCCAGTAAACCAATCTGGTCACCTACCATATTTGCTTTTCTTGCTGCTCATCGAGATGGGTTCTTCCTGTGCTTTTAATGAGGCTTCTTTCCTGGACTCTTTTCCCCTTCATGTAATCATCCCAGGAAGTCCTGTCCATCAGTTCTCTGAGGGAGTCAAAATCTGCTTTTGTGAAGTCCAGGATGTGTATTTTGCTACTCTCCTTGCTTACTTTGGTCAGGATCCTGAAATCTACCATCTCATGATCACTGCTTCCCAGGTTGTCACCCACATTTACTTCCCCTACTAGTTCCTCCCTATTTGTGAACAGCAGGTCAAGCTGCTCATGGCCCCTGGTCAGTTCCTTCAGCAGTTGTACCAAGAAGTTATCCCCAACATTCTCCAAAAATTTCCTGGATTGTCGGTGTACTTCTGTATTGATATTGTAAAAGATGTCAGTGTGATTAAAGTCCCCCATGAGAACGAGGGACTGTGATCTGGAAGCTTCTTTCAGTTGTCTGAAGATTGCCTTGTCTAACTCATCCAACTGATCCAGTGGTCTATAGCAAACACCAACCCCAACATCACCCCTGTTGCTTCCACCTCTAAACTTAACCAATAGACTCTCAACAGTTTTTTCTCCCTCTACATATTGGAGCTCCAAGCAATTGTACTGCTCTCTTACATACAATGCAACTCCCCCTCCTCCTTTTCTCCCCCGCCTGTTCTTCCTTCACAGTTTATACCCTTCCATGACAGTGCTCCAGTCATGCGAGTCATCCCACCAAGTCTCCATTATTCCAATCAAATCATAGTTCTTTTACTAGGCCAGGGCTTCTAATTCATCCTGTTTGTTTCCCAGGCTTCTTGCATTTGTGTACAAACACCTTATATAACCAATTGATCACCCTACCTTCTCCATCCAAATTAGGGTTCCTCCCTTGTTGCTCAGTCCTCCTTGTGTTTCTTCCCGGTATCTGACTTCCTCACTTTCCTCAGGGCTTTGGTCACTGTCCCCCAATTAACCTAGTTTAAAGCCCTCCTCACTAGGTTTGCAAGCTTGCTGCGAAGATGCTCTTTCCTCTCTTGGTTAGGTGGATCCCATTGCTTCCTAACAATCCCTGTGCCCGGAACAGAGTCCCATGGTCAAAGAAATCAAAGCCTTCTCTCTGACACCACTTGCACAACCATGCATTTACTTCCTCAATTCGACGATCCCTACCTGGACCTTTTCCTTCAACAAGGAGGATGGACGAGAACACCACTTGCACTTCAAATTCCTTGAACTTTCGTCCCAGCGCTACATAATCTGCTGTGACCTGCTCAAGGTCATTTTTGGCTGTATCATTAGTTTCTACATGGAGAATCAGGAAGGGGTAGCAATCTGAAGATTTGATCACTTTTGGAAGACTCTCGATCACATCCTGAATGCGAATTCCTGGTAAGCAGCACACTTCTCGAGATTGCAGGTCTAGATGGCAGATGGAAGACTCAGTCCCTCTTTGACCCCCATTCCTAGGACTATGCATCCGATATCTTCCGGTAGATGGTGTTCTCTTCTGATTTCTTCCCTGAAAGGTCCCTGCCAAAGCATTCTCCACTGCAGTACCTGTGGGGAGAGCCTGAAAGCGGTTACTTACCTCTACAGAAATGGGGGATACCTGAGTTGGCCGCCTTCTTCTAGAGGTTACATGCTCCCAGTTTTCTTCCTTGTCCTCCACTGCCCTCACTGGCTCTTCAGCCTGCTGTGCCTGCAGGATTAAACACTGCCTTTTATCGAGGAAGTCTTCATCCTCTCTGATAGAACATAGGGTTGATACTTGGGCCTCAAGTCCTCTAATTTTTTCTTCCAAAATGGTGACTGTAAGAAGTCCTGACTCTTACTTCCTCCAATCACCGATTTTATTGTGTCCCCTCCCCCTGTCCGTCACCTCTCAACTGCTCAACAATATAGGCTCCTTCTGATTTTACTCGACAGTTATACACCATAGACAATCATATTGGCCTGAGCATCTCTATTTGACCTCCGATGGCGGAGGAGGGGAACCCAGGCCTGTCCACTCTCCTGAGTCCTGGCCCAGGGCCCTATGGTAGGGAGCCTGATTCCTTATCCTAGCAAATGGGGGAATAACCCCTAAACACGTTTGCTCGCGGGCTCCACTACTCCGCCCTGGGCCACTTCCTACCTTCGCTGTCCTAGTTTTCTATTCGCCATCCCTTGAGGCAAGCAGCTCTGACCACCTTCCTCCTCCTGTTCCTCTTCCTTTTGGGCCAGGGCTGGCATCCTCTTATCACCTGCCTCAGCACTCGGCGGATGACATCACCTCCATTCCCGTGCCGCTCTCTTCCCCCTCCCTCTCTCCCCGGTCCTGGGTTGACGTCACGTCGCATTGGTGTGTGACATCATCTCCCGGTGCCACACTAGTGGCTGCTCCCAGGGCTCTCGCTCTCCATGCGGCCCCTCCACCGGCTCTGAGCGGGGTTTTACAGTCAGGCCCCGCCGATTCTGGCTCAGTATCCATACCTGCCTTCCTTCTGAGAGATTCCTCAGCTGTTATTAAATGCCTCCTTAAAGGGCAGGAGTGTAGTGAAAAGATTTTAAAGAATGGCGAGTGTACCTCGACCCCTTCTCACTCCCCTTCCCAACTCCCTCTCAAAATTCCCTGTTTGCAGTCAGTGTTCACAAGCTCCCTGGTCGCCGACTGACTCCTTTGTAAAGCCCTGGACTGCTTGATAGCCCCTCCCCTGATTAAGGCTCAACCGATGAGCAGAGGCTTCTATATTTCAAACCCTGATTACAAGCTCACAGTTTCCACCTGCCAGCCACAGCACACACTCCATGAGGGAGCGGGAAGGGAAAGGGGGGGAAAAAAACCAAACAGCCAAACACAAACTCAGCACACAGCAAGAAACTCCAAACACAAACACACACTACAGACAGCCACTTCTCAAGGATCCTGTATTAGCTCCTTCTTCACCTGGAGAACCCCCTCTCAAAACTCCTTTTTATCAGCCCCTGTTCGATTAATAAAGTCCAGGCATTGTCAGACATACCAACCCCATGAACAAAAAAGAGAAGTGCATCAGTTCTTAGGCCTGGCTGGTTATTATTGATGTTTCATCCAGCACTTTGCAACAATCGTGACGCCACTCATAGACCTAACAAAGAATTCTCAGTCCTGTCAAGTAAAGTGGACATCGCAGTTTGAGAGGGCCTCCCAGAACCTAAAAAGGCAGGTGCCCAGGAACCAGTACTAGTACACCTCAGTTTTGGGAAATTTATATCCCAGACAGATGCTTCTGGAGTGGGGCTTGGAGCCATCTTATCCCAGTAGGTAGATGGGGAAGAACACCCAGTCCTGTTCCTGAGTTGGAAATTATTTCCTAGACTGAGAGACAGTCTTCTTCAATCGATTTCTTTCTTCAATTGAAAAAGAGGCATTAGAAGTAAAATGAGTTATTGATGTCTTGAGATGTTATCTGCTAGGACTGACTTTCCAGTTGGTGACAGACCATGCATCCCTCCAATGGCTCAACCACATGAAAGACACCAATACCCGGATCATGTGTTGGTACCTCTCCCTGTAACTCTAAGACTTCCATTGACCGATTAAGGCCCATACAAATGCGGATTTCTTCTCTAGATGGGGAAGAATAAGGGGAGGGAAAACACCATCTGGAGGCCTTCTAAAGGGGAAGGGTTGTGACGAGGAGAGCATACCCTGTACTGAAGGGAGGCGGGGGGCTAAGACTCTGTGGGCGGAGGAAGTCCCACCCCTTTCCCCAGACTGGGCATGCTCCAAGGGCTGGAGCAGTATAAGAGGCAGTGGGGCAGCCCA
Organism: Pelodiscus sinensis; assembly: GCF_052426305.1. NCBI lineage: Eukaryota > Metazoa > Chordata > Testudines > Trionychidae > Pelodiscus > Pelodiscus sinensis. The sequence continues at coordinate 29,104,828 of NC_143067.1, read as the reverse complement.
GTCAGGGTGGACTGCCAGAGGGCAAGGAGCCCAGGCCAGAGCTCCCGAGTTGCCCCGAAGCAGCCGCTGCAGCAACAGCTGTCCCAGGACCAGCAACCCCAGCAGTAGCTGCTGCAACCACAGCCACTCCAGGAGCAGCAACCTCAACAGCAGCCACTTCAGCCACAGTCCCATCAACATCCCTGACCAGGAAGGCCAGCCACGAGGGCCAGACACACTGAGCAATGCCTGGAGAGCTGAACAGAGCGGTGGTGATGGTAGGAAGTGGCCCAGGGCGGAGGATTGTCCTCTGGAAGCTCAGCGTGCTTCGGCCAGCATCCCTGCCATGTAGCCTGCTTTCCCACTGTCCCTCCAAACCAGACAGAGAGGACTGCAATCTGGATTGCAGCAAGTGAGTCAGGAAGATACCCTCAAAAAACTCCCCCTGTCTCCACCTCACTGCACAGATGCCAGCAGAAACCCACTGGCTTTCCCCCACCTCCTGCTATGCACTCTGCTCTCACCCCAGCCCAGTTGGGGCCTGGGATAAAATCCTGCTTTTCAGATTTCCAGACACTAGCAGTCTAGTTGGGACTTCAGACAGGACACACAGCACAAACAAACTCTCCATGTCCATCTCACCCTAATACCAGCACCCACCCATACCTCCTTCCCTACGCTCTCCTTTCCAGTCCAGGAGACTAGAGGACAGTGCTGAGTTTCTGCCTCTACCTCCTCTCCTGGCACAGACTGGACTCTGCAAACTCCCCTTCTCCACCCCAAATGCCCCTACTCTACAACTTTCCCCTAAGCCACTTATTCCCTCCTTCTCTTCTCTTCCTACCTGCTCTCTGAGCTCCTCTGTATGAAGCAGGCAGCTCTGTTTTACGCTGCTGAAATGGCCCCTCCTGCAGCTAGTCAGCTGAGCTCCCAGCCTGCATGGGGGCTTTGAACCTCTGAGTGAAGCTCAATAAATAGCATCAACACAACTCACAGGGAACTTAGGGTTGGATGGATTTTCACACCTTTCTCACAACATGATGAAACCACAGCTTATAACATTAAGACTTAAAAAAAATAACATTAAGGCAAATAAGACTATGTTAAGCTTGTCACAACTTGTGGCAAATATCTTGTGCACAAGGATAACCAGCACCCAGAAGTCAGCAAGACTCAGGATTGCACTGCTAGCACTTTTGCCTATAGGGAAAAGGGAGACTTGAAGTTCTCCCTTAGGAACCTGTGCAGAAGAGATAGGATGTACTCAGAGATAAGCTGATTGACAGGAGCTGGTCTAGGCTGGTCTACCCAAGTGATTGGTTCTGGGGTGAGAGTTCTGAACACCACACTTAGTACAGTAAGGCTGTGTCTACACTGGCGCAATCTTGTGCAAAAACTCTTTAGTGCAAGAGTTCTTTCGTTAAAGTAGTTGCGCAACAGAGCATCTACACTGGCATGTGCTTTTGCGCAAGACCATCCTTGCCAGTGTAGATGCTCTCTTGTGCAAGAAAGCTCTGATGGCCATTTTAACCAAAGGGCTTTCTTGAGCAAGAAATTCATGTTGCCTGTCTACACTGGCCTCTTGCGCAAGAACAGTTACGCAAAAGGGCTTATTCCTGAGCGGGAGCGTCAGAGTTCTGGCGCAAAAAGCCTTGATTTCATACATTAGAACATCACATTACTTAGAATCATAGAATCATAGAACTGGAAGAGACCTCAGAAGGTCATCAAGTCCAGCCCCCTGCTCTAGGCAGGACCAATCCCAACTAAATCAACCCAACCAGGGCTTTGTCAAGCAAAGACTTAAACACCTCTAGGGATGGAGACTCCACTACTTCCCTAGGTAACCCATTCCAGTGCTTCACCATCCTCCTAGTGAAAAAGTTTTTCCTAATATCCAACCTGGATCTCTCCCACCACAACTTGAGACCATTGCTCCTTGTTCTGCCATCTGTCACTGCTGAGAACAGCCTCTCTCCATTCTCTTTGGAACCTCCCTTCAGGAAGTTGAAGGCTGCTATCAAATCCCCCCTCACTCTTCGCTTCTGCAGACTAAACAGACCCAACTCCCTCAGCCTCTCCTCATAAGTCATATGCTCCAGCCCCCTAATCATTTTGGTTGCCCTCCGCTGTACTCTCTCCAATGCGTCCACATTCTTTTTGTAGTGGGGGACCCAGAACTGCACACAATACTCCAGATGTGGCCTCACCAAAGCCGAATAAAGGGGAATAATGACATCTCTGGATCTGCTGGCAATGCTCCTCTTAATGCAACCTAATATACCATTAGCCTTCTTAGCTACAAGGGCACACTGTTGACTCATAGCCAGCTTCTCATCCACTGTAACCCCCAGGTCCTTTTCTGCAGAAGTACTACTTATCTGGTTGGTCCCCAGATTGTAACTATGCTTGGGATTCTTCCGTCCCAAGTGCAGGACTCTGCACTTCTACTTGTTGAACCTCATCAGATTTCTTGTGGCCCAATCCTCCAATTTGTCTAAGTCATTCTGGACCCTATCTCTGCCCTTAAGCGTATCTACCTCTCCCCCCAGCTTAGTGTCATCCATAAACTTGCTGAGGATGCAATCCATCCCCTCATCCAGGTCATTAATAAAGATATTGAAGAAAACCAGTCCTAGAACCAAACCTTGGGGCACTCCACTAGAAACCGACCGCCATCCTGACATCGAGCTGTTGATCACTACCCGCTGGGCCCGGCCTTCTAGCCAGCTTTCTATCCACCTTACCGTCCATTTATCCAATCCACATTCCCTTAACATGCTGGCAAGAACATTGTGGGAGACCGTATCAAAAGCCTTGCTAAAGTCAAGATATATCACATCCACTGACTTTCCCATGTCCATCGAGCCAGTTACCTCATAGAAGCTAATCAGATTGGTCAGGCACAACTTACCCTTTGTGAATCCATGCTGATTATTCCTGATCACTTTCTTCTCATCCAAGTGACTCAAAATGGATTCCTTAAGGATCCCTTCCATGATTTTCCCAGGAAGCGAGGTAAGACTGACTCGCCTATAGTTCCCTGGATCGTCCTTCTTGCCTTTTTTGAAGATGGGCACTACATCTGCCTTTTTCCAATCATCCGGGCTCTCTCCCGATCTCCACGACTTTTCAAAGATAATGGCCAAAGGCTCCTCAATGACATTTACCAACTCCCTCAGTACCCTCGGATGCATTAAGTCAGGATGCATGGATTTGTGTACGTTTCGTTTTTCTAAATAGTTCCTAACCTGTTCTTTGCCCACCAAAAGCTGTCCATCTTCATCCCATCTTGCATCACTTAGCGTATTAGTCTGGGAGCCCAACTTGTCCGTGAATACAGATGCAAAGAAAGCATTGAGTACTTCAGCTTTCCCCACATCATCTGTCACTAGGTTACCTTCTTCATCCATTAGGGGGCCGCAAACCCTCTATGATCACCTTCGTCTTCTTAACATGCCTGAAGAAACCTTTCTTGTTATCCTTCACATCCTTAGCCAGTTGCAATTCCATTTGCGCTTTCGCCTTCCTGATAACCTCCCGGCATTCTCGAGCTATACATTTAAACTCCTCCCTGGTTATTTGTCCAAGTTTCCACTTTTTGTAAGCTTCCTTTTTGTGCTTAAGTTCACCAATGATTTCCCCCGTAAGCCAATCTGGTCTCCTACCATGTTTACCTCTCTTGCTACGCGTCGGGATGGTTTCTTTCTGTGCCTTCAATAACGCTTCTTTAAAATACTGCCAGCTGTCCTGGACTCCTTTCCCCTTCGTATTAGCATCCCATGGGATTCTGCCCATCAGATCTCTGAGGATATAGCTACACTACAGCGCTAATTCGAACTAACGGATCCAGACTAAAAAACTAGTTCAAATTAGCATTTTGCTAATTCGAACTAGCATGTCCACATTAAGTGGACCCCGAACCGGGGTTACGGATGGCCGGAAGCAGTGCCGGCAGGGCATCAGAGGAGGACTTAGAGCGTGGAGATGCTGTCTCAGGCTAGCCGAGAGCTGTGCTTAAAGGGTTCCGACCCCCACCCCGGACAGACAGTTCTCAGGGGTGCCCCGCTTGCAAAGCAGTCCTGGCTTGGATTGCCCAGACTACCCACACTGGGAACATCACACCACTCGGCCATCAGCCCGGCTGCACTTGCCGCAGGCTGCCATTTGGGGAGAGGTGGCAATTGGAGGGCTGCAGGAGAGCTTCCACCCCCAGAAGCCCTCAGAGCCAGCCCAGTCCCTCGTGCCCCATTCCTCCCTCACCTCCTTCCACTTACCTAGCCCCTCTTTTTGATGTACAAAATAAACATAACGTGTCTTCCAAAATGGAATCTGTCTTTATTGAACAAAACTGGGGGAGACTGAGAAAAGGAGGTGGGAGAGGGGAAAAGAGAGGCTAGGAGAGGGGAGGGCAACTAAAATGATCAGAGGTTTGGAACAGGTCCCATATGAAGAGAGGCTAAAGAGACTGGGACTTTTCAGCTTAGAAAAGAGGAGACGGAGGGGGGACAGGATGGAGGTCTCTAAAAGCAGGAGTTGGGTGGAGAGGGTGCATACAGAAAAGTTCTTCATTAGTTCCTATAAAGAAGGACTAGAGGACACCAAAGGAAAGGAATGGGTAACAGGCTTCAAACTAGTAACAGAAAGTTGTTCTTCACAAAGCAAAGAGTCAACCTGTGGAACTCCTTGCTGCAGGAGGCTGTGAAGGCTACAACTAGAACAGAGTTTAAAGGGAAGTGAGATAAAGTCATGGAGGTTGGGTCCATGGAGTGGTATTAGCCAGGAGGTAGGAGTGGTGTCCCTGCCCAAGGTTTGTGGAAGTCTGGAGAGGGATGGCACAAGACAAATGGCTTGGTCAGTGTCTTCAGTCCATCCCCTCCGGGGTCCCTAGGGTTGGCCGCTGTCGGCAGACAGGCTACTGGGCTAGATGGACCTTTGGTCTGACCCAGGACGGCCATTGTAAGCTCAGGGCTCAGGGCTCAGGGTCGGGGGTCTCAGTGGACCCCCTTGATTCTCTTGCACACCTGCTCCTGGGTGGCCAGGCTGGCAGCTCTCCTGCCCTAGACGGCCACTTTCCTGTGCCTAGTGCGGAGATCGTGGACGAGGTCCACCTGCCAGCCTGCTCCCAGGAAGAGGGGGAGGGCTGGGGGGCATCGGGTGGGTGGCTCGATCCGTGCCAGGTGCAGGGTCTGCTGGCTGGGTGCTGGCAGGCTTGCACCTGGCACGGGCACCGTAGCCAGCCCGTGCCCCTTTAAGGGGTCCGGGGCCGGGAGGGGGGCAGATGAGTTTCCCTGGTGCTGGCCAGAGTGGCTACCAGGGAAACCTGGGGAGGGCTAGCCTCCCACTAGTTCGAATTAAGGGTCTACACAGCCCTTAATTCAAACTAGTAAGTTCGAACAAGGCTTAATCCTCGTGGAATGAGGATTACCTAGTTCGTACTAAGCGCTCCGTTAGTTCGATTCAAATTCGAACTAGCGGAGCGCTAGTGTAGCGGATATGAATGTTAGTTCGAACTAACATCCGTTAGTTTGAACTAACATTGTAGTGTAGACATACCCTCAATGTAAGGAGCATTTGTTTGCACACACACCTTTAACTAACTGCTATATTTAAACTGAATGCTTCTAGCTGAGACAATGATGGGGAAAATATACAGAACTGTCACTAAGATTCTGTTTCCGCTTTTCAGAACTGTGATCATATTGGAGTTTTATATGTAATTTTTTGTCAATATAAAGGCACTTCACTTCGGTTTTTTTATGAAGCATGAACATGGAATTTACTATTGTTGATCAGAAGCAACACTATAAAACAAACCCGTGATGAAGAGGTTTATATTAGGCTGTAATTGTCCCCTGTTGGATTTCATGATTAATTTTATTTCATCAAGTGATGGAGGAAGATGGACATCTTAAAGCCAACATAAGGTTATCTTGTATTTGTCAAATTTTGTTGTATAGACACTTAGCAATAAAACAGCCTTTTCTGTTTCTATATTGAAAGATGGTAATATGTACATCAGAAAACTGAAGAGTCTGCAGGAATGGTAGTAGAGAGTGCAAAATGAATGCACCAGACAGGAATTTGTTGGAACCTGAAATGTTATTTCCTGACCCTGACAGGGCAAGGTTCATATCCTCAGACAAGTTCTGCAACTATGAGGTGTGGGGAAAGAAGTCAAAGTCATGTTTGTCCTCTAATTTTAAACAACAAAATGATCAAAAGTGAGTGAAGCAATCAATCTAACATGCTATGTTTGTATGCATTGTGAATAGGGGACAATTATGAAGCACTATAGTACATCTTTGAAAAAAAAACAATATTTTTTGCTAGGGTGACCATATTTCCCTCTACTGAATAAATATGAAACCTGATAAATTATTTGTATTCAAGCAAGTTCAATGGCAATCAGTCACACACATTCAAATTAACATCAAGTTAACTGAGCCCCTGTTAAAAAAATACTGAATAGTTGGATATTTGTAATGTATCTTTTTATCTTTAAGACTTTAAGGTTCACACTAAGACTATGTCTAGACTGCACACCTTTTTTGATAGAGGCTTTTTGACAGTATCTTTCAAAAACGCCTCTGTCGAAAAAGAGCGTCTAGATTACATTATGCGGATCGAAAAATTGATCCGCTTTTTCGAAAAAGAGCATCCAGACTGCCGGAAGCTCTGTCAAAAAAAGAAGACATTCGGAAGTGCTTCTGGCAGGACATGTGGGCAGCCTTTATTTCCAGGTGCTGCTGCATGCCCTTTGCAGAGATGTGTGCTTAAAGGGCTCCCTGTTGGGGGACAGCCATTGCTCTGCTCCTGCTTCTGGCTTGCTTACCTCCTAGAGGGACAGCAAAGCTGCTGCAGTGCTTGCTCTGGTTGCCCTGCTTCCTCGGACAACCACAGCAGTTTATTTTCTGGTTTTTTTTCTGCTTTTCACTCTTTTTGGCCATGGAGCCTGAGCTGCCCCAGGGCAGGCGAAGCCCCCATGCTGCCATACTGCAGCTTCTGCTTCATCTTCAAGACTCTGTCATGAAGCTCCTGCCCCATATGGACCCAGACCGCACTGAGGAGACCCTCCTCCAGGATGCAAGAGCTCTGTCCTTACCCCCAAACTTTTTTGGAGACAGGCAGATTTGAAGGCATGAGACAAGTTCAAACTGCTGGGACTGGCTTGTCATGCAGCTCTGGGGTGACGACCACTGGCTCCGCAACTTCTGGATGTGGAAGGCCACAGTCCTGGAGCTGTGTGCCTGGTTCGCCCCTGCTCTGGAACACCATGACACCCACCTGCAGCCCGCCACCCCCCCTGCAAAAGCAGGAGCGGGTCACAATCACCCTGTGGAAGCTGGCCATCCCTGACAGCTACCGCTCCGTGGGACACCAGTTTGGTGTCGGGAGGTCTACCATCAGGGCCATTTTGATGGAGGTAAGTCACTTTCGGGGGACAAGCCCTGCTGAATGAGGGGCAGGGGTTTGAGAAAGGACTGCCAGGCAAGGGCAAGGGCAAGAGGGAGTGGGGGATGGAGTGGCACTTGGAGGCTGCTCCTTGGCCACCCCTGCACTGATGTGGGGGAGAGGGGTGTCCTGACAAGGGGAGAGGTGGGTTGTGGGGGAGAGGGTTCTCCTCCCAAGCACTTAGGTAACCTGTCTAACTCCTTGGTTTCTGTCTATTTGTCTTATGCTGCAGATGGAGAGAGCCATCAATGTGGAGCTGCTGAAGAGGCTCATCCGTCATCATTGCCAAGTTTGCTGCCCTTGGCTTCCTGAACTGCGGAGGAGCCCTCGATGGGACACACATCGCAATTCGCGCACTACCCCGTCGAGCAGCCCAGTTTATAAACAGGAAGGGCTACTATTCCATAGTGCTGCAGGCCCCGTTGACCACTGGGGACACTTTATGGACATTTGTGTCCAGTGCTTGGGGCGGGCACACGATGCCTACATATTCTGTAACTCCTACCTGTAGCGCAGGTTGCAGGCAGGAACATTTTTCCTCCAGTGGCACCTTGTGCTCAGGGACGTGCAGATGCCAGTGTGCATAGTGGCTGACATGACCTACCCCCTGATGCCATGGCTCATGAAGCCCTACACCAGTACCTGGATGCGAGCAAGGAGCTTTTCAACATGCATCTTAGCCAGGCTCACGTCCAGGTGGAATGCACCTTTGGCCGGCTGACAGGGAGGTTCCGTTGCCTCCTCACATGCCTGGAGATGGGCGAACGCAACATCCTGGAGGTGGTGGCCACATGTTGCGCCCTTCGTAACCTGGTGGAGAGGAAAGGGGAGACCTTCCTGCCGGGGTGGGGGACAGGTGCTGATGGCGAGGAGGCAATTTCAGCAGCCCCAGATGGCTGCCATCCACCAGGCTCACCAGGCTGGTGTCCAAATCCAAGAGGCCCTGAGGGAGGGATTCTCAGAAGGAGCCCACTGACTCTCCCCAGGGCCTCCCCCATGGGGGGTTTGGCCTGGCCCACCCCTACCTGTCCCTCCACTACCCTCACCCTCTTCCCATTAAGAAGACATAGACGCAGTTTTCTTTGTAAACAGAATTTATTTTATTAGAAACACTAGGGCTGCGTCTACACTGGCAAGATTTTGCGCTAATACTTTTAACGCAAGAGTTTTTGCGTTAGAGTATTTGCGCAAGATAGCGTCTATATTGGTCTGGGACTCATTGTAAGAACGATGCGCTTTTGCGCAAAAGCGCGTCTACATTGGCGGGACACTTTTGTGCAAAAGCAGAAGCCCGGAACCATTTTGAAGAGGGCAAAAGGGCGGCAGCCCTTTCTGGGGGGGGTGGGTGGAGCTCCTTTGAGAAACGTGCTTAAAGGGATCTCCCCGGACAGCCGTTTCTCTCCTGCTGCGAGCTATAGGACCTCTTGCAGGGACTGACAGCCGTAGCAGTTCTATTTGTGGTTGCCCTCTGCCTTATTGGACACCACTACCTTGTGCCTTTAGTGCCTTTGGCAGATTTTTGTAGCTCAGCTTCTTTCTTGTACCATGGAGCCAGGGGTGGCCATGTACCTGCTCTGGCCCCTTCCGACCATTTTGGAGTGCCATGCTGCTGCTCCAGGCTGCTGCAGTCCTCGTCCAGGACCTCGAGGTGCAGGTCACTCTGGACTCCCTCATCAGGCAGGCCATGGTGTCCCTGTGCCATCCCCACCCCACCATGCGGAGGTCCTTGTGGAGACTGGACACCAGTACCGACTGGTGGTACCGCCTGGTCCTGGGGAAATGGAACAACCAGCAATGACTCCGGAACTATTGCATGTGAAAGTGAACATTCCTGGAGCTGTGTGCCTGGCTCGCCCCTGCGCTCCAGAGAACCACCACCCGGCTGCGGGCAACCATCCCGGTGGACAAGAGGGTCGCCATCGCACTATGGAAGCTGGCCACCTCAGACAGCTATCGATCGGTGGCACACCAGTTTGGGGTGGGCAGATCCACCATCGGTGCCATCGTCATGCAGGTAAGTCCCAGGTGGAGTGTGGGGGGGGGGGGAAGAATGCTGTACTCCATGCCCCAGGGGCTGGCAAGACTCCAGGCTGGGTCACCCAGAGGTTTGGGAATCCCTCCCTTGCACAGGCCTGCTGGTGGGGAGGGGAGGTTATGGGGCAAGAGGGCCCTGGTGCATGTGTGTGTGTATGTGTGTGAGGACAGAGGGCATCACAGGGGGGGGGCAAGAGAGAACACACTCACCCTGCCTTATGTGATGTGTTCCCTTGTGTTTCCCTTCTGCAGGTTGTCCATGCCATCAATGACGTCCTGCTCCCGAGAGTCATCCGCCTGCGCGACATGGAGGCTACGGTGGCCGGCTTCGCTGCCCTCGGGTTCCCAACTGCGGGGGAGCCCTGGATGCAACCCATATCCCCGTCCGTGCCCCGGAGCATCGAGCGGCCCATTTTATAAACAGAAAGGGGTACTTCTCAATTGTACTCCAGGCCCCCGTGGACCACCATGGCCGCTTTCTGGACATTTATGCAGGCTGATCCGGCAGGGCACATGATGCCCGTATCCTACACAACTCTGGCCTGTTTGGCATGCTGGAGGTGGGCACTTACTTTCCCCAGTGGGAATTTAATGTCGGGGACGTGTCCATGCCCACATGTGTTGTGGGGGATGCGGCCTACCCCCTGCTGCCCTGGCTAATGCGGCCCTACACGGGGCGGCCAGACCACAACCGGGCCTGGTTCAACGACCGCCTCAACCAGGCCCGCAACCAAGTGGAGTGCGCCTTCGGGCATCTGAAAGCCCGGTTCCGTTGTGTACTGACCTGTCTGGAGATGGGTGAGCGGAATGTCCCGGAGGTAGTGGCCGCGTGCTGCGTGCTCCACAATCTCATGGAGCTGAGGGGGAAGGCCTTCCTCCCAGCATGGATGGCAGGTGAGGGCCAGGCCTACAAACAGCCCCGCACAGCTGCCATCTGACAGGCACACCACGATGGGGTGCACATCCGGGAGGCCCTGATGGAGATGTTCTCCCAGGCCTCATAGTAGGGTCACCTCTGTCTCCCTTTACATCTCCCTCCCATTACCTTCCCTCCTCTTCCCTCCTCCCATCCCCTCCCCTCCCTCCCAATAAACAACATAGGGTTTTTTTTAAACACAAAGTTGGAACTTTTTATTTACAATGGGGGGGGGGGGAATGTAGGATGGGAGGAGGAGGAGGCTCTCAAATGGGAGGGGGAGGAGGCTCTCAACTGGGAGGGGGGAGCCCTGCGACTGCTTCTGTGGGGGTGGACCTGCACATGGGGGTGAGGCCACGTTGGGGCAGGCAGCATGGGGAGGTGGGCAGGAGGGGCAGGAGCAGGAGCGGGACATTGCAGGAGGGGCAGGAGCAGGAGCAGGAGGGGACATTGCGGGAGTGGGAGGCATTGCTATGGGAGGGATGGTGGGTGCATGGGGCAAGACCATGCCATAATGAATGGCATGGCCAATGTGCGCGGTGAGGGTGGATATGGCATCTGCCATGCACATGCATTGGGCCTGGAAGGGACCCCAGGCCTCCTGGAGCCACTGCAGGTCCGCCTCCACCCGGTGCGTGATGGCTGCCTCCACCCGTTCGACGGCCTGCATGGGGTGCTGAAGGAGATGGTCCCGCTGCCGGACCCGCTGCCTTGGTGGTTGGATGGCTGGGGGTGCTGCCGCTGCCGCGGGGCTGGAGAATCCACCGCTTTTGCTTGGTCCCGCTGTAGGATACAGAAGAAAGGATGGGTCAGTCAGGTAGCCTGGCCACTGTCCCTGCATCCCATGCCCTCCACCCCTCAGCCCAGGTGACACCACATTAGTGTGGCTTGGGCCCACTTGGTTCCCACCCTCCCCGCTGGAGTAGGGTCCTCCTCCATGTATTGTAACCATTGGTCTGTGTCCTGGCCCCTTGGGGGGTGGGAGGGCGCTTGTGTTGCATTAACCTGTGGAACTCCCCGCTGGTGGAAGCTGTGAGGCTTTGGGCTAATCAATGGTGTTTGATAGGGAGAGAGATGAATCCCTACACAGTGCCTGGGAGCACATAAGGCAGACGTGGTCTAGGCTCTCAGATCCCCATCGCATGGGATATCTCCTGGACAGAACCAGGAGAGTGACTGGGGCGGGTGTCCCATCCTTGCAGCAAAACTCAGGCAGCCCTAGGGCCGGCCCGAGCGCTTCCCCCCTCCCCGTCCCACTAGCCCACACACACGGTAGCCCAGGAGCCAGCCAAGGCACTAGGAGCAGGCGAGAGGCTCAGTGGGGGCCACGTTTACAGGGCTGTGACGCTGTGGTTTTTCCCAGGAGCAGCTGGCTGTACCTCTCAGCCAGGCATGGGACAGTGTTGCCATTCTGCGTGCTGCACCCTTGCAGAGGTACGGGCTCTGGCCTGAGCCCCTGGGGCCCTGGCTGGTTCCAGCCAGCATCCACCCTTCCCCCTGGTCCCGCCTGATGTGTGTGAGCAGCACAGTCCCAGGCATGCCCTGGAGCTGCCTGCTGCTCGATCACCATGCTGCACGTGGTTGCACGTGCTGCATACTGCTAATGCTACACAGCATGCAGCTCACGCGGCCTGAGTGACACGCTCTCCCCCTCCCCTCTCCGGGTGCCTGGCTCCCTCCCACCCCCCGTCCTTGTGAGTGCAAAGTGAAACACTCACTGGTGGATCCTTCCCTGGCCTCTGAGAACGCACGGGAGACATCGGAGCTGCCAGAGGGGGCCTCTGCGTGGAGGGTCATGGTGCTGGCCTCGTCCTCTGATCCGCTGGTGGTCTCTTCTTCCTTCCCCGCCTCGCTGGTCCTGGTGATGGGGGGGGCACCTACCACAGGGATGGACGGTCCCTGGGGTGGTGCCTTGCCCAGGATGTGGTAGAGCCGCTGGTAGTGGGGGCAGGTGTTGGCTCCTGCCCCCTGGCCCTCGCTGGCCCAGACTTGCTCGAGGGTCCGGGCTGGATGTCCCTGGTGGGAGAGCACCTGGGCCATGCAGTCAAAGATATCCGCATTGCGGTGATGGGAGCGGGTTTCGTGGAGGGCCTCCCCTTCCTCCCAGATGTCCAGGAGGGCCTCCCGCTCCCTCATGGACCAGGATGGGGCCTTTTTTTCTGCCCCTTGGGGCCTCCTGCGCTGGGGGTGCGGGTGGCTGTTCCACCCCTGGAGCTGCCATCCTGCTCTGTTGGCTTTGGGGGATGGCAGGAGCCACGTGGCACAGCTCTCAACAGAGGCAGCAGAAAGGCTTCTGCTTCGTGGCCTCTGCAGGCTGCATCTGCCTTTAAGGGGTCTCGGGTTACCAGGAAGTCCGGAGCTGCCTGCAGGTACGGAGCATCCAAATGGCCACTAGGGCTTTTTTCCGTTTAGACTGCTTTCGTACAAAATGTCTTGGCTGCCTGTCTACACTGGCCTCTTGTGCAAGAACACTTGCGCAAGAGCGCTTATTCCTGAGCGGGAGCATCAGAGTATTTGCACAAGAAGCACTGATTTCAGGAGGTAGGCAAGCAAGCGGAAAAGCTGAAAACTGGCTGTCCACGGAGGTCCCTTTAAGCACGAGCCTCAGATAGCCTCAGACAGCAGCCACACAAAGTAACTACTGACCTGATGCCCTGCCGGAACCGGTTTCAGCTGCCTTTAAATGCGACCCAGCGTCCAATCAGTGTGGACGTGCTAATCGAATGATATTTCGAAGGGGGCAGAAGAGTTTCCCTGGTTTGGCCCAGAGTGGCCACCAGGGCAAGCTGGGAAGGGCTAGCCTCCAACTAGTTTGAATTAAATGGCTACCACAGCCCTTAATTCGAACTACTTAATTCGAACTAGGCGTTACTCCTCGTAGAATGAGGTTTACCTAGTTCGAATTAAGCGCTCTGCTAGTTCGAATTAAATTCAAAATAGCTGTTAGTTCGAATTAATTTTGTAGTGTAGACATACCCAGATATATTTTAATGGTGAAGGGCTCACAAGCAACAACTTTGACTGGTTGAAAAACTTCTTCCTGTTCCTTTTATAGTGTTTTCTTACGTTTATGATAAAACTCTCTGAATCCAGAGCAATTGTATCCTTTAGCAGTATGCATGTCATGTATCATTAATTTTTTGTCAAAAATAATTTTGTTCCCCAGAAACCCAGCATTAAGGGTTTTTTGGATCATACATAACTGTTTCCTTAATGGCCTTAATAACTGTTTTAACACTTTAGTATCAGAAATATTTTCCCTAGAAAAATATATATGACAGTAGATCTACATAACCTGGGATTTTATAAGCTGCTGAACAAATCAAGGAAAGTTGTGAAAGCTCAGCATGCTAAAAATGAAATCAGTTTTATTTAACTTCAGGCATGCACATTGTTAACACAGTTCAAATAATGTAACTTTTTGTAATTCTCATTTCCAGCAGCAGCTCAGTAGGAATATTGGAGAAACTCCTCTCCAACTGTGGCATTTGTAAATTCTTACGAGTTTACCCCAATCTAAGATGGTTCTTGACCCATCCAGCCACACTTGCCATTAATTTTTCAAAAATTCTCCTGAAACTTATTTTACAATCTATCTTAATAAAATAATTAAACTTTCCCCCCCATCTACGGTGGCTATAGCTAACTAATACAGAAAACTCAAATTCTGAGATTATCCTGCCGACAAAATTGAAATAATCTATCAACTATTACCTCTATTTTTAGTGCAACTTTCTGATCATTCCACTTCTCTCAGTAGGCCAAGAGTGGCAAACTGTTATAGGAAGTTGGCTAGGAAGCCTGAGCCAGAGCTGTGTTACTTCAGTAAGAAAAGGTAATTGGAGCTTGCTGAGCAAGTCTACATTTGAGAAGTAAATGGGAGACAGCTGCTTGGCCTCATTAGCTACAGGGCTATATATAAGGCTGGCAGGAAGACTCTAATAGCATGTGTGTGAGAGAAGCAAGCACGCGCGCGCACGCACGCACGCTCGCTCGCTCGCTCTCTCTGCATACGGTGGTAACTAACACACACAATAAAGGGCACGAGTGATTGCACCAAAAGAAAGGTCTCCAGCTGGTTTGTTACATATTAGAGGCTTATCTGGGACCCAGAGCCAGTGAATGTAATAGGCCTGAATAGAGAGGAGACCCTGCAATGGCTTGTCAAGAAGCAAGAGCAGATGCAGTAGACCCTGCAAAGCTTTCAGCATTCCCACCAGGCTGAAGACAAACCGCCTTAACCTGGCAGATGAAATTTTGCAGGCTATGCTGCTACTGCTCTCTCAGGGTACATCTACACTGCATCCCTAGTTCGAACTAGGGATGCAAATGGAGACAACCGAAGTAGTTAATGAAGCGGGGATTTAAATATCCCGCGCTCCATTAACATGATCACGCCGGCGCGCTAGTTCGAATCACAGCTGATTCGAACCAGGAAGTGCGCGCCGGGACGCGTTAGTTCGGACTAAAGCCCTTAGTCCGAACTAATGTTACTCCTCATTTTTTGAGCATCCAGCCACCAGGCCTGAAACTCTGCAAAATGGGCCTCGCAGATGATCTTCATGCTTTCCTAGGGACATTCAAGAGGGTAGCCATGAGTGCCAGATGGGAGAGGGCAACCTAGGCTATATCATAGGATATCAGAACTGAAAGGAACTTGAGAGGTCATTGAAACCAGTCCTCTGCCCTCACGGCAGGATCAAGCACCATCTAGATCAGGGCAACTCAACTTTGGAAGCCCCAGGGGCCACAATGATACTCACAGCACATGCAGAGGGCCGCGACTTAAGTATGGTTGCATATACATGCAAATATATACGCAAATAGCTTATTTAACAGTGACAGGCATGAATACAAAGATTAAGGCAAGACTACACAACACGCAGGCCCCATTTAACTCTGTTCTGATTATATTAATAAAATGTAATATTTACCTGATTTCCACTTTTAATGGAGCAATGACAGACCAGGAATTTAACTACTAAAACATTTATCAACACAAGGCCATTATACTGACTACTTTTTTGCTTTCGCTTCTCAATTTTAACAAATCGAACAAAAACTGCCAATACAGTACTGGAATTTACTGTAGTATAAGTACAATCAATGTGAAGATTTGTCTGTAAACTTTTCACCAGCTGTTTCACATCAGGCTTGTATTCCATTGTAGCAGCACAGAGACAGTTGGTCAGTTGTCTGTCAGGGTGGGTACGTCTACACTACAGCGCTAGTTCGAACTAACTTAGTTCGAATTAGTTAATTCGAACTAAGCTAGTTCGAACTAACGCATCTAGAACTAAAAACTAGTTCGAACTAGCGTTTTGCTAGTTCGAACTAGTAAGTCCACATTGAGTGGACTCTGAACAGGGCTTAAGGATGGCTGGAAGCAGTGCCGGCAGGGCATAAAAGGAGGACTTAGAGCATGGAGATGCTGTCTCAGGCTAGCCGAGGGCTGCGCTTAAAGGGTCCCGACCCCCACCCCGGACACACAGTTCTAAGGGGTGCCCCGCTTGCAAAGAAGTTCTGGCTTGGAGTGCCCTGAGTGCCCACACTGGGCACATCACACCACTCGGCCATCAGCCCGGCTGCACTTGCCGCAGGCTGCCATCTGCGGAGAGGGAGTAATTGGGGGGCTGCAGGAGAGCTTCCACCCCCAGAAGCCTGCAGAGCCAGCCCAGTCCTCCCCATCGGGGGCTCGTACCCCATTCCTCCCTCATCTCCTTCCACTTACCCTTCCCTAGCCCCCCTTCTTATTGATGTACAAAATAAAGATAACGTTTCTTCCAACATTGACTCTGTCTTTATTGAAAAAAACTGGGGGAGACTGGGAAAAGGAGGTGGGAGAGGGGAAGAGAAAGGCTGGGAGAGGGGAGGGCAACTAACATGATCAGGGGTTGGGAACAGGTCCCAGATGAAGAAAGGCTACAGAGACTGGGACTGTTCAGCTTAGAAAAGAGGAGACGGAGGGGGGACAGGATAGAGGTCTCTAAAAGCAGGGGTTGGGTGGAGAGGGTGCATTCAGAAAAGTTCTTCCTGAGTTCCCATAAAGAAGGACTAGAGGACACCAAAGGAAAGGAATGGGTAGCAGGCTTCAAACTAGTAAGAGAAAGTTGTTCTTGACAAAGCAAATAGTCAACCTGTGGAACTCCTTGCTGCAGGAGGCTGTGAAGGCTAGAACTAGAACAGAGTTTAAAGGGAAGTGAGATAAAGTGATGGAGGTTGGGTCCATGGAGTCCTATTAGCCAGAGGGTAGGAGTGGTGTCCCTGCCCAAAGTTTGCGGAAGGCTGGAGAGGGATGGCACGAGACAAATGGCTTGGTCATTGTCTTCGGTCCATCCCCTCCAGGGTCCCTAGGGTTGGCCGCTGTTGGCAGACAGGCTACTGGGCTAGATGGACCTTTGGTCTGACCCAGTACGGCCATTGTAAGCTCAGGGCTCAGTGTCGGGGGTCTCAGTGGACCCCCTTGATTTTCATGCACACCTGCTCCTGGGTGGCCAGGCTGGCAGCTCTCCTGCCCTAGACGGCCACTTTCCTGCGCCTAGTGCGGAGATCGTGGACCAGGTCCACGATGTCCGCACTAGCCCAGGAAGGTGCCCGCCTCTTGCGGTCCAGGGCAAGCTCCCGGGAGCCGCCAGCCTGGTCCCGGCAAGAGGGGGTGGGCTGGGGGGCATCGGGTGGGTGGCTCTGTGCCGTGCCAGGTGCAGGGTCTGCTAGCTGGGTGCTGGCAGGCTTGCACCTGGCACGGGCACCGTAGCCAGCCCGTGCCCCTTTAAGGGGTCCGGGGCCGGGAGGGGGGCATAGAGTTTCCCTGGTGTTGGCCAGAGTGGCCACCAGGGAAACCTGGGGAGGGCTAGCCTCCCACTAGTTCGAACTAAAGGGCTACACAGCCCTTAGTTCGAACTAGCTAGTTCGAACTAGGCGTTAGTCCTCGTAAAATGAGGTTTACCTAGTTCGAACTAAGCGCTCCGCTAGTTCGATTCAAATTCGAACTAGCGGAGCGCTAGTGTAGCGCCTATTAAAGTTAGTTCGAACTAACGTCCGTTAGTTCGAACTAACTTTGTAGTGTAGACATACCCTAAGAGAGGTGACTTGATGATTCTCATGGAGGAGAATGAACTTTCATAGGGTATGTCTACACTACAAGGTTAGTTCGAACTAACTTTCCTAGGCGCTACACTAGCGCTCCGTTAGTTCGAACTTAATTCGAACTAACGGAGCGCTTAGTTCGAACTAGGTAAACCTCATTTTACGAGGATTAAGCCTAGTTCGAACTAGCTAGTTTGAATTAAGGGCTGTGTAGACCCTTAATTCGAACTTGTGGGAGGCTAAGGCTTCCCAGGTTTTCCTGGTGGCCACTCTGGCCAACACCAGGGAAACTCTATTGCCCCCCTCCCGGCCCCGGAGCCCTTAAAGGGCCACGGGCTGGCTACACACTTTGTGCCAGTTGCAAGGCTGCCAGCACCCGTGCCTGCACAGCCTGCACCTGCCACACCATGAGCCAGCCATCTGAGGGCTCCCAGCCCTCCACTGCCCCCCAGGACCAGCCTGGCGGCTCCCAGGAGCCTGCCTGGGGGTGCAAAAGGCGGGCGCCCGCCTGGTCAAGTGTGAAGATCGTGGACTTCATCGAGGTTTGTGGGGAAGCCTCCAATGTCCACGATCTCCGCACTAGCCACTGGAACGCGGCCGTCTACGGCCGCATGGCTACCAGCCTGGCCGCCAGGGGCCACCAGCGCAGCCGGGAGCAGATCCGCTGCAAAATTAAGGACTTGCAGAAGTCCTACTCCCGGGCCTGCCTGCCAGGGGCTGACCCGGAGGCCTGCCCCCACTTCCACACCCTGGACCGCCTCCTGGGGGCTCATGCCGTCCCTGCCCCCCGGGACGTGATTGACCCCGGGGCAAAGGGACCACTCCTGGAGACGGAGGAGGAGGAAGAGGGCTCTGAGAGCCAGGAGCCTGCCGCCAGCCTGCCCAGGACCCGGGACCCCCGAGGCACGCCACAGAGCCGCTCGCCTGCGTCGTCTGAGGCTGGGGAGGCATCCACCTGTGAGTACCATCGTGTTCCCCTGATGTGTACGGGGGACTGGGGCGAGAGGGAGCCCCGGGACCGTGCGCCTGGGCCTTGCCCACCAAGGAGCAGCAAATGGGGATCCTGCAGGGGCCCTGGCATTGCAGTGGGGAGCTGGGTTTCACACACCTGGGTCCCTGGGGTAATTGACCGCTGGTCTTCTTGCACCACAGCCGCAGCACCTGGGACTGCAGGGCACACCACCCCGACTGCAGCAGCCGCCCACGCCCGGGCAAGCAGGACAGCCAGGAACCAGGAGGACTACCAGAGGTGGCACCTCCGGTTCCTGGATCGACAGCTCCGTCTCCAGGACCACTGGGTCCAGGAGGACCTGAGGCTGCGCCGGAGGAGTCTGGAGGCCCTGGAGGAGCAGGGCCGTGCCCTGCGAGGCAACCTCCAGAGCCTGCTGGACTGCTTCCCATTTCCTCCTCCCCCTGCTCCCTCTGCTCCCCCTCTTGCTCCCTCTGCTCCCCCTGCTCCCCCTGCTCTCCCTGATCCCCCTGCTCCTGCTCCTGCTTCCGCTCCTGCTTCCTCCACTTCCCCTGTCCCTCCTGCCCCCCCCCCACAACCATTTCCCACCGACGCCACCGGACCCGCAGTGTGGCGAGACGGGAACGGCAGCCAGACTCCCACCCCTGAGCTTTCCTTTCCCTTCCTCCCTTCCCTCCCCTTCCCTTCCAGCTCCCTCGTCCCAGGTTTCCCCCTCCTCTCTCCCACCGTCATTCCTCCCTTTCCGCACCCAGTTATGTTAAATAAACAGACGTTTTTGTTTCAAAAACAGGTGTCTTTATTTTACAGTAGATAGGGAGGGGAAAGGGGAAGGGGGGTAGGGTGGAAGAAGGCCCCAGTGGGGCATGCAGGGAGAGGTCAGTCCTCCTCCTCCTCCACCAGGAAGCTCTTCCGCAGGGCTTCCTGGATCCGGACGGCCCCCCGCTGGTCTTCCCGGATGGCGGCGGTGCAGGGCTGACCGTAGTGTCCAGCCATGCGGTCAGCCTCAGCCATCCAGGCTGGCAGGAAAGCCTTCCCCTTTCGCTCACACAAATTGTGGAGCACACAACATGCTGCCACCACGGGAGGGATGTTGTGCTCGGCCAGGTCCAGACGGGTGAGGAGGCATCGAAAGCAGGCTTTCAGTCACCCGAAGGCCCCCTCCACCACGATGCGGGCCCTGGTCAGCCTGGCATTGAAGGCCTGGCGGGAGGGATTGAGGTGCCCCGTGTAGGGCTTCATGAGCCAGGGCTGCAGTGGGTAGGCGGCATCCCCCACCAGGCACATGGACATGTCCATGTCCCCGACCCTGATGTGGCGGTAGGGGAAGAAGATCCCGGCCTGCAGCCGCTGGCACACGGAGGAGTTGCGGTACACCCATGCGTCGTGTGCTTTGCCGGACCAGCCCACATTAATGTCCGTGAACTGTCCCCGGTGGTCACACACGGCCTGCAGGATCACGGAGAAGTACCCCTTGCGGTTGACGTACCGGGAGGCCTGGTGTTCCGGGGCACGGATGGGGATGTGCGTCCCGTCGATGGCCCCCCCCGCAGTTGGG
Organism: Pelodiscus sinensis; assembly: GCF_052426305.1. Classification (NCBI taxonomy): domain Eukaryota; kingdom Metazoa; phylum Chordata; order Testudines; family Trionychidae; genus Pelodiscus; species Pelodiscus sinensis. Next base: position 29,084,833 of record NC_143067.1, on the reverse strand, counting down.
GAAGCCAAGGGTGCCAAATCCCCAGATGATGGCGTCCGGGTCGGCGAAGCGGACCACCCTGCGGAGCAGCACCCGGTTGATGGCCTTGACCACCTGCGGAGAGAGACACAGCAAAGCGCCAATCAGTGGGGCGCCCGGGTGGCTGGGAGCGTTCGTGCCCTGGCAGTGCCCTGCGCCCCACTCCCTGTAGCAACCCCCCTGGCGGCGTGTAGTACGGCCAGGACAGCCCGACCCGTCCAGTGCGGGGCGCTTTCGCCACCTCCCGCCCCCCCTTTGTCCCTGGGGCGGCCCATCCCCTCCTCGCAGCCCTCCTCCCCCCCGGCTCGGTGGCCGACGAGTGCCGTACCTGCATGAGCACTGCTCCGACGGTGGATCTCCCCACGCCGAACTGGTTCCCGATGGATCGGTAGCTGTCCGGCGTGGAGAGCTTCCAGAGGGCGATGGCCACCCGCTTCTGGAGGGGGATGACGGGTCTCATGCGAGTGTCCCTTCTTTGCAGGGCAGGGGTGAGCCACTCGCAGAGCTCCAGGAAGGTGTCCCTCCTCATCCTGAAGTTCTGGGTCCACTGTCGGTCCTCCCAGCGCTCCAGGATGATGCGGTCCCACCAGTCGGTGCTGGTGTCCAGACACCAGACGCGGCGGGGCACGCCGGTGCCGGGGTGCCGCCGCGGCTCCTCCACGGCCCCCAGGGCGGCCAGGCAGAGAGGCAGAGGGCTGACGTTCACCAGGTGGTGCCAGGCAGCCTCGAGCCATTGCTGGCAGGCTTGCAGCAGCAAGTCCATAAAGTGCACCAGAAGGTGCAGGGCGAGCTGTGGCTCCATGTTGCCACCTGCGGCGCCCCCGTCAACCCCCCGCCGAAGGGAAGCACCGACACAGACGGGCACAGAGACCAACGCTTTGCTGTCCCTCGGCGAGGTTGGCAAGCAAGCAGGAAAAGCTGAGAACCGGCTGTCCAGGGGGGTCCCTTTAAGCTCGAGCCTCAGACAGTAGCCACACAAAGCAACTACTGACCTGATGCCCTGCCAGAACCGGTTTCAGCTGCCCTTAAATGCCCCCCTGCATCCAATCAGTGTGGACGTGCTAGTTCGAATTAGAAAAATGCTAATTCGAACTAGTTTTTAGTTCTAGATGCGCTAGTTCGAATTAGCTTAGTTCAAATTAACTAATTCGAACTAAGTTAGTTCGAATTAGCGCTGTAGTGTAGACATACCCATAGGCTGTGTCCAGACTCAGGGGTTTTTTCGAAAAAAGTAGCCTTTTTTCGAAAAAACCTCACCTGCGTCCAGACTCAAGCCGCGTTCTTTCGAAATTAAATCGCAAGAACGCGGCTTTTCTTTCGATGGCGGTAAACCTCAATTTACGAGGAAGAACGCCTTCTTTCGAAAGTTCCTCTTTCGAAAGAAGGCGTTCTTGAATGTAAATAGGGCTTCTTCGAAAGAGAGCATCCAGACTCACTGGATGCTTTCTTTCGAAAAAGCAAGCCGCTTTTTCGAAAGTTCAACATGCAGTCTAGACGCTCTCTTTCGAAAGAGGCTTGCAGTCTAGACATAGTCATAGACATATGTAGACCCAAAGAAAGTTAGCACATTTTTGGCACATTTCAGTAATGCAGGGTACATGTCTTCCTGTACGTAAATCATCCAAAATGTTTCAGGGTCCTTTTCCTTATGACTAGCTTTTAGAATACTATTGTTTCGAAGTTCTATCATCTCTGATCCAAATGTGGCCCATTTTGAAGGAGCATTGCTGTCTTTAATTTGCGAACAGAGCATAACTTGTTTAGTATGGAAACCTTCCAGTAAGGAACACATCTTAATTTTTTTTTAATTGCTGTCAGGTGGATACAAGTCTTTGAATTCAGGCTGAAAAGATTCATGGTGCTGCTGCAGGTTTTTTTTCTTTAATCCAATAATAGTCTTTTGACAAAGATGACACATTGGTTTTCCATTTATCTTGACAAAAGTGAATTCCATCTCCCTAACAGGGTTGAAAATCTTCTGTTCATCCAACGATGAACCATTTTGTTGCCATTTTTAATGCTTCTTATTAAAAAGAAAATTGTATACCAGTGCTTTGGGTGTTCAACTTGAAGTTTCAGGTTGTACATTTCTTGGAGTGATTTTTCCAAAGAAAAATTTCCAAGCCAGAGTGTTCCAACATGTGGTGGGTGGGAAGCTGGATGAGTCAAACTGGACATGAGAGGCAAAAAAGGACAGGTGCCCATGAGCCCTGTCCTGGATTCCCAGCAGGGCTGATGTCCTCCATGTGGGATGGAGGCAGGGCTGCCTGGCCGCAGTGCTGCACCTAAATGTGGCCAGTGTGAGCCAGTCAGCATCTCTCAGGCTCTGCCCACAAGACTAAGCATCCAGCACTTCCCAACAATGCCCTGGCGCTCTCGGCACCTCCTCCCTAGGGGCTAGAAACCCCGACATCCTGTACTCTTCTGTTCCAGCCAGCGGTTCGCTTGCGTCCTTCAGTGCTCATTTCACCTGGGAGACTCCTAGACTTTGTGGAGCATGTTCCCAGTGGAGGCCATGTTCAAAGGATCCCACCCGTGGGCTTCGTATTGAGCCCAGAGTAAATCCAAACTGCATCATGGACCGCAAACAAATGCCCGCATATGGAGGAGCCCTGATCTAGATCATCCCTGATAGATACATATCTCCAGTGATGGAGATTCTACAGCCTCCTTAGGCAATTTATTATAAGGTTTAACCACCCTGACAGTTAGGAAGTTTTCCCCAACCTAAACCTCCCTTGCTGCAATTTAAGCCCATTGCTTCTGCTCCTGTCATCAGAGGCCAAGAAGAACATTTTTTCTCACTCCTCCTTTTAGATACTTGAAAACATCCCAGTGGGAGTGGGGGAGAAACCGCAGAGGGGTCTAGTAGATACTGCTTTTGTGTGTTCACTCATACAGAGGGGGCTGGTGAAAGAAACCGTACTGGTTGATTTCAAGTGCACAAATGGCCCTGGAGTATATCCACAGGGACATGAGGTCCTGCCCAGTGGCCCAGATGCCCCTAAAAGTGCAGACCAGCTTTAAGTGGAAGCCAGTTGGAGTGGTAGAGAGGTTGCCATACCTAGTGGCTGTGTCTAGACTGGCAAGTTTTTCCGCAAAATCATCTGCTTTTGCGGAAAAACTTGCCAGCTGTCTACACTGGCCGCTTGAATTTCCAGAAAAGCACTGATGATCTCATGTAAGATCGTCAGTGCTTTTCCGGAAATACTATGCTGCTCCCGTTCGGGCAAAAGTCTTTTTCCAAAAGACTTTTGCCCGAAAGGGCCAGTGTAGACAGCACGGTAGTGTTTTCCGCAAAAAAGCCCCGATCGCGAAAATGGCGATCAGGGCTTTTTTGCGGAAAACTGCGTCTAGATTGGCCACGGACGCTTTTCTGCAAAAAGTGCTTTTGCGGAAAATCATCCTGCCAATCTAGACGTGCTTTTCCAAAAATGCTTTTAACGGAAAACTTTTCCGTTAAAAGCATTTTCGGAAAATCATGCCAGTGTAGACGTAGCCACTAGTGGGTTTACATAGAGACTGCCAAAGGGAGAAGGAGAGAAGGATCAGAAGTGGGGGGAGTCCCACAAACTGGGAAGCCCCAGGTAGAAAGAGAAGGAAAAATTCTCATGGGAACACTAGACAACAAAGCTCAAACTGGATAGACCAGAAGGAAGGATGTATTGGGGAGACAGCCAGCCCACGCTCCTTTGAGGGAAAGAAGGAACAACTGGTTCTCCCCACAACACAACTCCCAGGGGAGGAGATGCAGACCCATCTCAGGAATTTGCAGGAAACTGAGGCCCAGAGGGTATCACAGGAGTGGGAAATAGACCCCAACCACTTATCTGAAGTGAATGTGGTACAGGAGAAGGCATATGTTTTGTGTTTGGATGAGGGATGAAGGAACCCTCAGGAAAGGACACTGAAGATTGCCTGGAAAAGGATAAGGGGCTTCCTTGAAGGAACCTCACCAGCAAGGGACTGAGGTTGACTGAATCTGGTAGCTCATAAAGGGGGAGGTGTGTGTCAGGCTGCTGGCCATGGGTGGTAGATGAAGTTTCTACTTAGGGAGGCAGTAGCTGCCCTGCTCCTTTCCCATTGTATTCCTCCTCTCTTCCATCCCCTTCTCTGTGCATCCTGTGTTCCTGCGCATTGTGTTCTTGTCCCCTTCCAACCAAATGCCTGAACCCAAACAAATTATTTTTGAAAAAACCCTCCACTTCTCTGAAATTTCTTTTCCAACAAAATGGAGCATGTTTTCTACCATGTGCCAAACATGCAGAAGGTACCTAGCACTAAAATTGGGAATAAGAAATGTCAATAACAGGGTTTTTTTAATATATACTCTGAGAACTGATATGTAGGCAGCTTGCAAAAAACCCCTAGTCACTCTCATTGATCCTGGGGAACACATCAGTTAAACTTAATTCAGAAATCTCTGTCCTTTCTTCACACACTAAAAAGGGTGTCAGGCCTCACCCTCAGCTGGTATTTGCCCCCTGACCAGTGTTCCCTCTAAGTTGTGTGGCAGCACAGCTTCACAAGTGATTAATCAGCCTCACCCAGTCAGTAAGCTTGTTAGTAACTGGTGGGTGCCATAGTGGCACACATCTGAACAAGCGCACATCATGTCAATATTCGTGCACAAGCCAAAACTCGCTCCACTCATGGATGGAAAATATTAGAGGGATTAATGGTTTGGGGGGGGGAGGGTCACTTACCCACAAAAAATCATTTGAGGACGACACACAAGTGAAAAGCAAAAACCCTCACTGACCTGGCTGAGAAGCAGAAAGTAAACCTCACTCCTCTCCTGCTCCAACCCCATGGGGAGGGGTGCGCTGAGGCTCAGAGGTTACCTTGAGGGCCAAAGTACTAGTTCCTGGTCCTCAGAAGTGTTAGTTTTTTGGGATCCCCTTTAGGTTCTGTGGTGGGGCAAAAAAGAGGGGTTCAGAGTGCAGGAGAAAACTGCCCAGGAACAAGGTGAGGGTGCAGAGTCTGGCTGGGGGGTTGGGCACAGGAGCTACCTAGGGGTGGCAGTGTGGGGTCTTGAATGGAGAGGACAGGAGACTGGAGCATTTATTTAGTGCTGTTCCCCAGGGGAGATGGGGGGCTCCATGCCACTCTGTACTGGCAAGCACTTCCCCTGCCTCACCATTGGCTGTGATTCCTGGGCAGTGGGAACAACAGGGGTGGAGCCTGCAAGCAAGTGCAGGGACAGAGCTTCCCTTCATTGCCTATCCCTCAGCAGAGGAGGAGGGAGAACAGCAGCATGCAGAGCTGCTTCATCTTCGTGGCCAGCCAGAGCTCACATACTGGATTCAGCCTGTGGCTTGCCTTGATCTGGCCCCCATGGCTCCCCCACAGCACTGGAGTGCCCGTGCTGGTTCCCAGCCCTGGCAGAAGTCACAAGCCTCACAGGCCAAATCAAGCCAAGCCACAGGACTCTATCTGTGAGCTGTAGGTGCCCCATACCAGCATGACATTCTTTAACATTTCTGTTATGTTTCTTCTAAAAGATGTGTCTTTTTTCTGTTCTACAGAATCTAACATGATTAATGCACCCTTCCAGATGAAATTAAGGAAAATACATTAGGAAATTAATAGTATAAGCCAATGAGCCATTAGACACCAAACACAAATAAGGATTGGTAAAATCATTAGCTGACCCACAGTGAAGATAATATAGGACATTATTTAAACTAACAGCTCCAGTGTCCTTTTAGGAACCATCTCATCTCTTCCAGCACAATTCTTATCAAAGGAACTTCCTATTTGCCCCTATTATTTCTTGTTCTATTTCATTTCCACTTACTTTGTAAATGACCAGCCCCTAGAAATGCAGATTGACCACATATATGCTAATAGTCACTGAAGGGAAAATTAGACTTGAAACTGGTGAAGCCACATCTGGAGTATTGTGTCTAATTCTGAGCCTGCCCATTACAGAAAGGATGTGGACATATTGGAAAGGGTCCAGCAGAGGGCAACCAAAATTATTAGAGGGTTGGAGCACATAACCTATGAAGAGAGGTTGAGGGATTTGGGCTTGTTTAGTCTACAGAAGAGAAGAGTGAGGGGGATTTGATAGCAGCTTTTAACTACCTGAAAGGAGGTTCCAAAGAGGATAGAGAGACGCTTACCTGGTGTAGCTCCCATTGGGGATGGGTGTGGGGGAGGGAACAGGTCATTCCATGCTGCCCTGTGCTCACTTGCAGGTATTTTCCCCACAGCTCACATTGGCTGCAATTCCCTGCCAATGGGAGCTTCAGGGGCAGAACCTCCTGGCAAGAGAAGTGTGGAGACAGAATTTCCTGGTGCTTGCAGAGATGCAGCTTCAGCCCAGGATGGTGGCGGGGGAGGAGGAGATAAGGGGACAATAGGAAGAACTGCAGCAGGCAGAGCCACATCCTCCACCACTGCTAGGTGGTTAGACTGGAACACAGGGGCATTATAGGTGGGGCTGCAGTCCATGACCTCGGTTTAATAGGGCCCCTCAGCCCAGGGCCCTGGGCTGGAGCTCCTAAAGCCCCTTTTTAAACATAGCCCTGCCAACAGAATGCTGTAAGGGCCTGATTTGTAAGCCCTCATTTGCATAAATAGTTCTTTTTAAGGAACTTCTCTGAAAGTAATTCATCTCCTTGCAAGGTCAGTGGTTAGGTCCTGATTTGATGATGCCCATGGAAACATTTTCATTGTCTTCAGGTACGGTGGGATCAAATCATTAAACCTGATACAGATCATAGTGAAGTTTATTGCCAAAATGTATGTTGATCATTTAGTGGGAGCAAGGATTAGATCCATCTGCTTTATTGCCATGAGCATACACAAGCTCCTTATTTATAGCCTACCAAGGTAAGAATCGTGGCTAACAAATATTGTAAAGATTTTATTCATCCAAAGAAGTTGCAAGTATAAAATGGTAGTATTCAGTGTTGTTGTAACCATGTCGATCCCAGGATATTAGAGATGCGAGGTAATGTCCTTTGTTGGACCAACTTCTGTTGGTGACAGACAAGTTTTCAAATTTACACAGAGCAGTTTTTCAGAAGAGAATTTTAAGAGTTCTGTATAAGCTCAAAAGCCAGTCTCTCTCACCAACAAAAGATAGCCCAATAAGAGATAATACCTCTCTCACCTGGTCTTTCAAGTTGTGACAGACTGGCCCGGGTCTAGGTACAGCTGAGGGCGCCCGCTCAGGGTGGATTGCTCAAATTTGGGGCTCCTTACATCCCCCAGACTGGAGACCTTCCCAAACAGGCCACAAACCAGTCCCATGGAGTGCTTCAGCTGCCCACCAGAAGCCTCATGAGAAAACCCCTCTGCCACCCCAGCAATATCCATGCCCCAGATGGCCCCAGTCCTCATACACAGGTCTTAGAACCCAATCTCACCTACCCCGAACAAGTTCTGTCCGGTTCCAGGAAACCACCCACAGTTCCTGAGTCAATTTACACACTGGATCTTACCCACAAATGATGCTCAGTCAATCCTTTAGAATCTACAATCTAAGGCTACGTCTAGATTGCATCCCTTTTTCGGAAAAGGGAAGCAAATTAGATGTATCACAATTGCTAATGAAGTGGGGATTTAAATCTCCCCCGCTTCATTAGCATAAAAATGGCTGCCGCTTTTTTTCGGCACGGAGTTTTGCCGGAAAAAAGCGCCAGTCTAGACGCGGATCTTTCGGAAAATAAAGCCTTTTACGAAAGATCTCTTATTCCTTATTTTAAGAGGAATTACAAAAAATAACCACTGGAAAAATGTTGGTTTCCTTCATAAAAAGGACTTATGATGGAAGAAGAAGCCATCGTAAAATTTTTCTTCATGATCCTCAATTTTCCAAAGCTGTTAACTAGAAAAAAGGGAAATGAAGTTTTTTTCTGCATTGCTGTATTTCTTTCCTTTTAGTTGTAATGTAAAAGTTTAATATAAAAACATCATGTCTGTGTTTGAATGTTGTTAAGCAGTGGTGGAATAGTGCTCAAGGATTTTTGCTTAGATGACTTTTTGCTTATATTTTTAGAAATATGAATAGGCAAATGCTAAGATAACATGGAAAAAATTTGTTCTAACATTGCCTAACTACTATTAAATGTATTTAGTTCAATGTGGAATGATCAGCTACCCAACTATTAAAAATGAGATATGAAATATGAAAGTTCTCCTGAGAATCTGAAAAATGAGGAACATGAATTTTCAAAATCATGAGACCCACTGAATTTGTCCAGCAGAGAGTAGAAACTAGATGCCCCAAGCAGTCAATGGCTCTTACAAAGTTATCTAGGATATTCCAGGGCACACTGGAAGATTTATCTTTTCTCCCTAGACTGAGAAGAATTGTTTAGCATTTGCATTTAATTCGATAGGAGATTATATGAGGAAGGTTGATTAATTTTTCTTTTAATTGTGTTGTCACAGGGTAATTTGATTTGATCCAGAATAATTGACAAGTCTATCTGTTGTATGATAGAGTGCAGCAACATTCATTCTTATTTGAGAAGTTTTAAAATCTCCATAGCTTGCATCCTTGAGACAGAGAGCTGCGTATTACTTACAACATGCAATTATCTTCAGATATAGCTGATATAAGCTAAAGGAAGTAATCAGTTTCTTGATCTGGCTTCTGCTGCTACTCCTTAATTTTGGCAGCAACCCAAAAGTCTTAAACAGTCTCACAACTAGTCTTCTGCCAAAACCATAGGGCTACGTCTAGACTGGCATGATTTTCCGGAAATACTTTTAATGGAAAAGGTTTTCCTTTAAAAGTATTTCTGGAAAAGAGCGTCTTGATTGATCCCGGAGTTATCATTAGAACGATGCGTTTTTGCGCAAAAGCGCATCTAGATTGGCGGCGTGCTTTTAAACGAAGGCAGAAGCCAGGAACCATTTTGAAGAGGGCAAAAGGGCACCAGCCCTTTCTGGGGGCAGGGCTGGAGCTCCGTTGAGACACGTGCTTAAAGGGGTCTCGCCGGACAGCCGTTTGTCTCCTGCTCCATGCGTTAGGACCTCTTGCAGGGCCTGACAGACATAGCAGGTTTGGTGGTTGCCCTCTTCCTTTTGGACACCACCCTTTTGCCCCCTACTGCTTTTTCCTGGTTTTGGTTTCTTGTCCCTTGCTTTGTCTGCCATGGAGCCACGGGTGGCCATGTGCCTGCTCTGGCCCCTGTCGGCCATTTTCAAGTGCCTGCATCTGGTTCTCCAGGCTGGTGCCCTTGTGTTCCAGGACCAGGAGGCCCAGATCACCTTCGACTCCCTCACCAGGGAGGCCATGGAGTCCTTGTGGCATCCCCACCCCACCGTGGAGAGGCCGGTCTGGACCGGCTGGTCCTTGAGCAATGGGACGACCAGCAATGGCTCCGGAATTTCCGCATGCGAAAGCGGACGTTCCTGGAGCTGTGCGCCTGGCTCACCCCCGTGCTACAGAGCGCCACCACCCAGCTGCGTGCACCCATCCCTGTCAACAAGAGAGTCGCCATCGCGCTATGGAAGCTGGCCACCCCGGACTGCTACCACTCGGTGGCACAGCAATTCGGGGTGGGAAGATCCACCGTTGGTGTCATCGTGATGGAGGTAAGTCCCATGGGGAGTGGGAAGTGGGGTGGGGAAGAGAGTGTTACACTACATGCCCAGGGGCAGCCAAGACTCCAGGCTGGGTCACCCAGGGGTTTGGGCCATCTCTCCCTTGTACAGGCCTGCTGGTGTGGGGGGGGGGGCTGGGATGAAGGGGCCATGGTGTGTGTGTGTGTGTGTGTGTGTGTGTGTGTGTGTGTGTGTGCGCGCGTGCGTGAGGACAGAAGGAATCACGGGGAGGGGCAAAGCAGCACACACTCACCCCTGCCTTATGTGATGTGTTCCCGTGTGTTTCTCTGCACCCTTCTGCAGGTCATCCATGCCATCAATGATGTCCTGCTACCGAGAGTGATCCGCCTGCGCGACGTGGATGCTACACTGGCCGGCTTCTCTGCCCTCGGGTTCCCCAACTGCGGGGGAGCCCTGGATGCAACCCACATCCCCGTCCGGTCCTCAGAGCATCGAGCAGACCATTTCACAAACAGGAAGGGGTACTGCTCCATTGTTCTCCAGGCCCTCGTGGACCACCGGGGCCGCTTCCTGGATGTCTACGCGGACTGGTCCAGCAGATCACATGACGCCCGCATCCTCCACAACTCCGGACTATTTCACATGCTGGAGGTGGGTACCTACTTCCCCCGATGGGAGTTGATTGTCGGGGATGTGCCTATGCCCATCTGCGTCATTGGGGACGCAGGTTACCCCCTGCTGCCCTGGCTAATGAGACCCTATACGAGGTGGCCGGACCAGAACCAGGCCCAGTTCAATGACTGCCTCAACCGGGCCTGAAATCAGGTGGAGCTCGCCTTTGGCCGCTTAAAAGCCCGCTTCCATTGTTTGCTCACCCGTCTCGAGATGTGTGAGCAGAATGCAACGGAGGTACTGGCCGCGTGCTGCATGCTACACAACATTGTGGAGCGGAGTGGGGAGGCCTTCCTCCCTGCATGGATGGCAGCTGAGGCACAGACATTTGAACAGCCACACAGAGGCCATCCACCAGGCACACCAGGATGGGGTGTGCATCAGAGAGGCCCTGACGGACATGTTTTCACAAGCCCCATAGTAGGGTCGCCTGGGTCTCCCCATACAACTCCCTCTCATCTCCTACCCTTCCCGCTCCCCTCCCCTTACCTCCCCCCAATTGTAAAGCGTCGGTTCCAAGCTCATCGGCCATCATTGTGAATGTTTGTTGGGTGCGTCGGATGTAGCTAAGGTTTTTCTTTTAGTTTAGGCTAGGGTTTAGGCCACCATCGCCTGTCCAAGCTGTCCCGAAGAACAGGAAGAGGATTCATGGTTCGTGTGGAAGGCTCGAGTCAGTGTACCCGATTCCAGTCGTCTTCGAGGGATCTCCTGGTTGTTCCTCTCCCGAGGCCCGGAAGGACCAAAGGATTGAGGTTGCCAGCAACACTACAATCGTCCCTGCGTCTATACTATGTTACATATTCTTTTGTGTGCGTCTTTTAACCTTTCTTGCTTGTTTGTTATCTATGTTAATATAGTTGTGGTTTAAATTTTACTTAAAAGTGTCAGTATTTATTTATGCACCACAAATCAATGACCACTTAAAGGAACGGCCAGTGATAGATACAGAATTTGGTGTCCGCATTTTGTAATCCTCTTAAATTTAGTTGGCTAATTGGCATCTCAAGTCATTTATTACAGTTACCTTGAGTAACACAATTAACCAACACAGTTTTGTTTTCAACTGAAAAATGTATGTTTTTATTTACAAGGGGGAGGGGGAAGAGGAGGAGACCTTCAACTGGGAGGAGGAGGGGGAAAGGGAGAGGGAGGGGAAGGAGACCTTCAACTGGGAGGGGAAAGAGGAGGGGGAGGGAGAGGTGGAGGAGACCTTCAACTGGGAGGGGGAGGAGGAGGAGCTACTCCTGGGAGGGTGGCCCCTGAGAGTGCTCCTGCAGGGGTGGACCTGGACATGCGGGGCAGGCCACATCGGGGCAGGCTGCACGGGGAGGTGGGCAGGAGGGGCTATTTCAGGGGCGGCAGGAGGGGGCATTGCAGGAGGAGTCATTGCAGGTGCAGGAGGAGGCATTGCAGGAGGGGGCATTGCAGGAGGGGGCATTGCAGAGGCAGGAGGGGGCATGGGCAGTGCTAGGGGAGGGATGGCGGGGGCATGGGATAAGGCCATGCCATAGTGAATGGCATGGGCTATGTGGGCAGTGAGGGTGGCGATGGAGTCAACCAAGTGCGTGTCCTGGGCCTGGAAGGCGGCCCAGGCTTCCTGGTGCCACTGCAGGTCCCCCTCAACACGCTGGCGAATCGATGCCTCAATGCGCTCAACGGCCTGCACATGCCGGCGAAGGAGCTGGTCCCGGTGGCGGAGCCTGTGCCTGTGTGGTTGGGCAGCTGGGGGTGCCGCTGCTGCCGGACTGGAGGGTCCCCAGCTTGTGCTCGGTCCCGCTGCAGGGAAGAGAAGAAAGGATGGGTCAGTCAGGCAGGCCGTCCACTGTCCCCACACCTCATGCCCTCCACCCCTGAGCCCAAGTGACACCACAGTAGTGTGGCTTGGGCCCACTCGGTTCCCACCCTGCCCCCAGTGTTGTATGTTTGCAAGGATGACCGCCCCTGTAGTAGGGTCCTCCTTCATGTATTGTACCCACCGGTCTGTGTCCTGGCCCTGTGGAGGGCGGGAGGGCGCTCGTGTTGCGTTTACCTATGGAACTCCCTGCCGGTGGAGGCTGTGAGGCTTTGGGCTAATCAATGGTGTTTGACAGGGAGCGAGATGCATCCTCGCACAGTGCCTGGGAGCACATCTGGCAGAGGTGGTCTGGGCTCTCAGATCCCCATCACGTGGGATATCTCCTGGACGGAACCAGGAGAGTGACTGGGGCGGGTGTCCCATCTTTGCAGCAAAACTCAGGCGGCCCTAAGGGCAGCCCGAGCGCTTCCCCCCCTTCTTCCTCTCACTATCCCTCACACTTAGCCCAGGGACATGTGTGGCCGCAGTGGGGACTTCCCTCAGGGAGCCAGCCAAGGCTCCGGGAGCAGGCGAGGGGCTCGGTGGGGTCCACGGTCACAGGACCGTGACGCTGCGGCATACCCAACAGCAGCTGGCCGTGCCTCACAGCCAGGCATGGGACAGTGTTGCTGTTCTCCGTGCTGCACCCTTGCGTAGGTGCGGGCTCTGGGCTAAGTCCCTGGGGCCCTGGCTGGTTCCAGCTGGCATCCACCCTTCCCCCTGGTCCCGCCGAATGTGTGTGAGCAGCACGGTCCCAGGCGTGGCCTGCAGCTGCCTGCTGCGGCCACATGTCACTCGATCACCAGGTTACAGCTCACGTGGCCTGAGTGACATGCTCTCTCCCTCCCCCCTCTGGGCGCCTGGCTCCCCACCCACCCCCCGCCCTTGTGAGTGCAAAGTGCAAGACTCACCGGTGGATCCTTCCCTTGCCTCGGAGGATGTGCAGGAGATGTCAGGGCTGCTGGAGGGAGCCTGCTGGGTGGCAGTGCTGGCCTCATCCTCCGATTCCGAGCTGTCTCCTTCCCCCGCCTGGGTGGTCCTGGTGACAGGGGGGCACATGCTGCTGTCCATGGGCACGTCTGGGGCTTGCGGGGCTGGCTGGCCCAGGATGGCATGGAGCCGGTTGTAATGGGGACAGGTGTCTGCTCCTGCCCCCTGGCGCTCGCTGGCCCGCACATAGCCCAGGCACAGCTCCTTGACTTTCGCCCAGACTTGTTCGAGGGTCCGGGCTGGATGGCATTGCTGGGCGAGCGCCTGGGCCATGCGGGAGAAAATGTCTACGTTGCGGCGCCGCGAGTGGGTCTCGTGGAGGGCCTCCTCCTCCTGCCAGAGGTCGAGCGCATCGTTTGCGGCCCCTGGGGGCCTCCTGCGCTGGGGGTGCAGGTGGCTGAGCGCCCGGAGCTGCCATGCTGGCTGCGATGTGGCTGCTGGGCATGGCAGGGGCACTGTGGCAGACCTCAGGCAAGGTGTCTGAGGCATGCTACTGCCACGGGCGCTCAGCAGCCTGCGTGTGCTTTAAGAACTCGGGTTACCAGGAAGACCGGGGCTCCTATGGGGTCTCCCAGCATCCAAACTGCTTTCTTCTGTTTATCCTGCTTTTGCGCAAAAGTCTTAGCTAGCTGTCTACGCTGGCCCTTTTGCACAACAGTTTTTCGCAAAAAGGACTTTTGCCCGAACGGGAGCGTCAAAGCTTTTACGGAAAAAGCACTGATTTAGAACAGTAGATCGTCAGTGCTTTTGTGGAAAATCAAGAGGCCAGTATAGACAGCTGGCAAGTTTTTGCACAAAAGTGGCCGCTTTTGCGGAAGAAATGGCCAGTCTAGACACAGCCTAGGAGTCTTAAATGTTGTACCAAGAACCCTTGAGAACAGAAATCCTGCTCAGCTGTTGCAAGAGTCTGTAAAGTGGAGGAAGGTGAGAAGAAAAAACTGGGCTAGTCTCCCCTGTCATGTTTTGTCCTCCACAACATTATGGAGAGGAAGAGGGAGGCTTTCTTCCCATGTTGGGGCACAGAAACTGGTGGCAAGGGGCAAGCCTTCCAGCAGCCATCTGCCAGACCCATCAGGCTGGGGTGTGCATCAGGCTGGGGAGCAGAGGCAGCAGGAGGGTGTGTCATCATGTGTGACATGATAGCACACCTGTTATCACACCTTTGCATGAACTGGTCCCATGCGCGGTTCCGTCACTCAGCGTCCTCACTGATCTTCTGCGCCAGGGTGTTCTGCATGTCACACAAGTCACTTACATGCTGGCATGAGGGCCCCAAACCTGCATTATGTCCACACTGCAATCGCGTTCTTCGAAAAGTAAATAGAAAGAGCAGAGGTATTTTTTCTGGCATTGGTAATCCTCTTTCTATGAGGAAGAAGCCTTTTTCTGAAAGAGCTCTTTCGAAAAAAGGTGTGTGTGGATGGGGAGGAGTTTTTTTTATTGAGCGATCAGGGAAGGGGCAAAGAGAGGGGTTGTGGTGGGGAAGGGTTAGGGCAGCAAGCCAGAGACCACTGTTGGGGAGGCCCTGGGGAGAATTACTGGGGTCCTTCAGAGAACCTCTCCCTCAGGCCCTCCTGAATGCGTACCCTGACCTGATGGGCCTGGTGGATGGCTGCTGGAAGGCTTGCCCCTTGCCACCAGTGTCTGCTCCCCACCATGGGAAGAAGGCCTCCCTCTTCCTTTCCATAATGTTATGGAGAACAAAACATGCCAGGACCACCTCAGGGATGTTGTGCTCCCCATGTTGAGGACTCCCCACCACCCGCTCCATGCAGGGATTGCAGCTCGAGAGCGCCTTACCTCCATGAGGAGGGCCCTGATGGTGGACTTCCCCACACTGAACTGGTTGCCCACTGACTGATGGCAAAGAACATGCTGAGATTTCCCTGACTGTTTCGAAATTGCACAAAATGCAGGGACACAGGAATTCATCTAGCAAATACTCCAATGCACAAATTTATCTCAGTTCCTTCATTAGCAAACATTCAAAGGGCTGGAATATTCTACAATACTAAGAAATCTCAGGAGGTCATCTAGTCCAGTGTTTCTCAACTTTTTTTTTTTTTTTATAAAATACCCTTTAAAAAATATAAGTACCCCCAGTACCTACAGTTTTCAGACACACAATTTTTTTTCTACCATTAAAATACATTTGTTTAAACAACTTAATCATAGCCAGGCAGGTGATGAAATTTTTGGATGTGAAAAGTACAAAAATAATAAAGAGCTGTAAAACTTAAAACAAAAATTAAGTTTTCTCCAAATTTCAGTTGTGTTACCCTACCCCACAGACTTCTCTCGAGTACCCCTGGTACTCATACCACTGGTTGAGAAACACTGATCTAGTCCAACCCCCTGCCCAAAGCAGGACCAACCCCAACTAAATCATCCCAGCCAGGGATTTGCTAGGCTGAGACTTAAAAACCTCTAGGGATGGATGTTCCACTACCTCCCTAGGTAACCCATTCCAGTGCTTCACCACCCTCCAAGGGAAATAGTTTTTCCTAATATCCAACCTAGATCTCCCGCACTGTAACTTGAGACCATTGCTCCTTGTTCTGCCATCCATCACTACTGTGAACAGCCTTTCTCCATCTTCTTTGGAACCTCCCTTCAGGAAGTTGAAGGCTGCTATCAAATCCCCCCTCCCTCTTCTCTTTTGCAGACTAAACAAACCCAAATCCCTCAGTCTCTCCTCATAGGTCATGCACTCCAGCCCCCTAATAATTTTGGTCATCCTCCACTGGACCCTCTCCAATTCGTCCACATCCTTTCCATAGTGGGGGGAGGAGGGGACTCAGAACTGGACACAGTAATCCAGATGTGGCCTCACCAGAGCCGAATAAAGGGGAATAATCACTTCTCTAGATCTGCTTGCAATGCTCCTCCTAATGCAACCTAATATGCCATTAACCTTCTTGGCTACAAGGGCTCACTGTTGTCTCACATCCAGCTTCTCATCATTTTTTATCTTAAAAACTCCCATGAGCCCTTGAGAGAAAAGGAGGAAGCAGGGCATGTTAGGAGAGGAGTTCTCCATTTTTGGGACAGAGGAGACAGGCTGCTGTGGAGGAGCCTTTGTCCAGTCCAGGAGTTGTGTTGAAGCTATAGCCTGGGACTGAGAGCCTGTGGGGCTTGGATCTAGCAGGCTGTTTCAGGGGCTGCTGATTGCCTCTAGAGGGGAGAGACTCTGGCTGTGTCCGTGGCTGAGAAGGACTACATAAACGCTGCACACAGGTAGAAACTGTAAGTAACTCCCTGGGCTTTTTGAGAAAGTACTGCATGGGATAGACCTCAGAGATATAGACTAAGTCTGGGTCCAAAGAGAGGCAGAGTGACTAGCTCAGTGAACGAGAGCATTTGATGGCTCCTGCTCCAGTGTCAGAGGGATTTTGCATCTGGCTGCTCAGCTTGGACTAACACACACAGGACTTACACAGTGCTGTCTCCACTCCAGCTATAGGCCTTGAAGCAAGCAAGTGTCTGGGACTCTAACTCCATAGGAGTGCACACTCTGGGGTGGGATAAATGGTGGCAGTGCAAATGTCAGATAAATAAGTTCCTATTATTTCTGTGTACTTTGTTAATTGATTTTATTCACTGTTAACCTGTAAAACCCTGTTTATTTTAGGTTGTTAATAAAGGTGTGTTAATTCTAAATATACAATTAGATGCATATTATTTATAGTTGTTATCCTGGGGTCAGATCCAGATTACTGCTGGAATAATTTTATTCCTGGAGGCTTCCAAGGCACACCATTAAGTGTGTATAGGGCCAGCCAGGTGGAGGCACCATCATTGTATATTCTTAGGAAACAAGGGACTGAAGCAAGGGGGTGGACAGGGAATTCCCAACTAAACAACAGCACTGCCTGTGGTACTCAAGATCACCTTTTATGTTAAAAACATCAGGTGCCGAGGCACACATGTGAGTATGACCTGCTCCTGAGTAACCCAGGGAGGAAAAAGGGGGCTACATAAAGAATGATAAACAGGAGAACAGCAAAATAGAGACAATGGATTTCAGGAAGGTAGATTTTGGTAAACTCAGAGAGCCGATAGGTAAGGTCCCATATTAAGCAGGACTAAGGGGAAAAACAACTGAAGAGAACTGGCAGTTTTTCAAAGGAACATTAAGGGCCCAAAAGCAAGCTATTCTACTGCATAGGACGGATAGAAAGTATGGCAAAAGACCGCCTTGGCATAACCACGAGATCTTGCATAATCTAAAAATAAAACGGAGTCATATAAAAAATGGAAACTAGTACAAATTACAAAGGATGTATATAAGCAAACAATACAGAAATGCAGGGGCAAGATTAGAAAGGAAAAAAGCACAAAACGAGCTCAAACTAGCTATAGACATAAAGAGAAACAAGAAGATTTTTAATACATATATTAGAAGTAAGAGGAAGACTAAGAACAGGGTAGGCCCATTGCTTAGTGAGGAGGGAGAAACAATAACAGGAAAATTGGAAATGGCAGAGGTGCTTAATTACTTCTTTGTTTTGGTCTTCACCAAGAACTCTGATGATGAAGGAATGTTTCACATAGTGAATACTAGTGGAAATGGGGTAAGTTTAGAAGATAAAATAAAAAAATAAGTTAAAAATCACTTAGAAAAGTTTGATGTCTGCAAGTCATCAGGGCCTAATGAAATGCATCCTAGAATACTCAAGGAGCTGATAGAGGAGGTAACTGAGCCTTTAGCTACTGTATCATCTTTAAAAAATAATGGAAGATGGGAGAGAATCCAGAAGACTGGAAAAGGGCAAATATAGTGCCCATTTATGAAAAGGGAAATAAGAACAACTCAGGAAACTACAGACCAGTTAGTTTAACTTCTGTGCCAGGGAAGATAATGGAGCAAGTAATTAAGAAATTCATCTGCAAACACCTGGAAGATAATAAGCTGATAGGTAAAAGCCAGCATGGATTTGTAAAGAACATATCATGTCAAACCAGTCAGATAGCTTTCTTTGATAGGATAATGAGTCTTGTGGATAACGGAGAAGCTGTGGACCTGGTATACCTAGATTTTAGCAAGGCATTTCATATACTCTCTCATGATCTTCTTATCAATAAACTAGGCAAATACAACTTAGATGGGGCTACTATAGGGTGGGTGCAAAACAGTCTGCATAACCATTCTCAGAGAATAGTTATTAATAGTTCACAATCCTGCTAGAAGGGCATAATAAGTTGGGTTCCGCAGGCGTCTGTTTTGCGATGGTTCATTCAATATCTTCATCAATGATTTGGATATTGGCATAGAGAATACGCTTATTAAGTTTGCAAATGATACCAAACTGGGAGGGATTGTAACTGCTTTGGAGGATAGGATCATAATTCAAAATGATCTGGACAAACTAGAGAAATGATCTGAGGTAAATAGGATGAAGTTTAATAAGGACAAATGCAAAGTACTTGACTTAGGAAGAAACAATCCATGTCACACATACAGAATGGGAAGCAACTGTCTAGGAAGGAGTACTGCAGAAAGGAATCTAGGGGTCATAGTGGACCACAAGCTAGTATGACTCAATAGTGTGACGCTGTTGCAAAAAAAGCAAACATGATTCTGGGATGCATTAACAGGTGTGTTGTGAGCAAGACACAAGAAGTCATCCTTCTCCTCTACTCTGCACTGAATAGACCTCAAATGGAGTATAGTGTCCAGTTCTGAGTACCACATTTCAGGAAAGATGTGGTGAAATTGGAGAAGAGCAACAAGAATAATTAAAGGTCTAGAGTATGAAGGAAGACTGAAATAATTGGGCTTGTTTAGTTTGGAAAGGAGAAGGCTGAGGGGGGATATGATAGTGGTTTTCAGATATTTAAAGGGTGTCACAAGGTGGAGGGAGAAAAATTGTTCTCCTTGGCCTCTGAGAATAGGACAAGAAGCAATGGGCTTAAACTGCAGCAAGATAGGTTTAGATTGGACATTAGGAAAAACTTCCTGTCAGGGTGGTGAAACAATGGAATAAGTTGCCTAGAGAGGTTGTGGAATCTCTCTCTCTCTGGAGATATTTAAGAGCAGGTTAGATAGACATCTAACTGGGATGATCTACATGAGGGCAGGACACTGGACTTGATGACCTCTCGAGGTCCCTTCCAGTTCCAGTGTTCTATGATTCTATGATACACCATCTTTCCTTTTCAGTGAATGAGGGAGAGGACCTGTGGCAAAAACAGGATGGGAATATCTGCTCTGCAGGACAAAAGTAAAATTAAGCTACACAACTTCAGCTTCCTCAATTGCTCAGCTTAAGTCGAAATAGCTTAATTTGGCTGTTGGCGCTGGCTACACAGCAGGAAGTCAAAGGAAGAAAACTCTTCCTTAGACTTCCCTTACTCCTTGTGAAATGAAGGTTACCATAAGTCGAAGTAAGAAGTCCTCCAGCTTGACATTATTTTGAAATAAAGGCTTGTGGTGTTATTCTTAAACAATGCTGCTCTATAACTGTACCCTATGTGATTATGCAGTTAAAGACTGTAGCATAATCCATTCACACAAGTTGATTGATTTAAGGTTGTATGGTTAACTTTAAATCTGGCATTGCCTAACTCAAAAGTGCTTGAATTGGCAATCAAAATAACTTTACATAATTAGGTATCAAAGGGGTAGCTGTGTTAGTCTGGATCTGCAAAAACACGGCTACCCCTCTGATACATGACACCATGCAAGGCACTGCATTTAGCCATATGGAGTGGAAATCTATCAACCTCATGAAGAAACTTGCACAAGTACAGATATCATCTTTCTCTCCAAATGCAAACGGATGGACATCATACCAATTGGACTGAAGGTGAAAAATCCATTGCAATCAACATACTGCACAGACTACAGTGAGAGATTATGTCATATACTATCAAAGAAACTGAGGAACCACTTGATCAGCATCCTGTACAGCAAACAGGAAAACATCAAAAAAGAGCTCTCCAATCTAGAGACTTTCATAAAAAACCAACCTTGCACACAAACTTCTACACAGCTGGACTTTACTAAAATAAGACAGGAGATCTACATTAAATACTTCACTTCTCTACAGAGGAAAACGGGTTGTAAGCTGTCTAAAATCCTACCTGCCACATGGGGCCACAACAGTGGTACCCCTAACTCACCCAGAAATATTGTCAATCTATCCAACTACACATTCAGCATGGCAGAAGAGCCTGTCCTATCTCGGGGACTCTCTTTTTGCCCCACCTCCCCCACAAACATGATATAGTTCTGCAGTGATCTGGAAGCCTACTTTCGCCGTCTCCGACTCAAAGAATACTTTCAACACAACACAGAACAGCGCACGGACACACAGATACCTTCCCACCAACAGCACAAGAAGAAGAACTCCACATGGACTCCTCCTGAGGGTCAAAATGACTGTCTGGACTTATACATAGAATGCTTCTGCCAACATGCGCAGGCAGAAATTGTGGAAAAACAGCATCGCTTGCCTCATAACCTCAGTCGTGCAGAACACAATGCCATCCACAGCCTCAGAAACAACTCTGACTTTATAATCAGAGAGGCTGATAAAGGAGGTGCTGTTGTCATCATGAACAGGCCTGACTACCAAAAGGAGGCTGCCAGACAACTCTCCAACACCAAATTCCACAGGACACTTTCCTCAGATCCCACTGAGAAAAAACTAAGAAACTGCACCATCTGCTCAGGACACTCCCTACACAAGTACAGGAACAAATCAACACACCTTTAGTGCCCCGACCAGGTTTATACTACCAAAGGTCCACAAACCTGGAAATCCTGGATGCCCCATCATCTCGGGCATTGGCACTCTCACTGAAGGACTGTCTGGATATGTGGACTCTCTACTCAGACCCTACGCCACCAGCGAAATCTCTGTGACACCACTGATTTCCTGAGAAAACTACAATGCATTGGTGACCTTCCAGAAAACACCATCCGAGCCACCCTGGATGTAGAGGCTCTCTGCATGAACATCCCACACATTGATGGAATATAAGCTATCAGGAACAGTATTCCTGATGATGCCACAGCACAACTGGTGGTTGAGCTCTGTGACTTTATCGTCATACACAACTATTTCAGATTCGGTGACGATATATACCTCCAAACCAGTGGCACCGCTATAGGCACTCTTAGGGCCCCACAATAGGTCAACATTTTTATGGCTGACCTGGGACAATGCTTCCACTAATGCCCCTTCTCTACCTATGCTACATTGATGACATCTTCATCATCTTGACCCATGGGAAGGAGACTCTGGATGAATTCCACCATGATTTCAACAGCTTCCACCCCACCACCAACCTCAGCCTAGACCGGTCTACAAAAGAGATCCACTTCCTGGACACCACAGTGCAAATAAGTGACGGTCACATAAACATCACCCTATACCGGAAATCTACTATGCCTACCTTCATGCCTCCAGCTTCCATCCTGGACACACCATATGATCCATTGTCTACAACCAAGCGATAAGGTACAACTGCATCTGCTCCAACTCCTCAGACAGAAACCAACACCTACAAGATCTCCACCAAGCATTCTTGAAACTACGATACTCACACAAGGAAGTGAGGAAACAGATTAACAGAGCCAGACATGTACCCAGAAGCCTCCTACTACAAGACACGCGCAAGAAAGAAACCAACAGAACACCACTGGCCATCACCTACAGTCTTCAGTTAAAACCTCTCCAACGCATCATCAGTGATCTACAACCCATCCTGGACAATGATCCCTCAATTCCACAGCCTTTGGGAGGCAGGCCAGTGTTCACCCACAGACAACTGGCCAACCTGAAGCAAATTCTCACCAGCAACTATACACCGCACCACAATAACTAACTCAGGAACCAATCCATGCAACAAACCTTGGTGCCAACTCTGCCCTCATATCTACACCAGCGACACCATCACAGGACCTAACTAGATCAGCCACACCATCACTGGTTCACTCACCTGCACATCTACCATGTGCCAGCAATGTGCCAGCAATGCCCCTCTGCTATATACATCAGCCAAACTGGACAGTCCCTACGTAAAAGAATAAATGGACACAAATCAGATATTAGGAATGGCAATACACAAAAACCTGTAGGAGAACACTTCAGTCTCCTTGGACACACAGTAACAGATTTAAAGGTAGCCATCCTGCAGCAAAAAAACTTCAAGACCAGACTTCAAAGAGAAACTGCTGAGTTCATCTGCAAATTTGACACCATCAGTTTAGGATTAAACAAAGAATGTGAATGGCTAGCCAAGGACAAAAGCAGTTTTTCCTCTCTTGGTGTTCACACCTTCACATCAGCTGCTAGAAGTGGGCCTCACCCTCCCTGACTGAATTAACCTCGTTATCTCTAGCCTTATTCTGGCCTGCATATTTATACCTGCCTCTGGAAATTTCCACTACATGCATCTGACGAAGTGGGCCTTTGCCCACGAAAGTTTATGCTCCAATACATTTGTTAGGCTATAAGGTACCTCCTTGTCACTTTTACATAATTAGGGGGTTTTAAATATTTCCCGCTTTCAGATCTCCCTCTGATTGGAGGGTAACAATGCCACTGGAGAAGAAGCTGTGTGTGCTGTAGGAGAGGGAATGTGCTATGAGGCAGGAACACAGCTGTCTTAAGTGTCTGAGCTTCAGATGGGGAGCAGGCCCAGACAGCAGCCTGAATGTTTGGTCATTAGCAGCCGACACTACATGTAAGAATCATCCCAAAAGCAAGCAAGTGCCTTCTTCTGGTCCTGAGGAGCTGAGGCTGGAGTGGCAATAAAAATTGACAGAATAGTATTCCTTTTAGACATCTTATGTGTATGCCATAATCCCACTGGCTTATTGATCCTTCCATTAGCTCTCCTCTATCTTCACAGACAAGGTCAGCTCCCAGATTACTGCTTTAGGAAACACAGTATGGGAAGCAGGTGGGCAGCCCTCAGTGGAGAAAGAATGGGTTAAGAACTATTTAGAAAATTGGACATACACAAATCCATGGCACCAGAACTAATGCTTCTGAGGGTGCTGAGGGAGTTGGCAGATGTGATTGCAGAGCCAGCAGCCATTATCTTTGAAAACTCTCAGCATTTGGGAGAGGTCCTACATGATAAAGGCAAATGTAGTGCCAATCTTTTTAAAAGGGAAGGACAATCTAGGGAACTACAGACCAGTCAGCCTCTCCTCAGTCCCCATAAAAGTCATGGACGGGATCCTTAAAGAATCCATTTTGAAGCACTTGAAAAAGTAGAACGTGATCAGGAATTCACCAGGAGAAAGTCATGCCTGATCAACCTAATTGCTTTCTATGACAAGGTGACTTGCTCTCTGGACATGGGGAAGGTGGTGGACATGTCTTTAGCAAAGCTTTTGATATGGTCTCCTACCGTATTCTTGCTAGCAAGTTGAGGAAGTATGGATGGTATAAATATACTGTAAGGTGGATAGAAAGCCAGCTAGACTGTTTGGCTCAATGGGTAGTAGTCAATGGCTCAATGTTTGGTTGGTAACAGGCAGAGTACCCCAAGGGTTGGTTGTAGGGCTGGTTTTGTTTGACATCTTTATTAATGACCCGGATCAGGGGATGGACTGAACCCTCAGCAAGTTTGAGGATGACTCTAAGCTAGAGGGAGAGGAAGATATGTTGGAGGGTAGGAATAGGGTCCAGAATGACACAAACAAATTGGAGGAAAGGGCCTAAAGAAATTTGGTGAGGTTTGTAGCAGGTTCAGTCCTATGTGTAAGCATCCCCTGGTGGCTGAAGGGGGTCTCACATGTCTGCAGGAGAGTCAACGTCCGGTCCGTGGCCAAGGTTCATGCCTCTTCTTTTACCCCCCCTTACTCAGGTATGATTTTCAGAGGAATTGGAGGGGACTCAGGCCCACCAACTCCTCTGGGTCCTGGCCCAGGGACCTTATACGTAGCAGTTACCTGCCAATTTTCAAGGTCCATAATCGTAGTCACATCTTTGGGCCACTTCCCCAGGATGCCATTTCATCCAGACCTTCTCCAGGACCTTGATGTTGAATTCCCCTCATCTGGGGTTCCGCAGAGTTTTCACTGGTTAGCCTTTAGCTACAGGACCTAACTCCGCTCAGTTACAAGGGCCAAGCTCTCACTCGGAGCTGTCCAAGATTCTTGTGTTCCCCAGTCAGCCCAAAGGTCTGCCTGGGTTGAGCTCCAGGAAGGAACTGACAATCCTTTCCTTGTAGCTACTTATATATCTGCCTACCGCATCCTGATTGGCTGCAGTGGAGGCTGCCCCTCTAGCCTGCTCAGAGGACCTCTCCACTGCTCCTGCTGCTGGCCAGCGTGCTGAAAGGCCTCTAGTGGGGAGGTCAGGCTTTGTCCACCCCATCACAAGGTTAAACAAGGATAAGTGCAGAGTTATGAACTTGGAACAGAAGAATCCCAAGCATTGCTACAGCTTGGGGACCAACTAGCTAAGGAGTACTTTGGCAAAACAGGACCTAGGGATTACAGTGAATGAAAAGCTGGATATTAGTCAACAGTGTACCCTTGTAGCCAAGAAGGCTAATGGCATATCAGAGTTCATTAGGAGGAGCATCTGGAGCATTGTATCTAATTCTGGGCCCTTCACTATAGAAGGGATGTGGATGCATTGGAAAGGGTCCAGTGGAGGGCAACCAAAATGATTAGGGGACTGGAGCACATGACCTATGAGGAGTGGATGAGGGATTTGGGCTTGTTTAATATGAAGAAGAGAAGAGTGAGGGGGGATTTGATAGCAGCCTTCAACTTCCTGAAGGGACGTTCCAAAGAGGATGGAGAGAGGCTGTTCACAGT